>NW_026889803.1:42095000-42742500 GCF_033153115.1 Saccostrea echinata
AAATAAAATACACAGCCAAATGAAATATGTGTATACAGTGTGTACTTGTCCCAGCTAATCTCTGTGTTATGAACTGTGACACAGAGAGTTAAGATTAAAAGAGTAAAATGCATCACAACTATTAATTGCTGCAATCATTGGAACAGCAACACCTTAAAACCTGGTTGGAATGTGGTACTTATATAACATCTGTCCTCATAAGATGGAAAGACTAATTAAAAAGAACCCAACAAAAATGTAAAAAGAAAAACAAGTAATAAACACAGAAATCCCATTTCTCACACCAAGAATCAGAATTTAAGGGTCATATTTGATTTGATGGTATTATGAATTAACATTTTCAATACCAATGAAAGACATACTGAGAATTTGAATTTTGCAAACACAGTTGTATAAATTATGTTAATTATAGACATATCTATTTTTTACATAATTATGAAGCAGCAAAATGTGAAGGATAACAAATTAAAAATGCTCAGTAAGCTATCATGAATTCAAACTTTTACTTTATATCTGATTCTTAGTTAAAGAATGATACAGGAAAACACACTATCAATACTACACAAACACAGGTACTTCCCCCAACCTGATTAAAAAATTCTGAAAGTAAACAATCCAGCCAGGGTTCTGCAACTCCTAAAGGCCGTGCCTCATTTGAAATGTCAGCCACCTTCATGAGTATCATCATCAGCTAGATGGACAGAGGTAAGACAAATTGTACCCTTGAATTTATCCCCATAATACTATTATAAATTGATATTTTGAAAACTTATTTTTCAGACATCAAATGCCCTAGGTCTGTGCATACTTTAAAAATAAAATGACTCAATACGTACCAGAGACTTGTGTTCCTGATTTTTGAAATCGAAGTTTTTTATGACAGATTTAAAATTATTGAGTATTTCATTATGCTTGGCCATATCTGTTGCCAAAATACATCTGAAAAGAGAAAGAACAATATAAAACATATATTGTTTAACCATCAAAGTAAGTGAACTCTCAAAATTATACCCTTGCTGTATTTTTTTAGTGCCCAAGTGCATTTTTCTAAAAATGACCCTAGACTTGTTAGAATTACCTTGGTAAAAGAAAATAACATATTCTCTGGTCATAATTAATCTTTGTGTGGTGTATGAACTACCAATGTTTCTCCATTAGAAAGTTATGGAACCAGAATGAATAATTTTCTGCCAGTGACCTTGAACTTGCCAAAACAACCTTGGGTCAAGATCCTAACACACCTTGGGTCATAAGCAACCTTTGTGTCAAGTATAAACTTCCAATTTTTTGCCATTAGAGAGTGAATTATATTTTTTTTCTCTCTGTGACCTTGAACTTGCCAAAATGACCTTTGGTCAAAATCATGGGACACCCTATGGTCATAAGCAATGTTTGAGCTTCCAATGTTTCTCCATTACAAGATATGATTTGGATAATAATTATATTTTATCTAAAAGCGACATTAAACTTCACCAAAAGATTTTGGGACAAGATCATGACCCACACCTTTAGGTCATAAACAATCTTTGTATGAAGTATGAATTCTCCATGTACTCGATTAGAAAGTTATGGACTGGACTACAATTTTATTGTCAGTAACCTTGAACTTGTCAGAATGACCATGGGTCAAAGTCATGAGACACCTACAGGCCATAGGCAATCTTTGTGTCAAGAACGAGTTTCTAAAGTTCTCTATTACAAAGTTATGGCCTGGCACAATTGCACAGATACACATACAGACATGGTGATTTCTATATGCCCCACAACTTTATTTGCAGGGGGTGTAATAAGAGGCCAAGAGGCCTTGAAAGTCAATTGATTAACAAAAACATTAATACATACTCCCTTTGACTTGATCAAACCACAAAATTCAGAATTCTTTTCCCCTCAACATTAAAATGCTAAACTATATACCAAATTTAGATGAAATTAATTTCAAAGTTTTAGGAAAAGTAAAATATTCAAATATTCATCAGGTGTTTAAGGATAATATGCTACAACCCAAAAAGCAAACACTACTGCAGAGAACAGCAGACAACTGATTGACTTCAAAACATGAAGAAAAAACAATTAGTCTGTGAGCCAATGCTCACTAATAATACCCCCGCTCTGATGTGAATACACAAGTTCAGTTATGGACAAACACAGTGATAATCAGGAAATTGACATCGGATTTGTAAAAACTGAATCCCAACATATGGCATGCCTAAACAAAGAAAAAATTTCAAGCATCTGCGATGAGTAGTTGCTGAGAAAACTACGACCAAAATTTATTATGTATGGTACGGACAGATGCACGGATAAACAGGAAGTTGACATCGGATTTGTTCCAAAAATGAATCCTATTATATGGCATGCCTAAACAAAGATTGTGCTAAAATTTCAAGCATCTGCAATGAGTAGTTGCTGAGAAAACTACGACCAAAATTTGTTATGTATGGTACGGACAGACGCATGGATAAACAGGAAGTTGACATCGGATTCGTACAAAAATGAATCCCACCATATGGCATGCCTAAACAAAGAGTGTGTTAAAATTTCAAGCACCTATGATGAGTAGTTGCTGAGAAAACTGTGACCAAAGTTTGTTATGTGTGGTACGGACAGATGCACGGATAAACAGGAAGTTGACATCGGATTCATACAAAAATGAATCCCACCATATGGCATGCCTTAACAAAGAGTGTGTTAAAATTTCAAGCACCTGTGATGAGTAGTTGCTGAGAAAACTGCGACCAAAGTTTGTTATGTGTGATACGGACAGACGCACGGATAAACAGGAAGTTGACATGGGATTCATACAAAAATGAATCCCACCATATGGCATGCCTAAACAAAGATTGTGCTAAAAATTCAAGCATCTGCGATGAGTAGTTGCTGAGAAAACTACGACCAAATTTTTTTATGTATGGTACGGATAAACGCACGGATAAACAGGAAGTTGACATCGAATTCGTACAAAAATGAATCCCACCATATGGCATGCCTAAACAAAGAGTGTGTTAAAATTTCAAGCACCTGTGATGAGTAGTTGCTGAGAAAACTGCGACCAAAGTTTGTTACGGACAGACAGACAGACAGACAGACAGACGGACAGACAGACAGACAGACAGACACACAAGGGTAAAACAGTATACCCCCCTCTCCTTCGGAGCGGGGGTATAACAATTAAATGACCCAATGTAATTGCTTAATCCCTCAGAACAATTAACACACTGTTTTTCCAATATCAATTTGGATAAAAGATTTACCGGATCATTCCCTCTCGTATACGTTTGTATTCTTCTTTGGAGACATTGCGTAGTATATTACAATGACTTTTCTGCAGTACCTCAAAAGCTACATGGCAGTGATGATTCTCTAGGGGAGAAATGTCATTGTATCGTAGAGCCAACTCAGTCCTAGCATTTATCTGACAAAAAAGAAAAAAAAACACATTAATAAATGAAAAACAAAAACATGATTCTGCAATTCATTGAAATGCACTGTAAACAATATTAGTACATTAATTTTCTTAAATGCAAATTCAATGTTATTTTCAACTGGACCAAATAAAAGAACACTAGCCTAAAGCTCAAAAAGATAACAATACCATTTTTAGGTCTACTGGTCAGAGACCAGAAGAGCTTGTGTGATAGTAAGGTGTCCGTCGTCCGTCTGTCTGTCCATCCGTCTGTGTGTCTGTCTGTCTGTCTGTAAACAATTTTTCAAAATGCTACTCTTCCTACAGTTTTGGTCTGATTTCAATATATCTTGGCATAAAAGTAGACTACACTAAGATACATAATGCTGTGTATCGGTTTTTGATTTTAATGAACAGTGTTGCCATGGTTACTAAAAATACAAATTTCTGTGAAATACTTTCCAAATGCTACTCCTCCTACAGTTTTGGTCAATTTCAGTATAACTTTGCACACAATTAGTCTACACTAAGATACATAATTCTGTTTACCAGTTTTTGATTTTGATGAACGGTGTTGCCATGGTTACTAAAAAGTAGAAATTTCTGTGAAATACTTTCAAAATGCTACTCCTCCTACAGTTTTTTTTTCAGATTTCAATATATCTTTGCACACAAGTAGACTACACTAAGAAACATAATTCTGTGCATCAGTTTTTCATTTTGATAAACGGTTTTGCCATGGTTACTAAAAATAGAAATTTCTGTGAAATACTTTCAAAACGCTACTCCTCCTATAGTTTGGTCTGATTTTAATACAGCCTGGCATGCAAGTAGATACATGTCTTTATTATTTTTTGATTTTGATTACTGATGTTGCCATGGGGACTAAAATCAAAATTTCTGTAAAATTCTTTTAAAAGGCTACTCCTCCTACAGTTTTAGTCTGATTGCAATCTTGCCTCAAAAAGAAATGAAATCAAGGATCATTATTCTATTTATTGCTGTTGCAAAGTTTCAAGTCCAAGTGCTCCTTTTCTCTTCCTTTGTTATTAGTATAAACCAGTAGAGCTACAGTCTAGACAGAGACTTCTGGTTTCCTCCTGCTTTTTCTTTTTCCTACAGCCTTTCAACCTAAGTTTCATAGAGTGCATAAGCAGAGAATCTTTCAATTAAAAGAGCTTAATTTAGACCTTCTTTAATGTAATATTCAGAATTTTCTACAGAAAAAGTAATTTTTTTGCACACCACAATCCCCAAACTGAAAATGAAGGAAATTCTTGTGCGACTTTAAATCAATACAAAATTTCTCTTTATCAAATAAAAGAGCATTTCCATCTAATCACAGAGACTTTGTCTAAGGCCTCTTTTCCCAGTGGAGCTAAACCCATATCTATAAATTTAGTATTCATCAAATGTCTATCATTTAGTTACTTGGTCAAATATATTGGATGGCTTCATCATCATGTTTTCTTCAACTATCAGTTCACTTTCATGCACATGATACTTTAACAATCGTAACAGACTCACGACTTTCCACCTGTTTATTTCCATGCAGTGTTACAGATTATTTTTTTTTTTAAAACTGGATGGGCTTACTTGATATGCATTGTTGTACCCTGGATGGTCCAAGTCATGACATATTGCAGAGGTGAGGAGTATAAAAATATCAACATCGTCTAGCACCGATCTGAGGTCAATAAGCCAGGTCAAACCATACATCTACAAATTAAAATCATTCAAGTATTAATTCGAATACTGAAATCATCATTGTTAGTGCTGGACCAATGTTCCTGGATTTCGTGGGTTACCCTTAGCCACAAATTTACATTCCCACAAATGTTTATTTTGTAAACATATTGATTCATTGAATCTACTGTATAAATGAGCAACCCAGAACAAACAAGTAAAATTTTGCCTGTCATGAACATTGACCTAAACAAATTAAAATGATTCCACAGTCGATAGTTAATGCATAAAAAGGAAGATAAACCCAAGGTCTGAGTTACTTGGCTATTACTGCAGATTAATTGCACCCAAGATGTATCAGCTGACAAAGTTTGATTATTCTAGGCCTCATAGTATTTAAGTTATGAGGCAGACACAAAAAAGCTAACAGACAGATGGGTAGATGTGAATGCCATAACCATAATAATCTTAAGACAAGCATACAAAAATATAGATTGAACTAATATTTCTTCAAACTTTGAATCAGATGAAGTGTACACCATTACCAGGGATCATAAAATCACACATAGTCAATAGGGCTGGGGCGATACAAAATTTTCTATATTGATATGTATCATAATATTTGAGCCACGATATACTATATGCATCACAATATTATGAATTATGTAAAAAATCTTCTTTTTGTATTGAAGTGGACAACATAATTATTTTTTTGCAAGAAAGAACAATTTATTCATAGAAGTTGTATATCTGTTGTAAAAAAAAATTATTTCACAAAGGTGGTGTTAATTATTATGTATTTCATATTTATATTTAAAATTAGCATATTTATTTTAAATATTGAACTCAAAATGTTAAGCAAACAAAGAAAAAATAGTCAGAATTTTTTTTTTTTTACGATATTTCAATATTTTTACATATATATAGTCTAAGAATAATATTTGCGTATCATCCTCACACAGAATCGATATTATCAATATCTGGATATATCCTCCCATCTCTAAAAGTCAAGGGTTCTTCAATTATTGGAATTAATCTTAAAATACGTATACATGTACTGGGAATAAGAAAATAAAGTTCAAAACTACATTGCATATGTCTTTCATTAATTTTAAACCCAATTTAGATGACTTGATTTTCCTTTTCTACTCTGTGCTTCTTGACTAAAGAAATAACCTGCATGAATAACCTACAAACAATACTATTTCACTTACCATTTGGGCAACCATGAAACAGTGTTTGAAATTGTGAAAAGGCACTTGATTATAATTTTTGTATATCTCATACAGCCACTGATGTAACACATTCATCTGCAAGAAACAAAACATAGTATTGCAAAAAAAAAAAAAACAAAAAAAAACAATATTAAACAATTCTTTTTTGGTTGCTGTTTTTATTTTCTCCCTCCACACGGAGTTTAGCTTCCTCAGTTTTCAAAGCTGACATGTTTTAAAACAGTATATGTACATGTAAATATGGGTATATTTTTTTCATGAATATTATATTGTTAGGACACTATTTTATTAGTTGAATAGTTGTTTTTCAAGATTTTTCAAGATTCCCCCCCCCCCCCAAAAAAAAATTGGGTTGGTAGGTGGAGAAAAAAAAAACATAGACACACATTAACGCCCAAATTTATAAAAGTAATAGTGATACCACCCACATCCCCAAAATAAAATTGAAAAAATATCTTTCATAAATCCCCCCTTCCGAAATTGTTAAAATCTCCACATTTATATTTATGCTGATTTTCTTAATAAATATGATGGTTTGGCTAGATTTACCTGGTACTTACCTGACTCCACCACTCACTTTGTATCCCAAATTATATTGGCAGATAGAAGTCAAGGATGAGCAAAGAAGAGTATAAAAAAAACTGATAACAACTTCTCAGGTTTCATGTGCAATGAACTATGTATTATTTCTTGAAACACATTAAAAATAAAAAACTCCTACTGTGGATGAAATTCACAAGATAATCAAGCCATATTGTGTATGCAAGCAGTAATTAGGGTTTCTATATAGAACTTAAGTTTTCCTGGTGTTAAAAATTGCACACCAGAAATTTATAATTTGGTAGCTGCAGTTAGGCATGTGACACCTTCAAGTAGACCAATACTCGCACTACGTCACCAACAAATAGTAAAACCGGAACCACACTTCTTATTACCAAGATGTGATTTTTGAACTATATTGGTTTGACTTTTACTTGGCATTTTAAATATCCGGTAACGATTTTGCTCTAAGTCAGTCGCGTCAACAAACTTACAAACATAGCTTATACAGTTTAAGGAGAAATTGATTAAAAAGGGAAGGTTGGAAATAACTTTTGGTTGACAGAGAGACGATTAGGTAATAAAGATAAAATATAAGCAACATTTCTGTGGATGAGAATATGCCGATAACATGGACCAAGAATATGCATACATGTATCAAATCGATGTGACAGACAGACTATTGTCGGCAGACAAGTTGAAGCTAACACTGATAGTAAAGGAAGGAGTTGCTATGATTTTATTATTTCAAACATTGCAATATTTATCTTGAATAATAATTATCATGTAAGACGCAACCCCCCCCCCCCCCCCCAAACCCATCGCATTTAATCACTGTGACAATGCAAAATTACCTTTAGAATAGTAGTATATGAAAATAGTTGATTCACTTGCAGCACACTTACTTTCTTTAACCAAATCAGTTGATCATGTTCTGATTCATTGTCTCTAATTTATTGACAAGTGTTCTCCCCCCTTTTTTATTTTAATGTAAAACAAAATAAATTTTAGGAACAATAGGTATATAAAAATATTAAAAAATGACCAAAATTGACCTGTGAAGCATATTTTCTTGATTTTGATACGTTAGCCTAACAAAGTGCACATATTTATAATAATTCATGCAAAACAATGATTAAATATGGTTTTTCAACAGGTTTTTTATTCTATTTCGTGTATTAAAGTTGAGTGTTTAGATTTTAATTCTTATATATATAAACAAATTCGTGGACAGGTACATTTTCATAAATTTCGGTATTTTACAGACGGATGAAGATGAAGATGGAAGGACAACGGATGTTCAGAAAAGTTCACTTGAGCTCAGGTTAACTAAAAAGTGGTCTTGCAACCAATATTAAAGTATGCATATTAAAATCCCAGTGTGCCCTACTGTGTAGGGAGATTTACATCACTTTGACAAAGGAGTTACTTTAGTGTTCTCATATATGCCAATATGACTTTTATATTCAAACGTTAAACATAGCATTACTTCAGCATAAAAAGCATACAATTACTTTTGCTTGCTTTGGAGAACAGGGAAAAATCAATCCCTGTTCGAATTTCTAAGGTCATTAGATTCATTAACTAAGCATCAAATTATGAGACAACGCAGGTCTAAAGAGATCATGTGTTTAATAGACAAGATCAAAGAGTTTTGCCTATAAATCTCAGCTGTTCAGTCTTCCAATAAGACTTGACAAGGATAGAATAATGAATCATTAGACACATGCGGTCAAAGGAAGCATATGTATACATTGCAAATGGTAATCTCTCTGGTTTATGACAAAAAGATATAGGAAGTTGTGTACTGACCATAACTTTACAACCCTTCATTGGAATGATTTCAAAATTGAGTACTGGGTATGTTGCTATTGATGTTTACTGCCCATGTTATGACTTTTAATCAAATGCTCACAGGAAAATGAGAAGGTTGAAGGCCTTACACTTTCCCAATTCTACCCATGACCATTACAATGAGACTGCATGAGTCTGAAACCATTATACGAATGAAATATGAAATTAATGAACAGTAATCGAGCCCAAAAGTAACAATACAAACTGGGAGCAGAGCAAATATATACTTCAAACACCAGAGGTGAGATCAGGTGCCATGGAGGAGTAAGTACAGTTGAACTTCGGTATCTCGAACACCGATATCTCGAATACCATGGATATGTCGAAGTGATTTGGAAGTCCCAACCACTTCTTCTTTAAGTATTTTACCCTCGATATCTCAAATCATCGGATATCTCGAAGTTTTTTCTCGGTCCTATCGAGTTCGAAATAACAAGATTCGACTGCATCTCCTTTCACTTAAATCAAAAGCAAGTTAATTCAGAGAATTTGTGTCCCCCGCTTATGGAAAAAAGAAGAGCATGCGCAGTTCGGGGGGTGGGGGGTGGATGTTGAACACATTGAGAGGGGTGAGAGACATCAAAGGGAGTTATGGTATAAAATTTCATTGCAAAAGCTCAAAAGCTTCTTGAGATATCGCCCGGAAAAGAAAGTGTTACACACAGACGGAATGTATGAATTTACAACCTTGATATTTGACCTTTTGACCTCAAAATCAATAGGGGTCTTCCTTAGGCCACAGGGAGTGGCTATGTAAAATTTTATTGCAAAAGCTCAAAGGATTCTCGAGATATCGCATGGAAACGAAAGTGTTAAAACAGACAGAATTTATTAATTTATGACCTTGACCTTAGACCTTTTGACCTCAAAATCAATAGGGCTCTTCTTTAGGCCATAGGGAGTTGCTATGTAAAATTTTACTGCAAAAGCTCAAAGGGTTCTCAAGATATCGCGTGGAAACGAAAGTGTTACAGACAGAAATACAAACGGACGGACAGACAGACAGACCCAAATTAATATCCCTCACTTTCAGTGAAAGCAGGGACAAAAAGATGTGCTTTAATTTTTGCTTAGGGACAATATACTTAAGTTTGAATCCATTCCAATTAGCAATTCCAAAGTTATGAAAAAATTTTGCAATTATAATATATATCAATATGACTAGATGGGCATGTTGTTCTTAGGAAAAAAAATTTTTTAAATGTGTTTCCCTTTATATTACAAAGCAAAACTATACCCTTCTACCTCCTAAAAATTACGCATAGCCTAATCTTTAGCCTGTTGGATATGATTAATAAAAGCAAATATAAATCTTAAATACATTATTAAAAGTAGTCACACAAGTTTTGTTTCTTTTATAAAGTGGTCCTTGAGAAAAAGTTCTTAATTTATATGCTCATCATATTTTTATCATTTCCTCATTATTTCCCCTTGAGAAGGGGCACACCCTTCTTTGAACTTACTTGAATCCCCCTTCACCAAAAATTGCTTTATAATTGTTATGAAAAGTTTTACTGATAGCATATGTCAGATGGACAGACCAATTTATACAAAAGGCTTGATACTATTTGATCAGAAAAGCCCACTTCTACCTTAATTAGGCTAATTTAAGGTGAGCTAAAAAATAAAACTACTACTTCCTAGCAACCTTGATTATGTAGAAAACTAACAACCCTAAATACTTTATTTCTGCCATATGTATACAATTCTTAATTTACTTCTGCAATTAATTATTGCATTATACATTAAATAGAAAACATATATGGTGAAATTGGATTTACCTCAATGTTAAATCTGGAGATTAGACCAAGGTCTATGTACATCTGTCGCAGTAGGATTATCATTTCAGGATCATCCCACTGCCAGTTATCAAAGGTGGGCTTACGTAGATATTCTCGAACTTCATCTGTTACTTGTACTTGACTGAAATTTTAAAAAAGCATCCATAAGTTTTCAATTGTCTGCATGACTTTTGAAATTCATTCAAAAAATGGCTGTTTTGATCTAGTTTTTGTTTCTCTTTTGCATGTTAACACACATGCATCAAAGCCATTGTTGCGCCTTTTGATCATTAAGTATGTAACCATTAATTATGGTAAAACACATAGAAATCTTTATTTTTTAATATTAAGCCTGTTAAAGGAAAATGGAACTAGAACTGTGCTAATAGGACTAATAGTCCTGCACAGCAATTTAAGAAAGTCCAGACTTACTTAAAAATAGTTTTAAAATGAACTATACCAACACACTAAAAAATTTTATGGCAGATTCCCATGGCCTGACTCTTGTTGACATGTAATAATGGTCAGGTTGTAACATGTACCAGACCTCTGCTTTAGAACAACATTTGTGTTGAATACAAAAATATGAACATTCACAAAGCATGCAAATATTGTGGTCCAAGGAATATTTAACTTCTCAGTTTGGTGAACATGACCATATGCAAACTAATAATGGTATCATGATACACCTCTTGCTCACTGAATCACCTGTAAGCCAAGTATGATCTCCTAATATTCCTCCACCAAAAACTTGTCTCTTAGAATTTTACATTTCCAAGTCCTTCAAATTTTATATAATTTAAAAATAACTTCAACTCCCTATTGTGGTCCAAATCTATCCACTACGCCATGATTTAAACAAACTTGAATGTGGACTTCATGAATTGCATACATATAACTATGACTAATCATGGCCCCGCTGTTTGTGAGAAGAAGAAATTTTTTAGATTTTTTTTGTGGTAATTCTTTTGTTAAACTTCATCCCCTATTTTGGCCCCATCCTACCCCAGGATACCATTATTTAAACAAAATTAAAATTGTACTCATTAAAAAAGTTTTTACATAAATTTTGCCTTTTATGGTCCATTGGTTCTTGAAAAGGCCCAACCCTGGTTTCCCTATTTCTTAATTATCTTCCCTTAAACACAGCATGGCCTTCTATTTTGAGTTGCCTTCACCCAAGGATATTTTGTGGCAAGTTTGCATGGTTCAAATTAGTCCTTTGGTTCTAAAGAAAAGGTCAGAAAATGTCGAAGTTTACAGGCAACAGACAAAAGTGATTAGAAAAATTACTCACAAACAAAATTGTATGACACAATTTAATTCACACACAGGCATGTGCATGTAGGAGTGCTTTAATTCTGTCTTTCCAAGTTGTTAATAAAAGCATCAGTAGACACAAAGTACTTCCAGAATTCATTGACCTTTTTTCATTACTACTTTCAGTTAACAAACTGCTGCTTTTCAGAACCTGAGGGATGGAAAACCTTTAAATTTCTAGACATTGAGTAACTTAATGAATTATCCAGGACTAAAATTATGCAACAATGTGTATCAATCATGGCAAACTGTTTGTTTCATCACAGACTCATTAAAAATATAGGGAATTCTTTTGAAAGAAAATCCTTCCTTTACTGTGATAAACTTTCTGATGAATCATTTTGGTACATATTTTAAGACTGTAACAAAGTAATGACAACTCAATAACTGATGAAATTTTAGAATACATTATAAAAATACAGATTATATTGACACAAAGATTGAAACAAAAGTAATGGAAAACTGGACAATACACTATGTACGTTGTACATTAAATTCTAAATTGAAAATCCTAAATAAAAACCGAAAATATGAGTGTCTTAAAAATATATCTATTTTGCTAAGTCAATGTTGTACACCAAGCACATGCTGCTATAGAGTCTGGTAATAGAGAAAGCTAGGGCTGTGTATTGAGCAAAATATTTTGATACGATACGATATTTTATAAAGTGATATGCGATATATTGGATTCTTTAACAAGTCAATCAAAAAAGTCTTGTATATCATTAATTTTAATCCATAGATTTGATAAAAACTGGGTGTTTTATTACCAAATTGGAAGTCCATGTCTCACTGTCTTTACAAAGTACACTTCAAATTCAAACTTTTAATGATTGTAAAACTAACATGTTAAAATATAGTTTATGTATTTTGTAATAGTTATTTAAGATGTGCTATCTCCTTAATGTTTATTTCACTATTGATCATTTTTTATTCAAAACAGTTAAAAATAACCTTTGGTGACAGAAATTCCCAATTTTTTCACAGAATTATAAGAAAAACTGCCTGCCCGATACGTATTGGAAGTTATTTTTCGATACGATACATTCCTGAATATTCGATACGTGTTGATTAATTGATATATTGACACAACCCTAGAGAAATCCACCAATGGTTTCTGACTGATAATATAACCAAGGAATTTTTCAACCTAGCTGTTTCTGGCCTGCATAAATATAATAAGCCTTGTTTTCTCTACAACAGTTTAATTAGAGAAATACATGAAAGACCTCCATTTAAGAAAAGAAATAAAGTAGGTACAAATAACAATACAAGCATTTTCATTCAATTATGTGATTTTCAAGCAAAATCAATCTTTTTTTGTTCTTAATAATTTTACTCCTGAAGACTAAAGCAAAGCCATCATCTTGAATGTCCTTTCAGCAACAATCCATTTCCGTCAATGAATTCAGCTGAAAATGTATGAAGTTATTAGTTCCATTTATGACAAGCCTCAATATTCTCTTTACATCCTCATCACTGTCACCAGTCTGCCAGATTTAATTCCACATATACATGCACTCACTAGCAATTTTGTTTCCTCCCTTAGTAAAAATTCAATAATTATCTAAAAAATGTTTGGGAAATTTCATTATTTTAATCATTAAAGTAGTGGCCAATTTTCAACATGATTACTTTGTGTCAAGAACAATATTAAGACCTTGTCTGTGAACAGTAATTAATACAACCACTGTGAATTTTACATTAATGTTTGCTGTAAATACAACTAGCATTTGCGAGTTTTATAGCCATAGTTATTGCCGTATTAGTATATAAATGCTCTTCCTTGGGTGGTAACTGTATGAAGAACTTACACATTTGAAAAACCAAGCATGCAAGAAAAATATTCAATTGTCATGCACTTTTCTACAAGACGTCCATTTCCACTTACGGTCACCTGAGTATTATAACGTTTCTCAGTTTATGACCACTTTGGCTCCACTCAGAACTGCAGAAACTCCGGTCTCATGCAACAAAAATTTTACAGTTTGATGCGGACTCTTTGATTATTAATATATTTAAGCATTAATATATTTATATTTAGATCCACTGAATATTATTTCCTTTATTTCTTATGAAAACCTTTACCATTCATCAGTCAGTAAACGACACTAAGCTAGCCACCTGCATAGACTTTTTGAGCAAAGGCTAGCTGTTCCATCAATTATGCATACAATAACAAATACATCTATAATACAATATTTAACATATTTAATTTTACTTTGAATGTTTTTTATGCAGATATAAATATAAACAATAAAATGTCTTTCTTTCTTTGTTAGTACAGGAATTACATACTGTAAACCAACTAAATAAATATTTGCGTCATCTTTTATTTGCGATTCCTCAGTTTGAAATCAATCCATGACGATTAAGCAAAATAAATGGTTCACGGTGATTAATATTCGCGAGTTAAAGTAGGTCGTGAAACTCGCGAATATTTCTCACACGCGAATAAAAGTTGGTTTACAGTTACCTGCTGCGACATTAATTCCTGTACTAACAACCAAAGAAAGCATTTTATTGTTTAAATGCAGCTTGTCTCCTACATGTTCAAGAGTAAAGAAGACAAGGTACTCTGTGTAATAAATTTTAATATCACAAAATTATAACAACACCCTCAGGCCTGACCCCAGTAACTGGGAAAAGTGAATTTTCTAAGTTCTCCAGAGGGCTAGCTGCTCATCATAATCATGTAAACTGTTTGTCAGCTAGATGTCCATTAGTAGAGAAGAGGAATTTCATAAGTGTACATTTATATAATATTTTTAATATAAATATGCCAACTAAGCTTGAATATACTCAACTTGAATAATGGAAGCAGGGGTCATGAACTTTACCATTTAGGTAGACCAGAGCTCCAGATAATTTTTTACCTCAAAGTGTATTTACTCCCTGATTTTCAAATCAATGCAGATTTTGCTTTTTAGCTAAATAATCAGAGTATTTTGTTAATCTATTGCTCTTTTGACATCTAATGTGATTTTTAGCTTGTTATCAAAATAAGTGTTTTTGAAAGAGGAATGTAAAAAACGGACAGTTTCTGCATAATCAATTAGGTTAATGAAATTTTAAAAATTTTGTCAGCTTTTAGCTTTAACCGAGAAACATTTTGTTTCTTTGACCAGAAAGCCCATACGGTAGGCAAAGTTACCAGGAGAACACAGAACTCCATTTACGATTAGGCCTATATCGATCGTAGCAAGAGTTTACCGAGAAAAATATCCCTCCTTTGGCCAGATAAAATTAATCTTTAGATTCTCATCCCAACCTGCCACTCTCAAAATGTCCCACCCGTTGTTGTTTTTTAATCAAAAATGTATATAAGGTTTTGCTATATTGACATCGATCGAGGTGATAGTTTTGGAGTTACTCTCCATTTGCATTAAAAGTCGCAAGGCACTATATATAGCACAGGAGCATGTGGAAAGCCAAAAAAAATTCCTTTCAATATAAATTAAAACACTAAGCTGACCTCAATTCACATAATTAATTAAATCGTACTTGCATCATTCAATCCGTCGTACGCAGTACTTTCATAGTGTAATGCTTATTTATGATTGCTAATGCGTAATTGTATGCCCTGATTTAATTTCTAATGTGTATTTTGAAAAATTCAATGCATATTTCTGCAAATACGCACCTCTCTGGGTAGACCCTATATCTAATGTGCAATATTATCTCTTACTATATTGATATTGTAACTGTGGTGATACCAAGAGTATCCTGTGTTTAATGTTAGACTTGAGATAGGCATTACGTGTAAATGTTTAGAAGATTCACAGCTTGGTAATCATAAGTACACAAATTACACAATAAAAGCATGGTGGTCCAAAAACATGGTTGGAAAAGGACATAAGATCAGAATCAGGTAACTGGGTTACCTTGAAACTTTAATGGAAAATAATTACTAATCCCATAAAAAAATTTGTTCAGAAGTATAGACAATAAGTACTATGTCAATGAAAATGAAATATATGCCGAGTTTTCTCTTTGCACTTTGAAAACAATTAAAACAAAAGTTTGGTGCCAAAATGTCACATAAGTGAGTGTTGTAAGACTTCATTTAATATTCTTACAACAGTTTTCCATAATATGGGCAATTTCAATCAAACAGTTATATTATGAAAAACTAATATCTCATATTACCAAAAACTGTAATTTTATATTGTTGATGAAATCACCTGAGGCTGCTTCATACATGTCGTTGCAAGTTTGGTTGAAAGTGTCACAGTGGTTCAGGAAAAAATGAATATGTGAATATAGTTAACACACTACGACAGACAAAACAGATTAGGTATATAGTGACCTGAGTGACTAAGGTGAGCTATGAAAGAATTTAAATAATACATTAATCATGAGCAAGTTAGTATATTACTTGTCATTTTACAAATTATGTGTTTTGTCAAAAATATCTTTTCAATTATGGATCCAGTTGCCATTAGTTACACATTATAATTATTTTCATTTATAAATACATTTTACTTCCTAACTTAATCCTTTCTGTGCCCCAGAGGATGCATGCAAGGCCAAATTTAATAGTTTCAAATATTATATAATTTCTTACTATAAATTTTTTATCTAATTTGATGACATAACTTAAAGATCCACAAGCATTAGCATGATTACTGCACAGAAGAAACCACAAAATATCAAAATCCCACACAAAAAGTTGGATTTTTTTTTAAAACATTGTTGGTTGAAAATGCAGTTAAGCCTTACTATCTTGAACTTAACAGGACCAGCTATCTGAGGATTCAAGATAATGAGGTTTATAAAAAAAAAAAAAACCACACACCCACACAAGAGGTCCATGGGCCACAATGCTCACCTGAGTAAATCTTCTTGTTTATCAGCAGATTCTTTTTCCTATATATTCCCAGGTAAAACTTGATCATCCATTGTAGCCCCATCCTGTCCCAAGGGGTCATGATTTGAACAAAGTTGACTCTACACTATCAGAGGATGCTTCTTTATAAATATAACTAATCATGACTTTGCTGTTCCTGGGAAAAAGATTTTTAAAGAATTTTTTTCTTCTATGAATTCCTATGTAAAAATTTGATTGCCCATTGTGGCCCCACCCTACCCCCAGGGGGACATGATTTGAACTAACTTGAATCAACACTATTTGAAGATGCTTCCATATCAATATGACTAATCATGGCTTTGTTGCTCTTGAGAAGAAGATCGTTAAAAGCATTTTCCTATATATTCCTATGTAAAACATTGAACCCCCCCCCCCCCCACCATTGTGGCCCCACCCTACCCCCAAGGGTCATGATTTGAACAAATTTGAATCTACACTATGTAATGAAGGTTTCATATAAGTTTCCACTTTTCTGGCCAAATGGTTCTTGAGAAGAAGATTTTCAAAAGATGATACTGTATTTTCACCAATTTTTAATTATCTCTCCTTGAAAGAGGACCTGACCCTTCATTTGAACAAACTTGAATCCCGTTCACCCAAGGATGCTTTGTTGCAATGTTTTGTGGAAAATGGCCCAGTGGTTCTTGAGAAGAAGTCGAAAATGTGAAAAGTTTACAGACGGACAGACAGCTATATGGACGCCAGACAAAATGTGATCAGAAAAGCTCACTTGAGCTTTCAGCTCAGATGAGCTAAAAAAGTTAAAACCCACAACAATATAGTTGAAATATGTCAAAAAGAATCTCTCGTGATCCACCTGGGTGCATGTTTTCTATTCCCTTAGCCAAAGGCTTGGGGATGGAAAACAAATAACTTGCTGGATAAAAATCATATCTGATCATAAACGATGGGAGATCCTATATCTAATACATGGTTGGTAAATTTAATCTTATTTTTCTGTTTTATCTATCAGAAAGAACAGAATAAAATAATAGCACTTTAAATCAAAGATATACCTATATGCTTTGTTTCCATGAAACAATTTCTACATACACAAATATGGAAACTGGTGAGCTGATTGCAATATATTTGTAAGATGCATTAAACAATGTTAAAGACTTGGGCCCAAATAGCTCCCCAAGTTTTGACTGCTAGCATTAACTATACAAGCAATCTGCAGGTGCCAAGACCTACATCTTAGCAGAGTTTCCGAAAACCAAATATTTCTATCAGTCATTTGGACTGATAACTTAACGTGTTCTACCAGTCCGAAGCAAATTCTACCAGTCCAAATAAATTCTAGTTTAAGTCATGATGTAATTCAAAATAATATGATACTGGTTGGGACTGGTCCATTTCACCTGAAAGTACACATCAGATTGTTGCAGAACATCAATGCAAACTAACTGGACCTTGAAAGTACTCAGATTGAGTGTGTAAATGATTCTGCAGAACGTAACAACACCAATTGTGAGACAATGCAATAGATCAGAGTACAATTAGAATAATCTAACTGTGACTTGAGACAAGCCCTAACCACAGTTAGAATACGTCCCATATATTGATAGTTGCAATGGAGCAAATAGGAGCAGATCCACTCCAATATGAGTTTGAAGAATACAACTTAACAGGAGTTGCACTGGAAATAACTACTTAATTAATCATTACAAACCTTGTATATGTCTTTTATCCTAAAAAATAACTCATATAAAGACAAAAATTCAAGTAATTTTCTCAACGTTTTTTTCTCGCATCCATGTTGACATTCGGAACTCTCTAGATTATTCATAGTAGTGTAGATTAGAATAATCTGCCCCTGTTTATTTTGCTGCATTGCCAGAAAGTAACTCGCTAAAGATTTTTTGAGATTACGATAAAAAGACAAACTTTACCAGTACAACGAAAACTCAAAAAAACATTGGATTGTTAACACAGAAATCGGACATGCGGACCGGTGTTATAGCGAATTGCATCGGACATTTCAATTTTCTATCGGTTTTGCCGGACAGATGGTTTTCGGAAACTCTGCATAGTCCTTGTGACCAGTTCCAGAGATATCTACAATCTTGTTGCATTCAAAGTTGACATACCTGATTTTTTTGAATTTTTCATACACAATTCTGTTGTGTTCATCTGTCTTCTTTATTGACTGTGACTTGTCCCAGAAAGGTTTCAATGAAGTTCCACAGGAAATGTCTTTGAATAGTCCTAACCAACTTAGATGGTCAACACCCTTAAAATTTATACAAGAAAAAAAATTATAATGTCTACAATAAAACATTTCTATCAAAATCTGTACAAAGACTAATTCTTTACAGTGCTCATAGCAATGGTAGGTCAAACTACACCACTCAATATCAATCAAAATTTAATATAAGCAGTTGTCCTGTGACTCTCATTAACATTAAATTTGTGACCTTATGATTTCTTACAACCTAGTAATAATTCATGTACAGTTGTGTATGTACTTCAAAATAAAGAAGAAGCCAAAAAGCCTTCACAGTCACCTGGTTCTTGTGAGGTTCTAATGACCTCTTTAAGCTCACTTGGAATTGGTCTGGATGTAGATGACAAAAATTTAGTTTATAACCATTATCACATGTATGCAGTTTGTTTCCTAGAAGTTCAAGAGCTAAAAAAAATTAATATAAAACCAACTTTGCTCCACCCTTGGGCCTAATTTAAGATCTTAGGAGACGTGAATTTTATAATTTTTTGTTGAAGATTATCTGCACATTATAATCATGCAAACAGTTTGCCTGCTTCATGTCCAAGAGTAATGAAGATTTTTAAAGATGAAATTTACTTTCAAAATATGACTAATTTAGCCCCAACTTAACCATGGGCCAGGGTGGCATGAATTTTACAATTTTGGTAAAGAGATTATTGTTAATTTGAAGTCAAGGTCAAAGGAAAGGTTAAGGTCAGAAACGTTGATGCAGTTAAATAGCTCTCATCAAAATGTATGAGCATATAACATGATATAAAAAGTCATGATTTAAAGAAATTTGAATCTACACTACCTGAGGATGCTTCCATCATGTCCATGTCAATAAGACTCTGGGCTATGCTGTTTTTGAGAAGATAATATTCCTGTAAAACTTCGATCCCCCATTGTCGCCCCAACCTACCCCTTGGGGTCATGATTTGAACAAACTTGAATCTACACTTTGAAAAGAAGGTTTCACATAAGTTTCTACTTTTTTGGTCCTGAGTTTCATGAGAAAAAGATTATAAAAAGATACCACTAAATTTTCACAATTTCTAATTATCCCCTGGAGAGAGGGTGTGGTTCTTTATTGAACAAACTTGAATCCCCTTCACCAAAGGATGCTTTGTGGCAAGTTTGGATGAAATTGGCCCAGTGATTTTGGAGAAGTCGAAAATGTGAAAAGTTTACAGATGGATGGAAGGACGGCGAAAAAAATGTGATCAGAAAAGCTCACTTGAGCTGAAAGCTTAAACTTCACAGATGTAGAGATTCACCTTAATTTTCATGGTTTTGGCCCCTCCCCTCTGGCCCCTGAAATTCATAATTGTGTGTTCCCCTCTACCTCTACCCATGGATGCTATATACCAAAATTTGTTGAAATTGGTTCAGTGGTTCCAGAGAAGCTCAAAATGACCAAAACACATGATGCATAACCAACAATAACAGATAGCAATGGGTCACCTGACTTAGGTGACCTAAAAATTCAAGCATAAAAATAAATCTTACTCATACATTAAAAAAAGGTAATTAATATATAAAAAAAATTACCTCTAGTTTTTCTCTGAAGTCTTCCACATTATGTTTCAGTTCCCCTATCACAGGTGGAATTTCTCCATTTTCTACAAAAACTTTCTTCTCCAACATTTCTATTCTAAAATAAAATAGAGGTGGAAAAATGCAAGAAAAAAGTAATGCTATATCTAAATTACAACAGTTACAAGTTGATTGCAATGATGAATATGTGTATAACTACAGTGTTGACAGTGTTCAAGGAACATATACCATAAAACAATATTTTTTTTTTGTATATCACAATTTTTTGCTAAATTTTTCCAAAACACGGTCAGTTATTTTAAATTTGTGTTGTACTGTAGTCCTATATCTGCAGTGCTCCCAGTTGTTTATTACAATTAACCATGTAATCTATATGGAATGCACTTGGTGATGTTTTTATCATGATTGTGTGTGGTGCTTTTTCTGAGGGGTGGGGGGTGGGGGGGGGAATAATATAAATATGCATATACGTGTATACATAATATGAAGTTTATTCTGAATTTCATTCACAGGTACTTGTGGACATGTATTTATTTTATTTTAACCTAAAATGTCGGTTCACACTGTCTCTACATATATTTCTGTCTAAAATAGTTCATGCTATCGGATCGACTCTACATCTCGTAAGAATCCCACAATTAATCCATAAACAGCACTGCAGTCAGTACTTTGAAAAATCCTTAGGTAAACGCAACGGAAGTACACCAAGAATGTATCACTTATTATGATAACGTCCGAGAGAGTTTTGACCTGACGTAATAATCTATCTAATAAACCCAGAAAGACCAGTGGGGGTACAACGTAAACAGACCGGAGTGGCATACCTTTCTCTCTTATAATGTATAGTGGGGTATTTTTGTGTGGAATGATTATTTTGGGGTTTTCATGATTTTTTCCTATGGTACACATGATGAATAAGTGTAATAAATATAATTTGCGAAAAAAAATGTCCAACAAACCTCGGGGTTGAATATCGGGGGGAAGGGGGGGGGGGGGGTCCTGTCCACAAGTACCTGTGATTTCATCAGATATAGTTCAGAAGATTTGCATTTTTTTCATATATTAACATTAATGTTTTGCCCTAATATGTGTCTTACACTCCTTCAAAGAAGATCAAAGCATACTGTGTCTAACATTCTATTCATTAAAGTTGCAGTGTTTTCTCTGCCAGAATCAGGCTGATTTTGGATTGTTTAGTCTAATCTGTTTTCCCAGTCATTATCAATTTCCTCAAGCTCTAGGTAATATTGTTTACCTTGATTCTAGGTTAGTGATCACTGCCCCAAATTGTGTTGCCAAGACATTGTCTGAAATCAGAACAAAACCATCCTCAAAAAAAGAAACAAAACAAAAACTGGAAAACTGATCTAGCTTTTTTAACATATATTTGTCATGTGTGTTTTCTGCTTGACATCTTCATTTATCCATTCTTCATTGATATACTCTCAACATTTACTCTGTTATTGAGACCATTGAAATCTGATACATTGTGTGGAATATATATTGAATATCAATGGAAAATCCAAATACACATAAGAAACTCTATAATCTAGTTACTAATGCCCTTTCTTAGTTATAAACTATTAAAAAAAAACAAGAGGCCCATGGGCCACATCGCTCACCTGAGCACATTGGCTAGGAAAAAGCACAAATCACTTCAGTATTGAAAAGTTTAAAAGGAGGGGGTTAGATTTTGAACTTCCTGAGGATGCTTCAATATCAATACAGTGCGGACTCGTTATTACGATGTTCATTTTGTCACGGTAAAATATCGTAATACCGAGGGCAACGTAATAAAAGTTCCCAATAAAATCCAGTAAAACATCGTTTTGAAAGCTTCTTGTTGTATTAGGAGGTGTATTTTTCTCCTTTTGTTTCCTTCTTCTGTTCAAATTCTTCATTAAAACGTTATGTACATATAATTTATTAATAACTTATCTTGAATAGATATTTTCATGATGCTATTTCTTTTATTTCCTTCATTTTAAAAGAAATGTGGACATTTTTTATAAAAACTTCGGCACTCTTCATTCATCTGCCGCCATTTCCTTTTACTTTCGTTTCTGTCTAGATAATGCGTTCGTAAAATTTTCAATGTCTTCGTATCGTTACTACATAAATAACAAACAATACATCACTGGGCGGTTTTGGGTGTTAAATGAGCTTAGAGCTGCAGTGAACAGCTGATGAAAGTGGGCAGTGTGACGGGCATATTCCTGGACAGGATTTGAGAACACACAAGCTAAATGTCAAAATAAATTTGAATTTTTAAATTACTGAACAGAGTTCAATTAGCAGTTCAGCAATTATCAATTTGTATTTCTGCTGACACCTGTGAAGTAGTCCAAGCCACTATCCAAGCTGTTAAAACGTTAGTGGAGTTCAAATTTTGCCAAAATTATGTTTGATACCCAAGCTGTCAATTCCCTCTGTTAAACTGCAAACGAAATTACACATTACGTATTTAACATACATGCATGCGATTAAATGTTACCCTTTATTTAATAAATTAATTTACTTATTAACCATAGTAAAAAAAAAAATAAAATAAACTTTACAGAGATAGATAAACTAGAGACTACATTTATAAATAAACAGTTTAATTGTTTAACAATGGCTTTGGCACGTCTCCAATTCTGCTGACCTCGCTAGAACAGTCAAGGTGTGTGCAGTCAAGCGTCACTAATCACCTAACGGCCCTGCAAGTTAACACTCTGTCAGAGCACAGGTGTTTCAATGTTTATTTAGCGTCTCCTTAAGTGTCTACAGTCGACCAACACTGAATAAACACGGGGTGGAAAAAAAATTTGGACAGAATTTTTACATCGTAATACCGAGTCCCGGCATTTTAGGACATCGTAATAAACAGTTCTATTTTGTATAGATTTGTTAAAAAATGGTTTTGTGCTTTGAAATTACAACGTAATAAGCGTTCTATCTTATAAAACCGTCACCGTAATAACGAGTCCGCACTGTATAACAAACGGCTTTGCTGTTCTTGAGCAGAAGATTTTTAAAGATTTTTTTCCTATATACTCTCTTGTTAAAAATTTGATCCCCCATTGTGGACCCTCCCTACCCCCCCCCCCCCACATCATTTGAACAAACTTGAATCTACACTACCTGAGGATGCTTCCATATCAATATGACTAGACATGGCTTTTCTGTTGTTGAAAAGATTTTTTCCTATATATTCCTATGTAAAAATTTGATCCCACATTGTGGCCCCACCCTACCCCTGGGGGTTATGATTTGAACAAACTTGAATCTACACTACCTGAAGATGCTTCCATATCAATATGACAAAACATGGCTTTGCTGTTCCTGAGAAGATTTTTCAAGTTTTTTCCCCTATATATTCCTATGTAAAACTATGATCCCCCACTGTGGCCCCACCCTACCCCCAGGGGACATGATTTGTACAAACTTGAATCTACACTACCTGAGAATGATTCCATATCAATATGACTAATTGTGGCTTTGTTGTTTTTGAGAAAAACAATTTCAAGATTTTCCCTACATATTTCTATGTAAAACTTTGATTCCCCATTGTGGCCCCACCCTACCCCTGGGTCATGATTTGAACAAACTTGAATCTACACTACCTGAGGATGATTCCATATTAATATGATTAATTGTGGCTTTGTTGTTCTTGAGAAGAAGATTTTTAAAGATTTTTTTCTATATATTCCTATGTAAAACTTTGATTCCCCATTGTGGCCCCACCTTACCCCTGGGGGTTATGATTTGAACAAACTTGAATCTGCACTACCTGAGGATGATTCCATATCAATATGACTAATTGTGGCTTTGTTGTTCTTTAGAAGAAGATTTTTAAAGATTTTTTTTCTATATATTCCTATGTAAAACTTTGATTCCCCATTGTGGCCCCACCCTACCCCTGGGGGTTATGATTTGAACAAACTTGAATCTACACTACCTGAAGATGCTTCCATATCAATATGACAAAACATGGCTTTGCTGTTCCTGAGAAGATTTTTCAAGTTTTTTCCCCTATATATTCCTATGTAAAACTATGATCCCCCACTGTGGCCCCACCCTACCCCCAGGGGGCATGATTTGTACAAACTTGAATCTACACTACCTGAGAATGATTCCATATCAATATGACTAATTGTGGTTTTGTTGTTTTTGAGAAAAACAATTTCAAGATTTTTCCCACATATTTCTATGTAAAACTTTGATTCCCCATTGTGGCCCCACCCTACCCCTGGGTCATGATTTGAACAAACTTGAATCTACACTACCTGAGGATGATTCCATATTAATATGATTAATTGTGGCTTTGTTGTTCTTGAGAAGAAGATTTTTAAAGATTTTTTTTATATATTCCTATGTTAAACTTTGATTCCCCATTGTGGCCCCACCCTACCCTGGGGGTCATGATTTGAACAACCTTGAATCTACACTACCTGAGGATGATTCCTTATCAATATGACTTATCATGGCTTAGTTGTTCTTGAGGAGAAGATTTTTAAAGATTTATTCCTATATATTCCTATGTAAAACTTTGATTCCCCATTGTGGCCCCACCTTACCCAGGGGGTCATGATTTGAACAAACTTGAATCTACACTATGTAATGAAGGTCTCATATAAGTTTCAACTTTTACAGCCCAAAGGTTCTTGAGAAGAAGATTTTTAAAAGATACCACCAAATTTTCACTAATTCTTAATTATCTCCCCTTGAAAGAGGGTGTGGTCCTTCATTTGAACAAACTTGAATCCCCTTTAGCCAAGGATGCTTTGTGGCAAGTTTGGTAGAAGTTGGCCCAGTGGTTCTGGAGAAGAAGTAAAAAATGTGAAAAGTTTACAGACGGACGGACAGACGGACGACGGACAAAATGTGATCTGAAAAGCTCACTTGAGCCTTCAGCTCAGGTGAGCTAAAAAGAAAACATGAAAGACTTTAAAATATAAATTTTGGTTCATTACAGGTATTTAGATTCAGAATATATGGGTAAAATTTGGTTGGTCCAATAGCCAAAACTTTACTGCCTCAAATCAGTTAAAATTTCTTATCACTTTCTAAATGACCTTGGCTCAGGATCTTCTAATAATTTTTATTGATATCATCATTTAATTCCATTCTTTTACATTTTTACACAACCGGTATGCTTCCAACTTGGTGACATATATATCACCACTGTACAGGTTTGTTACAAACTCTCTGGTTACAAAGCAACCTTAGTGAAAATATATATTATTATAACAGTAACTTGATCCAAAGAGCTGTATCACTGAGTTGACAGGCACAGATGATCAGATCAAACAAATCGCGAAGCAATTGATATGGTGATCCATGCCTGTCACCAAGACATGATACAGCTCTTCAGATCAAGTTACTGGTATAATGATAACTTTATTATATACCACTCCATAATTAGCAAAATATAATAGAAAGACTTTTGGGACCAATTATACAACTTTTAATCAAAAAAAAAAAAAACAATTATTTAAGGAAATTTTTTTATACACAAGAAAAAACATGAAAAACCTGTCATGTACACTGTGTACAATGTCATCAGTTTCAGAGAAGGGTGATATGGATTCAGAAAACCACAGTGGGGTGATCTGGTAAGTCAGATCACACCATCACATGATTGCAATCAACAGTAAAGTTGAGCGATACACAGTTGGGTGTATAATAAAGTATAATCTCTGCTTCAAAATTATGGCAAAGGTTAGAATACCAATTCCTACCATTACAGTGAAGAGCCACCACTTCTAACTTGTAGCGAGTATCAGGAGTGTTCTCAGGTAACTTGGGAGAAATATTGATGAGGTTGCCTTTAGTGTTGTACAGCTTCAGTATGTCATCAGAATTGGCCTCAGCAGCTGCTCGAAATGTTTCTATCAAACAAAATGAAGAAACTTTATAAACTTCAGTGTCTTAGAATAATGCACAATTATCATATAATTACAAAAGTTCAAACATTACTTTTCCAGATTAACCATGGTTTAACATACAGTATAGAAACATTAGTAAAAAATCTCAATTAAAAGTCAATCCAAGTTTGTGTATATTTAATAGTACCTCAACAATTTTTAATTAAATAAATGTCTTCCGCAAATTGAAATTGACTATTTAAGTTCAAGGAAATAATAGGTGGTATACCAACAACATGGGAAAGACCTTTGAAACAATCAAAGAGTACACAGTCAAGTAAAATACAGAGTTGGCGAAAGGCACCGGCCCGCCGGCGATCTCCGGTAAATTTTATCTAAGTCCGATGGATTTTAGAACCACGTCGGACACCGTGTCCGGTAGATTTTTCAGGATAATCAATAGTAAAATAATTAAAGAAATGAAATAATGCATTATTTTTCAAAACTTATTTAGATGATAATATTGAAAATATTAAAAGTATTCAGGCGATTTAAATATTTTGGGAAATCAAAATAATATGATACCGGAACTTTCAATTTTAGTTTCTATGTAACGTTCGTTAATATCCGGTATCGAGGCGGCAAGTAAACATGTGCTATGCTGTGGCCGATTAAATGGACAGAGTCGGTAAAAAGAAAGTCGGTGCCGAAAGCTGATACTGATAGCTCAAAAGAAAAGAATTTTTAACAAAAAGTGTAAGAAGTTTAATCCACAGTGGATTAATGAAAGACAGTGGCTAAGGTATGACGACGATATGCATATGATGTTTTGTGTGCCATGTACGAAATTTATGGTAAAGTCCATTCAAGTATTGTTAATTGATTGATGCATCTTAATTAAAATTCAGTTTTACATATTTTGTTGTTTTTTACATTTGGTCCGGCAAATGTTTAGCATGTCCTGTAGTTTTTGTGATTTTTTGACATCTGTAGGACACTGTGTCCGATAGATTTTTTACCTCTTTCGCCAACTCTGAAAATACATTCTTGATATATAGAAGTATGTAATATAACCAGTATATCGGTATATTACGCCATGACCCACCGTGATAATATATCACAGGTATTTCAGGGTATTTCTAAAAATATATAGAAACCTCCTACATTGTAGAAAATGCTGAAATAATACTTGTGTCTTCCTCAGGTGTTTTTTTTATCTTTTTAATTAAAAGAACAAATTTTTTTTAAACAAGAGGTCCAAGGGCCTTAACGGTCACCCGAGTATAATACAACCCTAAGCACAGCAGATTTTCAAAGAAAATGAATTTTACTATAGAATCAATAATTTATGGAACCTTGCCATTACACCAGAATCCTTGACCCAGAGGCCAGAAATTTCACAATTTTAATAGAAGCACCCTTGCTCATCATAATAATAAAATATAGTTTTTCTGCTAAATACCCAAGAGCAGAGAAGATGATTTTCAATAGATCAAGCCCCATCCTAACACCAGAACCTCTTACCCAGAAGCCATGATTTTCACAATTTTGGAAGAGGTACTCACGCTCAATAGATGTATAACCATGGGCTTGGTTTATTTGCTAATTAGGAGATTTTCAAAAGAATTACTACATTTCCACTATATAATCAATAGAGTCCTACCCTAACACAAGAACTTCCAACCCAGGGGTCAAGAAATTCACAATTTTGTAAGCGGCACCTTTGTTCATCATAATCATGCACTTTGTTTGCTTTATAGCAAGCATAGAGATTTTCAAAGATATAATGCATTTTCACTATATAATCAATAGAGCCCTACCCTAACACTAGAGCTCCTGACTCAGGGGCCATGAATTTCTTAATTCTTCATCATAACGAAGCACTAATTGTTTGCTGAATATACAAAGGGAAAGAAGAAGGTTTTCAAAGAATTAATGCATTTTCACTATATGATCAATAGAGCCTCACCAAACTTCAGTGCCTTTGACCCTGGGGCCATGAATTTCATAATTTTATAAATGACATTCAAATTCTTTGTCCCCCTTTGCCCAAGAATGCTCTATGCCAAAATTGGTTGAAATTGGCTCAGCAGTTTATGAGAAGAAGATGAAAAAATTCAATGTACAACTAGAAATATGTCCATAGGACATGAATGCCCCGCCAAGGGTATATTAGTAATGCAACATTTTAACACAAATTGAGAAAAGTGAGGTCAAGGTCAAAGGAAAGGTCAAGGTGAAAAAATATTGATGCAGTTGAATAGCTTACATCAGTATGTATCAGCATGTGAAGTTTGACACTAATTTAAGAAAAGTGAGATCAAGGTCAAAGGAAAGGTCAAGGTCAAAAATTGTTGATGCAGTGGAAAAGGTTACATCAGTATGTATTAGCATATGAAGTTTGATAAAAATATTATGAATGGTTTCTTTAAAACTGAGCTAAACACTAATTTAAGAAAAGTGAGGTCAAGGTCAAAGGAAAGGTCATGGTAAAAAAATATTGATGCAGTTGAATAGCTCTTGTCAGTATGTATCAGCATATGAAGTTTGACACTAATTTAAGAAAAGTGAGGTCAAGGTCAGAGGAAAGGTCAAGGTCAAAAAATGTTGATGCAGTTGCATAGCTCTCATCAGTATGTATCAGCATATGAAGTTTGATAACACTATCTTGAATGGTATCTTTAAAACTGAGCTAAAAACTTCTTAAGAAAAGTGAGGTCAAGGTCAAAGGAAAGGTCAAGGTCAAAAATATTGATGCAGTTGAATAGCTCTCATCAGTATGTATCAGCATATGAAGTTTGTTAAAAATATCTTGAATTGTTTCATTAAAACTGAGCAAAACACTAATTTAAGAAAAATGAGGTCAAGGCCAAAGAAAGGTCAAGGTCAAAAAATGTTGATGCAGTTGAATAGCTCTTATCAGTACGTATCAGCATATGAAGTTTGTTAAAAATATCTTGAATTGTTTCATTAAAACTGAGCAAAACACTAATTTAAGAAAAGTGAGGTCAAGGTCAAAAGAAAGGTCAAGGTCAAAAAATGTTGATGCAGTTGAATAGCTTACATCAGTATGTATCAACATCTGAAGTTCGATTACACTTTCTTGAATGGTATCTTCAAAACTGTACTAAACACTAATTTAAGAAAAGTGAGGTCAAGGTCAAAAGAAAGGTCAAGGTCAAAAAATGTTGATGCAGTTGAATAGCTTACATCAGTATGTATCAACATATGAAGTTTGATTACACTATCTTGAATGGTATCTTTAAAACTGAGCTAAACACTAATTTAAGAAAAGTGAGGTCAAGGTCAAAGGAAAGGTCAAGGTCAAAAAATGTTGATGCAGTTGCATAGCTCTCATCAATATCTATCAGCATATGAAGTTTGATAAAAATATCTTGGATACTTTCTTTGAAACTGAGCTTTGAACAGAGCTAAACGCAAAGTGTGACGGAAGGACAGACGGAAGGACAGAAGGATGGAAGACGGACATGACAAACACTATATGCCCCGGCCATATTCATGGCGGGGCATAAAAACAGATGGCAGTAGGTCATCTGAGTGACTTGGGTGTAGTGCTGAGTATCATGACTGAAAAATTATATGATGATACATTGTAACATTAAATTTTCTATTGCAATATATTACAATATTTAAATCAAATTCATTTTTGCAATTTATTTCTCTTATTTTTTATTTTAAATATGAAAACAGAAATGCAAATATCATGTGTCCTTCAGTCCATACCATTATTTCCTGGCCGTGTGGTGCCGAAGCATGTGACTAGCTGAGTTTGTTATGCCACAAGAATATTTAATAGTCTTGTTGCAATTAAGTCACATACATCTTTAACTTGAAGTGGTTTTAAATAGGAGTTTCCCTTTTTGCTAATCAATTCTGTGTCGTTTGTTGCCATTGAACAAGGGCAAGTACCGGTAACTCTTTTTGTAACATATTTCACAGAATATCAAACTCAAACCAGTATTCACAAAAAAAATATCTTTATTTGTATTGTGAACAATGAAATTGGGATTCACTCAGGTTAACTGGTTAAACGGTAATATTGCATAGCATTACTCTGGTGACCAAAAAATATTTCTTGCTTTGACAATTAAGAATAAATAAACAAAGCAGTAGGTCGTCCACTGGCCATGCTGGTAATGTACAAACCTCAACATAATGCAAAGTGATCATTTATTTATCATTTACATTGATAAGTGGTAAGCTTCTAATACGTTCTATTTCCACTATTGAAGAGTTATACTTCTTAGTGCGCTCTTCAGTGAAAAAGTCGGAAAATGTACAAATCTCGCGGGATTTCTGGGACAAATGTTGAATGTCGATGAACAAATCCTAACAAAATGCAGATGAAATATTTTATTGTTGTGGACTTCATATACATTAAGAGTAGAAATGACAACGATATCAATTTATGTCTATTGTTGATCGTATGAATCTATTTATCGTAAGATACATTTAAATACAATACACATGCTTCGGAAATGTCGTATTTTTTATTAATGGATGATAAATTTAGGGTTCTCCAGGGCTCGACATTAATGCTTGTCCGCATGTCCGGTACCAGTGAAAAAAAATTACGGACAAGTAAATATTGCTGGGCACTTGTCCGATTGGACACGTGCATTTTAATGTAAAGGAGTCTCTAAATAATAAAAAGAACGACTGTTGACAGTTAATCGGTAGTTTCAAGACGGAAGCTGTACATAAAAACCGGATTTCTATTCACATTCGATCGGGATCGAAGTTCACTAATTGCATACTACTGAAAAGGCATGGAACTTAGAACTTAACAAAGTTTGGATTCTGTTTGATGTTGACAGGTTCACTTGTTGTTGTCAGATAAAATTTCGTTTTATGTGTTTGTTGTATTTATCAATAACATCACGGATAAATCAAGCACATGTCATGTGTAATGGACTTTATTTTAGTTTTCAACAGTGTTTGAAATAACCATGCACCCGACCATCCGAGACACACAATTTTTGCAGCGGGCGAACAAATTTGCATGTAATGACACCCGGATGGACGTGTTCAAATTTTTGATAATTAAAATTCATATATTTGATAAATCTTTTTCATATCAAGTAATAGTATCGGTAGCAAAGTGTAACAAGCCAATAGGAAGAATTCATCAGTCTATAGATTCTGGTTTGATTAGTTATGGTGACCTGGTTCCAGTCACATTATCGTTAAAAAACAAATTTATAAAAGACAATTTTTTTCTCGGGCAAGTAGATCTTTGGCAGGGCTGACAACTTTTGCTAGCAGTCAGCCCTGCATGTCTGACTAATTTTACAGTGAGTTTCAAACACTGGTTTTCAAGTTGACAGTATTAGATCTTTATTGAAAAATTTTTGGACAAGTGAAGTTGAAGTTCGGACAAGTAAATGTCTTGGTCACTTGTCCGAATGGACAGTAGGGAAAAAAGTTAATGTCGAGCCCTGTTCTCGCTCTCTTACATATGTCTTTTAGTTTGTCTATTCTTTAATTGAAATGACAAATACATTTAACACTTAAAATTGGATTGAGGTTGGCATGTTTTGTATTATCCGCAATGCCATGCTGTCCCAGTCAGACGACCAAACGCACCTCTAATTTTGAAGAGTTCACTAATGGAAATCAAACGTATTGAATCAACAATTAATTTAGTTATCCAAGTCAGGTGTATCTAAAAATAGAGTGTGACTTGTAATTAACAGAAAATATGGTCACTTTAACCTTAACACTGTGTCACTTATGTAGGGATTCACACATTGTTTAATTATCATAATGATTATGTGTGGATGATGGCTTTCATCATTAACTGTGTATGGACTTCAGTGATCAAGAGTGAATAAACAGGAGTTTATTTAACATACTTGGAAATACTTCTTCAGACATAAAGCTTTGGGAACTGAAGCTTTGGGAAAACAATGGTTTGTGAGCCATAGAGAACAAATTTCCTTGATCAATTAAGGAATGAAATCATTCACTGAGGCCTGATTTCTGGAGATATAAAATTTTTAAAGGATTGGAGCTACTGAGAGTACTTGGATCATTACGTATCCTAAATTTCTTCTTCCACCATGAGCATACTTTGATTAAAAAGTCTCTCAATTAGATCAATTTGAACCTTGAGTTACCAGAGTGTATTTTGTATGTTTTCTGTTTGCCATGTTGCCACATGCATGTACTCTAGCCTTAAACCAAAGGATATTCTCAAGCATTTCCGTCATTAATCATGCCAAGAGTGTTTAGACATAAAACCAATATTATGACTTTACAACACTACATGCAAACACTTTAAATAATAATATACCTAGGTTATTGTCGTTTCTTTCTGACTTCAACAATCAATAATTTCTTAAGTCAATATTGACCAAATCAACTAAAAATGAAGATGTCCAAATACTCTCAGAGCGGCATACACATTAACATTGGAAAGGCACTATAGCATCAATTACCTGAATAACATTATTGCCCAGTAAAATGTCACACAAACATTTTATTTTGGAAACTATTTAAACTTGGCAAATATATAATGCTGGTACCAATGTCCCTGATGTGTCCTATGTGTACTGCATAATTTTGTTGTACTCTGGTTTCTATAGATCTGGTTTCTATCCCCCCACCAAGTTATCTTAAAGTAATATGAGATGCAATTTTCATTTAAGGAATCACTGTCTAGTTAGTAGAGTATGCCAGGGCATCAACGATAGTTGGAAACGTGGGATAATTTGCATAACGGGCAAAGCCCGTTATGCGTAAATTATCCCACATTTCCAACTATTGTTGATGTCACTGGCATACTCTACTAACTAGACAGTGATTCCTTATATTTCCATTTCATTGTGAAATAAAATTGTAAATTTAGATTTTAAAAAGTAGACTAATAGATTTAAATTACATGAGGCCTCACATGTCAATTTCAATAGTCCCCGCCCACTGACATCAAACTTAAAGACAGCCGCACGAGAATTACATGCATATTAGGCCTTCTTAGCTCCTGACCTTTCACTTGGCGAAATTTACATTCCGGTAGAATGATCAAGAAATCAACTCAACTAATTTCAAAGAGTTATCACAGAGAAAACATAGAAATGGAAATATATACATATATTCCAAATTCAGACCTGCCTACTTTAATTTATCCTTAAGATTGGTCTTTAATGCAGAAAATTTTAGCACCTTTACACTAAATTACATGAAACAAAGAACAACGTTCACAATAGTCCTTCTTTGGCCCTGTGAATTTCTGAAAATTCAAAACTATTCAGTTTTAGTTGACAATTAATACATTAATTTTCACGAAGACCCTTGGTGATTGCATATAGCTATTAAAAATGACATGATTTTCTCACTATAGTCAATGTATTACGAAGTCATGAAATGCATCATTATCCTTTAATCCTGAAAATTTCTTCAATAATGGCCAAAAGTTTACTTTGCATAGAACCCAACCTCTGATCAAAAGATTTTAAAGTTAAGGCCCATAGTACTGAGAGAGAGGGGGCTTAGCCCTCTCCCCAATTTTTATGCAGAATAATCTTTTACCTGTAATTTTCATTCAAAGGATGCTTGCCCCCCTTCTTCCCACCTTACCCCCTCCCCCCCTTTTCACCTCTTTTTTTTTTGCAGTATGCTGAAGTGTGTTCCATTCTATTAAATTTAAAAAAGTTTGCTGAAAGGTTAGAGAAAGATCGTATTTTTTAACACACACCCAAAATAGGGTTTTCAAGTTTGAGCGAAATATTTTTTTTTTATTCTTTTACTTGTAAATTTTCAAAGTCAGAATCAGATTAAGATATAAAGATGAATTGATTTATACTTATAAGTTGAAACACAACTTAGAGCATGTGCTAGCTATGTAACTAGTATGTTTCTCAAGCTTTGGAATCAAATAATGCTTGAACTGTAGCTTAATTCTGCAAAATTCAAATAACTGTATTTAAGTTTTTCTGTCAATGACCTTCAATATCCAAAGGCCTTGGAGACTTGTTATAAATGGGTCGATCTTCTTTTCTTCATTGATTATCAAGATGGGGGTATCTGTTAGTCAAGATACCACAACCTGAACTGGGTGTCCCGAGGACTCAAACTGATTGCAGTGTTTTCACAACCCCACATGAAGCAGTTATCAAGGACATTTCTCTTCTGTCTGAATTAATTAAGAACAAAAGACAGCAGATTTCAGATATTTACCCCCTGTATCAATATTGTCTGATTGTGAAATGCTGCACCTTAAATAGAACGAATGGCCCCTCCTTGACGTTAAAAATTTAAATAAAAAATTATATCAAAACACTAATTCAGAAGTTTGGTACCTTTACAATGCTTATGGACAGATGATGAAAAAAAATGGATGCCTAGATTTATATTTTTGGGCATATTTTGGTTGTAAATGAATCGATGTAAAAAAAAAATGGATGCCTAGATTTATATTTTTGGGCATATTTTGGTTGTAAATGAATCGATGTAAATATCAAATTTCTAAAGAATGATATAAACTTTCTATGATGTTCAAACTTCTACCTTTCTGCAATAATCCATATAAATCTCTATCTTTTTCACTTTATAGCACATTATTTTGAAACTTTGACTGAAAAATTAAAATCTATGTAGTTAACATGGGTTATTTATTTTAATCATATTATTTGACTTGAGTTCTTATTTTGAATTCATACTTTTTGAAGAAAAAAAATGTATCAACTGTCGTTAAATTCAGTGTATCTATCTGATGGATGATCAACCAATACTGTAATTATGTTTTACATTATTGCATGATAGTGAGAGAGATATGAAGATCTAATCACCCAAGGAAAAGCATATTCCTGGAGGGCCACGCCTTATTTTCTTAATGTTCTTGGGTGAAGAGATTTTCATATCTCCGATATATTTAAGCTATGAAATCAAGCCAAACCCTTGAAAATAAACATAGACTTTTGAATTAGGCACCACTCTTAAATTCAGTTTCAGTTTAAAAAAAAAACTGAAACATTTCATTGAAGTCCCTTGGACACTTCACAGATATTTGCAGTGTTTTTTGCTTTATTTCAAAGTAAACAGTTAGAGATCAATTGTAACAGGCTTGGATTGAAATTTATAACAAATTTCTGTGGACCTTACAACAATTAAATTTTGATTTTTTTTTTTTAATTTTAAAACAACTAGCATTCTTATAAACTCATGCGGTCAATTTGGATGGTAACAGGTTCTTAAGGGAAACAATGTATTAGTCTTGGATTTCTTCGTTTTTTAGGCATCCATTCTGGAAAGGCAATATCTTATTTTGTAACTGCTTGGTAGATGAAACCTTTCTACTATAATTGTAAAATGTGATGTCTGCATGCTGCTCTTGGGAGTTTTCTTTCAACAAATGATTACGTATGGCGGGAAAATGCATGAGGTTTCTGAAGAGTTGAGTATGATTTTAAACAAAAGGCCCATGGGCCACATCGCTCACCTGAGTAACTTTGACCATGCAGCTGTTCTTTACCAGATTTCCCCCCTTGTAATACCTATTGTGGCCCCGCCCTACCCCTGGGGGTCATGATTTGAACAATTTAGAATCTACACTACTCCAGAATGCTTCCACGTAAGTTTCAGCTTTTCTGGTTCAGTGGTTCTTGAGAAGAAGATTTTTAATGATTTTTCCTATATATTTCAATGTAAAACTTGGATTCCCTATTGTGACCCCATCCTACCCCCCGGGGGTCATGATTTGAACAATTTAGAATCTACACTACCCCAGGATGCTTCCACATAAGATTCAGCTTTTCTGGCCCAGTGGTTCTTGAGAAGAAGATTTTTCAAGATTTTTCCTATATATTTTAATGTAAAACTTGGATTCCCTATTGTGGCTCCGCCCTACCCCAGAGGGTCATGATTTGAACAATTTGGAATCTACACTACTTGAGGATGCTTCCATATAAGTTTCAGTTTTTCTGGCCCAGTTGTTCTTGAGAAGAAGATTTTTAAAGATTTTTCTTACATATTTCAATGTAAAACTTGGATTCCCTATTGTGGTCCCACCCTAGGGAATCCAAGTTTTACATTGAAATATGTAAGAAAAATCTTTAAAAATCTTCTTCTCAAGAACAACTGGGCCAGAAAAACTGAAACTAAAAATAAGTACATTTACCGTATGCATCACTTATTCAATATTGGTCAAATACTTCATGGTTACTTGGAAATGAACCTGCTCCAAAATCTTTGACCTGTTAACTCATTTAGGAAATAAAGGTCAATTCTTCAATCTGGAGCACTAAGTCTGCTGGTGACCGTGGTGTATGTCATATCCCTACATGCATTATTCCTTCAAGTTTGGGTCAAATGAAGGCTTATTTTTTACTTAAGAATGGAGCTGCTCCAAATTTTTAACCTGCTCACTTTCCAGAAAATACAAGTCAAATGCAGCAACCAAGGTTGGAGCTTGATTATGGACCTGCTCCAAACACTTAACTCACCATTGTCTCAATGAATTTAAAATGAGTTTATGCTATAATTCCCTTGAATCAGCATCTAAGATTAAAGTTTTTGGAGAATATCCATATTCCAAGTAAGTATAAGTCCAGTCTGGGCCAATCTTGCATAGATGATATATCTAGGGTCAAGCATTTTACCTGACTTCACTTTGGATGCTGCAGATCTATTTTTTATTTCCAATGAGTGATCAGTTCAAGTTTCTGAAGTTACACATACATGTGATATGTACCAGCTGTACGCAAAATGTACAGTTTTTCGAGCCCATTCATCCTGTACCGGCGGGAGTCCGACACCAAAATTCACGGAATATGAAAATTTGTACAGTATTTTGAATTTCTCGCTAAATGCCGCCATTTTCCTCTCATTCTCGCTCGCGAGACACTGGAAAACGTCACCTGTGTTTGACACTTGACCTTCTGATAATTGCGTAGTGTACACAAACCATCGCGTGCGAAGGTGTGAACTGCCAATTGGGATAATTATCTTGCTATAAATCCGTATCAAATGCCCCTTTAGGTAGCTTTATTTTTTAAGGGGTACTTAATTACTGTTAATGTTTCGTGAATCTGACCCAGATCTTCGTAGGTATAAAATACAATGATTACGATGGAATTTCAGAAGAATTTAAGCGGTATTTTATACCATTTTGTACCGTTTTTTGATAGGCAGTGTACAGTTTTTTCACCCAAATTCCAGTTTTTTTATGGCTCCTGTACAGTTTTGTGGTCTTTGACTTATCACATGTATGGTTACAGGTTAATTCCCAAGTAACAGTGTGCCCTACCTTGAACAAAACTGGCATGGGTGATATATTTAGGGATGCACAATACCTGCTCTTTGGATGCAGTAATGAATATGTGACCTGTATTTTCCAGAAGATTGACCAGGCTTAGAATTAAGTTTTTGGAGCAAATTCTAGAGTCTCCAACTGGACCAAACTTGCATGGATTGTACATCAAGAAATGCAGATATATATGACTAATAATAACATATATTTTCTGGGTGAGTGACCAGGTTTAAAAAGTCCAATTTCTCAATTTTAAGGGGAAAACTTATTTAACAAGACAACCTTTTTTTGAGATTTAAAATGTAAACTGTACATTGATCAAATCCCCTAGTCAAGATTTCAAGCCATATGTATCAAAAATGCAAATTACCAAACTTACTTTCATAGAAAGTCCATGCAAAGAGTTAATTATAATACTTTCCATATAACCACCATTTTCTTATCATCCATGTATATATTTCGAGATATGAATACATGTGTTTGGTCTTTTTTATTGACATTTTTGCCATTTCTGTCAGTATGTGTCCTAATCATATAGTGTCAAGTAAGTTGCATGGTTTGATCTATCAATCTATCAGATCTATCAATACAAAAGTATATCTTCTCAAACCCGAATTGTTTACCAGTATATCAGCTGTTTTACCTCAAACAGCAGAGTTGATGGAAAGTAAAATTGAATTCATGTTCTTGTTTATATTTTCTCGATACATCTATCTGTTTGTCTGTCCATCAAATATCACTTAATCTTAAAGCTAAGTTTCTGTACATGTCTTTTGTTACTAATCCTTCAAGTGTCTAATCTCTTGTTAAAATTGATCCAGATTAGCTTTTATATATATATATATATATATATATATATATATATATATATATATATATATATATATATATATATATATATTTATGGGCCATGGGTTTAATTATTATACACCAGCACAAATTGCAACATTTGTGAATTATAATTTATATTTTAATCTAATCATTAAGTCAGCTATTCCATCTTCATGTTTTTCTTATTTGGGAATTCTATTTTCTCAACACTCATTTTATTTTATTTTTTACATATATAATCTTATCATTTCATACACATTTATTTTTCTGCATTTTTTAGGTAATAAAAAACATTAATCAGCGCTCTCTATGGCCAAATATCCATGAAAGATATATATATATATATATATATATATATATATATATATATATATATATATATATATATATATATATATATATATATATATATATATATATAAGTGCATTTATTTATACTTATAAAAGGCTTTCTAACCTAAAAATCATGAACAGTGAATGACAACTGTCAATGAACGTTGAACAGTTTTCTGTCAAGAAGAATAATATTTCTGCCCATTCGTGTAGGTTTTGTAGGAATTGATCCATTGGCACTGAGCACTGCTTTAGTATTTGAGTGCAAGTCTACATTTTAATTTCAGCATGCATATCATTTACTTTGTCTTTTTGTTGAAAAAATGTTTTGCCTACAGCAATACCCCTTTATAAAATAAGCGCAAATCTTGATAAAGCAGGTGCGCGAAATTTGACGTCTGACCATGCTCAGTTTTCTGCACATAATCAAAACAAGACAGCGTTAAAAAATCTTACCAGATTCTGTCAGAATGATTATACAAAAACAGCGTTTATGAAATCTTATTTTTTGACAAGTTCATTTACCATGCGATAGGAATTTACCTTTTAGTTCGTCTGCCGTGTCGTCCGATCTGAATTCGGCCTGTTCCGGCTTTCCATCAACGGTAAAATATACAACTTTCGTGGCCATTATCCTTTGCAAAGCAAATTTCAATCACTGAGCATATCGACACACGGATGCAGGCGATCATCACATCTTGTAAGATATGTTCGTTGTCACTGAAGACCTAAAATAAGAGCAAGTGTGAAGTGAAAGAGAACCGAATGGATCGGATTTGAACGCTTTCGAATTTTCTCGGAATGTTTTTTTTTTCTCTCTTAATATTAGCTGTATAAAAAGGGGTTATTACATATTCTGTTTTTAAAAAAAACTAGTATACTATAACTGGTTTCATTTGTGGGAGATAATTAGACAAATTTACCTATCTGGGCATAAAACAAAACTATTTCTTTTACTTTCGTAATGGACAATAGAAAATATCCCCTTCGGTCTGATTGACGTCATATGATAATAAGAACTTTCCTGACACATATGATGTACACAAAAAGTTTAAATGACCAGAATAACAAAGTATTTCAAATATGAAATCAATATTTTTACTTGCATGGCTTTTCATTGTGGCTAAATAATTGTTGTATAGGAATGCATGATTGAAAATAAAGTTTTTATTATTACTTCAGCAGAAGTATGAACAGCTGATGGGGTTAATCAAACAGAATGTAAATATAATGGCCTATATATAGGCCCTAGATCTACGTGAGATTGATTTTTCCTCCAAACCCCCAAAATGTTTGCTTACCAAGTAATATAATTATTTTTTATAATAAAAAGCAATAAATAACTTTAGGAATACATATTTGGTTTTAAATTTGTATATACATGACCCCGGCGACCATGCTGACCAGTGCTTCTTAAACATACATGTTAATTCACGGCTGATCTATGAAATGCTATTTTAACTATTTGTTAAGTTTAAAAAAAACAACACTTTAACAATCATGCAGCTCTTCATGGCCTTATGAACTGCATGGAGATCGAGGGGGTTGGGGCACAATGTATGTACGGTATACTTTAGAAAACATGCAAAGCTACTAATATATGTGCCTCCTCAAGTATTTTTTATTTTATTATTTATTTATTTATTATTATTTTTTTATTTTTTTTATTTTTTTTTTGGCTTGTCGACCAAGGATTTTTTGCTTGGTAGTGACCACACAAACTGTTAGGTTGCCCCCCCCCCCCCGAAATTGTTTGCAATTCTTTAAAAGGGCCAGGTTCTTGATGCAACAAAAATCGTGCTGAGAGATCGATATTTTATTCTGACTTGCAATTTTTGTCTTTATTCTTATAAGCGGCTAACTACATGTATGTATAATGATGTATTCAAATTTTGTCTTAAATAGCATGTTAGCATGGTTTAAAATTTTCGCATTTTCAACTCACCTTCTTGGATCCAGATAATATGCCAGAGGGACAGAGATGCGAATTTAAATGTTTTTAAACAGGGACAAATCTTTGTGAAAATAATAAATCAATAGTCTTACGAATAATGTCTTCAACAACTTTTAGAAATGTTAATTCGTTTGTAAACAGTATAGCTGTTTGAAACATGCAGGACAATCTCAGTGCGGGATCCACTACTTAGCGTAGTTATAAACATTTTACGTACACTACTCATGTTCGCAGAAAAAAAATTGACAAGTTATTTGATTTGAAAATATGTAAATTTGTTTATACATGTAAATAGTTTACACGGCTTTAAGTTCTGTAACCCCCCCCCCTTTTTTTTCTTAGTAAAACACGATTAAGGGATAAAACACTGACTACACATGTATATAAGTATCGCTCTGCTTTCCAGCTGAATTATATTCGATACATCATGGAGTACTATAACAAGTGCATGCATGTCCTTTTATTGTTTAATTTTAATTAAACGTGAAAAACAGTTACCAGCTATTATAAAATCACGTTATATATGTATACACTGTTAAGAACTAACATGAACACAGGTGTAAAGAATTAAGATATTTCTGAAGATTGTGTTTTTATCGAAAATATTATTCGATTATAAGAGTATCTACACTTCTATTATTAAACCAATTAATGAATTAATTTATGTGCTTTTACCCTCATATTTTTTATGGGTTTAAATTAGTTATCATGAAAAAAAACGTGTATGTCGCCACATTTTTTAGATGTCAGACATAAACTTGAGGTACTGTGAGCACTGAGCTCACAAAATGATACCCCCACCCTCCGGATCCCCGCCTTTTATATAATTATAATGGCAAAGTCCATGTTTTGCTCTGAAAGACTCGAAATACAAGTAATGAAATATGTGGAGATAACGAACAGTATTCGAGTTCAAAAGTCCATTAAACATTACAAAATAGGAGCAGAGCAAACCCTCTAAGACATCAGAGGTGGGATCAGGTGCCATGGAGGAGTAAGTGTCAGATCAAAAAATAAAATAGGAGGTGCACAATGGCGTTATGTAATAAAGATTCTGTGAAGGAATCATTAGATTTTATTCAGTGGTATAAGAGTTACGGATAAGAGATGGGTTACCCAAAGCGTAACGGACAGACGGACGGACTGACACACCATCACTATACCTCCCCGCTTTTCAAGCGGGGGTATAATTAACAGGCCTAAGCTAGCGTATCTAAGCATAAGAAAATCGCTCATATTTGGTGAACAGCATAGATAAAATTGCATAAAAACTGGTCCAAGGACATAATTTTCTTATTGAATGTCATAAATAACTATTATCATATAAATGTGAACAAATTTTGTATATTAGAGAAACCATTTTACAATTTAATAGTATAATAAAGAAACAAGCATAAGAGTTATTGCCCTTTGCACAATTTATTAAAGAATTTTAAAGAAGTAATTAATGTAGATTTTTCATTCTTTTGATTAACCATACTTGTATGACATGTCTCTAAAAAAGGGTTTTTCAAAAGATATATTTATGGTGAGCATGAAGTTGAATTGAGGATGGAAAAACAGCTTCAACCGAGGTTCCGTTATGACTACCATCACATGAAATGATATATAGGTGTGTTTAAAGATATATACATATTTCTTATGAAAGTCATTATGAGCTTTATTGTAACTTCAATTTAGGGTTATCTTTTTTTTTTTTTTTTTGGAAAAAGTGATAACTGTTTCTTTAGAATTGAAACAGATCATGGTCGGTTTATTTATAATGAAGAGCGTGCATTTGTCATACATGCTGTCTCTATTGTCGGCCTTCCCAGACTTTTGTTATATAATATATCACTCTTAAATCTAATGAAATAGGCAAGTAGTAGGGGGGGGGCACCCCCCCCCCACCTACTTCTTTTCAAACATAACCTTTAACTTTTGAAAATGTTCATTGAAAGGCTGGTTGCCCCCTTTTTTGTTGCAGTTTATTCAAATTGGGGTATTGTTGTAATGTATGAATAAAAATTGGTTGTGAAAGAAGTTGGAACCTAATACCACCTCCCCCCCCCCCCAACACACACACACACACACAAATCGCACACACACAGAAACACATAGGAAATAGGATTTTCGAGGTTGGACAATTTCTTTTTTAATTTTCCTTATCAAACTTTTTACAGGTAAGTTGACAATTTTTCTATGGCTGCCCCCCCCCCCCCCCGCCTTTTTCAAAAACGATAGATATCACCAGTTATATGTCTTTGACGGTCCTGAGATAGGAATATGACTGCTCACCTATCAGATAGCTAGGTTCAAGAGGTTTTTACCTTTCAAAATGGCTTATATGGAAATTAGGAATATTATGAATTTTAGATTTAAGGATAACTTGAAATTGAATTTTTTTTTGAGCAACAATTTTCATTTCATGCATCTTAATATGATTCAAGGTTCTTTGAAGTCTTAGAAACGGTCTTATAAATAGTAGAAATTCGCACCCCATAAAGTACAAAAAAAATCTTAGAAAAATCAAATTTCTTTCAATGTTGCCTTAGATACCAATGTTTATTAGCATGAAAATGACGAAATAAAATTGGGAGGGATTTCAGAACGGCATGTATTGATCAGGTAAACGATATACTCCGAAGTCAAATTTATTATAAAAGCAACGACCTAAATAGTATGAAACATGTCAGACAAATACGACCCAATGAAAGGTTGTATTTACAAACAAGGTCATTAAAGCGACCGTAGAATTTGCGAAAAGCTGGCTTTAAACGAGGTTGTTGAAATCCTTGCAACATCAACTTATTTATCAGTAGTTTGCTTCGGTTTAAAAATTGATCTTGCGTATCGAATCAGTTGGGAGATATAAACACCATATGCAGGTAATGTTGGAATATTACGTCATAAATAAGGGAAGTTGACGATGGAAAAGCTGAAATCATACAGTTTAGTTATTAGTTGGCCCTCATCGTCTATAGTCAGTAAAACATCCAAATATGAATATGATGTGGCAGACTCTCTAGTGTCTTATATTTCGAGTTCACTGGGATATATCGTCGACATATGAATGAGAGTAACTATTGTTAATTGATAAATATTGTCGATATATACTAGTATATCTAAATGTTGAGCTGAAGACCACAGCATGATTTGTTCTTCTCGTGTAGAAGTTTTTGAATAAACTCTGCTTCATAGGAGTATAAAAAAAAAAAAAAAAAAAAACAGGTCGGCTAATAAAGGAGTACGACTTTTTCTCATCAAAATTACAAAAGATTGTTGGAAGACCTGGTCTCCAAAGACTACATAGATGTGTCAATCAGGAACTCTAGCACCTTTAGTTTGTAATATCAACTCCAGAGTACTTGTATATAGAATCAGAATGATTGTTAACAAAGAATTTTTGTGATGACCAATCGCAAGATATTAAAGGACAAGGTATGGTTACGGTGGAATTTGCCCCCTTATTTGAAATAAAATTCAAAACACAGTTGATATTGTTATAGTTTATAGTTAAGAACAGATGCTTGTTTTAAAATCAACACTAATTTTGGTTCAAAGTGTACGAGGAGGCCACAAGAGGGTTCTTAAGTAGGACATTTTAATGAAATTCCTGAATTCTAGTGGAATTTCGTCAAATTTCAGATACTTCGGGAAACATAGAGGACAAACTTGCCTATCTGAGATTTTTTTTTTCACAAAATGCATCTGATATTTATATATGAAATATATAACTCTTTTTTATTTACATTGCCCAGTATCATTATAACATGTATATAAAAAATAGGACAATTGATGAGCTCGGTTTTTTTTAACATTATAATCACTTTCACTCGCAGACACTTACTATCTTATATACCCACTCATTCTTTAGATGATAATAATAATGGCAAAATGGTTGAAAAAGATCTATAGTACATATATATAATCACAACTTCACTTGAAATATATATCTACTACTCTATATTGACTATATTGATTTATAGACGCATCAATAAAAATATAAATATGATAGCAAACAATGTAACAGTTGTAAGCTGAATGAAATATGTTTTTCCACAAGACCCACCCTTTTTCAAATTTTTCTATGTGGAAATTTTTAATAGCTCTACATTTTACAATATTATATTTCAATTTAATATGACTTAATAGCCCCCAAAAATTTGGAATTTTACCTTGCATTAAACATGTAAAAATGTATTGTTTTGTGTATAATATTATAAAATTTTTGACGTTGTTGATGTTTATCATCGGTAGTTCACCTAAAATAATATTTTCGACAATAAAACCAACTCTTTTATTCATTGTTTTGTAAATATGTAAACTGAGGTTGGCCCACAATGATAAAACTTTTTCACAACCAATGAAAACATGCTGAATAGTTTCTACTTCTTGTTTACAGAAAGTTCAATTGTCCGAATTCTTTAATCTTATTTTTTTTTATATAAGAGTTAACAGGTAGAATCCTATGTAAAATTCTAAATTGTAACCATTGAATTGTTGAGTCCTTTGTTGTTTTGAGACAGACTTTAAAAACATCTTTTTCACAAATTTCATTAATTCCATATGAAGATACATGTAATTCCACATTCCCTCTGTTTAAAGATTTTATAAGCGTTTCCTTTGTGTTTAAACAATATTATTGTAAATATATTTTGTACATTTTTCATACAACAGTATGTTTTGGAAATATACAGGTAAAAAAGGTCCATACTTTCTTTTCATAAAAAATCTATCTATTGACATATTCTTTATGTACCTTGAAATTGCACAAACAACACTATTATATTGCATAGAAATATTAAATCTTTGTTGAAAAATCTTTTGAGTAAGGAAAAAAAACCCTTTTCTTCTAGAAATCACCAATAGTTTTAACACCGTTCTTATACCAATCTTGAATAAAAATACTTTTGTTATTAACTTTCATTTTTGAGTTATACCATACTGGTATATTTAAGAAATTATTTTGTGAAAGTGAATCGTTCAGGGTTTTTATAACTTCTAGCCAAGAAGTAAGAAATCTTGCCAGAATACATGTATATCGTTTTTTGCCCTTAAAAATTTGGAGATAAAATCAAATAAGTTATTTAAAATGCCATTGCCGTTTACAGCCATGAATAAATAAATCCATCCATGGTTTATTACAACAATAATTTGACAATCTTTTAAACCAAGAACATTTCAGGGCCATAATAAATTTGCTGATATTAATCATTTTAAGCCCCCCCCCCCCCCCAGGTAATCTTGAGTTATAGTAACTCTATTAATTTTATCACACTTTGATTTCCAAATGAACTCAAAAACATCTCGACAAAAAGAAGAGATTACTTCTGATTTTGGTGTTGGCAATGATATGAACAGGTGATTTAATTTTGGAATAAGTATAGTTTTAATAACTGTAACATGACCAATGGGAGTTAACATTCTCTGTTTGCATTGTTGTATTAATGCTTTAATTTTGGGTATTATACTACCATAATTAATTTCAATTAGTTTATCAAATTCAACAGAAAAATTTATTCCCAGTAGATTAAAGGTTGTGCATCCCCAATCAAGTTTCCATCTAGAATGATGAGACACCTCACTAGAAAATTTTTTGGAGCCTATCCATATAATTTTTGTCTAAGAACTATTTATTTTTAATCCAGATAATCTGGAGTAAAAGTTTTAATTAATGGTTTCAAGAGCAGCAAATAGTGATTTTGGTGAGCCGTCAAGAGCCAGCGACGTGTCCTCAGCATACTGAGAAATCTTATGTTCTTTATCATTTACCGGTACAACAATGCTTTTATATCATTATTTTGTTTTATTAGAATAGCTAGAATTTCAGCACAAAGAAGAAACAAGTATGGAGCAGCAGGATCCGCTTGCCTACAACCCCTTTGGATATCAAATTGTTTCGAAAAAAATCCGCATTGCAAAACTGATGCCTTAAAATTTGTATTAAGATTTTTTATTCAATTGATTATATTATTTCCAAAACCAAAATTTTTCAGTACTTCATAAATAAATGACTATGAAATTGAATCAAAAGCTTTTTCAAAGCCTATTAAAACCAGCAATACTGGTATATTTTTAGCTTCTGTGTATGCCATTAAATCATAAATAAATTTGGTGTTCTCACCAATATATCTTCCTTTTAGGAATCCAGTCTGAGTGTCCGAGATTAAAAGATCCAGGGTAGACTTTATTCTGTAACTTAGACATCCTGATATGAGTTTATAAAGCACATTTAGTAGAGTTATTGGTCGCCAATTTTTTTTTAAATTGTCTTGGTTTATCCCCTTTGGGTATACATGAAATTATCCCTAGTCTTTGTGAAATGGGAAGTTCTCTTTTTTGATAATATACAGTTTATTGCTCGCATAATGTACATTTTAAGATCCCTTCAAAAGAATTTGAAGAACTCTGTTGTGAAACCGTCACTTCCAGAAGATTTATCATTCTTCATATTTTTTAAAACTTGTAATACTTCACTTTCTTTGATATTCTTTTCTAAATCAATAGAGGTGTTTTTATCTAATTTTGGAATTTCAGTTGAGTTAATAATTTCTTCTAAATCAATATCAATCATTTCAGAGTCTGCATTAGAGTATAGACCTTTATAAAACCCTTTGACTTGATTCAAAATTTCTGATTGATCATATATATATATTATTTTCACTCAGTTCAAGCCTTTTTATAATTTTATTTAGAAAATTTCTTGTTTCAAGATTGCAAAAGTATTTTGCAGGTTTTTCTCCTTCCTCGACCTATCTTGCTCTAGATCTTACAATATGTCCTTATATTTTTTCCTTTCTTATATTTTCAAGAGCTAACTTCTTCTGTTCTAACAATTCCATGTTGATATCATTATTATTTTCCAGACTTTCTATTTCTCCTACAAATCTTTCTCTAATTTTTCTCTTTCTCTTTTTTTGAAAGAGGAATAGGAAATTGTAACCCCCCTAATTTCCATCAAAAGGACTTCAAGAAACAATCAATATTTTCAGAGTATTGAAGAACATGATTGTCCTCATCCTGCAAATATTTTCTTCGAACTTCTTTAATGGTTTCTATAACCTTTGTGATGAAAAATTTATCTATCGATAAACTATTTTTAAATTTCCAAAGTTACTTTCCTATTTCAAAAGAATTGAATTTTAATTCTAAAACTACTGAATGGTCCGACCTATATCCAGGTTTAATTGTAAATTTTTCAACCAAGTTGGTTAATTCCTGCTTTACAAGGTTTTTCTTTTTCAAGTGTACATCTTTTTGTCAGGATTTAAAATTCTGTGATAATCTACCATCTGTAAATAATCCATTATTTCTAAAAGTTTTTCTCTTGCATATGGATTATTTATGTTCATATAGTTTTAAGATTTATAGCAAGATTAAAGTCACCACATAAAATATAGTAATCATTATCAAACTCTAAGAAAGCATCTCTTAATTTTTCATAAAATTCGGGGCTATCACAATTTGGTCCATAAATATTTATTAAAGTGACTTTATTTTCTTCTTTCTTGGTAAGGTCTAAAGCTAAAATAAATACCATCATTGTCTGTCTTTTCGTTTTGAACCTTAAATTCGAAATTATTACTAAATAAGATACATACCCCTCAAAGTCTTGAATTTGATTTGATTTAAAAGAGTTAAAAATACACTTGTGTCTCCATTGTGCTTCATCATATGATTCTATTTCAGATATAAAGTGTGTGTCTTAAATACATAATATGGAATATTTTTTTGTTTTATAAAAAATTAGAACATCTTGTCGCTTAGACGGCGTCGCTAACTCTTGACAGTTCAAAGTTGCAATTTTTATTGTATCAATCATTTTGTATCTCATAAATTTTCCATTTACCCGCATACACACCACTCACCCACAGACCCATACAATTTGAAAAAGAAAAAAAAAAACCATGAAATATATAACTTTGGTAGAAAGGTAAGTTTGTGCTCTGTTTTTTTTAACAAAATTTGCTTTTAAATTCATATTTTAATGAAAATTTTACATAAAAATGAGAAATTGACATATTTTATGACCTTCCTGTGATCTTTTTGTATCCCAAACTTAGAATCAATACTCAGTTTGTAACAGGGATGATTACAGGATTTTAATAAAGAACTGCTGCATCATCCTTTCCATATGGTAGCAATGACAGTCCACAGTGTAGCAATGTGAATGTGATGGAACTTTTTAACAATGCACAGAGACGTAAGCGTAGTCATGGACATCGGTTTTACAATAAACCTATTATACACGATGTCTCCTTTGATTCACTGCTATCTTACGTAAATAAACAGGTCTTCATCACATTCGCACCAAACTTTACCCTGTCCCTTTGAAAGTTTTAAGTAGTCTATTTGAAAAAGTCAAGGAAAGTCCATGTTTGGATTCTTCGACACCGGAATACAGACTCGGATCTGTGATTATGGATATTGCAAACCATAGACTTTTTAAACCGCCACGTTTTACGGTGGAAAATACGACTCAAACAACCCGTTTGTTCCTTAAACTTCAATATGCCAACAAAGGAATTGACGCAGTTAATGTAAGTAAGGTTTTTTTATCAGAAAAGAGTCCAGTCTTGTATTCCAAGTTGAAGTCCACACCTTGTATTTCTTACAAATATACATCGACTATTGCTTCCAAAATCTTTAATTACAAAAAAAACTCTACAGTGCCTAGATATCGAACATCTGAAACATAATCCTCCAACGTGTTCATGTTCTTCTTCACCCTACAGCTATAGTCCTGCTGGACACGTCATTACTGGTGACGTAAATATAGTTAATAGTGAGGACCTTAAATCACTTATTTTAAAAGGACTAAAATTTGGGAACCCCGATCTTTCAAAGGGGTTGAAAGGTTATGTTATGAATTATGTGGAAGATTACGCCAGGTGATGGGCCAAACATGAAAAAGAAGGCCTTGACACTTTTCAGAATGGATTAAAGATATTAAATGGATGTTGAAATCTCTCATTAAGCGATTGAGGGGCAATATGCAAACCATCTTTCCCTCTGTCTTTAACAATTCAAAAGTGAAAAAAGAATTAGATAGATTACACGATCAGTATGTACAAAGCAGGTAACAACATTGTTTTTGTCTGTAAGGCTCATTATTTTAATTGCATTTTAGAGGAACCGGGATTTAATTCTGCAAGTGGTAATCCAACTTAATATACCCATAGCTCCCTTTCTAAGGAAGAAATTCTTCAAAATCATTTGTCAGTTTTAATATTTTTTAAAATTCCCTACAATCAAAATGAATTTGAGTTGCCATACCTATAGTTGATTCCTAAACTTCATAAAACTCCTTGCAAAATAAAGATACATAGTGGGTTCAAGTAAATATTCTACCAAGCCTCTTTCTTTATTCCTCACTAAAATATTAACAGCAGTGAAGGAGAGCCTTCAAGAGTACTGTTCAACTATGTATTCGAGAAATGGTGTAATTTAGATGTGGATATTTAAAAGATCCAATGAACTTTTAGAAAATTTGAAATCCCAGAATTTTACTAAAAGTAATAACATCAAAACGTATAGCTTTTCAACACTTTATACAACCATTCCCCACGATAAATTAAAGTCCAGCCTTTTTGACACCATAGACAAATAATAATAAATAGACAATAAATATGGTACTCGCAAATTTACCTACCTTATCATTGGTCATTTGCTAAATTATTTTGTTAAAAACATTCTGATTGCACACACAAGTACTCTGGAGTAGATATTAAAAATAAATTTGCGTTTCTGACTGACAATATATATTTTGTTTTTGGAGATAAAGTCTTCCAAAAATCTGTCGGAATTCCCATGGGTACTAATTGCGCCCCGTTATTAGCAGACCTATTTTTGTATTCATATAAAGCAGAATTTATTCAAAAACGTATACATGAGAAGAAGTCACTTGCTGCGGCCTTCAACTCGACATTTAGATATATCGACGACGTAATATCAATTAACAATAATTACTTACAGGAGAGGGAACCAGGCTGACCTATTTGTTTACATTCGGCGGTGCCTAGATAACTCTGACCCTGACAAATTCGGACCGTGGTATGAAGTCCCAAAAATAAATTTGGTATATCATTTATGTTTATATTGATATTTTAAAATAATTTTTTCATATGAAGATTTTTTCAAAAAATTGTTTTCAAATAAGATGTCATTGAAGTCCTTATTTTTACATGTATTAGTATCATTATTATTTTTTCAATGTTTGTGTTACATATTCTTCCAGTGTCTGAATTTCTTGTTATTTATCTGTTATTACAATGAAAGCCCTCCCTACCTCCCCCTGATACTACATGTACGTGCGTGCAATATCTTGGGGTTTTATTGAACGCCTAGTTTGCAATACGTATATGAGTATGCCCCAAAACATCCGAATACGAGTGTTCAATATCGAACGCCCCGTTGTAAACAAAAAATGTCGTCTGGTCAACCCCTAAACGGCAATATCTATGATAGATAGAGTTAGTAATAATCTAATTGTGTCTAAGGACAAGTCCTCACCACAGTTAGAATATTTCCCATATCGTTTGTTTATTGTTGTTTTACGTCCCCCTCGAGAATTTTTCACTCATATGGAGACGCCACCACTTGCCGGTGGAGAGCTGCAAATTTTGACCTATGCTTGGCACTCAGGGCCATTGAGCAGTCGGGGATCTTTTTCGTGCCAGCACCTACTGCGACACGGGACTTCGTTTATACGGTCTCATCCGAAGGACCGGTCTCCACGTTCCACAGTGGGATTCGAACCCGCGACATAAGGATCAACGCCTTACTCCGCGACTCTAGAGCAAACCCTCTAACCACCGCGCCACGCGTTTTCCCATATACATGTAGTTGCAATATTCCTTTCCCATATAGTTGCAATGTAGCATACTCATCTTTAGGAATGCCCTAAAGGCACTGATGAATAGCACTTTCCATGATATACATGAAATTGTAAAAATCTTCCTTTGATTGCTTTCATCTGTTTTTGGAAGAAAAAGAGCTCACAATGGCTGAGATCTAGCGAATATGGGGGATGCCCAAGCTCTGTTAACTTTCCTTTCTTCAAAATTTTATTTATTTCTCTATGCTTATTTGCAGCAGCGTTTTCGGGTGCAGAAAAATACTCTGGGGACCGGTATTTGGGCTTGCTTTGCTGGAAATCTGCTTAACTTCCTTTGTGAAATTTTAACATAAAAGTTACCATTGATAGTCCTTCCTTTGGCTGTATGTACGTGTTTTACTGGACCTCTTGAATAAAAAGAAAATTAATAAAAATTTATTTGGAGCCCTTGCTTCTCTTTGCAATAATAGGACGACAGCTTTCTCTTTGATTCCACATTTTGTTCTTGCTCTTCCTTTTCGGCTATAAAAAGTACACCCCTGTTTCGTCATCCATCACACAAGTTTATCAAATCTTTTTTTGTGAAAATGTTTATTTTTAAATAGACCATTGGCACATTTAACGTGTTTTTTCTCTTGGCATTTGTAAAGATATAACTAAAGGCACCCATCTGATAGAATTATTGTTAGACTTATTTCATTTGCAGAACTCTATAAACTGTTATGACGATGAAATGTTTCGTATTTAAGCAAAGTCTATCAATGTAAATTTGGCATTTTCAGATATCATGTTGCTCACAGCATCGATAATTTTTGGTGCCCCTACAGATTTCGATCGAGCAGTTTGACTGCAATCTTTTAATTAATCGTACTTTTTTACTTATGAATTTCCGAATCCATCTGAAAACTATACAGCGTAAAACACTAGTCATTCCACATATAAAATAATATTTTCAGTTATTTATGTAATGAAGCACAATTTTCACATACGCCCTCATTTTCATCTTCTTTGTAGAGATCATTTTTAAACAGTCTACAATTCAGTGTAGTGACCATGCTTGCTTTAAAAGTGAATTCCTTTGCGACAACAATAGGAAAAAGCATGGGTTTTCTGTGATTAAGAGTTCTTTAATAGAACTTTTTAATTGTTAAAAAATAAAACTAAATACTTCTACATTTATTAAGATAAACTAATTTATAGAGGATTGTTACTCCATAGTTCAGCGTTTTTATTAAAGGACTTTCCTACATATGAATAAATTTTTGAAGAAGAAGATATTGCTGATTTGTTTCTTCTTATTATTAAAACAGAGTCTGTAATGAATCATATATCAAACTCTGAATCGAAACCCAGAAAAGGTACGATGAAGCACAGTACCTTTTTATTTTGCTGTCCCTTCTATGCTATACTGCTTATGACAAATAACGGCATTTAAAGGCAGAGATTTTTTACCAGGTGGTAAATTCCAGGTGAGGGAGGGGCTAATTTTGTACAGTTGTGAATGCCTTGAGGGCAAGCAGTCTACCTGTGGTTGTTTGTCTCCTAATCCCTATACACAGGAAGTGATTTAATACACAGTAGAGTACCCAGGAAGTCAAACGTTACCTGTGTTGGGATGATATTAAATTAGAAATAAAAAGTTGTAAATAAAGTTTAATCTCAATGATTTTTAGTAATTTGTAATTGTATGTGTGTCAAAGCACCGCCCATTAAAAAAAATTATTATTCAAAGTATTTGTTGAGCTTTGAAAAAAAAAGTTGTACCAAATTTTGATATATATTATTATTATCATAAAGAATATCATAATTATTTCAAATACTAAAGGTGTGTATATAAATATGTTATCAAGCTAAAAATTCCATTGTAATACAGTTTCTCTACTGTTTATACCATGAGTGGTAAATATCAAAGGATCAAAAGTTAATTTGAAGGTCACCACGAGTGCCAAACAAGGTGTACAGGGTATACACAGGGACTAGTAAGTAAATGTCAATCAAGTTCTAGCACCCAATGATGTACCTTAATGCACTTGATTGTCAGGGGTACACAGACCAGGTATTTTTGAAGGTGGTGCTTAAAATCTCTGCCTTTAAATCATGTTTGTGATATGACCTTGGGAATAAATGGACTGCAAATATTTCCTGGAAAGACACGATTTTTGCGTCATAAAAGTATACGTTATGTAAAATGAAACGTCAAGGGACTTTTTCATAGTTGAAATTAATTTTTAATTTTACTAGTCGCCAAATGGGCATTTTGCTCGCCTTGTTCGCCCATATTTTTTTTCGTGATATCTTCAAATGATTAATATTTTCATTTATACTGAAAGGAAAAAGAAACGCAGGGTAATATAATATGCGAAAAATTTTTTGACTGTATAACCGAAAATTATGAAATTTGGTCTTAAAATCAGTGCTCAGAACTACTCAACCGTGAAATGTATGACGTCACATAAGGAGAGTGGTAAAAATAAAAAGCCGAAAACACGTGCATATCGATGACGACATGTTTTTCAACACATCTCGTAGTACCATTTGACGCACTTAAGTATATCGTTTTTCGATATTTACAGTCGATTTGCATTTCTTGAAATCAAGGTACGGAATACCATGGGGTCTGCATGGCTATTGCATTGCCTAAGTAAGGACAAAGGCAACGACAGGTTTCTTTGCAGTTTGTTGTGAATTTTTCCACAATAGAACGTCTTACCCATCCCCAAAGAGGGCGTAGGAAGGTTTCCAACCAACTGTGACGATGACGTTGACGCGTAACAGCGCCACGTCAAGATCGGGTTATTCATCCTGCCACCTGTAATCACCATCACATTACATTAAAACTGCTATTAATACAGCAGGCTATCATAATCGTTACATTCACCCCAAAACTGAAGCGAATCGATAGCGCGATTTTGGTTTGTGAGCTCGTCATCGTCGCAAACCACAGTTTTGAGTCCACAAGCTACCTCAAATGATAGAGAGAATCGATGTGAATCACCCGTGGGTTACGACGATGTGAGCTCGTCAACTTTACGTAAGTGTTCCTCTAACTCGCGCATGCGTGCATCGTTTGCCTATTTTTTGGGGGGGGGGGGGTAACCCCACTCGCAATGCTGCCAAGATTTGTCAAGATTTTCTCACAAACAATCACATTTATCCACTTGACTGGTTTACGTCAAGTCCATCTTTTTCGCATCAAACGTTTGTGGGACTACGTGGACGGTAGGGTTTGAAATGTCCAAGCTGGTCTCAATCAACTAAGGGCTGCCTTATCGGAAGGGTTGAATAATATCCCTATTAGAAGGATAAACACACTGATCAACTCCATGCCTAGGAGAATTAAGGCTGTGACAGATGCGCAAGAGAGCATGGCCGTAGGAACCGGGGGACCCCCCCCCCCAATAATTTTGCCGATGTATAGATTACTATAGTAAACATAGATACTATAATTTTTTGGTAGTGCCCCCTCAACTGCCAACTAAAAAATGTATGCCCCCCCTCCAACTGAAATTGCTTCCTACGGGCCTGGGGAGACATGTGAGATAATGAGAATTTTCATGTTTCACTTTTCGGGGGTACCGTCATATGAGTTTCAATAACTCATGAATTATTGGGGAAAATCAAATGGGATTTCGGTTACATTTTTATTAAAGATGATTTTAAATGTTAGATAGGATAACTCTGTGGAAAATACTTCTGAAATATATATAACCTTATTTCACTTAAAAAGTTTACCCTGCGTTTCGTTTTCCTTTCAGTGTATTTGAGTTGATGACATTGAACTTGCGCTTCATTTTGATGTGTCCCAAAGACATAGCCCTTTTCTTCCTAATTTATGAAATCTTCAGATTTTTTTTCAACAGTTCAAGGTGGGCCACATCACATGAACTCTAACAGATGTCATTCAAATTTTTTTTTGAAAAAAAAAAAAAAATCGGAAACAACCTGCATAAGATACATTTCGTTACTTTTACGTGGCAATTTAATAACTTAGAAATTCAAAAAGGGGTTGGGTTGGGTTGTGTATTTCGGTTCCCCCTCTATATCATTACATATATATATATCATCAGACAATAAACTTTTTATACTAATATATAGACAAGTAAGTCTTTTCTTTCGTATCCCTTATAACAATGTTCTCTCCTTTCTTTCTTTCAATCCCTTTCTTAGTTTTCGCAATCGTCATGCTCTATTGACCACCATTGATCACGTGAGTTGGACCTGAATAGGATTTCGTCACACTGAGATTTGGAATCTATCCTAATAGCAGTGATTTGCATTTGCTTTTGCAAAAGCCTTCCTTGCACTCTATCAAAGCTTTCATATATTTCATCGGATACAGAAGAAGACTACTTTCAACTGAGGTAAGTTTACGAATGTTGTAATAATCGATTTATGACTCTTATATAATGACCTTTTTGTTGAAAATGTAATACGGTGGTTACTCGAACATTCCCGCCGCCATTTCTGATCACCGTCCATAACATAATCCCTACCAAGACTGGTTTATGAAATATTTGTTTACATATATTATGTACTGCTATATTATTATAAACATCATGTGATCATTTAAAATACATTTCAAATGCATTTAGTCTAATCATGCAATAAAATAAAAAAGTCAATGTAATTATTTTCCTTTTTAGCTCACCTGAGCTGAAAGCTCAAGTGAGCTTTTCTGATCACATTTTGTCCGGCGTCCGTCTGTCTGTCCGTCTGTCTGTCCGTCTGTCTGTCCGTCTGTCTGTCTGTCTGTAAACTTTTCACATTTTCGACTTCTTCTCAAGAACCACTGGGCCAATTTCAACCAAACTTGCCACAAAGTATCCTTGGGTAAAGGGGATTCAAGTTTGTTCAAATGAAGGGCCACGCCCTCTTTCAAGGGGAGATAATTAGGAATTACTGAAAAAATAATGGCATCATTTAAAAATCTTCTTCTCAAGAACCATAGGGCCAGGAAAGATGAAACTCATGTGGAAGCATCCTTAGGTAGTGTACATTCAAGTTTGTTCAAATCATGACCCCCGGGGGTAGGGCGGGGCTGCAATGGAGGATCAAAGTTTTACATAGAAATATATAGGAAAAATCTTTAAAAATCTTCTTCTCAAGAACAGCAAAGCCATGATGAGTCATATTTATATGGAAGCATCCTCAGGTAGTGTAGATTCAAGTTTGTTCAAATCATGACCCCCGGGGGTAGGGTGGGGCCACAATGGAGGATCAAAGTTTTACATAGAAATATATAGGAAAAATCTTTAAAAATCTTCTTCTCAAGAACAGCAAAGCTATGATTGGTCATATTTATATGGAAGCATCCTCAGGTAGTGTAGATTCAAATTTGTTCAAATCATGACCCCCGGGGGTAGGGCGGGGCTGCAATGGAGGATCAAAGTTTTACATAGAAATATATAGGAAAAATCTCTAAAAATCTTCTTCTCAAGAACAGCAAAGCCATGATTGGTCATATTTATATGGAAGCATCCTCAGATAGTGTAGATTCAAGTTTGTTCAAATCATGACCCCTGGGGGTAGGGCGGGGCTGCAATGGAGGATCAAAGTTTTACATAGAAATATATAGGAAAAATCTTTAAAAATCTTCTTCTCAAGAACAGCAAAGCCATGATAAGTCATATTTATTTGGAAGCATCCTCAGGTAGTGTAGATTCAAGTTTGTTCAAATCATGACCCCCGGGGGTAGGGCGGGGCCACAATGGAGGATCAAAGTTTTACATAGAAATATATAGGAAAAATCTTTAAAAATCTTCTTCTCAAGAACAGGAAAGCCATGATGAGTCATATTTATATGGAAGCATCCTCAGGTAGTGTAGATTCAAATTGTTCAAATCATGACCCCCGGGGGTAGGGCGGGGCTGCAATGGAGGATCAAAGTTTTACATAGAAATATATAGGAAAAATCTTTAAAAATCTTCTTCTCAAGAACAGCAAAGCCATGATGAGTCATATTTATATGGAAGCATCCTCAGGTAGTGTAGATTCAAATTTGATCAAACCATGGCCCCCGGGGGTAGGGCGGGGCCACAATGGAGGATCAAAGTTTTACATAGAATTATATAGGAAAAATCTTTAAAAATCTTCTTCTCAAGAACAGCAAAGCCATGATGAGTCATATTTATATGGAAGCATCCTCAGGTAGTGTAGATTCAATTTTGTTCAAACCATGACCCCCAGGGGTAGGGCGGGGCCACAATGGAGGTTCAAAGTTTTACATAGAAATATAAAGGAAAATATCTTCTTCTGAAGAACTGTAAACCATGATTAATCATTTTGATATGGAAGCATCCTCAGGTAGTGTAGTTCAATTTTGTTCAAATGATGACCCCCAGGGGTAGGGTTGGGCCCAATGGTGGAAGGAAAGTTTTACATAAGAAAATATAGAAAAAATATTTCTTCTCAAGAACAGAAAAGCTATGTTTAGTCATATTGATATGGAAGCATCCTCAGGTAGTGTAGATTGAAGTTTGTTCAAACCATGACCCCCGGGGATAGGGTGGAGCCACAATGGAGGATCAAAGTTTTACATAGAAATATAAAGGAAAATATCTTCTTCTGGAGAACAGAAAAGCTATGTTTAGTCATATTGGTATGGAAGCATCCTCAGGTAGTGTAGATTCAATTTTGTTCAAATGATGACCCCCAGGGGTAGGATGGGGCCCAATGGGGGATGGAAAGTTTTACATAAGAACATATAGAAAAAATATTTCTTCTCAAGAACAGAAAAGCTATGTTTAGTCATATTGATATGGAAGCATCCTTAGGTAGTGTAGATTCAAGTTTGTTCAAATGATGACCCCTGGGATAGGGAGGAGCCACAATGAGGGATCAAATTTTTACAAAGGAATATTTGGGAATTTTTTTAAAAAAAATCTTCTCAAGTACAACAAAGCCATTTGTTATATTGAGGTGGAAGCATCATCAGGTAGTTTAAAATTCAAGCCCCCCCCCCCCCCCCAGTCTTTTCAATACTGAACTGATTGTGCTTTTGCCTAGCCAATGTGCTCAGGTGAGCGATGTGGCCCATGGGCCTCTTGTTAATAATTATATTTAAATGAAATAAATTTTACTGTATAGGTTGAAACAAATATTCTTTTAAAGAATATTCAAATGTATAGATCTATTTTCTAAATGTTAGCCTGTTAGTCTATTGGTTTACGAAATCTAGTGTTTGCCTGTTAACTAGCCTATATTGGTATAATGAACTCTTCATACCTGTTGGTTTTAAACACTACTCACTGATCTGGGGGTACTACTAAACAGAGTACGCTAGAGTACGATAGAGTACTTTAGAGTAAGCTGGAAAAAATGTGTAGTTTAATGCAATTAAATTGTTTATTCATGTAAATATAACTCGATTAAACATTATTATAAACTAATATTGCAATATTTATTTCAAAATATTTGTTTTTAGCGCTATTTTGACAAGAAAATAACATTCATGATTCAATGCATTAAACTGTTAAAGATTATTAACACTCTGATCTCGATTAATATTTTGTTTCAGACTTACTACCTTCAACTAAATTTATCAAAAATTAAATTTATTGCCCTATATAAATATTTTTTACATTAACAATGAAACATTTCAACATGTTCAAGTTAAATTAGATCGGGATCAAACGATAAACCGTCACCTGAAATCAGAATTTGAAATAACTCCTAAAATAAGGAAAACATACAAATCTAATTTAAAATATATATTCATTATGCTTAACTAAAGTAGAAAAACATACAAAAAGTAGTTAAATTGCATTAAATTATTAAATTTTACTAGCGTACTCTAAAGTACTCTATCGTACTACATGTAGCGTACTCTGTTTAGTAGGACCGCTGATCTGGCATGGCCGTAGGAACTGGAGGGGGGGGGGGTTACTATAAAAAACATAGATACTATATGCCTGTGTCCCCTCAATAAAAACGTCTGATGACCTTTTTTTTTTTGTCAAGAAATTTTTGGTAGTAGATAGTGCCCCCTCAACTGAAAATGTATGGCTGTGCCTCTATGGGCCTGTCTTGTCTTACCTGGATGACCATTAAATGCCCTCTAGTTATGCATGCTTTAAGCTTAAGAGTGGTTGTAAATAAAAACAAACACATTACAAACAAACAAGCTTATACACCTCATAACAGGAATATTAAATTCCCCTTTCAGTTCAGTTTATTAAAGTTAAGAGACATACCTCTCATAGACAATATTTACAATCATACATTTAGTACATATGATGATGAGATTAACATCCAACATGTACAATATATATTATAATGATATCTACAATCATACATTTTTTGAAATACGTATAATGATGAAATTAACATCCAACATGTACAATATATAAAATAATGATATTTCAGTAAACGATGACCATCTAATTTTGGCATTGTAGGCAGTACCAAAAATAAAGGTTGCTTCAATATCAACTATTTTTGAGCAAGTAAAAATACTAAAAAATATATTTTGTGTTTCCGGTAACCGGACTGACCCTAATTTTTACCCACTGACTCTTAACTTCCAAATCTGGGTTTTATACTTCTGTTTAATACTATAGATTTCTCTTAATGCATGTTTTGGACAGTAAAATGTAACTACTCAAGTTGTAAAGTCTAGTGTACACCTGTTTTATTCTATATTTATTTATTTAATATATATGTATATATGACAAAAACATTGTAGTGAATAATTAAATGGATCTTTTAAAACCCAGAGTAAAAGTTAAAAAATAAAAAATAACTGACATCACCCATCTACCTACCCTAATTTTTATGGCATGTTACCAGAAAACTTTTTTATTTGGCCATATCCCTAAAATATTGCTCAAAATTAATTATGCTAATAAAAAACAACTTTTTGGATAAAATCACTTATTATCTCTAAAATATCAACCCACTAATATACAGTATTCAAAACTTGTAAGATATAATTTGCAAAAAATGAACTTTGCAAAATATTTTGAAGAAGAACTCATCTCAAATATATTAAGGAACTAATAACATTTTTATATCAGTTATTAGCCCAAAATTGGCTATAAAATTTCTTAATCTAAATTGCAGAAATTTTTTGACGAAGAGGGCTGTGGCAGGACAGTCTGAATTTTTTAGCTAAATTTCAAAGAAGGTATAAGATTTATGTATCAAAATTTCATATGCTGATACATATTTAGAGAGCTATTTAATTGCATCAACATTTTTACTTTGATCTTCTCTTTTACCTTAATCTCATTTTTTCTCAAATTTGTGCTTTAAGCTAAGTTTTAAAAAAAACAAAATATTTTTATCTAACTTCATATGCTGATACATATTGAGGAGAGCTAATCAGCTTCATCAATTTTTTTATCCTTGACCTTTCATTGACCTTCCAAACTTTTACTAAATTTGTGTTTAGCTCAGTTTCAAAGACTACTGAAGATATTTTTATGTAAACTTGTGCTCTGATACATTATATGGTGAGAATTTATCAATTGTGTCCACATTTGAATTACCTTGACTAGGGGTGGGACGATACAACTTTTTCTATATTGATACATATCACGATAGTTGAGCCACGATACAATATGTATCACAATATGTTAAATTGGTAATGAAATCTTTTTTTTTTTAACAAAACATTTCTTCACAAATAAGAATAATTTATTCAAAGAAGTTGTATCTATTATCTATTGTAAAACAAAATTATTTTACACAAGTGGTGTTAATTATTATGTATTTCATATTTATATTTATATTTAGAATATTTATTTTGTATATTAAACCCAAAATGTTAAGTAAACATGTCAGAAATTTTTTTGCGATATTTTGATATTTCTTCATACGTATCGATTTGTGTATCGTCCTCACACATAATCGATATTATCGGTATCTCAATATATCGTCCTAACCGTAACCTTGACCTTCCCACTGACCTTTGACTTAACTATTTACTGCATATAAAACTCGGTTTTACTATTCCAAGATGTTTTTATCAAACTTCATGCACTTAAACAATTTTTCATGTTTCATTACTAATGAACCCTGGGTAGGGCATTTTTGTCCTATTGACATATTTCAGTTTTTAGCTCACCTGAGCTGAAAGCTCAAGTGAGCTTTTCTGATCACTCATTGTCCGTCGTCTGTCCGTCCGTCTGTAAACTTTTCACATTTTCAACTTCTTCTCAAAAACCACTGGGCCAATTTTAACCAAACTTGGTACAAAGCATCCTTGGATGAAGGGGAGTTTGAATTTAAAATGAAGGGCCAAGCCCCCTTCTAAGGAGAGATAATCAAGAAAAGACAAAAATAGGGTTGGGTCATTAAAAATCTCAAGAAGAACCACTGGGCCAGAAAAGCTGAAACTTATGTGGAAGCATCCAGGGGTAGTATAGATTCTAAATTGTTCAAATCATGACCCCAGGGGGGAGGGGGAGGCGGGGCCACAATAGGAATCCAAGTTTTACATTGAAATATGTAGTAACAATCTTTAAAAATCTTCTTAAGAACCACTGGGCCAGAAAGGCTGAAACTTATGTGGAAGCATCCAGGGGTAGTGTAAATTCTAAATTGTTCAAATCCACACCCCGGGGGTAGGGTGGGGCCACAATAGGGAATCCAAGTTTTCCATTGAAATATGTAGAAAAAATCTTCTACTCATTAACCACTGGGCCAGAAAAGCTTAAACTTAAGTGGAAGCATCCTGGGGTAGTGTAGATTCTAAATTGTTCAAATCATGACCCCTGGGGGTAGGGCGGGGCTACAATACGGAATCCAATTTTTACATTAAATATATAGGAAAAAATCTTTAAAAATCTTCTGAAGAACCACCCCTGGGGGTAGGGCAGGCCTAAATAAGTACTACAAGGGGGAAATCAAGTGAAAAACAGCAAGGCCCAAGTTACTCAGGTGAGCATTGTGGCCCATGGGTCTCTTGTTAGCTCACCTGAGCTGAAAGTTCAAGTGAGCTTTTCTGACTACCCATTGTCAATCGTCCGGTGGTCTAGCTATCTGTCCGTCTATCTATTCTATCTTTTCGTCCCTCTGTAAACTTTTAACGTTTTCAACTTTTTCTCAAGAACCACTGGGCCATTTTTAACCAAAGTTGGCAGTGCTCCAAGTCACACTTGCTATCAGGTCGCTATATGGTGACCTAAAAAAGTTTTTGGTCGCCATTTCAGAATTTCTGGTTGCCATCAACAGATATTTCACACGCCATGGTTATAACATTTTGTAAATAACACATTTAGAATATTATAAAAGCAAGAAACCAACACTCTTTTATGGACATGTATCATATGTCTTTTTTAATTAAAAGATTACTTATTTTTGTAACTCTGAAGAATTTGCTAGGTTGATGAAACCACTTATATGAATATTGTTATTACATAGAACCATCCGTATGGTTGTACAAAGAAGAAAACAAGTGTGTTATTCTTGAGAATTAAAATCCAATGAAATTGCAACAAGTTTGACTGATGAGTGCATAAGGTGGAAACTATATTGAGATAGTACTTTGCCAGTTGTTTGTCATGTTTACTTTATGAACCAAACCTATAAAACATTTGCTGTCAGTGTCACCAAAACATGATGATATGCAAGCAGTATTGACCAATTGTTCCATTAACAAGGCTGGGGTTTTAAAAAGTCTGCATTTGAAAGCTGTTCCATACAACATGCTAGCTGGCATAACATTACGTAATTGCGGTCTTTGGGATGCTTTACAAATTAAGTTTTAGGCATGTCTTCAAACATTTTCTTGATAAGAGAATCTTGGGAAAAAAGTGATCTGGATCCCAATTATAAAAATTGACAAATTGGCCGGCCCAAATTTCCTCTGTCACAAAAATGCGAGTTAGTTTTAATTTCTAGTTGCAAAATTAATTTTTTGGTCGCAAATGCAACCATTTTAGTCGCAACTTGGAGCACTGGTTGGTACAAAGCATTCTTGGATGAAGGGGAGTTTAAATTCTTAAAATGAAGGGCCAAACCCCCTTACAAGAGGAGATAATCAAGAACAGACAAAAAAGGGTGGGGTCATTAAAAAATCTTCTTCTCAAGAACCACTGGGCCACTGAAAAGCTGAAACTTATGTGGAAGCATCCTGGGGTAGTGTAGATTCTAAATTGTTCAAATCATGACCCCCAGGGGTAGGGCGGGGCCACAATAGGGAATCCAAGTTTTACATTGAAATATATAGAAAAATTCTTTAAAAATCTTCTTCTCAAGAATCACTGGGCCAGAAAAGCTGAAACTTATGAGGAAGCATCCTAGGGTAGTGTATATTCTGGATTGTTCAAATCATGACCCCCCGGGATAGGGTTGGGCCATAATAAATATTACAAGGGGGAAAATCTTGTGAAGAACAGCAGGGCCAAAGCTACTCAGGTGACCATTGTGGCCAATTGGCCTCTTGTAATAAAGTGTGAACCCTGGTGTTGAGTTGGGCTAAAATTCTACTACATTCATATGTGCAGGCAAATTATCCTTTTAGGATCAACAGTAGTCAAAAATATTTGATGTTTTCCAGGGGTTTTTCACGATTCTTATATTTGACATGCCAGGAAAATGTCAGAACTAGCACCTTTGTGAAATTTAAGTGGTAATCGCCACCTTCAATTGGAGGCGGCATTCTCAGGTCCATTTTTGATACATGTAAACTGAATTCAAAATCTAACTCGCATCTTATCAGCAGTAGAATGCTTTTAGTACTTACCAATACATGTGTTGCTTTTATTGTTTTTTTTGTAATATGAAGTGTCTGGTAACAACATTTTATCAAACTGTCAGGTTCGTTTTTTAACATTTTTTGTATTTTGAAATCTTGTAACTGTTTTCTTCTAAGCAATATTGGTAAAACTAATCTCCTGAAGCATTGTGTTATTTTAAAAATTAGTTGTGTTTTTGACATTTAATTTGATTTGCAAGTAACCCTAATGTAGATTTTCCGTAAGATCCGTGGAATTCCATAACAAATTCCGTGGAATTCCATGGAAAAAGTGTTCCATGGAATTCCGAGGAATTCTCGAGAGTATTGGGACGGAACTTTTTTGGAATGGTATGGAATTTCAAATCTAGCCTGGAAAAGAGCGGAACAATGCCAGAATAGAAATTTGCGGAAATAGCTGGAAATCCATGGAATTCCAGGATATTTGGAAATCTATGGAATTCCACGGAAATCCAAAGAATTCCAGGAAAATACAAAAACTGGAATAATCAAAATAATTTAAGGGCCAAATAATTACAAAAAAAAAATGACTACCTCACAATTTTTCATAAATCAAATCTATATTTTCAAAATAAAAAATCATTTTTGCTTTACAATGTGTTTGGGGACAAATATTGCATACACACTTCTATGTATAATGAAAGCACAAATTTTAAAAAGTATTATCAATGAAAGTATTTTACATCAAAGATTATTTAAACAATGTTAAAAATCCACAGAAAAATATCATTACTGGATGATCACCTTGGTTTAATTAATGAGAATTATTATAATATACATGCATGTACATGTAGTAAATTACGGTCTGCATGAGAAACAAATGACTTTTGGTTAAAGAAAATCCTTTGTACCTAGAGTAATCTCAAACATATGACATTTTTTAATAATAAAACAAAATAGATTTTAAAAAAAACATTAATTATGACCTTTTGCTTCATTGAATGACCTTGGGAAAGGTCACTAAAGCCTTAACAGGGTATATTAGCAACATTTGTATACAGTTACAATGATCTTCCAGTGGTCCATATACATTTACCATACAAAGTTAATGACTAGAGTGACAAACATATGTATTAAGTACACAAATATCTACTACACAACTATATTTGAAAGATCCCATAAAATCAACACATGCTATTTTTTTCCCCAACATGCCCCAAGATCCTAATTATTGAGGGTCCTAAACTTCTGAAGTATTGGCTAGAATCACTTCCTCACTGGTTCTGTTAGAGGGTGGTCAGATAATTGGTGTCACGAATGGATTCACTTTTGGTACGACAGCTTCAAAAGCTCATGTATGCAGCAAGTTTGATGTTGATCATTCCCAAAGACACTTCAAACTTTTCTTGCTCAATTTCTGAAAGAAAAGATTACCATAAAGATGTATGATATCTATCTCATGTATAAATATATGACAAATAATAAACTAAAGCTATATAAGACAATTGGTTCTTTCAACCTGGCAGATCAGTTTAATACTGTAGAATAGGAATTTATTATCTTGTAATTTTTTGTTCAGAATAGGATTGATTTCTTTTTAAACTAATGGAAGTTGTGAAATTAAAAAAAAATAAAGAGACATGATTGTGTCTAAGTTAATTAACCTTGAATATGAGAGAGAACATTGTAAATTACATAAACTATGTACCCTTAAAAACATTCAGCAAATAAAGTTAAGGTATGAAAAAAAGTACATTAGTAAACATAATTTATATACCATATAAAACATTCAGTTTTGCCTTGTCAATGGCTCGTCTTTTGTCTCTTAAGCTTCTGATTAAAAGCACCTTGAACAGGAGTTTGGACGCCTATGCTGCCTTTGATATATTATCCTCCATATCAGCTTACTCCGTTAACTGACCCTTGAAAAGAGGAAAAGACGAATTTATATGCATATGTAATTGCTTTAAATGCACATTGGTTAATTTACAATGTAACAAAAATATAGACAAAGCAAATAACAAAGTGAATATATAGAATACATTTGTTCTAGGCTTCAAACATGCAAATACATGTACATATACTTTATTTTTGAAAAATTAAGAAAATATTAAATAAACTGTTATAAATACATGTAACTTCCATGCCTCAACAATTCAGTATTGAGTAAGATAATATATTAGTACATGTATACATGTACTTCTTTATTTCTGGAAACTTATATCTGCGACTAAGGTTATAGGTTTGTGTAAGAATATGATGAATGACATTGACAAGGCGTAGGTAAAAACTTGTGAACAGGACAGAGAACTGACATAGGAAACAAGTTAAAAGCAACAACTTCTTAAAATAACTAAAATATATTTGAAAGAGTGGAGTCTAAGGTTCATAATAACTTTTCTCAATGCCTGGCTAACATTGATAAACACATAATTTCAATTCTTTTGATTTTATTGATTAGGAAAATGATTAAAAAATCTTACCTATGTGTAAATTTCCATACAGCTCTCTCGCTCTTGTCCTTTTTGTGAGCATTCCTGTAAATAATGCATGCATGATTTTATGTCATAGAGTATAGTCATTTTTAATATTTATACTTAAATAAAATGTAAAATGATTATGCATGTAGCATTTAGCATGTTTAGATTACCTGTCAAAAGTTATAATTGTTATGCATTATTAAGGAATTAAGAATATAAACCTCTTGTTACTTGCTCAATAAAAAAAATCTTACGCTATAAAACATTAATTAATAAAAACAATGTTAGTTTATTTGTGCTGAATGATAATTTGAGCAGGCTCTCACCATTCTCACAAGCTAGGTGACTGAATGACTTAGCATCTACATCTACATCATTAGGACATTTCATCAAACTTGATGATTATATGCCGGCGCTGTGCAAATCGAGTACTTCAGCTATAAAATAATAAAAGTAAGTGCTGTGAATGATCATGAACATGCATTAAAAAATAGATACAATTATTTACAATGTACTCTGTAAATGTAAGTAGTACATGTACTAAGGAATGTTATTAGCTAATAATTCGGACCAGAGTTCTGAACTGGCCCCAAAGAGGCTGCCGACACCACTGAGCATGGAAGAGAAATAAATTTCCATAATGGGGGGGGGGGGGAACTATATTTAAATTATCTGTGCAAGTACTAAAGGTATGAAAGTAAGGAAGACTTGAAATGCCTTTGTTGGTGGTAGTCTGTGAAACTAAATAGAGGCTTGGGTCTACCGCAACTAAGTTGTGCACAACTTTATATCATACAGACAGCTTATAGAGCATTATTAGTCTACCACCGTCTACACGTTTTTTCTTTGTTGTAAACATGGTAAAGATAGCCAATTTAGATGTTGCATGTTGCAACATATTGGAGACACTAATAGTGTTATGATGTCTGTGTACAATGTAACATGGACTGTCGTGGCGCAATTGGCAACGTGCCACTAGCATATATATAGCGAGGTCTAAGGACATGTACGAACAGAGGAAATTCGGGTTGAAATCCACACATTGTTCAAACATATTTTGATAGGAGATGTTTAGAGTTGTACAATAATTATTAAAGAAATGAAACTCGCCCTAATGGTTTCATCGTCGGGCATTCTATGTGTGTGGTGCCCAGACTGAGGAACAGTCAATTATCCATTCAACTTCAAGAACACATAAAATACTGATTACTGTACATTGTACCTACCGGGTCTTAAAATGTCTGCATCTTTTGTCAAAATACAAATTCCATTCCAAGCTAATAATGACAGCAGTTCCCTTCTTCGTGACACTCTCTTTCCTTCAACATGGCAGCCGAATTGTTGAATTTTGGCGGGCTGTAGTTTAAATTAATTGTTCATCGAGCCCGACATCGATCCCGACGTAATTGTACTATGAGCCGACAGTTTAAGAAAAAATTCTAAGTTATTTTCCAGTCAGCTTTCCAGAGCAGAAAATGTCTAAGTTTCTCATTTTATCAGCTTTTCCATAGAATTCCACAACTTTCCAAACCTCAAAATGTCTAAGTCCAAATTTGTTATTCAAATTCCAAAAGATTCCAAAAACTTCCAAAAACACTTTTAGACTCTTGTATGGAAATGTTTGGAATTCCATGGAATTCCAAAACTTTTCCAAACCCTTTGGAAAATCTACATTAGGGTAATTGAAAATTGAGTTCCACTTGGAGGTGGCTTGATTATAGCCCCAGTTCTGACATTTTCTGGTGGCACATCATATTTCAAAATCATGAAGAAAGCCTGGAAAATGTCAGCTATTTCTGACTAGATCAGCAGGGCATATAATAAATGTTAGTCATATTGATGCATTCTAAAGTTGTGTGGACTGAGTAAATCATAGCAGCCCTCTTAGGACTAGATTTGAATCCACAATATGGAGTTAAAGAGGAGATTTTTATCAAGAACTTCTGCTGATGTAGACCAGCAGGGCCAAAAATTGCTCAGATGAGCATTGTGGCGTATGGCATTGTCATAGACAGTTCGTCAAATTTAATTTTCTGGAAATTTGAAAAAAAAAATTCTACATTTTCACAACTAGGAGTTTCTTTTCACCATCATAGTCTTTTAAATAATTATTTTTGCATTCTGCATCCTGATATTTAAAAACAGTAGTGGAAAATAAATGTGTGTTTCATAAACAAAACAATGAAGTTCTGCAGGACAGGAATCTCTTAGAGGTAAAATTTTGATTGTAAATATAATGAGAGGGTTTTTTTTAGGGGTTACAATATGGATATTATAGCAGTGGTGCCTCTTCCAAAATTGTGAAATTCGTGGCCCCAGGGTCAGGGGTTTTGGTGAAAAGGGGGGGCTCTATTGTTTAAATAGTGAAAATGCATTAATTCTTTGAAAATCTTCTCTGCTTTTGTGAAATTCCTGACCTCAGCGTCAGGGGTTCAGGTGAAAGGGGGGGGGGGGGGGCTCTGTTGACTATACAGTGAAAATGCATATTAATTTCTTTGAAAATATTCTTTTCTTCTCCTGGTTATAAAGTAAAGAAACTAAGTGTATTGTTATGATGAGCAAGGGGGCCTTCCAGAATTGTGAGTTTCATTGCCCCTGAGCCAGATGTTCTAGTGTAAAGGTGGGATCTATTGAAAATATAGTAAAAATGCATTAAGGACACTCTCCAGGGTTCGACACTAACCTTAGTCCGTTAGTCTCAGACTAATACATTTTCATTCGGACTAATAAAATCTGTGGCTAATTAGTCCGAACGGACCAATAAAATTCCTGGAAAACAACATGAATAATTTAAAGATGTCCGATTCTCCACAACTTTTACTGGAAAACCCCGCATTTATTTTTAGCTTTCTAGATTTTTGGCGGGGAGTTGGACAATTTCGAGTTAGCGCATAATTGTTTCGACTGATTGGTTTGAAGTAAAAAGTTTTAGCGATCATAATTAATATGACACATAAAAGAAAGATGTCAGACATTTTGGATGTAATGTAAAGAGAAAAAGAACTAGATCGGGAATACGATCGTACTCGTTGATCTAGATAGAACGTTCTATCGTTAAAATGATATTTTCCTACGGACCCGGTTTAACGATAGAATTCGTTCCGTGTATTGGCAATGTTGCAAAATAAACACGGGCGATGACTCGTACTCTGTGCATTTTCTATGAACAATCCAGAGAGTTTCGAATGTCAACATGGCGTTAAATTTGAAGCGAGGAAAAAACGTTGAGAAAATTAGTTGAATTTTCGTATTTATATGGCTTATTTTTTAGGTTAAAAGACATAGATTATCTCAAAAAGGTTTGTTATGATTAATTTGGTAGTTATTTTCAGTGCAATTCCTTTTGTATTCTTCAAACTCATTTCGGAGTGGATCCACTCCAATTTGCTACATTGCAAGTATATGGAACGTAGGCCTATTCTAACTGTGGTGAGGGCTTGTCCCGAGACACAGTTAGATTATTCTAACTATCGTTGATCGCGAGATTTTAACGAATCTGTGCTAGGAATAAGCCATTTCACGTAAATGCTTTGTTTATTTAAAAAAAGTATAAAAACATATATTGAAATGTTTATTTTTAAATTAATGCTACAAAACGTTGATGTTTCTTTTTTTTTGACGGACTCATAAAATTGCATGCGGACTAGTAAAAGTAAAGAAGCACTAGTCTGGCCGGACTAAAACCTAAAAAAGTTAGTGTCGAACCCTGCTCTCTACACTGCACCCTATTTTCAGGGTTCTTTTGTGTAATTAGACTGACCTACCATTTGACATACAAGTAGAATAAATTGTAATCTGAACTAAATCACATAATTTGAAATAAATCCAAGTATTCTAAACATTATATTAGACCAAGATAGAGTATTTGAAAACTTTATTTGCATGTATTTTATCCATTTGAGTTAGTGAAGGCAATTTTTCTTTTCTATTACTTCATTGTCTTTGAAGATTTTTCCTGAATAAAAAAGTCATGCTCCCTATATTAAAAATGAGTTAGTTAATTTCAAAATATCCTCCTTTATGCAGTGATTCATTTTGAAAATGGTTATCATGGGTCCAAAGGACCCTTTTTACTAACAACAATGAGTCCCATGCCCAAACCAATGCGTCCAAATCCAAGGGTACTCAACAGTACCGTATATTAGATACTGCAGAGGAAATTCTAGTGAAATAGAAAAGGGTTTTGTCCGAAAGTGCAGTTTTTATTGAAGCTGTGAGTGGTTTATACTATAATTACTATCAACTGGAAGTAAGAGTAAATGATTTTGTGGCATGTAAATAATATATTGTCGACGGTGCACCCTGGTTCTATTTTTTATTATACCTTTCATTTTATAAATTAAATGCGTCCATTGGGATGCACATTTATTGAAATAATGCGTCCTGAGCAAAATTTATGCGTAATTTACGCAGGACGCACACCAAAATGAATCACTGCTTTATGCTAAGTAATTTTCTCAAAGTCCCAGAAACATTTTTCATAAGTGTATAGAGGGTCCTTAATTCTATTAAAAAATCTTGTCTTCTCCTGGGCATTGAGCAGATGAACAAAGTGCATAGTTATGATAAGCAAAGGTGCTTCTTCCAAAATTGTTAAAACTTGTGGTCCCAGGGTCAGGGGTTCTGGTGTTTCTTGGGGGGGGGGGAGGCTCTATTGATAATGAAGTGAAAATTGTTAATTTTTTTGATTCTTTGAAAATCTTTAACTAAGTGCATAGTTAGGATGTGAGAGGTTATAATATGGGGTTAAAAATAGTCCTGAGGAACTATTGTTTTGTTAATAGTCTGCATGGTGATATTGATAAATGGGGGCAAAAGGAACTTACTAAACGAGTTTTTACTGAGTACTAGACTAATTATTTCTTTGATCCTGATCATCCTACAACATGTATTTCTCTTGCTATGTGGTAATAAAGCTTCATCTATCAGTTTATTTTATACTACTATGGATCCTGTAAATTGTTGTATTATACTCGGGTGACCATAAAGACCCTTGGGTCTCTTTTGTATTTTTTGTATTTCGTTATGTATTTTTACATTTCATTATGTAATGGCCTTGCAGACGTGATCATTATACTATTGAAGTTTTGATGTTGCAGTACATTTATATGAAATCAAGAAATATATACTTTGCTATTGTACGCCTAAAAACCTTGTCCGGGGACATTCTCGCAGATGGCTGGGACAATCTTCCTGAAACTTTCCACAAAAGACAGTGCAGACTTTCATTTCAAAATAGCTACCGTTGCCATGGAAACGTGCAAAAGTGAGGAATTTTGTCCGGGAGTGTTCTCTCTGGTCCCTTGAACATTCATCATGGAACTTTACAGAAATGATGATCCATAATTGTAGTTGTGCGATTCGCATTTAAAATTTTCAAACTATCAATTGTTGCCATGGAAACAGAGGAAAAGTGAAAATTCTTTAAATTTCGATTTTATCAGTTACTGCCCAAGCAATCATTTTGAAACTAATTTTCTTGCATTTTGCAGATTTCTTGCATTAATGTGTCAAAATGATTTCTATTTAAAAAAATAACCTGGAATTGGCCGCACACACTTACCATAGAAACAAAACAGAAAAAATGTATTATGCTCACATATTCTCAGAGGTGGCTTGGACAATCTTGATGAAACTTTACAGAAATTATAATTAGAAACTCTAGGTGTGCAGTCAACATTCAAATTTTTCTAAATTCCTACTGTTGCCATGGAAACGGACGAAAAGTGAAAATTCTTTAATTTCCATTTTTCTCAGTAACTACACTAGCAATCTTTTGGAAACTTTAAAGCTTTATTCCTTCTACTGGATCAAATTATTTTCTGCAAAAAAATTGGAGCAGGTCCATCGCTTCAGCCACCGGAACGAAATAATATTTTGGTTTACCTTAGTTTTGTACTCGATTGTTCTCGTAGATGGCTTTCAAAATCTTCATGAAACTTAATTACAGAAATAAAAATCACCAACCCTAGTTGTGCATGCAATATTTTATTTTTTCAAAGTTTTTCACTGAAGCCAGGTAAGAAACAAATGATTTAAAAGTCGCGGTCACGTGACCATTGTATGCTATCAGAAGTTTCTTTTTAAAAATCATTTTCCCACTTTTTCCTCCAACATTTTTGTTACTGAATATATTTTTGTGAGATTTATAGAGCTATAAGTCTATCTACAGATTTAATACACATATTTGCAGGTTCTTAGTATGAATGTCCAAAAACGTATATACGTTTATTTCTATTTTTTTTTTTATCAACTTATAAATTATTCACGTTATGTTTATTAAACAGTGTATTATTTGAATTTGGAATTATTTTGATTATTGGAATTTGGGGTTTTCAAGAAAAAAGCCCTTAGTCAGACTAACTTAGACAACTAACAAGAATTTCCATTTCTTTTTGTGTTAGTCTTAACTAACTTAGTTAACTAACAATAATTTTTCTAATAAATGTTGGGTTAGTCTTAACTAACTTAGCCAACTAACAAGAAATATTCTAATAAATGTTGGGTTATTATACAGTAATACCACTAATTATATGTTTGAATTCATTCTTTCTCTTTAATTTATAATGATTTTGTGTTTATCAATTTTATTTTTCTTATATAATGTTGTTTGTGCTGGTGTTCTTTTTTATTTGGACTTTATTTTGTGGACTTGGCCTAAAACCAAGGCTTAGTCAGTGTTTGTTCAGTCTCAGCAGGGTTAGTTAGCGCACGCGCACCATAGGGGTTAGTTGTACCAGGCATGACTAACCCCCTCGAGCCTTCAACACTACAACAATAAAAAACGTCCCAAAATCATTTCAACATCCGTGTTCTGAATATTATGCAGTCTTTGCACTCAAGATATTCAAGAATCCTCACCAACATGCGTAATTTTCGTAATTTCTATCGTAAGTCATTTCACTGGGCATATCATTTCAACGTTCTCGAATTTTTCACTAACCTTGCAGATTACATTCGAAAAATCCCACCTGTCGCGTCAATATCGCCGAGGAAATGCTGTAGTAAATAAAAAATGTTAACAATACGATTACATGCGTTGAAAATACGGCAAAATACGAAGTAATGTAGCTGCCTTCGTCCTAAACACAGCCACTGCAGACACAACTCGGCGTCACTTCCGCTGTGACGTCATATTCACTCCCTGCACTGAGTGAGAGTATGTAGGTGGATCCAAGTGTAACGGGAATTGCAATTTCATTCGTAAAATACTAAAGACGGTGTTAGGCAATAATTTATCCAATGTTAATAAAGGCATACACATAGAGACTTGTAATGAAAAGTTTTCGAAACTCTATCACGCATAATTTAGTTTTAATGCACAATAAATTATCTTTCAGTGTTTCAGTTTTTATTGCAGCCAATATCACAGGTATTTCTGTCCTTCTAAGTGTTCACTTTCCATCTTTTGTTCACTCGTTTTCAATGTTGAGTTTTCCTTGGTGAAGGTTGTTTAAATTTAGGTAAAATAAGTCAGTTGAAAAATTTTAAAATATGCTAAATACGGAATTTATGAAGGGGTTAAGCCCCTGTGAAAAATTATGTTTTATGTCAGAAATACAACCACCTACTTTCATGTTTCAAAAATAAACAAATAAATAAAAAATATTCATAAAGTTGATTTGACTTTTGTAGAAATATCACCAAGTACATGTGTAAGATGCAGTGATTGCAACTAAATCTGAAAAATATGGTATTACATCTATAACTACACGTACTTTGCCAATCTTTCGAAAATAATAGCAAATATCTTGTTTTACTAACCTTGCTCCAGAGATAAAATATTTCAATAAAAGAAAAAAGGCAGAGGAAATATATTAAAAGCATGTTTAATATTGTAGGTATTACGGATTTTTTCCCCTTGCGATAGAATGTGACCGGTGCCATATGCAGAACCAGGAATTGTTGGAGGAAAGGGGTTGGGATGTGTCCATCCTTTAAAAAATCGACCTCCCAAAAAAGCGGAACGGAACGGAAAACAGAAAATATGATACCAGTTTTAATCCCTTGAAAATATATAAAATATACCAAACCGATATACATTATATACATGTATGTTGTTCATATTTAACCTTGATTATCAAGAACGAATTGATTTATTCATGTTTATTCTCTTAAGAAGATTCCTGTACAAAAAGCAAAGCATAGGGTATACTGAAAACACAAAATATAATGCGGTACACATGGTACATATACATGTATATCATAAATTATCATATGATTGAATAATTCCCATCTCTGATTGGCTGAGATCCAACAATGTTAGAAAAATACTACGTTAAATTGACCTGCACGTGATCTTCCAGGTCAATATAAAGAATTATTTATTCTACATTGGACCAGAAAAAGATAGGGAAATTCCAAATCGATGAAAATAGTTTTGGAAAATTATTTCACTTGCACCTGACATCCACTCATATGACCATAACATTAAGGCACATGGATTCTTGGGTAAGAGGTCGGGGGTGGGGGGTTGCAGGAGGCCTGCCCCTCTCCCCACCTTTTCAGAATGTTAAGTTTTTATTTAAATTCTAAGGATAAAAAAATTCAATGAAAGCCCCCCCCCATCCCCTCGAAAAAGTTTATGGACCTTTACATCCCACCAAACAAAATTTTGATTTGAGATAATTCTTTTCCTTTTTCCTTTTTTATGGGGGGGGGGGGCTAGTCAAAGATTTGTTTTCAGGTTAGTCGTCATTTCCCCCCCCCCTTTAAATGCCCCCTTTTTCAAAATCAATCGTATACATGTGCCTGACATTTATTTTTTCTACATAGCACCTAAACTAGAACAAAAAATTCCAAAATAATACAATACAACTGCTTTTTTTAAGCCCGTTTCTTTCATTATGTTCGGCTAGTACTTCAGTAGATGTGAACAAGTAAGACTGCTTAATAGTGTGTGTCATTTAATCATTGAATCATATAATAAAACAATTATTGCTTTTTTCGGTCAATACGATGATTTAGCCACCTTCGAAGTACAATACTCACCTCGCCCTTCGGACTCGGTGAATATTGTACTCCTCAGGTGTCTAAATCCTCGTATTGACCTCAAAAACCAGCAATGTGGTAAAATATGAGTGAAGTAACTTTTTAAAAGACCACTCTGATCAAAATGAATGGCCAGTATTCGATATTTATACGGGCGAACACAGCCTAATTTTCGATACACAGGTTCCAAAAGCGTGGATAACCATGATATCGTACAGCTCTGCATCCCCATCCCCCATATTTGGCCAAATTGTGAAACTAGAAAAACAACACAGTATAACATTGAAATTGTTATGATGGAGGAATCACACATTTTCCAGAAAATGCACTCTTGTAATTTATATAATATTATTATTTGGTAGGGAGGGGAATGAAGCATAAATGTAGTCTAAGTTGTCCCTGCTCCAAGTGCCTGACGGTGGATAGCGCGGATCCAGGATATTTTTCGGGGGGGGGGGGGAGGGGGTCAAAAAAAGCGTTTAATGTATACTTTTCCCATTAACTTCACGGGGGGGGGGGGCAAGGTCATTTTTCTTTTATTTACTTTACTATGTAACATAACTCCGCTAATTTCAGGAGGTCCTAGCCCCCTTTAAATCCGCACAAGCCTGTAGTTGTAATAAGCGTGTCCTTTATTCTTCCCTTAATGCCAGTGATCGTTGTCTAGAACACAAATGTGTACATAATTATTCTCTTATCTCTGCCCCCTCCCTCCATCTGTTTTAAAACACCATTGCTTGTTTCATAATTAAAAAAAGAGTTTTGTCTTTGGTGAATTATTAAGCTTTAAAAATTAGATTTGGACGAGTGATGAATAAGGCGTTCAGATAGATACATGTACTTGGGCTGTGTGTCTAATTAGTATGTATTTCATTGACCAGCGCATGTGGTTCTTGGGGGGGAGGGGGGGGGGGGGTTCAAGAATAAATTACATTGTTATGTTATTTTTTTATGAGATATAAACTGTATGATAAAGAATACTGGTTCCTGTATGATTTATTTATGCATGAGGTAAATAATTTGATACAAGATTTTCCGTTCCGTTCCGCGTTTTAGCAACACCCTTCTTCGATATAGAGGTTTGGTTCTAGGTAAGACTATGGCTGGCAGTAGTACACTAAAAGTTTACTTCAACTGATACATAGCCCGAGGTAAAATCGTCTTCCCCTCAAAACATATAATCACTAAGTCAATTCTGCCTGTTCTTTATTTCCATAAAGGGCAAAGGTTGGCGAGTAGATATTTAGAACAAGATGAAGAGGAGGAAAAGTTAAAGATTTAAAAATCGTTTTTAGGACATTAAATTAATATTTAATTATATAGGTACTCCCCGCATCATTTTCCAACAGAACATACAGTGGTGTCTACAGCCCCCCACCCCACCCCCATCTGCTACAAGTTGTCATATGGTTGACGACCCCCCCCCCCTTTCCTCTCTTTTCCTCTCTTTTCCGGACAAATGCATAAACACATCCTTAAAAATGTATATACTTTTTTCGTTCAACATTTTTTTTTGTTATATAATAAGCCCTTCAACCACCATAAGCATTCTCATTTAATAGTAAGATACGATGATTAACTTTGCGACAATCTAGAAAAAAAAATACATAATCCATGTAATCATTTTTTTCTGCAATAACTGCAACCCTTAATCGCCATAAAAGTCATTTCATTTTGTATATGAATATATAAATTATTCAAAGGGTGAAATATGTAAAGTATTGTATTATCGATCTGTATATGTTACATTGAAGACTGAAACAGTTGACCTTTGACACATATAAGAAATCTTTCATAGCAGTGACCTTATAAAAATCGATTCTAACTACTGGTATTTAAAAGTAAAAGAAAACTTTGAAGTGCTCTATTGGACAACCGGTCAATAGTTTGCGACTTTCGGACCGGTGATCTATTGACCGCCAGTCAATAATTTGCAAATTTCGGACCGGCGATCTATTGGATTACATGTAGATGGCATGGAATGCTTAATCATTGAATCATGCATATAATAAAACAATTTTTGCTGTTTTCTCGGTCAATACGATGATTTAGCCACCTTCGAAATGCAATATTCTGGCTCGGTGAATATTGTATTCCTCAGGTGGCTAAATCATCGTATGGACCGAGAAACAGCAATAAAACGATATATAATGTACTTCTCATATTATATACAGTATATTCATCGTAATATGTAGTATTTCTTTTATGATTGTGATGATGATATTTAAATATTATGCCCAATCCTTTCAGCATTACGTCCGTACGGTATATTTTGCATTTTGTTATGATGTAGACACAGTATTATATACAGTGCTTTCTTTTCTATTTCTTTTTTCTATTTTCAGTGTCTATGATCTTTCGGAGCTCTCTGTTAATGTTCGGTTCCTCTTTTTATCGACCTCGAGAACTTTGGCCCTATTCCTGTTAAGTAAAATAAATTCACGCATATTTTCATCTGAAGTTTGACAAAAGAGCACCTAGATTCTTCAGTTTGCTCTACAATGTTGAGGAGGTCAAACGGTCCAAGATAAAGATGCTTTTTAAGATGAATATCCAACTAGGGTCACAATACTTGCAAATTTTGAGTTCGTAAAAAATACACATGTGAGCATCTTACAGAGGACAAATGTTGACATCATGACCCAAAGATCATACATTAAAATCTCACACAATCCTCACTGTGGTGATGACCTAGGATTCCGAAAAATATCTGTACGAGGAAACTTAAAAATGACTGTTGATGATGTATTGTCATATTGATGTTTGGGAGCGGATCCAAAAAAGGTGTTACTGAAGCTCCATGCACGAGTCCTATGTGGATTTAAAGGTGCTTGGACACAGATTTGAAGTTAATATTTTCTCAAGTTTTTGGTATAATATCATGACTTATATGTTGCAATAGCATTTCAAACGGAAATAAATAAAAAAAACATATTTTATCTGGAAATTTTTGAAACTACAAATTTCGGGACGCGTTTGATTGATACATCCTAGCGCTTTCATAAAACAAACTTTATCCTTAATGCTTAAGAAAAGTAAAATTTTTTTTGTATATTAATGAAATATATTCAAACTATAATCCAGAAAATTCAGAGTGGAAATGTAAGAAAGCAAAACCAACTCACCAGTACTGTCAGTCCGTTCTCAGTGATGTGTGCAGAGTTTAACAAATTGAATACACCCGGTGAAACGTTAAACATTAACAATAACAGAGCTCTTGCCCTGATTACAAAAACAGTTTACGTTTCACGGGTTTTGCTTTCTCACATTTCTACTCTTTATTTTCTGGATTATAGTTTAATATTTTTCATGAAATATATTTGTTATATAATACAGGATTTTTGCATCCCTAACATGAGCACAGGCACGCGCCCTGTATTACACACCCTGTATCAGCACCCTATATTTCACCCTTTATCAGACCCTTTATTACACCTTTCCGGAACACCTCTGTATTTTTCATTTGGAGTACCTCGGATCTTTTCCTATTTCTTTCCAAAGTTTATTCAAATTGTAATTTTATTTCATCAGACATATTATGTTATTCAAAATAATCATTTGTTTGATTTATAATAATTTCATTTCGTATCGCTGAATGCATTTATATGCCTTAAAAAAAAAGATTGAGAAACGGAAATTCAACAAAAACAGAACACATTCAATTATTAAAAATTCAGTAATTAATTTACAAGTTTATATATGATTTTTAGGACACTATTTTCAAATATATAATAAAAACAACAATACAAGACAAAATCTGTATCACACCCCATATCAACCCTTGACCAATATCAGCCCTCTGGCCTTCGGCCCTCGGGCTGATATTGGAGTCTCGGGTTGATATGGGGTGTGATACAGATTTTGTCATGTATTATTCTCTATTTAATGCACAACAAAATTTCTACTTTTCTTAAGTATTGAGGATAAAGTTTACTTTGTGAAAGTGCATAGATGTGTCAATCAAACGCGTCCCGAAATTTGTAGTTTCAATAATTTCCAGACAAAATAAGTTTTTTTTTTTAACTTTATTTCCATGTGAAATGCTATAAAAACATATAAGTCATGATATTATACCGAAAATTTCAATCACCTTTAATAGCAACCAAAATTATAGGGTGCCCCCATATCGAGAATGAAGATCATGTGTTCAACATAAGACCGGGAATTCTAGGGCTGACAAAAGTTGTCGTCTTAAGTTTGTGATGTAACTGATGTTATGCACTTTTTTAATTACTTAGTATCATCCCTAAATTTGTTATTACAGTATCCGCAAAATATATTCACATATAAATTGTTCTTGAAATCAAACAAAGGTATACCTACTATAATACTGTGTCATTCATGACCATTGACACTAGAAATACATATATTCAGTTGTTGCATTACCTTTTTATTGTCCTTTACATGTAGTTTTCATATTTTACAACGTGCGAAGGGGGGTGGGGGTGGGGTCCACATCCATACAGTGTCAATTCTCCGGGACTACTTTTCCCTTACGAATAATTGCAGCCCGGAGGACCGGGCTGCTCTATACATATAAGTTTAAGTGTTGGTATATGAGGTGGGAGAATTTATTCAGAATTAAAGGTTTTCTAAACATTAAAAAGATTGTTAATCAGAATGTTCTTTCCCTTTATAAATTACGAGATACACAATATATTTACTTCCATAAAGTGAATCTGTAAAAATATATATGTTTTTCATATTTAATATATAAAGTTGCTTATCATTTACTATCGAAAAAACGACAGGTCCCTTTCTTTAGAACATCGAATTTTACTTATCGCATAAAAACGTAAAAATGTACTTTACACAGTTCGTGTTTTATATTCTTAAAGTGAAAGATATTTTTGAAAATAGGTGATGCATGTGTCTGGTTTCAAATTATATTTTATGCAGCCAACATTTACTTGAGGAACTGATAAAGTTTAAAAGGGTATCGTTTTTGTTCGATTTTCATCCGACTATAAGTTTTCAAAATATTCTCGACTATCGTCTCCATCATTTAGACGCATGCCTTTTTCACACATATCGAAGCGGCTTGATGATAAAGACTCATTTCCATTGTTTACTTTATTTATTTCCCGGGCGACAATTGATGGTTACATCAATGTTTTCTTGTTATATGGAGTTGTAGCGTAACGTAATACTAAGCTGTCTGGAGCTTATACATGTGTTAAAAAATTGTTACAAGTTTCCGGATAATAAATAGTGAAATAAAAAATGTTGGAAGTAAATTTTGTTTGAGTATGCCTCAGCTGCAATTAACACAATTTTTTTTCAAAGCTTCTCACTTATTGTGATGTCCATTATTTACCGCACCAGTCCATGTGCTGATCCAGGAATCTTTTCAAGGGGTGAGGTCCTCAGCAACCAAAACAAATGCCGGACTAAGAAATTTGTTGACAAAGAGAGACAAGAAAAGACTTGTCAAAACATGAAAAACCTTTTTTCGTGAAAGAAAGGAGGAGGGGGGTTATTACAGTAACTAAGGATAAATTACTTTCATAATGTACATGTATGCATGGCTCTCCTTACTATATTACCAGGGGGTCCGTGTTTCCTAGGGGTGTCGGGTGTCTCCAAGGTTTTCAATCTCTTTCGTTTTACAGAAATTTGAAAACTCTTCATATCCCGAGAATCTGCGGAATCATCACACGACATTATATCAAATAAATGTAAAAACAGGCCATTGCAATTTTTGAGGTTCTTATTCATTGTTTAAAAAAAAAAAACAACTTTTGGATCTAAGGTATTTACATGTAGGAAAGTTTTCTTTGGCCGAAGTATAGTACTACAGTATAGATATAGTATATAAATGTCTCCCTTTTCCTCGATACAGGTAATTCATCGGTATAATATGGCATATCAAAACAAAATGAACACATATCGGCGTTTTTTTTTTCCATTATTTGTATTACTTACCACTGGCGGATTTAAGGGGGGGGGGGGCTGAGGCGCACGCCCCCCTTCTAAAATTTTCAAAGTATGACATGACTAATATTAATAATGCCATACTTGGTTTTATAATTAATGGTCAATTTAAAAAATTGTAATTTTATTTAATGACCAAGTATCGGTTTTCTTAAAAATCAAGTCTGAAAACCTTGCATTCCCTAGGCTATAAATATTATCTCATAATTATTCAAACTGGAAAACGTCCCCCCCCCCCCAATCACAAATCCTGTATTCCCCCATGCTTACAATTATAAGATATATGAATTATCCTAGACCTAGCTATAAGTCTGCGATTTCTTTGCTTCAATATTCTACAGCCTTTTCCACTTGTAGCTACTTTATGACGTAACAATAAAGTAATACGTCACTTTTGATACCAAAGTTCAAGATTTGCATCCTAAATTGCGTCTCTTAACTGACAGTGAAATGAATAGGTGGATCACAGATCTTCAATTTTTTCGTTGCTTTTTTTCGCACTAAAACATAGTAGTATCATTTCCTCCTGTGATATGTTGCCACTATCTTTAAGGAGTATCTCTCTACACTATCAGATTTTATTCTTGCATCAAAATAAATATTCTTGAACTGACATATTTTTCATCTTTATGAAAACAACATTCACCAAGGAAAAAACAAACTCAACAATAAATACGAGTGAACAAAAGATGAAAAGTGAACAATAAGAAGAACAGAAATACCTGTAATATTAGCTGCAATAGAAAGATAAATTTATTGTGCATTAAAACGAAATTATGCATGATAGAGTTTCGAAAACTTTTCATTACAAGTCTCTATGTGTATGCCTTTGTTAACATTGGATAAATTATTGCCTAACACCGTCTTTAGTATGTTACGAATGAAATTGCAATTCCCGTTACACTTGGATCCACCTACATACTCTCACTCAGTGCAGGGAGTGAATATGACGTCACAGCGGAAGTGACGCCGAGTTGTGTCTGCAGTGGCTGTGTTTAGGACGAAGGCAGCTACATTACTTCGTATTTTGCCGTATTTTCAACGCATGTAATCGTATTGTTAACATTTTTTATTTACTACAGCATTTCCTCGGCGATATTGACGCGACAGGTGGGATTTTTCGAATGTAATCTGCAAGGTTAGTGAAAAATTTGAGAACGTTGAAATGATATGCCCAGTGAAATGACTTACGATAGAAATTACGAAAATTACGCATGTTGGTGAGGATTCTTGAATATCTTGAGTGCAAAGACTGCATAATATTCAGAACACGGATGTTGAAATGATTTTGGGACGTTTTTTATTGTTGTAGTGTTGAAGGCTCGAGGGGGTTAGTCATGCCTGGTACAACTAACCCCTATGGTGCGCGTGCGCTAACTAACCCTGCTGAGACTGAACAAACACTGACTAAGCCTTGGTTTTAGGCCAAGTCCACAAAATAAAGTCCAAATAAAAAAGAACACCAGCACAAACAACATTATATAAGAAAAATAAAATTGATAAACACAAAATCATTATAAATTAAAGAGAAAGAATGAATTCAAACATATTATTAGTGGTATTACTATATAATAACCCAACATTTATTAGAATATTTCTTGTTAGTTGGCAAAGTTAGTTAAGACTAACCCAACATTTATTAGAAAAATTATTGTTAGTTAACTAAGTTAAGACTAACACAAAAAGAAATGGAAATTCTTGTTAGTTGTCTAAGTTAGTCTGACTAAGGGCTTTTTTCTTGAAAACCCCAAATTCCAATAATCAAAATAATTCCAAATTCAAATAATACACTGTTATTATTAAATAGAAGTTGTCAAGTTACAGTAAATGTGCTATTGTAATACATATTTGATATGAGTGCAGAATGAACCTCTTTGATGAGAAAAAATGACTATTTGTTTATTTCTGGGACCCTAGTGTTAAACACTACAAATCATTCACTTTTATTTTCATTTATATATTCCTCAGAACTGTTGATCTAGTGTGAAAGCACTTAGTTAACACGGAGTGTTATTCGTGTGCTAAATAAGCCTCCGAAGGAGATAAAGAGGATGGAATACCTTCCAGGCGCATAGCCAGAATAGAAATGATGTGTACGCAGAGAACGGCAGGGGGTTGGGTGGGGGCAGGGGGTTTTTGAGCCCCCCCCCCCAGTGTTTAAGGGCTCTGGTCAGGCATGTAATATAGCTTTTGCCAGCCAGGAAAAAATTACAACTTTAAAAAGTTTTGACAAGCAAGGACGAAAAAGGAAGATTGTCAAACTTCGAAGTCCTATTTCTTGTGTATGTGTGTGTGTGTGTTTGTTGAGAGGGGGGGGGGGTGTCCATCTTTCACAAACCAAATTTTTATTAATACATTACCAAATTACCATGATTTAACAATGGTGCAACAAACAGTGGGGGTCCACCCTTTCAATGTACACTGATTTTCAATAGTAAAAGGTTAGGTTCTGGGAACAAGTTGGGTGGGGAGACTCCCTTGATACTATGTGCCTGCTGTTGAGGGCCCAGAAGCTCCAGAGTTTTACCAAATATTTCATTCATTTTCTTGAAATATAAAAATTATGCCATTTAGTTTTTGTTTAGGAAATAAAAGACATAGTAATATTTATTGCTTTAACGAAAATTAATATTCCATGGAAACTTATTGTACATATAATTGAGGCTAAAAATTTAACAGATATATTTATTGGTATCATATAATCATTCTTAACGTTTAAAAACACGAATACAAAATTTTAATTATGAAAAAAAAAATATTGTATTGTAAATCATACTAGTAGATCATAGCATCCAACGATGTGGATGAAATTCAATTTTTCAAAGATCTTTTTAAAAAAATATCAATGTATGATAGAACAATGACAAAATAATGAATGATTTATTTGGATTTGGCAGTTATTAAATAAAAGATTTCAAATTTTATCATACAGCCATGATAATTTAAAATTTAAATCGACACAGTATGGCACAGAATAATTTGAAACACAAATATTTGTGGGATGGTACTGAGATTTTTTTCTCTCTGTATAATTCTCTCTATTTTTCTTTCTTTTTTCTGAAAATGATGTGTACGCACTTGCGTATTTGCGTATAGGCAGCTACGCGCCTGCCTTTTTGATGCCATTGTAGGAAGTTTATAGAAAAAAAACTTGGGATGTATATTTAGTAGACCGGCATTCCTTTTTCTCTTTCTTAATGACTAATTAAAAGTATGTTTTTGATATGTGTCGTTTTTCTCTCCGATAATTTTTTTTGTTGAGTAATGCTTTATTTTTTTTGTTGAGTAATGCTTTATTTTCACATGCAGTTTTCAAATAAAATTCTGCTAACTAATAAATGTAAAGTCAAGAAAGTTTTGTACATTTTTACTAACCCCCCCCCCCCCCTACACACACACACACACACACGCGTGCGTCTCATCCAGAATAACAACAACATAAAATATTTCTCTTAACCCAAAATCGACCTCTGATCAACTTTAAATCTACTAAAGACCCAATATAAATTTTCTTGAAAGTTTGTTTGCTACTCATTTAGTTAATCAGCGAATTTCTGTACAGATGAACAGAGATATATAATTTACTTTCTGACTTAAAGTTATTCTGATATTTATCAATAAAATCAAGTTTCCCTAATAATGAGTGTATATTCCGCTGCCATGATGCTTTTTCTGTTGTGTGTGTGTAAATCATCTTATTTACGATTACTTCATCTTAATATAAACCACTAGTATTAGTTAAATTATTTCCGGTATCAGTAGTGACTAAAAACTAAAGATATTATTCCTTCAATACAATCCAGTTCTCCTGATATGTTTGTTTAGTTACATGTATAAACATCTGTGTTCTGATGTATTTCATGTTCACTCAATCAGAAATAAAACAAAAAAGGGGGTTTTGAGGAAATCAAAATTTTTATTAATCATCAATCCTGCCTGTCAAAACTACTATCTCCGCACAACAAATCTTCCACAATCCATGAGCCGGTAGTCCAATCCCAGCAATTAGACCATGTGTTTAAGCTTCTTCTTCTTTTTTTTTTAAAATAACAGAAAGTACACTTTAAGACCATTTCTAATACAGCCAGTTCGGGCAACATACGCTATTGCTTGCAATAGCAGACTTTCTAATTCAGTTTTTATTTTTTTAGAATGGAACTTCGACGATCACAGAGGATTAGACGACGCCCCCAGTGGTTCAACGACTATGTGGTGGAGTTTCCCGTAAGTAATAAAGCAGAAAAATTTATTTAACCCCCCCCCCCCTTCCCCAATTTTTAGATAACTGAGCCAAAGGCTCAAGTGAGCTTTTCTTATAATTTGTCTGGTGTCTGTCTGTCCATCTTTCTGTAAACTTTTCACATTTTGACTTCTTTGGAAGAACCACTGGGCCAATTTCAACCAAACTTGCCACAAAATATCCTTGGATAAAGGGGATTTGTTGAAACATAGGGTCACATCTTCCAAGGGGAGGTAATTATGAAATAGTGAAACATTGATGGCATCTTTCAATAATCTTCTTTTCAAAAACCGTTGAGCCAAAAAAATTGAAACTTATGTGAAACCATCATCAGGTAGTGAAGATACAAGTTTGTTCAAATCATGACCCCGAGGAGTAGGGTTGGGCCAAAATGGGCCATCAAAGTTTTACACTGGAATACAATACAGGAAAAATTTTTAAAAAATCTTCTTCTCTAAAGCAGCTAAGCATTGATTGGTCATATTTATATGGAAACATCCAAGGTAGTAAAGATTCAAGTTTGTTCAATTCATGACCCTGAGGATAGGGAGGGACCACAATAGACAGTCAAAGCTTTACATTGGAATACATATGAAAAAACCTTTGAAAATCTTCTGATGAAGAATAGCAAAGCTTTAATTTGTCATAATTTCATATGGAAGCATCCTAAGGTAGTGTAGAATCAAAATTTGTTCAAATCAAGACCCCCGGGTTAGGGTGAAGCCACAATGGGCGATCAAAATCTTTACAAAGGAGTACATAGAAGAACCTTTAAAAATCTTCTCAACTACAGAAAACCATGATTTGTCATATTCATATGAAGGAAAATATTTCGTACTATGGTTCGATCGTTTCTATATCGAATTAGTAGAATGAAATATTTTATTACCTTGACTGGAACTCTTAAGCAACAGAGGTTTAAACGAATAAGACATGGCTACAAAAAATCAACAACTTGATTTTTGTGTTTGCATTAAACCTTGTAAAGGTAAAAATCGATAGTTTTATAGTGATTGGGAGTTAAAAGGATGTTCAAAGTAAAAAAGATGAAAGCAGACAGGAATGCAAGTGAGTTAAGGCTAATTATAGGCATTTTTATGCAAATAAACTAATTGAAATGCCTAAGGACTATGTCCATTATACAGAGAAAGTTAAAACTTATTATACCTCTACTGACTTTTCACAATATAAGAGTAAATCAATATGTTTTGCTGATTCCCTCAAAATCACCGTAAAAAGACTGATTCCCTGCAAAAAGGTGCATCAGTTTGATGAACTGATACACACTTATTTGGAACACCTAGCAATTGCTTTAATCATATGAAATGTAGCAGTATGTTCCAAATAAAATCATGAATATTCATAATGCAGCTCAGTTTTTAAGTTATATATAAGGAGGCGGGGCCTAATTTATACGGGAAAGAGTAACTTGTTAATGTGACATCAACATGGTAAACTAATGTGCACTGAGAGCTAGACGGATCAGTGTAAATTGTTAATAAATAAACAAAGTTGCTTGCAGATACATGTATTTTATAGACAATTGATTCAAATGTAAAGACTTTATTTATTTATTTTATCTATATTCTAAGTAATCAATATTTCCATCATGCACCTTATAATTGCACTGCGTATAAAATAAAATTGCAGGTCAAGGTCAATGGATTACAATTGTTGGTATCCAAAGGAAGGTCTTGTCACAAGGATTACATATGTGAAGTATGAAAGCCCTAGCACCAATGGTTTAAAAGTAATGGCCAAGGTTAAAGTTTTCAAAAAGTAGGTCAAACTCCAGGGTCAAGGTCAAAGGGTCAAAGTTGTAGGTATCCAATGGAAGGTCTTGTCAGAAGGATTAAATATGTGAAGTATGAAAGCCCTAGCACCAGCTGTTGAAAGTTATGGCCAAGGTTAAAGTTTTTCAAAAGTAGGTCAAACTCCAAGGTCAAGGTCAAAGGGTCAAAGTTGTTGGTATCCTAAGGAAGATCTTGTCACAAGGATTATATATGTGAAGTATAAAAGCCTTAGCACCAATCGTTCAAAAGTTATGGCCAAGGTTAAAGTTTTTCAAAAGTAGGTCAAGCTCCAAGGTCAAGGTCAAAGAGTCAAAGTTGTTTGTATCCAAAGGAAGGTCTTGTCCCAAGGATTACATATGTGAAGTATGCAAGCCTTAGCACTAACTGTTGAAAAGTTCTGGCCAACGTTAAAGTTTTTCAAAAGTAGGCCAAACTCCAAGGTCAAAGGGTCAAAGTTGTTGGTATCCAAAGGAGTGACATGTCACAAAGATTACACTTGTGAAGTATGAAAGCCCTAGCTCCAATTGTTCAAAAGTTATGGCCAAGGTTAAAGTTGGATAAAATTTTGCAATTCTGGGTCAAACTCCAAGGTCAAGGTCAAAAGGTCAAATATGGTGGTACACAAAGAAAGGTCTTGTCACAAGGAATACACATGTGAAATATGAAAGCCATAGCTAAAACCAATCAAAAGTTATGGGCAATGTTAAAGTTTTTGTGGACAGACAAACAGACAGATAGACAGGGCAAAAACTATATGCCCCCGAATCTTCGATACGGGGGCATAAAAATAATTAAAATAACACAAAGTATAATGATGAAGTCTTCAGAGATTAGTATTCCATTGAAATTAAGCATAAAATCTGCTGGCACAATATTCTTTTTTTAAATTTTATTTTGTTTTTGTATGATATATTGGTTATTTAAAACATTAATATTTCATTTACAAACAATAAATAATTAAAATAATTAGGGTTCTTTAGAGTTCTCTAGGGTTCTCTGTTTAGTAAATGTAGTACTTTACTATAAGAACAAGACACCTACAGTGTTTACGAGTATATAACTATGTCTGTCTGTCTGTAGTTATAAATGTTTACATGGTTATCCATTAAACTTCTGTTGTGATGAGATAGCTCAATTATGTTGTTTTCAATGCTTTTTTTTTCAAATTCCACACAGAAGTATTTCTCTTCAAGTGGAAGACTTTTATAAAATTGAGGGTCACTCGCATTTCACTTCATCTGTCTGTATATGTTTCTTAAGTCCTTTAACATTTGGGCCATCTCTGACTCTCAGTTTACTAGTTATTGCTGTGGTCATTAAAGGCCATATTTACAATCTTTCAAAATCAGAGTGCATGACACTGCACACAATGCAATTACTTTTGAGGTCTGAGTTTTTCCTTTTTTCATCACAGTAGGCTAACATGTTTACTAAAGGACTTTTAAAAAGCTATAAGTCAGGCTCTTATTTATTGGAGTAATTTGATATGATGAGTCGATCAAATACCAGGGTTCGGCATTGATGTTAGTCTCAGACTAGTACATTTTCATTCGGACTAATAAAATCTGTGGCTAATTAGTCCAATTGGACCAATAAGAATTTCTTCAAAAAAAATGAATTAATTACCGAAGTTTGATTCCCAACAAGTTTTTAGATTTCTAGATTCCTGGTGGGTAGTTAGCTAATTCCGAGTCAATTTAGCAATTAATTTTATGACTGATTGATATGAAGTTAAACATTTAAGCAATTATGATGTAGTATGACACATAAAAGAAAGATGACCGACTTTTTGGATTTAATGTATTGAGAAAATGAACAAGATCGGTAATATGATCGTACTTCCTAATCACAAGATTTCAACGAATCTGCAGAATAAAACCCTTCACATAATTAATGCTTCGTTTATTTCAAAAAAAAGTTTAAAAAGTACATTGTAATATTTATTTTAAAATTAATTGTTACAAAACATTCTTTTTTCTTAGACAGACTCGTAAGATCGCGTGCAGACTAGTAAAGTAAAGAAGCACTAGTCCAGTCGGTTAGTGTCTATCCCTGAATATTTACCCCACCTCCCAACCCCCCTCCCCTTTGCTTAGGAGAACTCAGAAGTGTTCAAGTCTTGTTATTTTTCACTTTGCTATTATTATATAATAAATGTAGACCATTTTCATTTCTGTTTCTTACATGATCTTTTTTCTCTTTTAGGTGCGTAGGACCAGAGTGAAGCAGACGTTGAGGGCTGAAGATGCTCTTCAGCAGCCTGAGGAGGTGGCACTGCCACTTCCCCAGCCTGTACAGGAACTGCCCCAGGAGAAGCTTGAACAAACTGTAGAGGTGACTGTGTCATCTCCACAGTGTGTGATTGCTGACCCTCAGGCAGAGCTTGTACAGCCTGAGGAAGTGTGTCTGCCATCCCCTGAGCCTGTTCTAGCTCTTCCTTGGCCAGAACCTGAGGAGACCGTGGAGGTGGCATCGCCATCTCCTTGTTCTGCTCAGGCTCCAGTTGGGGATGAGGTTGGACAGACTGAGGAGATGGAACTGCTGTCTCCCCAGGTTGTTGAGGGTCGTCCTCAGCTTTCTAGCCTTGGGTCACCGATGACAGAGATCCCTCTGGTTCAGCCACCACCAGTGAGGAGTCCAGCAAGGCGAGGTTTCACTGTGGCAGGGGTGGTAGAACATTTATTTAGAGTGGTAGATGTTCCTCTGCTGACTGGGATTGTTTTCCCTTTCTTCCCTGGTTGGTAAGGGTTACATTTCTTTTTCTTTCCTGAGTTGTCTTTTTTCATTTATAAATAGGGTTAAATTTTCTTCCACTGTTCTATAAATTTAATTTCTCAATGTTAAAACTAGGTTAAATTTAATTTTGATTTTTTTAAATAAAGTTAATAAAACATTTGTGTTTTTGATAGGATTTAATTTTCTTCTCTTTTCTTTAAATTTGTATCTGAAGACTATAAATTTGTGTTAAGATTTTCCTATATTTTCTCGTGGATGCTGTGTCTAAATATCTCAATGCAAGCACACACCGTTATTTAGACATTGTCAGTCATGAGAGTAACTAATGTTTGTTTTAAGTTGATAAATGCCTCAAGTTTCTTCTTTTCTTTAATTTCTGTTTAAAAGATTTTAGGGTAAAACTAAAATAAGGTTTAAATTTTTGTAAAATTAAATTAAACTTTAAGAAGTTAATTAAGTTGAAAAAATTTCTACTTCTAAAATATAGATTGAATTTACATTTTTTCCTAAAATCAAAATAACCTGAGGAAAAGGTTAGATTTTCCTATTTGCTAATTTAATTAGGCAAACGCATGCACCTTTCTTTAGGCATAAGTAACTTAAGTTAGTTTACATTGAAGTTTCATTTTCTCTTTCCCTTTTCTTGACTAAGTAAATTTTCTTGACTAAGTTGATAAAAAGAATTTAATGTAGTAGAGTATTAATTTTGTTGATGAATAGGATTTGATTTAGTAGAGTATTGATTTAGTGGTTAAATAGATTTTAACATAGTAGAATATTGCTTTAGTTGATAAACAGCCTGGATTTATATTAAGAGTATTGATATAGTTGATAAATAGGATTTAATTTAGTAGAATATTGATTTAGTTAATGAATACAATTTAATTCAGTAAATTATTGATTTAGTTGGTAAATAGGATTTAATTCAGTAGCATATTGACTTAGTTGATGAATGTCATTTAAATTACTAGGGTATATTCCTTTAATTTTCTTTCTTCTCTTTAATTTCAACTTTTCAAGTGGTAAAAGTAAAGTTAGCATTTAAATTTCTTTCCCTGTTCTGTAATTTTAATTTTTCAAGGTTTAAACTAGATTAAATTTGAATAATTTTGGGTTTTTAAAAAAAAAAATTTAATGAAAAATTTGTATATTTTGATAAATTGGGTTATAAATTTTCTTCCCTTTTCTTTAAATTTAGTATCTTAAGACTATAAATTTGTGTTAAAATTTTCCTATATTTTCTCGTGGATGCTGCGTCTAAATATCTCAATGCAAGCACACACCGTTATTTAGACGTTGTCAGTCATGAGAGTAACTAATGTTTTGTATAAGTTGATAATTGCCTTAAGTTTATTCTTTAATTACTGTTTTATAAGATCTTGTGGTGAAACTAAAATAAGGTTTAAATATTTGTAAGATTGAATTAAACCATAAGAAGTTAATTAAGTTTAAAAAATTTCTACCTCTAAAATATAGATTGAATTTAATTTTTCCTGAAATCAGATTAACAATTTGAGAATTAGGTTAATTTTTCCTATCAACTAATGTGCTTAAGGGAACACAAGAACACTTTTCTTTAGGCAAGTATAATCTAAGTTAGTTTTCATTGACCTTTAATTTTCTCTAATTCCCCTTTTCTTGACTTAGTTGATAAATAGAATTTGATTTAGTAGAGTATTGATTTAGTTGATAAAAAGGATTTAATTTATTAGTGTATTGATTTAGTTGATAAATAAGGTTTAATTTATTAAAATTAATGATTTATTGATAAACAGGATTTGATTTAGTAGAGTATTGATTTATTTGATAAATAGGAAGTAATTTAAGATTTAATTTTGTAGCATATTGATTTAGTTGGTAAAAAGAATTTAATTAATAGTTTCATGTTGATTAAGTTGATAAATTAGATTTAACTTACTAGAGTATTTTCCTTTTCTTTCTTTTCTTTAATTTCAATTTTTCAAGTGTTAAAACTACAGTTAGGCTCAAATTTTCCTAAAAATTATTAACTATCTGTTATGTAAATTCTAAAATCCATCTCTCTAATTATTATTGAATTAGCTCATTTTTCCTAAGTTCTCTCCATTTCCATTGTATTTTGTGTGTGCATGATGAGTTTTTTTTGATACTTTGTATTCATATCTTGTATATTGTAATACACTGATTTATTTTTTGTATATATCTTGGCAGTCCTGGGAATGATAAACTTTATGATATTTGGTTAATTATTGTGAGAATTGATTATCTTTTCTTAATTTCCCCCTCTTTTCACCAGCTGGTATAGTGTAATGTATGTTATATAATTTGGGTTTTCTTTTGATAGTTAATGAATTCATTTAATTTGACATTTCACTGTCCTAAAATTCTCATTATTAAGGTCAGAATTAGTTTATAAATTTATGAACCATTTTGTTTCCTTACATTAATTTCAAATCGCCAGTAGCCGTTAATAATATGTTAATTCAGTCTAGGTTAATTCTTTCTTTAAAAAAAGTACTGTAGGCGATAACTTTTTTCTCTCGTGGATGCTTTGTCTAAATATCTCAACTCAAGCACACACCGTTATTTAGACATTGTCATTTATGAGAGAAAAAGTCTCATAGTCGTATTGAATTTAAAATTGGTAAATTTATTAGTTTCAATTTTGATTAAATCAATTAATTTCTCGAGATTAATTCTTCTTCTTCCTTCTATAACAGTACATTGGAACAAGATTTCAGTCATTCTAAATTTAGGAGTTTCATTGTTAATTAGGGTATATCTATTTGCCACCTTAATTAATTTCCTTTCTCTGTAAGTTAATTAGTTAAAAATATTTTGTGTTTCGTGCATTAAATTATGTTTTGTAATATATTTATATTGTACTGTAAAGTGGTTTTGTGCATCTCAAGGGGTCTCTGTAAGTGAATTTTTGATTAAATAGGACCTAAATTTAGATTGATGATTTTAAATAAATTTAGTAAATTCAGGTTTCTTTCTTTATTTCAATCTGTTTTCTTTTTCATAATTGTATTGATTCAAAAAAAAAAATTCTTGTTATATTTTCATATGAGTGTGGTTTATAAATATCTCACTTAACTCGTGCACATACTATTATCTAGATCAGGTTCAATTATTTTATTCTCATTTCCACATTGAGGTTAATTTTTCAGTTTAAATTTCATTTAGTCCTCTCCTTAACTTTTCAGATATGTTTTTTCTTTTGGTTGTGAAATTAAACTGTTAAATTGTTAACTTTTTAATTTGAATTGGCCGGTTTTCCATTTCATTTTATTTAATTTCATTTAGTACCTGTAATAATGGGATCCGTCCTTGAGATGTTTCTATTTGATGTATAAAGTCATTTATTGTTTTGTATTATGTATGAAATTATAGATGTTTTTGTATCTCATGGGTTTCCTGACCAGGTGGGACTTCTCTTTCTTTTCTTTGGGGTTGCGAGTTAAGTTATAATTTCAGGCTCAATAATTGTTATTTTTTAACTGGAATCAATTATTTCATTTCATCAGATTTAATATAATAAATTCAGGATATTACAATTGTTAACTATACTTGAATTTCAGTCCCCCTCTCCACCTTTTTTTATATTGGAGTTTAATTGATGAAAATTTCAATGGGCACTTTTTTCTCTCTCATGATTACGGGTTTATTTTTTATAGTATTAATTTTTCTGGGTTGGGATTAAGATAGCTGTAAAGTTTAGTGATTTATTTACATGGTGGGTCTCCTTTATGATTATAGGCTCCATTCCTGAGATACCACTATTTTTGGGGTCTATGATTGCATTGCTTTGTTGTATTAATTAATATATCAAAGTATAATGTTATAGATGAAACAATTGTTGCTGATAATTGATAGTTGATCGACGTACGGCTTGCTATTTCCGCTTATCAATTTGATATTTTGTAATCGATTGTCACTGTAGAAATTTTAAAGCTTTCGGAAGTAAAAAACCTCTGTACAATTTGCCTGATCCGTATACCTAAAATGATAGAAACGCGAAACCAAGAACGGTAGCTTGGTTGAAGGAATACTAGTATCTGATTCTTCTTTGTTAACAAGTTAGTAAATTTATTTTCCTCAAAAACACAACATTCAAAAAAAATAAATAATTTCTTTAAAATGCAGATAATTCCGGTCATATATATTGATTTTAAGGCTTCAATTAGAAGCAATGATTGATTATGAAAATTTCTGGATCTTTCATTACACTTTAAGTATTATTGTATTATATTAAGTTATAATTACTATAGCTGTCAGTCTATTATTTGTTCTGTATTCAGATCAAAGATTAGAGGAGGATGCTCTTGCTGCTGCATTTGAACTATATCTTATGCTTAAGTTCTTTGTTTGTAAGGTTATCATATTCTCAGCTTTTTACAAGTGTTATCCAAACCAAATTTGTACATGATGCTTCTACTGATGTGGTTACCAAACCAATTTGTACTTGATGCTTCCATGGATGCTTCCCTGAATGCTGTAACCAAACCAAATTTGTATATGCTGCTGTTGCATCTGACCTTTATTTCTTGCTTCAGTGGCTCTGTTTATTCTTAGCAGTTAGGTAAATGTTCTCACTGATCAAAACTTGTACATATGATGTTTCTTTGGATGCTGAGTCTGATGACGAGTCTGTTGCTGAGTCTGATGTTGAGTCTGACATTAGTCACTTACAAACCACACTTGCATGCATGCTGTCTCACTATGTTGCATCTGCTGCATACATTTGATAGATTGTATTCAGTCTACATTTTAGGTGTGATTACTCAGAAAAGAGACAGAATTTATTGTTGATGTTCTATATTTTGGTATATTCATATTTTTTTATACAAGAATATACAGTATTTGCTTTGTATCATGTGTGTCCTTTGTTATGTTGTATGTTGCATTTAGAGATTGTATATTGTTAGTCTCATCTGCACACACTATTCTGTATGTTTGTCTGCCACAACCCTCGCCTCACCTCAATTCACCTCAGCCTGCTAGATGTACAGTAAGTGGTTTCTTGTCCTGCACATGGTCATTATGCCACTTAACTATGATGAGCTTGTAGCTCTACTGGTCAAAGACAAAAAGAGATCATGTGATGGTAAGGTTCTGTCGTCAGTCCATCTGTGTTTATCTGTTATGTACATGTAATTGTTTGTATGTTGATCTGTAAAAAACAAAATTTATGATTAAAATTCAGTGTCAGTTATGGATTTAAACCCTACAAATTTGGATTGATTTCAATTAAATTAATAAACTACAAGTAGGCAACAAAGTTTATAATTAAACTTCAGTGTCAGTTTGGGATTTTGACCGACAGTGTTGAAATGATATATCAAGAAAACTTGCCACATAAAGAGATTTATCCATGGATCATTACTAAATTGATATTGATATTGTAAATTGATATTGTCATAGTTTAAGTCCAATAAAGTACTTTCCTCTAGCTTCCTTCATTAAACCAGTAGAGCTTAAGCCACAGTCAGAGACTTCTAAAAGTCTTCATTGTACACAAAAAAAAAAAAAAAAAAAAAAAAAATACAAAAAAAAATACAAAAAAAAAAAACAAACTCAAAAATACAAAAAAACAACAAAAAAAATACAAAAAACAAAAAAAAAAAAAATGGTGGGTTATGCTTGTTGTATGTAGTAGAATGTGTGTGTGTGGTTATGAATACCATATATACTCGCCTATAAGTCTTTTTTGGGGGAGTTTAACTTTGGTCCAAAGCTCTTTATCCGACTTGTACGCGAGTTATAAAAAGAATGATATTCGAGGGGGTAGATCTCTCTCGTTTAAGCTTTAAAAATACAACCGACTTATAGGCGAGTATAGGTGCATGTTTATGTATGTATATGTGTATGACAGGTGTACATTCATGTGTGGGTAATATTTGTGCAAGTTATCTGTATGTGTTTATGCAATGTATATACATGTAATTATATGCAGCAGTGTGCTCTTTATACAGTGACTGAACAACATATCTTGACGATACAACATTTTGGTTAACGTACAGACCTGACATGGGATTAGATTATTATAAAATAGGGATTTTTTTTATGCCCCTGGATCGAAAGATCCCGGGGGTATATTGTTTTTGTCCTTTCTGTCTGTTTGTCTGTCTGTCTGTTGTAAACTTTAACCTAGCCCATAACTATTGCGCTGTCAAGGGTAAGGCTTTAATATTTGACATGAGTTTTCATTATGACAAGACCTTTCCATTGGTACAGAAATTTTTGATCATGTGACCTCAACTGTGACCTTTGACCTACATTTGAAAAACTTTCACATGGCCATAACTATTGCACTGTAGTCTAGACGTCCCACTCCAGAATTGTGTTACCATCAGGGGCATAGTGTTTCACAAACGCATCTTGTTTCAAATTAAAATGCATGAATCGTATGATATGCTTCATGAATTATCTTCATCATAAAGATCTACCTTTTTCCCTTTTGAATTTAAAATTATTAATGTTAACTGATCTAAAGTCAGAGGTCATTTAGTTTTCTGCTAGCTATTCTACATCCAATGGTTCTCTGAAGATATCTTAGAAATCTTGCAGTTTTCAAATTGTGCACAGAGGTTGGACTTTATTAACAATCATGACCTTTTAAAGTCAAAATTTAAATCCCCATATTTCACTTAAAGTGTCATGAATCAAAATTCTTAATTGTCACGACTCTAACCACTGCGCCAATTTTTTGTGAGTGCACTAAATATAGAGTTGGGAGGGGGTGGGGTGGGGTGATTAAAAAACTGTTTTTCTAGTATTTGTCAGGTGATGAGACTATCCAGTCCATCAGGAGCTGCAGTATGATGAGTGTTTCAATTCATTCAGTTTATACCCTAATTTGTGAAATATGATGGATTCAACATTTATTTTGTGTACATTAACTTAAGTTTCTATAATTGCACTTTCCTTTTATAAATGTTCTTCGTCCATTCACTTAAATGTAATCTTCACACAATTTTTTGTAATAATACTTTTGTAGAAATTTGTCATTTTTTGTCAGTAATTTTGAACTGTACTAATTAATCTTGTGTCGGTTTCCATCTGTGACAAGGCTCTTGGGAGGAATGGCCAACCAAACAAGGAAGAGGAGACAATTGCGAGAATTAATTTAGGATACAGGGTATACACAATGCCAGTGGACCAACAATGGAAAAAATAGCAAGAAGGTGAACTTTTCATTTTGTGTTCTATTTCTTCTTAATCAAAGGAATTAAGCACTCATTTGATGTCTTGATTGACTATCTTTGATAGTAGAATAAAAGTTAAACAAGTCTTGATCTCATTGTAGAGAAGAACTCCATCTCTCACCAAGAAGAGTCCAGAAAGGGGAATTAACTGCAGCCAACTATGGAAGACAGGGTAAAATACCAAAAATGAACTTGCTTCCTTGCACTGACCTATATTTCTTAAGCTCGTCCACACTTCTCATCTACATTAATATTGGAACCTCTTTTGATCTTATTTTGATCTTATAGCTCTGTTTCACAGAATTGATGACAGCTATTAACCCACTAACCTTAGGACCCTTACGTTAAGAAGAGTGCATCACCTGCCAACAAGAATACCAAGAGAAGGGATAGAGCTTTGGCCAACCCAAAAGGTAACCAAATGGTAAGGCATTAACTCCATCTCTTACACTGGATCAATTTACATTGCTCTTTTGAACATTTAATAAAGTTTTTGTATCGTTGCAAAATAAGTTTTGTTAAGGAAGGATTCCTGTCAGGTTTGTGACTAAATAAAGCATTCAAAGTATATTTACATGTTGTATACTCGGTATATTTAGAGAGAAAAGATCTAAAAGATCTTGTTTTTCTTTCCTCTTCAATTCTACATCTATAAATAGAAATGATAGTAAAACTGAATTTGAAATCTTGTATGATTGTTATAATTTTTGGCAGATGGTAGCATATGAAAATATCTCCTTTTCTACTTCTCAAAATTACTCAGAACAATGAATTCTGGTAAAATTATTAAACAATCAAAGAAATTTTCTGACGTAACTAAAATCAATAATAGACTTAAGTTTAAAAATATATAAAATATAAATATATAAAATAAATATGATTTTCCAAGTCCAGACTCCCACCCCCCTTTTGATTTTCGGAGTTATTAAATTTTATACAATATAGTAAGCAAAAATGAACTTAATTGCCAACCATTATGCAGGTTACTGTTGATTCCTTATTTAACATAGGGCTGGGATGATGTATCGATATATCAATAATATCTATTCTGTGTGAAGACGACAATACGCATATCAATACATATGTAGAATTTCTGACTTATATTTTCTTTGTTTACTGAACATTTTGGGTTTAATATATGAAATAAATTTGCTAAATATAGATGTAAGTATGAAATACATAATAATTAACACCACAATACACTCATCATATTCTCAGTGTTTTATTATACCCCCGCTCCGAAGGAGAGGGGGATATACTGTTTTACCCCTGTATGTCTAGCTGTCCGTCTGTCTGTGTGTCTGTCTGTCTGTAACAAATTTTGGTTGCAGTTTTCTCAGCAACTACTCATTGCAGATGCTTGAAATCTTAGCACACTCTTTGTTTAGGCATGCCATATGGTGGGATTCACTTTTTTACGAATCCGATGTCAATTTCCTGTTTATCTGTGCATCTGTCCATACCATGCATAACAAATTTTGGTCGAAGTTTTCTCAGCAACTACTCATCGCAGATGCTTGAAATTTTAGCACACTCTTTGTTTAGGCATGCCATATGTTGGGATTCATTTTTGTACGAATCTGATGTCAACTTCCTGTTTATCCATGCATCTGTCAATATATTTACCATACATAACAAATTTTGGTCACAGTTTTCTCAGCAACTGCTTATCACAGATGCTTGAAATTTTAGCACACATTTTGTTTAAGCATGCCATATGTTGGGAGTCATTTTTGTAAAGATCCAATGTCCACTTCCTGATTTTCACCATGCCTGTCCATAACTGAACTTGGATATTCACATCAGAGCAGGGGTATTATTAGTGAGCATTTGCTTACAGACTTCTTATTTGGAAATTATTCATGTGTTATTTTTTAAGTTTTCAAATCAAGATATTTCCGAATCAAATTTTTTTCATATTCATTTTCAGATTTGTTTCATGTTCAGAAACATCTCTGATAGGATCTTAACTGGATCACACTTTGACCTTTTGACTTTCATTTGATAGGATGTAGAGAAGCAAGGCCAATCAGAAGCATGAGACCGCTTGACAGCTAGAGAGCCCAGAAAGGTTTGGTTACCAGACATAAGGTGAGATGAATTCCTAATTAACATTAGTGATCCTGGAGGTACTATAGGCATGAATTGCCCTGCAATGTTCATATACAATTTAGTACATTCTCTCTTTTTTACTGCTGCTGACTAGGACAGGCATGTTTCTGTCAGCTGCATTGTCTAGTACTGTACTGTACATTGTTAGACACAGACTATTCTACCATAGTGTTTCTCTGTTTCTGCCATCACTACATATAGGTATAGTTATTATAGAAAAACACTATTGGCACTGCGAGCAGGGTATTTTAGTTTGACAGTGGGGTCAATGCTTTGCCTGCACATGTTAATGCCTGTCGCCATCTTGGATTATTTCCAAGATATAGCTGTATTTATTTTATTTACTTTTGTACATACATTTATACTTGTGTGTGTTGTTAAGCAGATTAGCCACTACATGTAGATTTATATTTTGCCCTTTTATGGGTTGTTGGGTGAGATGGATTGTGAATTCATTTCCTACTGTTTGGGAAGGGGGATGTTGAAGCCTAGTATGGACTGGGTTACTTGGGTTGGGGAAAATGGCTAAGAGGACACAGTCTGCAGGAAGTCTGCTTTCTTTAAGCTTGACATTTGCTCGGGGTGTGTAGCACACCTATGCCCCAGGGGGAGGGTGCCCAGGATATTGTCACCCAGTTTGGGGGTGGAGACTTGTCGCTATTGATAGCTGATTTTGATAGGTCTGGAGAGATGCGGTTTTCAGCAGTTTAATTCTCTGACCTAGGAATGACATACTTTCCTCGAGGGGGTTGTTGACTACATTCAAGGGGAAAAGAGTCAATTTCAAGGGGAAATAAATCAAATTTAGAAATAATTCCCAAGTTCAAACTGACTTTGATGCGGTAAACAGCAGGGAAGATAGCCTTGTTCAAGGTGTAGGGGTCTTATGAGGAGACATTAGTTTATTGTGCACCAATATGACTCCTCAAATGGGATTTGTTGAAAAGAATATGGGTTCCATGGGAAGAAATATGGGACTTAGTTAAGCAAGATTACAAAATTCTTGCAGGAATGCTGAGGTCTCAGACAAACCTCAGTCAGTTACAAAACTGCAAAGGACTAAATTCACTGACAGTCAGACTGTAGTGACTAGTAGCCAGGGAAGAACCAGGGCATAGCCTGGCTGTAAAGCAGCCCGCAAGCATTGTGTTGAGTCCTGGATCTGTTTCTGTTCATAATCCTGAGGTCAGGTTTGTATCTGCAACTCAAGGTCAGTCACTTTCTTAAGTAGGCTACAGAAGTTTGGGTTGGGGTTTGCTGAATACCATCATGTTTGGCCTCATCTTTTCAGGAGTTGCACTTAATTGGGGATTCCCAGTAGATTCCAGCATGGGCCCATCCGTTCTAGGACATTTTGCGTGGGTAATGGGAATGCCCTTGATCACACTCACTGTATCTGTGTATTCTAGTGCAGGTAAGTTGGATAGTCAGGGCTCTGGCTACTGTGGTTCATTGGTAGGGCAGTCAGCGGCACTGGGGGAGGGGGGGGGGGGTCAGTCATTTGTTCCTGGTATAGGAGGTTGGCCTGGGGTACCTCTAATTCACACTTAAATGTCTATTGCAGATACCCAATTTCTGAGTTTAATTCCTCCTGATAGGCAAAGCTGCATGAGCTGGAATATTCCAGCTGAAGTCAAGTGGATGAGGTACAATAGGGATGAAGAGTGGGGACCATTCAATTCAAAATTCTCTGCAATTGCTGAATACCATCAGTGGAGTGACTGATCTTCTGTTTGCCCTTAATCTGACATTGGAGGGGGCAGCGCTTAAGTACTTTTATATCATGCATCATAGGGGTGCTCTGTTAAGTTACATTAAGTTTCCAGGAATTCATTCTTTGGATGAAGGAGAGGTTTTGGAAAACTTCCTGAAGGACAGCCTTACAGCTGAAATTCAGCTTGATAGACCAGAAGCCAGAAAAAAACAATAGAACAAAGGGGGATAGAGTCTTGGACACTGTCCAGAAGGCATTTGGTGGAATAACCTTCTCTGAATATTCCAAGAAGAGGTTATTGTTAGGTTTGCTCTTGGGGGGGGGCAGGGATAGTGAGGCAGGGCAACAATCCTCCTTGTACTCTTGCAGAGGCAATAAAACAAGTAAAAACTTATTAGATAAGTCACCAAGCAGTGGTTTGTTGTCCATGTGCTATTAGGCCCATTTCATCAGAGTGGGACCATGAAGGGCAGAGAGAAACTCGCTCTCCCCCTGCTGACTGGTGTAAGCTCTTGGACTCTGAGTGCTGAGATAAGTCAGATGAGCGGAAATCTAGTTATCCCCCTCATACTTTGGCAGAGTCAATAAAATGAGTAAAAACTTTCCAGTTAAGTCACTGAACAGTGGTTCATCATCCACATTCTGTTAGGTCCATTTCCTCAGAGTTGGCCATTGAAGAGATTCTTGCTCACTCTTTGCTCACTGACGTAAGCTCTTGGACTGTAATTGCCAAGGTAAGTCAGAGGAGCAGAAAAATAGTTATACTGGTGACTCCAAAGAGAGTGGTAGAGTCCGCAGCCCAAAGTGTAGATCTCAACAAAAAGTTCAGTCCTGAGGGTCAGTAGGACTAAGAAATTGGGACATATACAACCAGAAATGTGAATGTAAGAACAACCTGAATACCCTGTGCTCTTGTCTTAAAAGAGCTAGTGAAGAGACCAAGCATAAGAGGCATTTCTCTAATTGGGGGGCAGGAAGGACTTGCTAGTGTCTCCTAAGTCTTTATCTGAGAATCTGGGACTATGGCTTTGCAAACCAGATATGTGTTGGTCCCTTACAAGATGACATGCTCTTAGGGGTAGATTTCCTACATGCACATGGTGCTGAAGTTTTGTGTGAAGCATGAACGCTCAAGATCAAGGGTATAGACACAACCTTTAAAATGAGTACCGAGGCATCAGTGCAGCTACTCAATGCGGGTTCAGCTTATAGGGTATGTGTTTCTCCACACACAATTTGCAGATGATTGAATGTGATTTGAGTGCATATATGCCTGGTACAGTAGCTTCACAGACTTATTATGCCGCAGGATGAAGAGCTAAGTTATGTGTACTGAACCTGACAGATAGAAGTTAAATAATTAAGACAGGTACCAGTCAGGAAAGCAGTCCCTGCTGTGTTTGTTTGCTGCTCATTGGGAGTGTATGGACACCTTAGTGGAAAACTGCCAAGCTGGTAAATCAAGATAGCTCTGTAAGACCTGAGAAAGACAGCCTTTATAGCCAAGTAAGTATGGGTTAATTTAATTTGCAAGGATAGCTTTTGGTCTTTGCAACACCCCTGTGACTTTCAATAGGGCAATCAAACTAGTGTCACCTAAACTGATCTGGAAAATAGCCTAAGCATTCCTGGGTGATGTCTTATTGCAGGGGGCTTCAGTACAATCTCACCTAGACCACCTACGATAGGTATTTAAGAGATTAAGAGAGTATGGTTTGAAATTTAAATGTTTGGAAGTGTGAGCTATTAAAGATCAATTTTGAGTTCTTAGATAGAATAGTAAGTGAGCAAGGGGTCAAGATAGGGGACCAGTACATTTAGGCAGTACGTGACTGGCCTGTATGATGTGATCTAAAAGATGTTGAGCATTTTGTAGGTTTCACCTACTACCATCACACTGTCATTCCCCAATTTTCTCATGTTGCTGTACACTGTATGCAGTTACTGGAAAAAGTGGTTTCTGGTGGGAAGATGAGCAGCAGAATGGTTTTGAGGAACTCCTTAAGTTAATGATTAAGTGTCCAGCATCAGCAATCTAAAACAGTCAAGATCACTTTATTCTGGACACTGTTGCCTCAGATCATGCGGTGGGGAATAAAGCCAAGTCCAGAACAGGAAAAAGAGAGAACAATAGGTAATGGCAGTGCAGTGCTATCAGTAGAGTAATGCTGATACTGCACAACCAGGAAAAAGAGTTGCTGGCAAGAATTCACTTGTCAATTCCACCATTACCTGCATGGTAAGGAGTTCACAGTCAGAGCCAATCATCATAGCCTAGTCTGGTTGATGAATTTAAAACATCTGCAGAACCAGTCAGGTCACTGGCTAGAAGAACTGTATAATATGTGGATTGTTCACCGCCTAGGGAAGAAACACTTGAACACTGATGTACTATTCCATAACTGATAACATGCCAGAATTTACTAGAATTTCATTAGAGGATTTGCCTTGCAGTGAATGCAGATACTGTTGCCAAGCACATAAGTGCTGGCACAACTCTGAGATCAAGATAGACGATGTGATTCCTCTATCTCAGTTATTTCAGGAATTGCCTGTGAGAGCAGAAAGTCAATCCACTGAGGAGAGTACATATAGGGGATTAAATTCACGGGTTGTAATTTTCATGTTTTTCCCTCTTCTAATTCCTAATTACAGAATGACTACATGATATATACACATACCTACTGGTAGTTTGAACTCCCCCCCCCCTTCCTCTCCCCCAAAAAACCAAGAAAGGGAGAGTGTATTATTTTACCTAAACTTATTCACTTTTTCTTGAACTCACGGATTTATTTACACTGTGACTATAGCAAATATTTACCTCGTGAGTTAAATTCCCCCATTACAGTAATTATGAGACATTGGATCCTACTTTCCATTAAGCTATTGTGTCAAACACATGGGATCATGATCCGTTGACTGCGGGTACCCCATGGATGCCGAGTTTTGAGATTGCTGTCAAAAGATTGACAGGTCCTAATCCGTAGATTGAGAAAGTTAAGCCTCACTTTAATTTGTAAGGTATCTCAGGATGCCACTGCAGGAATTTCCTTATTGTCATACAGTCCTGCAGAGTTGGCTAGCATGCAGAAGCCAATGTTATCTTCTGGGAAGAGATTGCTTTTGCCTATATGAGACTGGATTTATTTGGAGGGAACCAAAGAACTTCGACATGCCTCATCAGTTATTAGTTCCAAGAAGTCTTAGGTCTGAGGTAATGGCATCCTTTACACATTACAAATGTTATAAATGAGGAGAAACACAGGATTGAAAAAGTTTTGGAGAAAACAATTGGTACTTAAAGGAAAAAGTATCCTTGGTTAACAGTGCAAGGTGAGGGAAATCAGAGAGTGCATATATGTAGAATATGCGGCAAGCAAAATGTGAAAATGGTTTGGCAAACCAAGGTTCCACTGATTTTGAAAAAACTGCAATAGAGAGACATAATACGTGTCTAGAACAATTTAAAGCTATGAAATTGAAATTAAATTTACTACACAGAAAAATTGGAAGAAAAATATCATGTACATGCTAGAGTACAGATTTAACAGTTCAAAAACATGTGTCAAAGAGGGAGAAGCTGTTATAAAGATTTTAGCCAATGTTTCTATTGAGGATGGACAAGCAGATACAAATTGTTCACAGAGTTGTCCAGTGTCTGGAAGAGTTTGGCTTAGACCCATCAAAGATGGTGTCTCTTGCTACTGATAGTGCTTTAACAATGATGGGAGAGAAAACCTGAGTTGGTGTTCAAATAAAATCTAAATATTCTCTCTTTCTTGTGCAAACACATTGTATTGCACATCCTCTAAATCTCGCCATTTTTTATGCAACTGAAAAATGAGCCAATACTTGATAAATTCAAGGAAAAATTTAATTTTTCGTATCTCTCACACAACAAAATTGGCAAAAATACAGAAACTCTTTGGAGAGCCAGCTAGAGCTCAATGTAAAGGAACCCCATTCCATTAGATGGCTGGGTTTGAAAATGTAGTAGAAGCAGTGTTTGAGTCTTATAATTCAGTGTTGGCTACACTTTCCAACTCTGCAGCAGAAAAGCAGTCCCAAGCTCAGGGACTTCTAAGGTACTTTTAAGAATACAAAACTGTACTAATGGTTGCTTTTGTACTTGAATTGCATGAAGTTTTGGGGACTGTTTGAGTGAAAAGTTACAAAAACAAGATATTCAGTCCATGATGGAAGGTACACCAAGAAATTTGCTTTTCTTGAGGGTAAAGATGGATCAGCACAGTGAGAAATAAGATGTTGCATAACAATAAGAACTGTAGAGGGTTCAGAAGTTGCTTTTTTGAAGGTGGAAAAGCTTACCCATTATTCAGAAAAAGCTGAGAGTGTTTTTAATAGTCTGAGGGAAAGATACATAGCCATGGTGTAAAAAATATAAAGCATAGATTCATAGATATTTAATGACTTAAGTCTTCTTCAAGAGCCCTTGGTACTTAATGATGCCCAGGAAAATAAATCGGACAATGCTATTGAAGCCTTTGGTGTGTTCTATGGTGAAGTCAGGTTAAACTGTTAAATAGTGCATGGGGATGTGGAAACAGGTCACCAGGAAGAGATTAATCAGGTCTCAGGTCTACTGAATGCAAAAAAGCTAAACAAAGAGTGGCCTTTGTTGAAAAGAATACTGTCAGGATCATACAAAAAAAAATTGCCAGTCTGCAAAAGAGTTATCAGGGCAGTTTATATGTTTCATGAATTTCAAAGTTATGTACAATTGCTCTTTGTATTACTAGCATAAGTGTAGAATGTGAGAGAAGTTTCAGTACTCAAAACAGAATAAAGCTAAAATACAGGAGCTCTCTCAAGACAGAGAATTTGAATAATTTAATCACCATAGCTCTGAATGAAAAGAGTTTGACAAAATTCAGTTCCAGAGATTTTGTAGTATTGTGGGTAAATGCCAAGAAAAGAAGAAGAAAATCCAGGTTGACCCAAATGTTTAAAGCATTGCCAAAAAAAGAAGAAAATCCAGGTTGACTCAAATGTTTAAAGCAAGGGCCACAAAGATTCAATTTCAGAGACTAGAAATTTTTTGTTATTTGAAGGTGAAAATCAGACAAATCATAATAACTTAGCTTTATATCATAACAGAATTATGACTAATGCCTGTAGTCATTTAGTATTTTTTTAATATTGATATTTTGGTTAACATAAATGCAGGGAGTATTTTATTTAACAAAATACTCTCTTAGCTTTTTGTCGAGAAGCAAAATCTGCATTGATTTTAAAATGTGGGAGTAAATATGCTCTTTATGCTAAAAAATCTGGAGATCTAACAGTTCAAGTAGTAGTGAATGGTCTAGGACATAAAGTTATTTGTCAGGACATGTGACATTGTGCTCATATCAAGAGAGGTTCTTTTATGAATAGATTGAGTTAAAGAGTTTTCAGGCTGGAAGCCTGATGGAGAGGGAGCACTTTGACTTTCTCGGGCCGTTACCCTGCACTGAGGGCAGGAATGAGTACAATAATTTTACAGCAATGGCCGAGTAGAAAGGTACAACAGCACTTTAATTGATGCAGTCCATTGTTACATTGACTGCCAGCCCAAGACTTGAGACAAATACTTAGGTCCATTGGCTGGAGCATCCTGTTGGCAGTAAATCGTCATACAGGGTACATACCAGCTCATGCTGGGTAGAGAGATTCCATACCAGCAACCTCAATGTTTGCCCCACAGCCTTCAGAGTCTTTTTTAAATGGGAAGGAGGGTGAGGTGGACAGATACATGTGAGATCTAGAGCAGCAAGTTCAGAATGTGCATAACATATCTTGTCAGAAGTTAAGAACTGCTCATCAGATGAGGAAAAGAGCTCATGATCTTAAGATCTGCACCTGTAAGTTTGAGGTAAAGGATTTGGTTTATTGGTGCCATAGTGTGGGAAAGAAAGGGGAATGGTCTGGAAAGGTCCAGGTATTGTAATAGAGGCCAAATCTGATATAGTGTTTGCAGTTAAGTCTCAGAGAGAGGTCAAGGTGATGCACCATGACAAACTCAAAATCTCAAGTCCAGATAGCGTCCAAAATGGTTGGTGTGATATATGTGCAAGTTGTTTGGAGAAAATGCAGACCCAGATACAACATCAGTTCTCCTTTGCATGATGTAGCTATTTCCAGAACACCACTAGATGGCACAGGTTCCAGTTTAAGTTCTAGGGACCTGGGGATAAAATTGCAAACAAATGCAGACCAAAGCCAGCAAAGCAAGTAGGTTCCTACATGGGTACCCATAAATGGGTGAGGGAAAGGTTAAGTATGTCTGATTTACCAATTACACCTAAGAGATTTACTAGGAAACTAAGTCAAAACAATGCTTTGTTTGTTTGAAAACTAATTATATGCACAAGAGATTAATGGTGCATTGTGATAGTTGCCAGGACTGGTTTCTCCCATGGTGTGTATGTATGAGCAAGTCTTATGTAAAGTCCATACCCCAGTATACATGCCCCAAGTGTAGCCCAGTAAGTGTCAATGATCACTAGAGTAGGGGTTTAAGGTCCTGCAAGGATGCAGAGCCATGTGCAACTGTTGGCTAGATAGATTGTATGTACGTATTAGTTCTTGCTGCTTAGGAAGACAGCATGTCCTAACTTGTGATGTCCATGTTCTGAGGTACAAGTGTTGGATGTCGTCGTGGGACCACTTAGTGAGACAGAGACAACAGCGGACATTATAGTGCACCTGCTGTGATATGTACTGCTCCTTCCTCTCTTTTTCTGTAAGCTACCAAGTAGGACAGACGTTTCTTTAGGTTTCTTTAGATTTGCCTTGTGGCAGATGCAAATACCGTTGATGAGTGCACGACAGCTGGCATGACTATCATACCGAGCCAAACAATGTGATTCCTTTAACTCAGTTGTTTTAGGAAACTAAGGAAAGGCTTAAACAACAGTTCAACTTGTGGAGAATGGTAAAGGACATAAAGTTATATGTCAGGATATTTGCTCACTCTGATGAATCGATAGGAGTTGACGTGTGCTTGATGGAGAGGGTGCACTTGGACTTTCTAAGGACATACCCTGCACTGCAGGAATGAGAACATACTCATGATGGTCAATAACTTTACGGCAATGGTCAAGTAGAACTGTACAATCACACCTTAATAGATGCAGTCTGTTGTTACATTTACTGCCAGCCCAATACTTAGGACAAATACTTAGGTCTATTGGCTGGAGCATTGTGGTTGGTGATAAATCATCATACACGATTCATACAAAATTGGCTTATGCTGGTAAGAGATCAACATACCAGCAACTTTGATGTTTGCTCCTCCCCTTCAGAGTCTTTTTCAAAATGGTGAGGAGAGTATGATGGACAGATATGAGCAAGATCTTGAGCAGCAAGTTCAGAGCATGCATGACATTGCTTGTCAGAAGTTAAGGACTGCTCAGAAGGCGTGAAAGGGGCTCATGATTTTAAGATCTGCACCTTCAAGTTCAAGGTAGAAGATTTGGTTTATTGGTGCCATAGTACAGGAAAGAAAGTCTGGAAAGGTCCAAGTATTATAATGAAGGCCAAATCCCACACAGTGTTTGCTGTTAAGTCTAAGAGTGAGGTAACGGTGATACACCATGACAAACTCAAAAAGTGCAAGTCCAGAAAGCTCCTGAAATGGTTGGTGTCATATATGTGCAAGTTGTCTGGGTAAACACAGACCCAGACAGTTGTAGTTCTCCTTTGCATGATGTAGCTATTCCCAGAACACCACTGGAGGCATGGGTTCTGAATTAAGTTCTGGGGACAAGGGGAGGAAATTACAAAGTAGAGTAGACTGGAAGCTAGAAGAACAAGTAGGTCCTACAAGGGTACCTAAGATTCATTGGTACATAAGACTTATTGAAACTAATTTGGGGCCCTTCAGGGGTACCAAAAATGGGTGAGGGAAAGGTGAAGTCCAATGTACCCAGTATGCCCAACTGACCTAGAGCTACTAGGGAAACTAAATCAAAACAATGTTGTGTTTGTTTGAAAAGTAACCAAGAGATTTCTGGTGCAATGTGATAGTTGCCAGGTCTGGTTTCTCCCATGGTGTGTATGTATTAGCAAGTCTTATAAAAAGTCCATACCTACATGCACTGGGTGTAGCCCAGTCAGTGTCAGTGATCACTAGAGTAGGGGATTAGGGTCTGGAAAGAATGTGGAACCATGTGTAACTGTTGGCTAGATAAATTGTACATATTAGTTCCTACTGCTGGGGAAGCATGTCTTTTTACCTTTACAAGGGTTTTGCCCAGCTTATGAGATAACTGTGATATTGTGAATTTCCTGTTTGATTTACTTATTCATGATGTTTGCACTAAGATATTCTCAGGAAGAGAAAAAGCAGAGATACCCGTTCCAGGATGGAGCATTCATGACAGAGTGGTGGCCATGATGTCAAAGGTAGACATGTTTGTCCTGGGTTGTGATGTAAGATTATGTGTTTTAAGTGCATTCATATGTATGTACATTATAATTTGCCCTATATATGGTATAATGAGCTGGAACGTCCTTAAACAAAATGGGGAGGAGTTTACTGGTCCTTGATGTGCTATTCACAATTTACCTTAATTGCCACCTGTAGAAGCATACAGTATACTTATTACACACCTGCTGTGAAGTATACAGCTCCTCGCTCTCTTTTTTTGGTAGCTGCTGACTAGGAAAACATGTTTCAGTCAGCTCTGTAAATGTCTAGCACTATACGGTAAGGGCAAGCAGTGTAATAAATTCTGGATTATTTTACCGTAGTGTTTCTCTATTTCTGCCACCCCGCACATCCGTTTTAGTTAATAGAGAGAAATGCTTTGTTTCTCTTTATCATATTCTCCGTTTCTGTAAAATTTGTATTCATCACATGCTGTTGTATTGATTAATACGTGGATTTTATTCTGTCATTTTTGCATTTGCTTTGGAATTGTACTAATGTTGTGCCAGTTTCTATATTTGACAGGGATACAGTGGAGGGGCAGACAAACAGTGGCCAATAACTCAACCCAGGGGAAACCATTTCCAGGATACCATAATGCAGAAAACAGGGTACTACAATACCAATTTACAGGCATTAGCCTAATTAGTAAGATCGAGACTGAACTTTTGGATTTTTGTTTTAAATTTTTTGTTTAAACCAAGTAGAACACTTGTTTGAACTCTTTTTTTCCATGTTAATAGAAGAAAGGTTACAAAGACTTCAAACCCTTTGGAGAATGACTCAGTCACTCATCAAATAGAGTCCAAATACAGGGATAAACTGTGAACAACCATGGAATAAATGGTAAGATACAAAATTTCATGCACTTATCCTGATTTTTTTTATTTATCTTCACACTTGATGTAGATTGTGACCTATTTTGATCTTAATGCTCCAAGGGTCTGTCTTACAGGAGCATGGACAGCCATTCCCCATTACTAGGATTATGAAGAGTACAAGGTTTTGCAGGCATCAATCCCTCTGTAGATAACTGTGAGCTCCATCATTTGTCAGAAAGAGTGTAGAACATAGATCATCTGTCCACAACCATGTAAGGAAGAATAAGGTACAAACTTTCTTCCTTGACAGCATTACTATTGCAAGCAGTACTATAAAAAAAAAAATTGAAACAAGCATGCTCAATTAAAAAACCTGAGCAGAAAATGAGGGGACCAGTTTATACCCTCCATTTTCTAGATGCCTGTTTGGACCATAATTTGTGTATGTGTGAATTGTCCTGTGTTATACTTTCCTTGATTTCGAGACAGTAGCTGCTTTTTTATCCCCCTGGATCACAAGATCCCGGGGGTATATTGTTTTTGTCCTGTCTCTCTGTCTGTCTTTTGTCAACTTTAACCTAGCCCATAACTATTGGGTTGTCAAGGGTAAGGCTTTAATATTTGACATGTGTTCATTATGACAAGACCTTTCCATTGGTACAGAATTTTTTTTTTCATGTGATCTCAACTGTGACCTTTAATTGACCTACATTTGAAAAACTTTAACATTGACCATAAGGCCAAAGTTTTTATTTTTTTTGGTTTACGATTTTCTGTCTCCAAAAAATGCATTGGGTGGTCGAAAAATAAAAATAAAAATAATTTAGGATTCAACAATTTCATTTTAAAATACCAGCAATGTTTATTTTAATGAAAATAATACACGTCAATAGTACTTTTAAGTTTTATTGTCTAGATCACATAACTCTTTTTATTTAATTTTAATTCATTTCTAACTTTAGACTGAATGTCATTTTCATTTAGTTCTGATTTTTGTTTATCAATCAGTGCTTGGTTCATGATGCTCAACTTCTTTTTGTGCTCTTCAGTGATATGTGATGTGTTATAAACCTCAGTATCCCCACAAACTAAAAATAAGGATCCAAATTTAAGTTAAATTTAGATTGAAGAAAAATACAATTTAATTGTTTAACAATATTGAAAGTAATTAACGTTGAAATAAAAGTTATAATAATTTGATCATGCAGCTATCAAATTTAATGTTCCAATAATTTCTCAATCAAGTCCTTCTTTAAATTTTGTTATGTACCTGCACAGTAGGCAATGCTCATTATTTACTTTATAGTAATTCAGAGGGCTCTGATCTCAATTGAGTATCAAATTTGCAAAGATTTGTATATTAAAATTACTTCTATAAATTAACAAAATGTTTTATACACATTTGAATTTATCCAGTGAAATACCAGTCAGCTTTACTTCAACTAAAATGTATCTCTCAACACTAAATTGGCTTCACTATTATCCATGGATTTATCAGCCTATGATTTTGGGAAACACCATTTTTGGGGAATTGTGAAAAAATTATCGGCTATTTGATGAAATTGGAAAAAAATTTTAAAATGTTGCTTAAATCACGTATTCAGGGGTAATTCATTTAACATTTCAGCATGAACTCTAATTTGGGCAACCAAACGACAATTAAATATGATCCATCTTCATCATACAATGATACAAGATCAATTATGAATAATAGACTAATAAAGGTAAAATGGACTTCAATGAGTATAAAGTATTTTTACAACTTAGGGTAGTACATGTACATGTGTGTATGAGATTTCAATTTAGGTCATTATATAGTATCTGTTTCTGGAGATTATAAACCTCCTGAAAAATTATACTAAGTACACATTTTCTAAAAGTCCTATTCACTTGCAGATCAATAGAGTAGGTGGAAATAACTTAATAAATCTATATAATTACACAATATCATCATTTTTAGAAAAACGGAGGAAATTCGGATTAAAAGTTGGCGATGTTTTTTCAGTGTTTTTAAACATGTGTTATGACTGTAGCTTTGCTAAATGAGTTAAATAGATGAAAATTACAGACAATCTGACAATTTTACTTTTTTCCAAAGATAATTAAAAATAAAAGCATTGTTCACCAATTGGGAAAAAATACTGCCAAATTGGAAAAACTGAACTCATTTTCAATTGGGAATGAGGCCGAATTTCGGCCCATGAGAAGGCACTGATAAATCCCTGTTATCTATAGGTGTATCCGTGTCTGCTAGGTTGATCAGGGTTGGGCATACACTCTCCAATATTACGGTATGAATTTAGCCAATTGAGACATCGCAATTAGAGAAAGGGATCATGCATCCAAGATTTTATTCACTTTTCCATGCAGAAAAAGTTCTTTTAAGTGTGTGTCATTGCTTTCAGTGAGGAATTACCTTGTTACATGACAGAACCGCCATTTTTGGTTTGCACGTGTTTATTTACGGTCACCTAAATGTTTGTAAAGGGCTCATATATTTACATACATCTATTTGACTAAGATGTATTCTAAAATTTAAAACCCACCAGTTCAGCTGAGAAAAATCCGGAAAAATATTTCGGAAAAAGATATTATTTTTATTTTCATGACTGGTGAAAATTAGGGTCGGCGGAATCGTAAACCAATTGAAAAAAAAACTTTGGCCTAACTATTGCACTGTAGTCTATGTGCCACTCCAGAATTGTGTTACCATCAGGGGCATAGTGTTTCACATACAAATCTTGTTTTTATTTTACTATTTTCAGAGTTTTAAAGTTACATTAAAACTTCGTCACCAAAATGGGGGGTGTACATGTTAATTCACAAGACTTTTATACAGAATCTATGTGATCAACCATTTTAAAACATGCATTTCTGTTAATCTTTAAGATATTTGCATGTAAACAATTTAAATTTTCATAAATATTCCAAATTATGTGAAATTTTTGGAAGGATGTGAGCAAATTTAACATGAATATATTTATATGTTCCATTGAAAATCTTCAATCTCTTAATAGCAAGTTTATTTTCAGATAGCATAACTTGATAAACATGAGACCATATATGAGAGTTGTCCCAAAATTCTGTAGACGGAGTCTGTATCTTTTACAAAAATGAATGTATCTCTGTAAAAGGACTATATTCTGTAGTGGCCAGTATCTGCCCCCAAAATAAAACTTTGATGGAGAAATCTTTAATTATGTTCTAAACCAGGTGGATATTTGCAGACTTCATAGCATTAAATATTTTTATCAACTATGACATCATTAGTTAGATATGACGTCAATAAAATGACGTAAATTCCAACCTGCAATGATTTTGAGAGAAAATAGCGTATTTTACGTCGGTATTTTGATTGGAAATTATCGAGCGCAGGTCTGCTCAGACTAGATCTTTTGATATAATGTGTAGAATGATAATATCAATGAAATATGTGAATATGGTACCTGAGCAAGCTTGCGCTCTATAAATACTATAGTCAAAATTGAACAAACTCTGTGCATTTTGGCCTCTTTTTTAGAAATAACGGAAATCCAAATAGTTTGTGACGTCACAGAGACAAGAAATGCCAACTAAATATTCCAATTTCATAATATATTGTCTTAATTTGGATTATTTTATACAATATATGCACTTTTTCTCATTTCAAGATATTTTCAAAATTTGACTATTATGGGGGCAGGAATACGCCCTTACCGTATATAGCTCTTTTCTTGGTGGATGAAGTATGTTATTAGTTGGTAAATTATGGAGATTTAACATAATTGCTTGAAAACAATTTGAGTAATTACAACTTTAGTATTACCATTGCTTAACACCTGGAGCAATCTCCCACGTCAGAAAAGATACACTTAACATCAATTTTGATTGGGGTATAGATACACTTATTACAAGAATCAAAATTCTTTAATTCATTATAAAGATTATAGAAATAAATGAAAAATATCTTAATTGCTATGATACGATTTAACATTAGAAAATACGAACAAAGTGTGCACATGTATATGTATCCAGTAATAATGATTTTAATAGCACTATGTCTCTAAGGGTTTTTTCCTCTGTCTTTGCAAATGAAGTTGCAAAAATGTCTCTTTGACAATGAATTATTTCCCCTCTCTGTGGCTTGTCTCTTATTTAGTTTCATTTTTTCACATACTTAAAAATTTAGATATGATAAGGAATGGAATACATTTCCATGCCTACCAGACATTTATAACTTCTATATTTCTGTAGGAGTGAATCCAGTTTAGAACATTTGACCACAGTCAAGTGCGCAGCCTTTGTCAATGCAACCACCATTTTTAGACAAGTCAGATTTCAAACCGGTGCATATAAAACATTATAATAAAATTTCATATTAATCAAGACATATGCCACAAAATTTGAGGAATGGTAGTTAACAATTTTTATTTTATTTCTATTTTCAAAATACTGAGTGTTAAATACCTTTTCTTAAATTTTTAAATATCAAATTGATTTTAATTGCAAATTATGGGTACTGCACTGCCTTCTTACACCAGACACAGAACCAAGCTTTTCTGCGGAATTTTGGGACAACCCATATACTTTTCTACGTGTTAAAATTTGGCTGTTTAATTTCGAAGGGTATATTCTACTAAACACCTTGTATAAAATTAAAGGCCCTTTCACAATTGGCGCACGAGCAGTCGTGACAAAATATTCATGCAACCGAAAAAATTTGATTTGGATCATAAACTGTTGCCCAAATAATCGCATATGAAAAAGTGTTCATACTACATGTAAATTCACAAGATCTAAAGCGACCGTCATATGATGCAAAAGCATTAAATCTTGCGATATATCTTGCGTCTATATGGGACTGATATACAATGAAAGCAAGTGTTGTAAGATAATGTGATAGGATCGCGCAAGTGATCAGATGATAGAACATGCGCCAATGCAATTGGACGTGCAGCGCTTGTGCGATCATGCGTTCCAGGGTACGAATACTCGTTCAAGTACATTTAGGCAACACCCATCAGCCACGCAATTCTAAATTTAGAGAACCCGACACAGTGCTTATTTCTTCTAATATTGTTATCCTTTAGAATGTGTGTAATTAATTATTGACTGTATTGTTATGAAAGCAAAGTGTTTTGGCAGTTTGATATCGTATTGGTGTATATATTTTAATATATATGGTGTATATATATATATATATATATATATATATATATATATATATATATATATATATATATGTATATATATGTATATATATAAAATATATGCATGGCAAATTGAAGCTGATAAATCGTGCAATGATAGTAAAATGTTGCAAGATTACTTGAGACATGTTGGGCAACAGTCTCATGGTCGCAAAACACACGCATAGACAGTTGCAATTCATCTTACGACCTTTAAAAATCATGCATCACTCTTACGAGTACACAAAACGTAAGATGTTCGTACTAATGTTTGTGGTTTGCATTGCAATAATTTAGATTGCATTTGGTCGCCTCTGAATAGTGTGCATGTCCACTATTTTGAGGAGACTGGATGCGACCACTAAATCGCATGCAACGAATGCAAGACATCGTGCAACATATGCGAGAGCTCGTGCGAAGCTAAAATTTTCCATCACAAAATGTTGTAAAGTGCTCGTGCGCCAATTGTGAAAGGACCTTAAGCATGGTAAGGTATATCTTAAATGGACTAATTGTTAGCTTTTAAAGTTATTTTAGTTACTTAAATAGAAAATTATTTCATTAACAGGAAATTTTGAAAGCCTGGACCTACCTTAATCGAAAGAATGCAGAGAAAAGAAACAGAGTCTTCTGGATTAGTTTATATAAACCTCTGAAGATGAGGTAAGAGTCGATTCTTTTCACATGCTTCATTTTTAAATTTTTTTTATTTAAATCTAGACTAATCCCACCTTGACCTCTTACCTTTCAATCCACAGGCTGTAGAGCTGTAGGGGCTATCAGCAGCAGCAAAATATAAAGCTCTTGGAGAGTTTGTAACAGTTAAGTTTTTGTCTTAAAACGTTACATGAGGTAAGCTGTTTTGTTTATTATGCTGATATTTCTGTCCTCTATACTCTACCTTCAGTATCTTCATTACAAATCTCTTTGCACTTCCCCTTTATAATTTGATTCCTATTGTGTTATTGTCTCATACTTAATTTAATTGTTATTAGTTTTCTCCTTCTGTCATTTTCTTTTAATTGTTTTGAAACTATACTAATTTTGTGTCAGCTTCCATCTTTTCAGAGAAAGGATGAAAAGAAGATGGCCAACAAAACAAGGAAGAAGAGATTACCTGGATACAGTATCCATGGATACAGAATATCCACTTTGTCAATATACCACCATTGGCTAAATTGGTGAGAACCAAGCTACATTTGTTATGCAAGTTGATAATTGTAAATTTTTGACTGAATCAAGAATGGCAATTGTTTGACCTCTTGACCCTTTATATTGACAGAATAAAGACTAGGCAAGCCTCAATTCAGCTGTGGAAAAGAACTCAATCACTCATGAAGAGGAGTCCAGAGAGCAGGGATCAACTGTAGCCAGCCATGGAAGTCAGAGTAAGTATAAATTCTCTATTTTTACTGGCCCAAGTCATAGTGCTCTTCCACTCTTGATTTAGTTTGGGACCTCTTTTCATCTCTTATCTTTATCTTTCTGAATTAAAACAGGCATTTCTCTATACTTGGGATAAGTGCAGCACCTGCCAGCAAGAGTACCAAGACCAGGAACTGATTGTGGCCAAACTCTGTAAGTAAAAGTAAGATAATAGATCCACTCCTTGCACTCTATCAATTTATGCCACTTTTTCATTGATTGAAGTCTTTGTGCCTTTAAGAAATAACATCTTTACATTCTCTGTTAACAGGCAGAGGGTTCTGCAAACTGCCACCCTGTGTCCAAGAACAGATTCTCATGTTAGAAGAAGAGTTTAAAGGCTGCTGATCAACCCAGGCCCAAACTGAAAGGAAGGGTAAGATCCAAGGTCTACAATTTTCACTTTAAAAGATGACTATATTTGTTTTTGCTTGATGAAGTCTTTGTTATTGTTTTTTTTTTAATTAATATATTCAAATTCCTCATTACTGGCAGATGATTTTGTAAGCCTCCATCCAATGTTTAGGAGCAGATTGTCATGAAAGTGGAAGTTTTAGGACTACTGTTTGCCTGCAACTTAATCTAAACTGAGGGTAAGACACAAATTGTACTCTTTCACTCTAAGAATTTTCTTATCTCTTATTTCATTATCAGATGAGTCCTTTTTTAACATCTCAACATGCTTTGTTAAAAGGCAGAAAATCAAACTGGCCTTGTTAAAAAGGAGATGGTAATTCTTCAACCAGGGTTCCAATAGTAAGAACTGACTATGGACTAAGTTAGAAGTAAGGATGAGACACAAGCTCCCCAGTTTAAGAGGAACCTGTTAGACAGCTGGAATCTTTACTGCAGCCACCCCCTACACATGAAGGTAAGATGCAGTGGTTAATGCTTGCTCACACTCTCTCTCTCTCTCTCTCTCAATTTATATTAAACCCTTTCCATTGGATTTTTTTTTTACCTTTAGTTATTTCTGTCTTTACAAAAGGTGAAAGTGGAGCTGCGTACCTCAATCCAGCAATGAAGAGGAGTTTTCCTAATCATTTGAATTTAATCTCGCATGGTAATGGTAATATTAATTCAAGTCTGAGTATTAGATTAGCAGTTTTTCCCTTTGAACTGGCCACCAGCCAAATTGACTGCTTCAATTGATAAAAATGCTGCTTTTAAAAAAAGAACTAAAAAATTTAATTGTTGTAAGGTCCACAGAGATTTGTCATATTTAACTTCAACCCAAGCCTGTCGCAATTGATCTTTAATTTCCCTTTACTTTGAAATAAAGGGAAAACACTACACTAGATAAATAAAACATGAACTCAATAGTTTCTGTTGTTTTGGGGGGTTAAATAAAGTATTACTCAGTATTTTTAATTTTGCACTTTTCTTCCTGTACACAAAATTCTTACATTTATTTTTTTTTGTCCTGTAAAATAAAGTGGGTTCAATGTTAGCCTTCTTTTGCCTTTAATTGAAAGTGAAGGAGAGACATATTGTAGTTTCCTAAATATATATAAGTGAGGAATTTCATGTTATTTTGTGCGGTAAAAATGTATAAAAAGTCTATGCTATGACTCTATAAAATGTCATTTAATGTAATGAAAGCATAGTTTGATGTTCATTTCACATAGCATAAATAAATATTATGACCATATACAATTTTTGGTTTATTTAGTTTCAAAAATATTCTCAACATAAATGCAGAGTATCGTTTTCTTATTAAAATCATTTGTAAGATTAACGCTTGAAATAAATAAAAATCAATACATCCGGTAAGACAAATTTTGAAACCTGTCAGCCAACCCAGAAAATTCAGGACTCTTGAAAACTTGAACACTTGATCTCTCTGCGGACTTCGAGGTATCAAAAATTAATGTAGTAAAAATGCATCAATTAATTGAAAATCTCTGCTAATTAAGGGTTGAATTATACGCGGGTGGCCATTAAGGACTTTTAGCCTCTTGTTCTTGATAAGAACTATGATTATATGCATAACATTCCTTGTAAATAACTGGTAATAGTCATTAGCGCTTGCATGCAGTAAACATTTTATAAATTCTTTCAGATGTGGCACCAGTATGTGTTAGCAGATATAGTCAACACTTAAATTATGAACATGAAAGATTCACTCCAACTCAGGTAAAAGACTGCCATTGGCTAAAACATAAATTAATTATTACTGCAAATTAAATTTAAACCATGTTCACACAGAGAATTTAATGCAAATTAGCTTAATTAGAATTCATTTACTGTGCATCTAATTACTTTGCGTTAACTCTTTATGAAGGCTTAACAAAGTAAATTCAAATTGAGAGGGCTGGGTGGTCGTGGCCATTTTTAGACTATATTGATCTCCTTTAGAAGAAGAGCTCCATATAAAGATATACAAAAATGATCAAATTTTAAAACTAAAATGTATGAATTTTTTCTTTGCCAAATGATAGCTTACAGCTTAAGATATCATATCTAAAAGAATAAGTTATATCTAAGGGTTAATTTTTTGACCCCCCCCCCCCCCCCCCCCAGCCTCCTTAAATTTTGAGCCATGTGTAATAGTAAATTAAAACCACATGCCTTATGCTGGTGGTCAGATATAAGTACTAATGCTATTTTGGGGTGAAAATTAACAAAGGAAAATCACTGAAAATGTGTACATACAATTTGATATAATGTCAAATATATTATCTGCTTTGCAAAAGGTGACATGATTTGCAAATGACATCATAATAGCCTTACTGTAGAAATAAAATTTCAATGCATATTAGTTTACTTCAAATTAACTGCCAATGAATGCAGTTTAGTTTACATTTGTATAATCTGCATTATTTAATTTACTTCAAATTAATTTATGCAAAGTAAATATTTGATGTGCATTTCTCGGAACGGGGCAGAAATTTCTTAATTACCAAAAAACATTTTTGATCATTAAACAAAAGTTATGATTTTTATGACCCCTTAATATGAGATTCAGGGACATGTAAATATAGTTTTTGGTCTGTTTTTCTGTTTATCTTTGCAAAAAAAAAACTTAACTTGGTCATAATGGCTTTTTAGCTCATCTGAGCCGAAGGCTCAAGTGAGCTCTAATCTGATCAAAATGTGTCCGTAGTCTGTCGTTGTTGTCGTAAACTTTTCACATTTTCATCTTCTTCTCCATAACTACTGGACCAATTTCAACCAAACTTGATACAAAGTATCCTTGGGTAAAGGGAAATCAAGTTTCTTCAAATGAAGGGCCGGGCCTTCTTCCAAGGGGAGATAATTATGAATTCGTGAAGAATTAATGGCATCATTTAAAAATCTTCTTCTCAAGAACCACTGTGCTTGGAAATATGAAACTTATATGAAAGCATCCTCAGCTAGTGTAAAATCAAGTTTGTTCAAATCGTGACCCCCGGGGTTAGGGTGGGGCCACAATGGGCAATCAAAGTTTTACATACGAATATATAGGAAAAATCTTCTTCTCAAGAACAGCAAAGCCATGATTGGTCATTTTTATATGGAAGCATCCTCAGGTAGTGAAGATTCAAGTTTGTTCAAATCACGACCCCCAGGGGTAGGGGTGGGGCCACAATGGGTGATCAAAGTGTTACATAAGAATACATAGGACAAATCTTCAAAAATCTTCTCAAGAACAGCAAAGCCATGATTAGTCATTTTTCTATGGAAGCATCCTCAAGGTAGTGAAGATTTAAGTATGTTCAAATCATGACCCCCGGGGGTAGGGTGGGGCCACAATGGTCAATCAAAGTTTTACATAAGAATATATAGGAAAAAATCTTTAAAAATCTTCTTCTCAAGAACAGCAAAGCCATAATTAGTCAAATTTAAATTGAAGCATCCTTAGGTAATGTAGATTCTAATTTTGTTCAAATCATGACCCCCCAGGAGAATAGAGGGGCCATAATAGGGGATCATAGTTATACAAAGGAATACAAGTGATATATCAATAAAAATTGCCTTCTTAAGAACAGCAAAGCAAAATTTGTTTTATTAATTCAAAAGCATCCCTATGAAGTATTGATTCAAGTTAGTTTAAATCATTCCCCCCCCCCCCCCCCCCCCCCCCCCCCCCCGAACCACTTTTATATCAAAACTTTTCAAGATTGATTTCTGCTTTTTCCTAGCCAGAGTGCTCAGGTGAGCGATATGGCCCCTGGGCCTCTTGTGTTGGGGTTATTTTGACCTACTTTTTAGAAACTTCAACTTCGAACATGAGCTGTAATACAGAAGCATCTGTGTCTCCAAACACATTATTGTTTAAGGTGGCAGTTATTATGATTGCATGGATCTTTTGTAGTGGACTAGGGAGGAAAGGTGGATTGTCTGACTCAGACTACATGGATACCACAAGGAAGGAAATGATTAAGACTTACAAGAAAGGACATGACATTGTTAATCATCATTATTGAATGTTTATAGATATATTTTTTTTTCAAGGATCATTGTAAATTCTATTTTTGTCTTTTTTTTGAACCTGATAGTTGTCTGTAAGCCCTTTCTCAAATGTACTGTTCATATTCTATGTATTTTTTATCTTGTTTCATTGAAAAGTAACGTATATCTATACATTATCAAATTTTCAATGTGCACATTTGTTGTGCTGCAATTCAATGCAAATTCACTTGCTTTGGGGGGTTCTATTGAAGGGGGGGGGGTCTAGGAGTTTGATTAAGTTGAAGGAATTGCAATTATAATCTTTGCATGCACTTTTGGTGCTATTATGAATATTTCATATGTATGATGAATGTGCCCAGTCAAGATACTGGTCCCATTTGAACATCTAAAGTGTACATACTTGTTGTTGACAAGTACAGTGGGTGCTTACATGCATACTGTTTCAAATCCATGTCAGGACTGTGCCCTGATTGGGTGTTACTTCATTCTATTAGAACATCTCTCTGGGCTATGTGTCATATTCTGGTTTTGTAAAACAGAGCATTCACATCTCAATTCTTTCTTATTTCCAGTTTCCACCATGGAAATTATGAGTATGCAAAAGAATTTGAAACTTATGCCAGTGAGTGACATGTTTATGCACTGAAATTTTCTTGGTTGCTGAAAGGGTGTGTGCCTATGATTTTGTGGGTTTACTTTTGTTCTTAAAAAATGTAGCTGACATATGTTATCAACTTTGAATTGGGGGAGGGGATGTACCCATAGAGTAGGTTACAGTGACTCATCTAATTTCCAAGGGAGGGTGGGGGTATACAAGGGGAGGGTAATTAAGGGTTCAATAAGAGTATTTTTTTGGATTTATTGGGTATAGCTTTTCAAAATTCATGTAGTTCTAAAGCTGGTACAAATACCTTCCATTTTGTATCCCTGATGAGATTGTACCTGATCTAATTAAATTGATAGTGAGTTCTGATAAAGATTAGAATGTAGTTTGTTTGTCTCTGACTACAGGGTAGTAGATGATCAATAATGTATTCACTCCAGTCATTCTAAATATAAACTTATTCCCTTGTTTAATATTGCCAGAAAGGGAGGGGGGCATATATGCATGTTTCTTACACATTTCTTGTTTGCTCTGGCTTTGTGCTGTATTAGGGTTTTTGTTGACATAAACAGTTTCCACCATGGAAATTGTGTGTGCATGTTTAAGAGAACTTAAAACTTGTGACAGTGAGGTGATGTTTATGCGCTGAAATTTTCTTGGATGCTAAAGCGGTGTGTGCATATTTTTTTCTGGAAGCAAAAGTGTTCTTGAAAATTTTTAGCTAGCATATTAAATGTATTGCCTCTCTGACATGGGTTCAGTTATGCTTCCAGTTTATATCGATTGCTTGACACGTACACCCCAAAAGTAGTTCACGATGACTTGCTCATTTTGGAATTGGCTTACCTCCTGCATATATGATGTGATGCATTCTTGAGGGACCATGTGTGTTTCAGCCCAATAGGAGGTTGTGATGACCTCTAGATTTGTTTCTAAAGAATGAAAAGTATGTAGCATTTGCTGCAATTCAATGCAAATTCGCTTGTTCAAAAGGGGGGGGGGGTGTCTCTTGAGGTGGGTGGAGTAGAGGGGGGTGTAGAAGTTTGATTAAGTTGAAGGAATTGCAATTATAATCTTTGCATGCACTTTTGGTGCTGGTATGAATATTTCATATGTATGATGAATGTGCCCAGTCTAGATACTGGTCCCATTTGAACATCTAAAGTGTACATACTTGTTGTTGATGAGCACAATTGGTGCTTACATGCATACGTACTGTTTCAAATCCATGTCAGAACTGTGCCCTGATTGGGTGTTACTTCTTTCTATTAGAACATCTCTCTGGACTATGTGTCATATTCTGGTTTTGTAAAACAGAGCATTCACATCTCAATTCTTTCTTATTTCCTGTTTCCACCATGGAAATTATGAGTATGCAAAAGAATTTGCAACTTATGCCAGTGATCAGTGACATGTTTATGCATTGAAATTTTCTTGGATGCTGAAACGGTGTCAGTGCCTATAATATTGTGGATTTAATTGTGTTCTTGAAAAATTTTAGCTGACATATATTATGTACTTTGAATTGGGGGAGGGGATGTACCCATAGAGTAGGTCACAGTGACTCACCTAATTTCCAAGGGAGGGAGGGGGGTATACTAAGGGGAGGGTAAGGGTTCAATAAGAGTATTTTTGGATTTATTGGTTATAGCATTTCAAAATTCATGCAGTTCTAAAGCTGGTACAAATACCTTTCATTTTGTATCCCTGATGAGAATGTATCTAATATGAATACCAGTTCTATTGGAACATCTCAAGTGTTCATTTAAGCACATCTTGGCTTACAAACTGTTTGGAAATTGTGTTGAAAATATACCCTGATTGGGTTTTGCTTCTATTACTACATCAGTTGATTATTTTATTTGATGCCCCCTTTTGAAAATTTTGCTTTGCATATTGTCAGTCAATCCATCAGTAAATTGGTCAGCTGGTATGTCTATACACCAAGTGTTGTCTGCTCAATATCTCTGAACCCTTTGCTTGATAGTCATCAAACTGTACACTGGTGCCTCCTGAAGAGTAGATGAACCCTTAGCTGGTCACAAGGTCAAAGGTCAAGTGTCAAATAGGACGTGGGAGATATTGATCACTCAATATCTTGAGAAACATCTGCTTGACAGAAATCAAACTTTGTACACTGGTTTCCTGAAAGGAATACATTACCCCTCATTATTTCACAAGGTCAATGGTCAAGGGTCAAACTGGACAAAGAGATATTTTGATCATTCAGTATCTTGAGCATACTTATTTGACATCACTAAACTAAGTGCACTAGTGGTTCCCATTATCAAGAAGATGATCCCTATTGATTTGAGTTCACAATATTAAAGGTCAAGGGTTAAATTGGATGTAGAAATCTATCTACCATCAATATATTGAAAACCCTTTGCTTGACAGACATCAAACTTGGTACACTGTTAGTCCCTGTAAGAAGTAAATTACTCCAATTGATATTGAGGTCTGATAAAGATAATAAAAAACATTGTTTGTTTGTCCCTGACTAGTCAGATGATCATTACTGTATTTCATTCCAGTCATTCTAAATATAAACTTGTTCTCCTTTTTAATGTTGCCAGAAAGGGGAGGGGGGGCATATATGTTCATTTCTTGTTTGCTCTGGCTTTGTGCTATATTAGGGTGTTTGTTGACATGAAAAGTTTCCACCATGGAAATTGTGTGTGCATATTTAAAAGAACTAAAACTTGTGACAGTGAGGTGACATTTATGCGCTGAAATTTTCTTGGATGCTAAAGCGATGTGTGCATATATTTTTTCTGGAATCAAAAGTGTTCTTGAAAATTTTTAGCTAGCATAAATGTATTGCCTTTCTGACATGGGTTCGGTTATGCTTCCAGTTTATATCGATTGCTTGACACCTGGGCCCAATAGAAGGTCACCATAACTTGCCTCATTTTGGAATTGGCTTACCTCCTGTATATATTGTATGTGACTCGATGCATCTTGAGGGACCAATTGTGTTTCAGCCCAACAGTAGGTTGTGATGACCTCTAGATTTGTTTCTGAAATATGCAGCAATTGATTACTGATTCTGGTAAAACATCTAAATTTATCTTAAAGTTGCAGACATTATTATAACATTTTTGGGGTTGCTCAGGACTGGTAATTATCAGGAGATTACTTTTGAAGGAGGTTGTATAAATTTTCTCTTGCAGATATTCAAAGGTACATTTGTCCATATATAGTCGGCACTTTAATTGTCATTTGGAAAGGGGAGGGAATCCATAGAAGGCTTATGGTTTACTTAAAGTGTTTGTGTCTTTATTCAGATAACAGCATTTTAAACTTCATGTACTTCTTGTGCTGGTACAATATTCGTTTCATATCCCCAATTACAGTGTGCCTGGTGAAAAAAATCTTGTGTTCATGCATATTTGCTGTCATCATGGACATCCTGTGCTTTCATGCACACTTAATTTATCTCATGTGTATATTTAATGTCACCATAAACATCTGGTGCTTTTTTGCACATTATTTTCATATCTGTGAGAAATTTATGCCCTGACTTGGTGTATTTCCATTGAGACATAAGTTAGAGTTTTCATTTGCTCTGGCTTTGTGCTGTATTTTGGTCTTTGTTAAACAGAGCTACATGTAGCATTTCCATCATATTTCTTATTTCCATTTTCCACCATGGAAATTGTGAGTGTACAAAAGAATTTGAAACTTATGCCAGTGAGGTGAAATTTTTATGCGCTGAAATTTTCTTGGATGCTAAAACGGTGTGTGCATATTATTTTGAGGATTTAATAGTGTTCTTGAAAATTTTTATTTAGCATAAATGAATTGCCTCTCTGATATAGGTTAATTCTGATCCCTGTTTAAACTTTAAATTTTGGGCTTGTAGTACCCATTGATTAAGTCACAATGACTTACCTCATTTCCAGGGGGAGGGGTGGGGGTATACTTCTATGGGAGGGAAAGGGTTTCTGTGATTTAGTGGATATAGCATTTCAAACTTCATGCAGTCCTGGTGCTAAGTGGTGCAGAAAAAAAAAAAACAGCCATTTTGTATCTCAGATGAGAATATACCAGAGTCTCAATAATCTATACCAGTTCCATCGCAACATCCCAAGTGCTCTTATAAGCACATCTTGTCCATGCATACTGTTTTGAAACTGTGTTGAAAGTATGCCCTGAATGGGTTTTGCTTTAATCTATTACATCAATTGATCATTTTATGTCTCCCTTGAAAGAGGAGGAATATTGCTTTGCACATGTCAGTCAGTATGTCGGTCTGCTGGTATGTTTGTAGACCAATTAAGTGTTGTCGGCTCAATATCTAAGAACCCTTTGCCTTTGTCATCAAACTTGGTACACTGGCCCCCTGAGGAGAAGATGATCCTTATTGATTTAAGATCACAAGCTAAAGGTCAAGAGTCAAACTAGTACAGATATTTGAAGATATTGTTCATTCACTACTTTGAGAACCATTAATTTGCTTGACAGTCATCAAACTTAATACACTGGTACCTCGTGTCAGGAATACATGACTTCTATTGATATTTAGGTCAAAGGTTGTGTCAAATTGGACACGGGGCAATATTTAACTCTCAATATCTTGAGAAACCTCTGCTTAACATGCATCAAACTTGGTACACTGGTTCCCTGAAAGGAATAGATTATCCCTATTGCTTATCAAGTCACAAGCTCAAAGGACAGGGGTGAAACTGGACAAAGGGAGATATTGTCCACTCGGTACCATAATCTTGAGAACCCTTCTGTTGACAGCCACCAAATTCAGTACACTAGTTTCCTTTATCAAATATGTGATCCCCATTGAGTTTGAGGTCCAAAATCTAAGGTTAAGGGTCAAATTAAAAATAAGAATGTATTGATCACTCAATATCTTGAGAACCCCTTTACTTGACAGTCATCAAACTTGTTACACTGGTTCCCTTAAAGGAGTAGATGACTACTTTTACATATTAAGCCACAGGGTCAAATATCAAACTGAATAGAGGAATTAAGATATTGATTACTCAATTTCTTGAGAACCCTTTTCTTGACAAACATCATATTTGATGCTCTGTTAGTCCCCTTAAGAAGTAAATAACTCATATTGAGGTCTGTTAAATATAAAACAAACTACAGTGATTTCCCTTGACTAATAAATGATCATTTGTATTCATTGCAGCTATCCTAAATATAATTTTGTCCCCTCCTTAATATTGCCATGAAGAAGAAGGGGGATTGTATATTCTTGTTTGCTCTGGCTTTGTGCTGTTTTAAGGTGGTAACATGAACAGTTTCCACAATGGAAATTGTGTGTGCATATTTAAGAGTATACTTAAAACTTGTGTCAGTGAGGTGACGAGTTTATGTGCTGAAATTTTCTTGGATGCTAAAACGGTGTGTGCATATTATTTTCTGGAATCAACAGTGTTCTTGAAAATTTTTAGCTAGCGTAAATGTATTGCCTTTCTGACGTAGGTTCAGTTATGCCTCCCATTTCTTGATGCATCCCAAAAGTAGATCATGATGACTTGCCTTATTTTGGAATTGGCTTACCTCCTTTCTATATCATTTACATTGCAGGGCTTATATATTGAATTTATGTATCGGGGGGACCATGTGTGTTGCAGCCAAAGGATAGGTCATGATGACCTCCATATATGTTTCTTGAAAGTATTCACCATTTAAATATTAAAACATTTAATTTAATTTTGAAGTTACAGACAGGATTTCTTGTTTCCTTTTTGGGGTTGCTTAGCGCTGGTAAGGAAATTCATTTTGAAATGGGTTATGTAAATTTTCTCTTGCTGATACTTTAATTTACACTTGTTTGTTTATAGTTGGCAATTCAGTTGTCACTGGGAAAGGGGAGAGAATCTTCATGGGGGGGGGGGGACCTTACAGTTTAGAATAAGCTTATTCTGTATTTGTTCTGATAATGGCATTTTAAATATTACATGCACTTCTTGTGCTGAAAGGATACTCATTTCATATCAAAGATGAGAGCATAAGTCGTACCTTGTAAAGAAACTGGTCCAATTTGAACATCTAGATTTTCCACCATGGAAATTATGAGTGTGCAAAAGAATTTAAAACTTATGCCAGTGAGGTGAAATGTTTATATGCACTGAAATTTTCAGTGATCTCCAGATATGTATATTGGAATGTATGCCCCCTTTGGATATTCATTCTTGAAGAATATCTCTTTAATTTGAAAGACATGATTTGATTTCTCCTAGCATTTTTTTTTTGGGGGGGGGGGGGGGGTACTAAGCTTAAAAGCTAATGAGATTAATTTTGAACTGGAAGGGGGAGGGATATTAAATTTCCCTTTATGATATAATTTACACTTCAGGGTGTTGACATTCTTGTTCTGAGCATGTTGTACATGTTTGTCAGTTATTGTGATTGTTGTGGGTGTGTGAATGAATTGTATATTAGCTCACAATGACCTTAATTTAACCTTTATTTTAGAGTATATACTGGTAACCTTAATGCTTTCCCTGTTCAGTTCTTTTTTTGTACCTTATAGAGAAAGGGTAATTTCTAGAAAATATGACCTTGCCAAATGAAGCCTATAATCGTGGGGTTATGATGATATCCCAAAAAATTAGTATCTCAAGTAATAGAAAATGAATATATATTATGGTATTACATAAAGGACAAATTTACTATATTTGGTCTTCTATCATCTTGTTTGCAGTGTCTTTATTACTTATGTTTGAGAGTACAGAGTGTAATCAGGGTTATCACAATTGCTTTCTCAGTATTGTTAATGTAAGTTAGATCTTGGAATTTAAAATTTATTTACTTATACATGCAATGGGAGATTTGAGTTTGTGTGTGTGTGTGTGTAAACTGCATCAGTTTGAAATTTTTGATTTTATTTCAAATATATAATTATTTTCTTTAACACTGTTATTTTATTTTCCAAGGCATGACATAATAATTAGAATATGAAAGGGCTAGCATAATATTATCTTCTTGTATATTTTTCTAAATATTTCAGGTACTTTGTTTGTTTGTTTTATGCAAAGTTTATAGAAAATTTTGAGATTAATTGTAACTGAGACTTATTATAAAAATTCTTTGTTTTTGAATTTCAGATCTGTATTTTTAGGGATGGCAATTGCCAACTGATTAACTGCAACCCATTTATGAGGACCACATTAGAAACCAGTTAATCATATCAAAATATACATTTCTTAGAGCATTCATTAAATAGGTTTATTTCATTTATATTTACTATTTATTATTATTTTTTATTATTATTTTTATTTCATAAAATATTATGCTCTATACATGTTTTTTTTTAATTCTAGATATTCAGGTTATGTTTAATCAGAACAATGTATGATTTTGATTTCTGAATCAGCAAGAAAATAAAGAAAATCATCAAAAATACGTGGAAAATCAGAAAAATAATAAGTGGTCAGACCAGATGTTATAAATTTCAACTGTCACCATCAAAACTACATCTACATGAAAAAAAGTAAAAAATTTTGTTTCAAAAATATAATTTCAGAGGACAGACCGGTAAGATACATGTTGAAGGTAGTTAATGTAAAAATTGTATATCACACATTCAGCTTCATTTAATTTAAAGATTTTCAAGTTTGATTTATTTGCTCAAACCCAAATAATTTGGTAGAGGTGCAGTAAAATGTGCTAGTGTATACATTTTTTTTCAAACTTGTCCGAGGTACATATAAATATACACTATAACAGAAATTTACAGTTAATGAATAGAAAGAAAAAGATCAAGTCAAACAGCATCATATTAAATTTTCAGAATAAACAAGAGTTATTTTCATCATCTATTGTTTTTGCTGGACATTCATGAATTTGAAATAAATCTGTAAAGAAAATTACATTCAGAAGACAGTTATAAAATATTTTCAAAACAATAACTGTAAACGTACTGTAGATTCCTAAATATTCGCGAGGAATAAATTATCGCGTAATTACGCGAGGAGCACCGCTCGCAAAATAAAATTACTCGCTTTTATTCTTATGGTGCTTTAATGTATGTAAAATCTCTAGATAAATCACTCATTCGCAAATTATTTTTCTCACGATTTGACGTCATTGGGCCATTTCGCAATATTAAGTACTCGCGTAAAATAAGGAATCTACAGTATTGCATTTAGCTGTGCATTCTAATACTGTCTTTGGTGGAAAGTGATCTGCTAAATACAGAGTGCTAAATATTGTGTATATATATATATTCATATACATCAATTTCAGAAGTTGCTAAATCAAATCTACGTCAATTGATGAAAATTTTTATTTCCACCTTATATCATACACACCAAATAAAATACATTTTACAATAATTAATGACAGATTTTCCCAGAATTACCAAAGTTCTGCCCAAGTTCCCATTATCCAGTTACTGATTGCCACCCCTATAATTGATTATGTGTATACTGTATGTAATTTTTTTTCTTTTAGAATTGTGTTTTTATGCATAATTGTAAACTTTTTAATGTAGGAATATGTGATTTTTCTCATGTGTATTATCTTTATACATGTATTTATACATAGGCTACATTGGGGAGGGGGGATAATTCAATCTGTCCTATAAATAGCTTAATTTCCCCAGCTCTTTTAGAAAATTAAAGATTTCTTAACCAAACTTGAACTAAATATGTATCTTATTGTAGCTTATTTCTTTTCGTAATTGTAATTAAGGACAGGGGTTTTTTCCACATCATTAAATGTGCATTATACTGAACTTAAGGTGAATATATTGACGCATACGTACTTCATACTTTGTTTGCTGCAGACTTTATACACTAGAGTTTAGTCAATCAGTAGATCAGTTCAACTCTGTCATAATAAATAAAAATTTGCTTAAAATACACAAAGAGAATGATTTTGACACATATTGAGCCACTTTTAAACAGTGTGCCGCATAGATAGGATGAATCAACACTAATCCCTATATATTACAGAAGCCAAAATCTGCACTCAAGGTTTGGGTCTGTATGAAAAAAGGCATCAGTATTATTCCTTTTTTATATCTACTACTAGATTTGAAGGAAAAAAACAAACAAGGTGAATTTCTTTTCTTGTTGCAATACAAATGAACATTGAATTGGTCATTCATGGTACAAGACAATGGGGGTAGGGTATTGAGCACTGACAAGTTCAGCTGATAATTTGGGGGTTGAATATTTACTCTCTGAGGGGATTGCCAAAAAGTAAATTTATTTTCAACATAGGCTTGTAAGAAGGAGGGTCCATTGTTTGTGTTGTTTCCCCTGCATTTACTAAGGACAGATTTTGCACCCAAGATGGGATTTCTGTAGGTTTTCCTGGGTGGGGCAAGGGAAGCTTAGGGATAATTTTGTGAATTTGTATGAAACTTTTATTGCATTGTTTGTTCTTTTTGCATATTATTTATGTACATGTTTGATTGTTGAATTAATTTGTTTACAAGAATATTAAAAGCTTAATGTGTTGATGTTGCAATTCGTACATAATAATTGTGTTAGATGTGTAAATGATTGAGTGCTGTTTATATCATTATGCATGATACATTGTATCTTTAAAACTGAACTTGCACATATTTTACATAAATTTAGGAATGCATGCAGTCTGATACATGCAATGATCTGACTTGGAGCACACATTATATGCTGTAGTGACTCCATATCTTCCTGATGTATGCATGAGAAACAAGACCAAATGCAGGTTTCCAATAATGGAAGTCAGTTGAACCATTATCACATCAAGAAGACAAGCTTAACTTGTGCTTATAAGTATTGAATGCTCCATACCTGTTCGTTTTAATGACTATATGTAAATCAAGGATACAAATAGTATCAAAACCAATCTTGCATTAATGCACCAGTGGGTTCTTGGTCAAATACATGATTTGGATGCTGTATGTATACATCTAGGGATGCCAAGTCTGTCTGGATTCATCTTTTCTGAATTTTATGATTTATTAATGGAAGGTTAAAAAAAAGTTTTTAATTGTTCATAGCTAGATTATACACCAACCAGACTTGCACATCAGGAGCATTTTAGGAGGATTTGTTTAATGCAGTAGTTTAGATGTGAACTATATGGGAGACTGTGAGAACAGCAGAAAACTTCATAAATTTAATTCATATTTGTTGATTTAATCGATTGCTGTACAAATTCTATGTTGTTAATATATATATTCAGATTTTCAATTTAATAAATCTTGTATACAATTTGAATCAGTGTTGTGTTAATTTGTGACATAATTTCACATATTGTCACATAATGTGTGAAGTATAAGTGAATAGGGTTCATTGCAATATATTTACATTTCCAAATATTTTTACTTAAGATTCTTCGCAAATTAGAAAAAGTTCATATTCTCATGAACTACTGTGGGATGAGAAAGAATAATTCCATTGTGATGTGATTGAAGTAAAAAAATAGTGCAAAATTTTTTTTCAAAAATGATTGTTAAATGACAAAAATATGTGGTAAGTCATCAGAAAAATAATGTAAATATAAGACATGAATTTAATTTTTGAGAATCATGAGGTACATGAACTACAACGCTTCGCGCCTGCATATTTATGAAGTGCTTACACACTTCATGAAATATGCCTGCATGAAGCATCGTAGTTCATGTCCTCATGTATTCTCAAAAATTAAATTCATCTATTAAATTGACCTCTGAAATTTGCACTGCCTAAATGATCAATCCTCTGGTAAGGGAGATAAATCTTACTGGGAGAAATAACATTTATTTCTTAATAATTAATAAAAAGTTTATTTTTGTCAAATTTTGCCCCATAACATATGCTGAAATGTGTGAATTTTATTTATGCAGCTGTGGAGACAGTGATTTAAATTTGCTATGTAATTGAACAAAAAGATATTAGAGAGGGCCCATTCCTATTAGTTAATGAATATGCCAAACTTGCACTGCTGATGCATTTAGGGATGCACACTAATAAGTAATAAATATACTTCGAATGCTGGATCTGACTAACACTTTTCAGGTGATTTAACAGTTAATTTTGGTAGCAGGTTCATTAAATCCTTAGTAAACTATAAATCCTGTCAAGACAAAACTTGCATAATAGATGTTTTGCAATGAGATGCAAACTACTTGAACATTTGTGTAGTGAGAGCCTTTGTCTTAATTGTAGATAACATTTGTCAATGTGAGCTTTGTAATCTATGTTTCTGTTTTAATTGTCTTTCTTTGGAAAGAGGTATTTTTGGTAAAAAAAAAAATATTTAAATTTTTTTTCCCTCAACAACAGCATGGTGGCTACAATTTCTCAGATTTGAAAATAATTTTGATACAAGGTGAATTCATTTAAATTATGGCCTATAAAGCAGGAACAAGGTCTTAAATGGACTAATAGGATCAATTCTTTGAAAAAGTATAGGACAACTGTTAGTAACATTAATATAAGCATATCCATGTACAGTGAAGGATTTTTTAGGTCACCTGAGTCACTCAGGTGATTTTTGTCTGTCATTGTTTTTCATTGGCCCTACCGCCCTCCACTTTGGGCAATGAGGGGTGGGGCTAAAACCTTCAAAATTTATATAAAATTTTTAAAAACTTCATATCTACTCCCTGAACATCAAGCAGTCTTACTGTTGGTATGACTGTAAAAAGCTTTGAGCCCTCAACCAAAATTGTGAAATTCATTGCCCCAGGGTCAGGATTCTGGTGTTATGATGGAGCTCTATTGATTATATAGTGAAAATGCATAAATTCATATCCACCTGTAAATTTTGCAAACAAAGTGATTGCATATATATGAGTTACGAGGGTGCCTCTCCCAAAATTGTGAAAGTAATAGCCCCTTTGTCAGGGATCCTAGAGTTAGGGTGGGGCTCTATTGGTCCTATAGTGAAAATACATAATTAATATAATTCTTTGAAAAACTTCTGTGCTCCTGGATATTAAGCAATCTGATCAAAGTAGATATTTTCATTGATGATAATTAAATTGAACAAAATATTTAAGGACATACGCAACGTACCTTATCTACTGATAATTTTTCAAGATATTTTTAATATAAGATTATAGTGCCATCAGATGTTCATAGACAAAAAATCATCATGCATTACCAGGGGTTTTGAAAAGATATCAATTGATGAAAATTCTTGCATAATTCAAAGAAAAATATACAAAAATTACTAAACATATATTCTAGATGTTTTGTTTATCAAAACTTTTTTTTAGAAGAATTGTACAACAGCATATATAGACATTAAAATGTAGCACACAGTTCCTTAAAGTATTGGAACTCTTCAACTGCAGGGAAAAATGCAATAAAGTTCAAACTACATTGCGTATGTCCTTAATATGCAATATAAAAAGTACTCTCTTAGTTTTTAAGTACAGCTGCACCAAAGAATCATGTAGAGGCTGACATACAAAGGGTTAAGGTTTTCTTTTTTTCAAACTTTGCAAGTTGATAAATTATGCACCCCATTCTTTTCAATTCAAATGTACCTCATCCAGATGTTCTCCTAGTGAATGTTTATTAAGCATCATTCTAAAAATTAAAATTTATGTCTTTCATAATTTCTGCTTAAAATATTTATTTATATTTATAAATGACTTTCAAGTAAACATCGCACTATGTAAACAGACCCCCGCGTGGGGATGGAGAACATTACCTACAGGTTAATGGCACTGCTATGGGTATGAAAATGGCACCATCTTATGCAAATATTTTCATGGGCAGACTTGAACGCAACTTGTTACTTCAAGCAGCATTTAGGCCCCTTAGCTGGTTGCGTTTCATTGACGATATAGAGATGAAGTGGGTGGAATGTCGCGAGAGCCTCGAGGCATTCATTTCGTTTGCCAACACCTTTCACCTGTCTATCAAATTTACAGTAGACGTATCTAATTCGAAAAACATATTCCTAGATACTACATCTACCCTGATTGATGATGAAATCGAGTTCAGTCTCCACACGAAACCCACAGATTCCCATCTGTATCTTATGCCAACTAGCTGTCATCCCCCACACACATTTAAGGGAGTGCCTAAGGGTCTAGCCACCAGAATTCGGCGCATCTATTCATCCCCTGCCTAATATCAGGAACAAAGCGGTCTCCTCAAGTCCCATTTATGCAAGAGAGGCTACAATGCCCGCACCGTACAAACTGCTATTGATGAGAAGGCGGGACATGACAGGCAAAACCTATTACGCTACAAGGAGAAAGACAATAGCGGCAGGGTCCCTCTGGTAACCACATATGTACCATCCCGTCCTTAAGAACCTCAGTGGTGTCCTTCAAAAGAACCTGCCAATTCTCCACTCAAATAAACGAATGGCAGAGGTCTTTAAGGAGCCTCCATTGGCTGCATACAGACGCCCGAGGAATCTAAAGGACATGGTAGTAAGAACCAGATTGGACAATCCATTACCTAACGGGGGTCGCAGGGGCTTTAAAACTTTCTCTGACAGAAGATGTGTTCTCTGTAAGCACAGCTCTGACACAGACAGCTTTAACAGTCCCGTTACAGGCCGCAGCTTCAAAATACTAGGGAATTTGTCCTGTAAAACAGACAACTGCATTTATCTCATCAGTTGCAAAGTTTGCTCCAAACAGTATATTGGTGAAACATGAGATCTTCGCAGGAGAGTCAATAATCACCGTTATACCATTAGGACCAAAAAACTCAATGAACCCGTTGGGGAACATTTCAACCTTGAAGGTCACAAATGGGAGGACATGACAGTAGTGGTTATTGACCATAATCCAAGATGGACAGACGCTCAGAGGAAAGGCAAGGAAAAAGTTCTGGATGCACAGGCTGAAGTCATTCCGCCCTAATGGTATTAACAAACTAAATGACTTCACCAGGATGAACGTGAACTAAATCCAAACCCGGATTGTAACAAACAAGTTCAATCTCTCTATATAGTACAAACTTTACCGTTAATTCGCAATTCTGGAACAACCTACGCAAATATTTATAGCTTACATTTTTGTTTATCTCTTTTATCCGATTTCCAAATTTATAATATATCCAAATTTATATTTTAAAATTGCCCTTCCATATTATCTTTCTTTAGTTTCTTTTTATCATGTATAGTTACGCTATATTGAGAGAATAAGACAGTGTACGATTCACTATACTTGGTCGTAATTAATTAGCGATAATTAATTCGTTCAATTATGTAAATCGCACTTCACCAGAGTACACCCAATGGACCGGTGTCGCGGACGCAATTCATAGCGCTCCGGAATTAAAAATGTAACACTGGAAAATGAACGAATGAGTTTTTCCAAGAGAGTTGCAGTTATCTCCCTTTTATACAAGAAAGGCGATGAATAAAATTTAAAAAATATCGTCCAATCAGCTTGACTAACACTGATTACAAAATAATTGCCTTTATATTTGCAAAAAGAATGCAAAAAGTTATTGGAAATATAATCAATGAAAATCAATCAGCATAGATATATTGGTGAAAATGCCAGAATTATTTTAGATATTTTAGAATACTGTCAAGAAACTAATAATGATGGAATATTGCTATTTTTAGACTTTGAAAAGGCTTTTGACTCGATAGAATGGAATTTTTTATTCAAAACTTTAGAGAAATACAACCTAAAAACAAATTTTTTAAACTTGATGAAAATTCTTTATAAAAATCCAGTTTTTCGATTAAAAAACAATGGGTGGGTATCTAAAACATGCATTATGTCTAGGGGAATTCGTCAGGGGTGTCCGATCTCGGCGATATTATTATTTCTATTTGTCGCTGATATTCTAGCTCTTAAAATCAAGAATAACGACCAAATTTCTAGGATTAAACTTTCTGATAGCAGTAAAGAACATAAACATGTCCATCATGCTGATGATCTTACATTGTTTCTTAAAAATGTGGAATCAATGAAAGAATGTCTTGAGACAATACACGAGTTTTCAAATTATGCTGGATCGAAGCTAAATATAGATAAAACTGAATGCATATTGACAGGGGCATTGAGGCATATCAGAGACAAAATAGAAAGTATAAAAGTTAATACTTCGTCACTTAAATGTTTGGGCATATACATAGGTATAAATAAAGAGGAATGCTATAGAAAAAAATTGGATTGATAAATGCAAAAATATGCAAAAACTCTTTGAATCATGGAAAAAAAGAAAACTTACAATTTTTGGTAAGACTGAAATCATAAACAGTGTAGGTATGAGCAAATTTATCTATGTTGCGTCTATCTTACCTATTCCGCGAGAAAACGAACTAAAAAAATAAGTAAATTCACTTTCAACTTCCTTTGGGATTCCAGAGACAGAATTTAGCGAAATACATTAATTGGCAAAATAGAAGAAGGGGGGATTGGAGTAGTAGATATACTTACCAAGTTCCAAGCATTAAAAGCTGCTTGGATACCAAGACTCATGAATAATGCTAATCACAACTCTATGCTTTCCCACCTTGACAATTTATAAGGGGTGTATAATGTAAATGTTGAATATATATTAAAAACCAACAGTACTGGTTTGAACGACTTTGACTCCTTTAAAAGACTGCTTTTGTTCTATAAAGAAATCTTTATTTATTTTATTTTAATCAATGTAAAATACTTCCCGATATAAAGAAAATGAATATTAACGAAATTTTACAAGAACCGATCTGGAATAATAGACTCTTTTTGTATAAGGGAAAAACGGTATTCTTTAAAAATTGGGTTAAAAATATAAAATATGTAAAAGATCTCTTTTCAGATGGTGGATTTAAAACCATCGAAAATATGGGAGAAGAAATTCAAAAAAAGTCAAATTTATTGTGTGAATATAAAATGATCAATTAAGACAATTTTTAAATATATTAGAGAAAAAAGTGAAGATCAACAATATAAATTTATTAACATAAAGAACAAAAGGTATTTTAATTTTCATGGAAATTATTGTAGGGCTGAAAGCAAGAAATGTAAATTTTTCTATGATATCCTTCTAAGTAAAAAAGTTATTCCGCCAAAACATCAGCGAATACTTGGAGAAATGTTCAATGTTAGTCAAAAAATGTGGAAATCTATTAATCAGCAAAAGATTAAACTGGCTATAGATAAAAACATCGCGGAATTCAATTACAAATTATTGCACAATTTACTTTGTTGTAAAAAAATATATAATAAAGTGGAAAAAGGATACAACAGACAAGTGTTCTCTTTGTTCTGTTGTAGAAGACATGCACCATCTTATTTTTGAATGTAGAAATGTTAAAATATATGGAATATAGCTTCAACTGTGTTTAAAGTTAACATTCAATGGAAAGACAAATGTTATCGGTTTTTATTTTGAACGTAACCAGAAAACATACTTTCTGAACAATTTTATTTCCATTATTGCATTAAAAATATATAAATAAAAATGTTTTGTAGAATAGAAAATCTTGACGAAACTGAATATAATGTTGTACATCATATAAAAAAAATCTACAGTATTTTGGTGTAAAGTAATTAAGTTTTGTAATTATGTTCAAAATGTAGATATTATTGGAAATTTTATAAAATTACTGTAATATTTTACAGTATATAGATATAAGTTTATAAAACTAAAAAAAAATCTTTTCATGTAATCTCTATGTATCATATTAATTTGTTTTTATAAGAAAAATTAAATCATTCCCGCTGCTAGACGGTTTCTGTCCCTCTAGTAGTGCTGCTGAAGGGGAACCCAAGGACTGAGTGAATGTATGTGATTTCCCCTTTCGACAGCAATGGGAATGTATTAATATTCATACAATATTAAATAAACTTGTACTTTTCTTTTCTTCTGGTTGTAAAATTAATGTATATGTATATATGTATGAATTTGTGTGTGTGTATACAACACTATAATTATCATTATTTATTTTTCATCTACAAGTATTATTATTATTATTATGTCATCATCCTGCGAGATGATGTACATATAGGACTAATTTATGCGATAATTGTATTTCGATGGAGCTTAGTCAGGGCCCCATCCCTGGCAGCTGCCATAAAGATTCGTGTAGGGAATTTAAATATTATAGCATAGGTCTGGGAAATAAAATAGAAAAAAAAAGAATGTAACACTGTAAATATTTAGTGTTTGGTAGTTTAGTAGTAGTGCTAGTTGTTTTTGTTTCTCTGTTTCCTTTGTTTTTATGACTTCTTAACTTTTTTCTTCGTCCTGAGGAAGGGACAGGTCGTCCCGAAAATTTGTCAATTTTTATTGTTCGTGTCGTTGGTCATTTTTAGTGCTTTATATAAATTTCCATCAGTGACCTTCTATCTACGTAGTAGATCCGACACTTAGAAAATACAGTGTTGTTAGTTTTTAGTGCTTTATATATATATATATATATATATATATATATATATATATATATATATATATATATATATATATATATATATATATATATATATATTAAAGATCATTTTTGCTGTTCAGTATGTTAACTCCCGGTATTCACCTGTTGATTTGTTCAGTTGTTAATCATTGTACTAACATACCCCTTTAGTGAGTCTCAAGTCTCATCACAAGTAAAATTCACATATAAAAGAACTTTCAACTGTATATAAAAAAGGGTAATAATACGTAAAACTGATTTATCTCGTTTTCGTGCATATCGAGGTCAACAAAAATACGACTTACCCAATCGATTTCATACACATTTAATATCTGTATTTATTGTTCAAAGAAACTGCTTCACACTTAAACTGAAGGATTGTATTATGTTATGGCGTTTCCGTTCTTCTGCCCATCTTTCTGTCTGTAAACTTTTTTTATGTTCGGGTCATATCTTTCACACTGTGAGGCTTACGACCAGTAGTCTGGAATATTTGTGATGTTGGGAGACTATACAAAATTAATTTAAAAAGCTCTAAACACTGTGCAGAATGATACTAGTAATTCTAATTCTATGTAATGGTTATGTAGTTAGATTGGTCTGTCCTTTGATGTTAGATGTTCAAAATAAACAGAAATCTATATACTGTATTTAATGAAACAATTTGAAATAGATTGAAGAACAAGTATCCTTAGCATTAAATTAGACCAATTAAGTCGAAGTAATTAATGAATGCATTATTTGCAAGTATTTTTCCAATCTAAGTAAGCGATTTCTATTCAATAGTTTGAATTTTTTTCTGTTGAAATAAAGCGGGTATCGAATGTTGAAAATGATCTACATAAATGCAATATGTACACCTTTATATGATGTAATTTCCTCAAAATCCAAAAAAGCACTGTTCATTAAAAACTTTAGAGCTTCCTTAGAAGTCTCTTGCAAATCTATTTACATCTTTTCTTAGTTTAACATTTGTTAATTCATGCGCGGATCTAAAAGGGGGGAGGGGGTTCCGGGCCCCCTCGAATTTGCAGAGTTATAATAAAATGTATGTACTAAAGCACGGAAAAGTCATACATATGAAACTTAAAATGTGGAGTGGAGCGGCTAACCCACCCCACCAACCCCCACCCCGAAATAGGTTGTTCATATTTAGACGGTGGCTATTTATAGCCACAGTCTATTGCTGCTGCTTTTGGGCTATAAATAACAACAGTGTAAAATCACGGGGACTCTAGCGGCGATTTTTGCAGAGTCAAAATAATGAAAATAGGGTTGATTCGATGTTTGAAAATAAAATGCACATAGTAAACGAATACTCTCAAGTTATTTCAAAGACATTGTGTTGATGGGCACAAAGCTTAATTCCTTCATGAATATTCAATAAATTACGCCGACCTACAACTAATTCGTACACAGACCGACTCGTATATTCGTATGCAAACTACAGAAGTCACACGGCTTTTTTTTAACGTTGTGTTTATGTAAAATTTAAATAATATTTATTAATAGTCAGAATACTTAAGGGAAAAATTTTGGAGAATAATGGTTTCACATGTTAACTTTGAAATCAAATAATTATAATTGCTAAACACACGCACGGTGATTTCTTAGTTATATGTATGTGACAAACGGTAATTACGAAACGTTCCCAATTTGATACTCCCGAATTATGAGATACTCCATGCTAGGAAAGCGTCGATCTCCAAATTTCTTGTTCCGGAATTGCATGTTTTATAAATGTTTTATTTGAGACGTTTTGTGGAATTTTTATACAATAAAACTTTTAAAGTTAACTGTAATTTTACGATGTCTTTTGATTGTTTGAATTTCTAATATCTGTTGACGATAATATATTAGAAATATATATATATTTTCGGAAAGAAAAAAAAAGATCACGACATCTTACCGACAATCAGTTAATAAAAGAGTTGTTGGAGGCAGATACAATGCCATAAAATTTGCAAAATTTATTACGATTCTATATCTAAAAATAATAATAATAGTAAGCCATTGCCTAATTATCTCGGGCACAAAAACTACTGAACGAATGCTAATTTATCAAAGTTATAATTAAAAAGACTGTGACGGACAAATGTTAACAATATATATCATTCGTATTTGAAAATTCTATCATGCCTCGAATAAAATTTACCCTCTAAAAAGTGTAAGAAAAAAAGGTACTAAAATACACGTGCATGAAATATTGGATTTTCTTGCGAATTCAGTGGGCTTAATTTAGGTCAATCCTCTCCTGCGTGTGTTCACAAGTTAAATTTCGTATTGCGCAATGACTAGCAGCAATAAGCAGGGTTACGTATGAGAAATAGCATCGTCACAAACCACGGCCAAAATTTACGATCTTCTCCCACTCTGAAGAGAGCTATATGCGGACTCCGAACCGCTGCTTGAGAGGATGGAGAAATAGAGGCTGACAAATATTTTGTTTTTCTGTTCTTCTTTTTTTCTTTTCGAACAGTATATATCAAACAAAGAAGTAAGACTTCTGTACAATTCCTGAAGTCTTTCAAGCTTTTAGAAATAAGTTAATTACAGCCAGGGAATTTGGCAAAGATGGGAATCCAAGGATGAAGTCTATTTCATTATCTTTCAGCATATGATTTATGTCCACAATCTACAGTACATGGCCAAAAGTGATTCATCGTTTCACTTTTTACCATATACTTTATGAAAAGTAAGTTTTTGTTAAAAAAAATATTGTGGGTTCAATTCTACTCAAAATTTCAAAAACTTTTCCAATAAGTTACGAAAAATTGTTCATCTTTTCTTTTTTTTTTGGGGGGGGGGATGCAAAATTTGATTATTGATCACTGAGTAAAGATTTGAAATTATAAAGTCAAAATTTCTAACTTCAAAACACCACGATTTCATTACTCATTTTTGTAAAACATGCATCTTAGAATAAAAATGTTCGGTCACTACATGAGTATATTAGGAACCTTGATTCCTCTATGATTTAACATTTAGGGTAAACTGGTTTTGACACGTTTTAAGCATTTATTTATGGGGAAAAATACTAAAACATCCCAAAATCCATTATTTGAATATATAATATCAATCTGTCCATCATCCTTAAATATGTTTTCATTTTTAAATTTGCAATTATGACTGTACACCACAATAGTACATATAGAAAAAAAAAAACTGAAATGATCGAAGTTTCTGGCATTTCAGGATAGTTTTTTAAATTCAATCCTTCTTTTAAAATTAACCAAATGTAGAAAATTTCATGCAATAAATTAACAACCCCAATTAATCCTCATTATACTACCCAAATATGAATTTACTTATTTAATTTACTTATTAAAAAACATGTATCGTGAAAAATTGCAATAAACTTTCATAATGTCCATCATATCAATTTACAGATTCTTAATATATTTAATTTTATCTCATTCAATGCCAGTCGCCGTGTGGCGCAGTGGTTAGCGATTGCTCTTGTTATGAACACGAAGGAGTCGATCCTTACGTAGAGGGTTCGAATCCCACTGCGGGACATGGAGACAGTTAAACCGAGGTCCCGTGTCGCAGTAAGTGCTGGTCAGAAAAAGATCCCTCACTACTCAATGGCCTGGAGTGCTGAATATAGATCTAAATTTGTAGCCCACCAACGGCAATAGTGATGTCTCAATATGAGTGAAAAATTCTCGAGAGGGACGTTAAACAAACAAAATCATTCATGCCACCGTCTATCAGCACTTACAGTACTTTGATTAGTTAAGGAGTTTCTTTTTTTTTTGGGGGGGGGGGGGGGGGGAGGGGCTTGTCAAGAAATGTCTGCGTTGGATTTTACTTTGACTTGGTTGGAACCCCCCCCCCCCCCCCCGGGAAAAAAAATCTGGATCCGCGCCTGAAATTAAAACTTAATTAAAATAAAATTCCCATTGTTTTAGAATAAACGATTTCTACTATCGGCAATATATTTCTTTGCAAACGCATCTAGCCGCTAATGTGGCATAATCTTTATTCTGAATAAGGATGTTTACATTTTTCTGAATAAGGACGTTTACAAGGTAAAAAAGAAAAGCTTATATTTTGTATCTTTCATGCTAATTAAAAAATTTTCTAGGTGAAAGTGTGTTGACGTAAAAAAAAAAAGTACACACATAAATTCAAAATTTATAACCTAAAAGAACAGCTTTTTTTCTCCCAAATTTTAAGTAGACGACTTCTTGCTCAATATACAAAGAGACGGTATAAATTTAGCACACAGTTTTAATATGACTTGTCCAGTGATAATGGCTGCATATGTAATTCATATTCATTATGCATGTACATTTGAAAGTTTCCAGGAAGAAACCGAAAATACTTAAAGAGTACGAGGCACAATGGATGACAACAGAGCGACACTGATTTAAACAGGCCACATGCAGGAGATAATTAGATGGCTACAAAATAGATGTTCTTAAAAGAGAGAAAAAACGTATTAGCTGCATTTTGGAGAAAAATAATTTCTCGAGATCTGCATGAACAACAAATCATTGAAAGAAGAGCGATATCAATATACATGTAAATGTAAAATTTGAGGATAACGAACAGTGATCAACCTCATAAATCTAGTAAACAAAACAAATCATGAACAGGGCAAAAACACGGACCCCTGGAAACACCAGAGGTGGGATCAGGTATCTAGGAGGAGTAAGCATCCCCATGTCTTATAATATCTAAGTACTTCTTGGAATCAGTATACCGCTATTGAAGTTTATATCCCTTATATATAGTATACTTGTTATTGTTTTTTTAACCTTAAAAATTAAAAAAACGATACAAGGTAGTACAGAATAACAAATCGCAAATTGAATGAATGGTACGTTTCAAAACAATTTGTTTGTTGCGGTAAGATTATTTTGGATATTCACAATAAGTTAAATAATCAATGTTACATAATGAAATATCTCAAGACTTAGGTAATGGAATTTGAACGTTTCTTTGCCATGTTATGAATTTCAGTACACGAGTCTACACTTAAGGATTGTACGCTGTTTCTCTGAGCATATTTCATTTCCTCATAAGCATCGTCTAATATTTCATCGTCTATCTCCGATGCATTTTCGTATTCTGAATCAGAGTTTCTGTGTTTCCTTTTCTCCTTTTCCGAAGAGCTGTCTGAGTTAGGGTACTTTCCTTTTTCATCTTTGTCCGTGAGTGAAGAACTATCAGATTCTGAACCAGAATTTTTACATTTTCTTTTCTTTCTTTTAACCGGTTCAGATTTAGAACATGAACCATTCCGACCATCAACTTCATTCTCCGAATTTGAAATATCTGCTTCATTACCTTCTTGCACTGTGGGAAGAGGAGAAGGAATGCTTGAGGGTGGAACTTCATTTGTTGCTGAATCGATTTCATCTGTCCAACTATTACTTTGAACCTTCTCAGATGGTTTTATTTGCTCTCCTGGAAGTCTCCACCTGACACTTTTAGGTGAAGTAAGACCACCTTCACTGGTGGGGCTAGAAGTACTACTTTTGTGTCTTCCTTTGATATCAAGTTTCTCATTCTTCGAGTCTTGTTGTTCCTCGGTTACACTCGCTACTTTGTTACTTTTGATCTTAAGCTCTGGCAACTCAAACCGGGTCTTTTTTACTTCAGTTTCGGGTTCTTTCTTTACCGAGTCGTTCCCGTTGAGTAAATTATCATTAGCCCTTTGCAATACTTTAGAAAAATCTTTCTTAGAAAGAGACTCGGCAACACTATGTGCTCTTTTATCCCTAGATGAATGTATATGGCCATTTGAAGTTGAAGGAATGAAAGCTGATTTTCGTCTAAGTTTGCTGTTTTGTGCAAGCTTTACGATATTTAGTAAAGATGGTTTTTCGGAAGTTCCCATTTTATCTTTTAACAATTCCGTAATTTTTGTCCATTTGGCTAGTCTATACTTCCGCTTCCGCTGTTTTAATTTAGAACGAGACTGTGCATGTGTATAGTACAACGTAAAGTTCTGAACAATTGCAGGAACTGATAGAGCAATTACCAATACTCCGCTGATGGCACACATAGATCCAACAGTATACCCTAATCCCGTACTTGGAGTCATGTCACCATATCCGACTGTTGTCATGGTGATGAGAGCCCACCAAAATGCGAGCGGAATGTGTTTAAAATCGGATACTTCATCAGAGAAAATTTCCATGTAATATACCAAACAAGCAAAGATTACAACTCCAATAATAACGACAAGCAGCAGGAGAAATAATTCGTTGGTACTGGCTTTCATTGTGTACATCAGCACCTTTAGTGCCATAAAGTGCTTCATCAGAATGAAAATTCGAAATATTCGCAAAACACGTAAAGCTATCAGCAGACGAACTATGTCGAAAATTTCGATCGGATTGGGGTGTGCAAAAACTAGGGTCACAGCAACGTAGTATGGTATCAAACAAACAAATTCAATCAAAGTAAATGGTGTGATTAAAAAGCGTCTTTTGTATGGAGCGGCTATGAACTTGATGACCAACTCAGATAGGAAGAAAATGTTGCAAATGTTGTCAACAATAAGTAAAACGGACAATGGTGTTGTATTTTTGAAAATGTTGATTTCGTCTTTCAGTTCTTCACTTGTAAAATTCCTTCTGTCGGCTTTGGAATGTGCGTAAATTGAGCCGAAATACGGAAGCGTCTCCACCATAAGGACAGTGATAGAAAGTATGACGATCAGAAGCGAGACAACAGCATATACCTGAAAAAAAAAATTTTTTCTTATTCATGGAATGTTCATTAGAAATTTATTTGTTTTAGATCTTCAGAAATTTTCGGAAATGATAGGAAAAAAGTATTCAAATCCTTTTTCTTTTAGCCAAATTAACTCATGAGCCAGCATGAGAATAAGAAAGAATTAGGGTGAATTCACTCAAGCGATGTTCATTTATTGGAACAATGAATGACTGAAATTTCACTGGCTGTACTTTATGTATGTAGATGACTGTACATGGAATATGTAACGTACATTTTTAAATCACAGAGAGTATCGAGGAAATTGGCAAATCACGTGTACCTTGAGGAAGAAGGCCTATTAAACTCTTCTTTCTAGTAATATTAAAATATTTTTAAAGCATTTGAAATCCTTATAGGAAACCTCTTAATAATAAACAAAACCAGCAAAGAAAATATGAAGTCTTCATTTAGAGCATTTTCTTTACATGTACTCGTCTAAATAAGAACCTTGAAATTTTACAATTTTAGAAATTGTTAAAATTATCTCTCCTGTTCGACCATTCATGTAATTTTGCAGTGAGTTCTTATTTTCTTTTTGAATAATTCGCTGCTCTGCATTTTTTAAATAGATATTTAGAGGGCTGGGTGGTTGTGGCCATTTTTAGACTATATTGACATCCTTTAGAAGGAGAGCTCCATATGAAGATATACAAAAATGATTAAATTTTAAAAACTAAAATGTACGAGATTTTTCTTTGCCAAATGATAGTTGACAGCTTATATAAGATATCATATCTATAAAATTGAATTATATATGACGGTTAATTTGTTGACCCCCCCAGCCTCCTTAAGGCTCAAAATCAAACTTTCGTCATTTCTATTTATAAATATATAGATAAATCTTGTACCAGGTCAAATTCTAAAGAAATTCTGGCAATCGGAAGTCAGTTTCAAGTATTCAAAAAGTACCACTTAGCCTGAGAAAGAAAGAAAAGCTTTGATAATTAGTCATCTTTTTCTGAGTAGAGGAACTCATAGAAATTAAAAAAAAAGTTATCGCTTTGAAACGTGAGGTAGATTCTGGTATGTAGGTATAGGATAAAATGAAACAAATTATTTTTTAGATGTATGATATTCGAAAAATTATCACAAATTGAATCAAGTAGACTGGGAACTCGATTTAACAGGAAAGAGACATTGAAGTGTAAAATAATGGAGAAAAGCTGTAGTTAAGTAACAAATTATCAAAGCATTTATTTATTCATTTTTTTTATTTATTACCAAAGCACACGCTATGGTGCGTCATGTACGTGTAAATAACACAAATGTGGGTACTGAAAGAAATCTCCAAAGGAATATTCATTGTATAACAGTCAAATATGGAGAATAAGGTCAGATTTGATGTTTGTGATAGATGAAGGGAACACAATACTAGTTCTTACAAGATTTCGCTTTGATCTGGCCAGAAATATATGCACAAATATCAAATAATCCATATATTAATCTTCATTCACATATACACATAAAACGTTAACATTTATTAAAGGAAAAAAGACTTATGTACATTGTATATATATATATATATTAAAGCTAAACAAAACTAATTAATAAGCCCATGTTGTTAACCTTTCTTGAACAAAAGAAAACAGATTAGATATATCTTAATCTGAATCACAAGGTCAATGATTTTGAAATAACACTTTAAATCGTTGTTCGTGAACTCTATTATCCGATTAAAAGGCTCTTTTACAAATTTTTTTTTTATACGTGAAATGAAGTAGTTTTTGCAAGATAATTTGTACGTATTGTGTCGATAACTAGATGTTTAAAAATTGGTAAATACACACAGCAGGCTGCCCTTCAAAGATCACGATATATATTATTAGCCTGTAAAGTTTGTCTTTATGATACAAATTTTATATACAGTATACAATGAAGTGCAGTTTCTTACCAAAGAAGCTTAATTCCATATTCTTTTATTCTGTTCCATTTCTTCAATTTTGATACACGGGTCATAAACTTTAATATTTTAATGAATAAATCGTGCGAGAGTGAATTATTCATATCACAATAAAAAAAAATATTTTGTTATACCCGTATGGAACCTGACAAACATACTGAAGATTTTTTTTTTTCAAACAAGTGTGTTAAAAAGACAAGATTCTGTAAATCTCTTTAAATTTTGTTTATCTTTTTTCCTGCGATTTCTATTTACATGCTTATCAGACTGACTTTTGGGACAGATTTAGGGTACCTTTTAACTTGATTTTGTTTGAACTGTACACAAATGTTGTATATCATTTTATGCATACTTACCGTGGCCCCTCTCGATGAATAAGGATCCTGGAGAAATCTCCAAAGTTTCGGACGAATTCTTTCGAACCGAGAGGCATCTGCCTTAATTCGCTTTGTGGCCAGCCGATTGTGTTTCTCGTCAAGATCGAACATTTCTAACATTGCGTGCGTTTCCTCATACTTTATATAATGTACCCAACAACACTGTTCTATGTCTTTGTCATCTATCATCCAATACTTAAGTTCGTCCTTCAGAATCATACCACATATATTAAGTGGTAAGTGAAGTTTTCCCACACGGTAAAAATTCAGAATGAAAGGGAAAAAATCCGGTTGACGGTCAAAGTAAAATTCCCTTTTACCTGTTTTCTCGGCGATGTCTGCAACTTCTGAGAGTCTTGTTGTCTTTCGTGTATACTTCCTTAAAGTTTGAATTCTCGTCTCGTGTCGTACACCACCAACGTTTAACGTGATGATGTCGTCTGCATTATCGTAAACATCGCCCTCTTCATCTGTTTCATCGTGAGAGTCATCATCCTCGTCATCCGTGACTTCCTTTGTTGATGGAGTTTCCGATGATTTTGACATCTTATACAGAAAGTTCGTCCCTACGTTAAAGTCCCAACAAAATATGCTATATAAAGATCAGGACGGTAGCGAGAATTTAAAAGGAAATCCAAATAGGATTTAAAGTCAGTTGAAGAAAGTTTTCTGTTGTTTTTTTTTTCAATTGTCACAAAAATCACACATTCAAATGTAATGAAAAATATACCCAATTTTGATCCACAGAACAGCTTTTATATAATTTCGCATTTAAAACAGACATCGGCTATCTTTATCGAAGAACATCTATGTCAGTCATTGTTTATTTCAGATAATCCATGGCAAAACATTAAAAAGATATTTGCCCCCTCATTAAGAATTGTGCCAAGTTCTGCAACGGGCTGTCGGTATTGTTGTATGTACCCGTGATGGACATACAAAGGTATATGACACTGTTTTCGGACGATTTTTATAGATAAATATTCTTTGACTGATACATTTTGGTGATTAATTAAAAAGAAACCATGTACTTTGGATTCCAAAGTTGATCACGAAGTGTTTAAATCCCGGCGTGTCTCCTCTTACCCTAATTGCCGAATATTCTACAAAGACCTTTGATAATCTATATTCTGTCGGTTCATAAATCTATCGACGACTCTTTTAGAATGCAAATGCATATAAAGAATAACAGGTTTATACGTACAGGAGCATAATGGAAACTCTGTGATGTTTGAATTTTAATTGGTATATGAATCCTTTGATAACGCCTATAAAAATAGACGACCAATCTGAATATGCATTGGGAAAACACAATATATTATGGGAAAATAAATATTTTTGTTTTAAAGGCATTAAAAAAGCAACTAAGGAAAGGAAAGCATTAGATTCATTCTTCAATGCATTCTGACTTTTAATTGGAATACAGCCCTTGTTTAAACTGCACATTCCGAAAAAAAAGTTTATCTTCACTTTCAGTCACCCAAAAATATTTTTAAAGTAATATTTGAAGTCGTACATATTCAGGGTAACCAAACATTCTTTTTTGCATATGATATCCATGGCATGTACGTGAGCAATAAGAATTCGGAATTTTGATACCGGCCCCAGCTAGGGACCCACAAAGCCCCCAAAAGACGTAATTCTTAATTTAAGCTATTCGTTACAACTCTTTATACATTTTAGAGTATTAAAATGGATCAGTTCTCTTCTGAAATCGTCGTACTGAGGCTGTATATGCGCAAAATTATTTGAGTTTCTGAAAGGGATCTAATTTCCGGATTTTCAGATGAGTTATCAGATTAAGCTCAACAAGTTGCTATATTTCTTATGTTTATCACACCTGCATACAGATGATGACTATTGGGATGCTTACAATTAACCCTGGTTCCATGCTGCATTTAATTGACTTGATAATTGATTAAGTAGATGTTTTGGGGCAAATCTTTTGCCAATGGAATTCAAGTCATACCTTGACCATACTTACATTCATGGCGTATCTTGGAATGCATACCACCAGAATTGCTTTAGACGCTGCATGTGATAACCAATAGATTCTTGGATGAGTGGTTGAGTAGATGTTTTGGGATTATATAAGTACATTCCCAAATACGTCTTCTTCATCATTTTCAGCTTTCTAATTTTAAAAGTTATGTGAAAATTCTGCAAAATGTTGACTTTTGGATTAAAATTAAAACCATGGTTATTGTATTTCGTTATGAAATTTAGATGCTTTGTATCGTGAACATTAATTATGGAAAACAAACATTTCATGAAATCTATAATTGAAAAAAAAATTGATTAGCACAATTCTAATGTACAAAGAATTCTGCTCATGTTTTGACCCTATACATAATGAAAAAGGTGATCAAATCCAAAAAAAAAACTATAAACAACAAATCTGTGAGCCGGGTCCAAAATATAGACCTCTGGAAATTCCAGAGGTGGGATCAGGTGCCTTGGAGGAGTAAGCATCCCCTGTCGACCGGTCACATCCGCCCTGAACCCTATGTATTGATCTGGTAGACGGAATATCCCGTAGTCAAATTTAGTATAAAAACAAAGGCCTAACAATTTGGATGAAATATGTCAGTAAAATACTACCCACAATTTTAAGCTATATTTGCTAACAAGATCATTATACTGACCATAGAATTTACGAAATGCTTACTTTAAACGAGATTATAGAAATCCCTGTAACATCATTTTATCTCTCAGTAGCCTGCTTCGGTTTAAAAATTGATCATACTCAGAGCATGCTTCAGAGTATCAAATGAATTGGAGGCATAAACACCATATGCAGCTGATAAAGGAATATTACTACATAAAGTTGACGATGGAAAAGCTGAAGTCATATCGTTTGACATACAATTTAGTTGTTAGTTGGCCCTTATCCTTAATAGCAAGTATAATATCCAAATATAAAAGAGAGATAGCAGACTTTGTGGTGTCTTTTATTTCGAGTTTACTGAGATAAATTGAGTTGACATGTGAATGGAAGTAACTATTGTTAATTGATAAACGTCCTCGGTATCTCTAATTTCGAATTGAAGGCCACAGCTTCTTGTATAGAAATTTTTGAATAAATTCTGCTTCCTAGGAATATAAAAACAGGTCGACTTTTATAGGAGAACAATTTCTTCCCATCGGAATTCCAACAGTTTGTAGGAGGATCTGGTCTCGAAAGACTACAGAGACGTTGTCAATGAGGAACCCCAGAGTACTTTTGTATAGAATCAGAATGATTTTTTTAAACAAAGTAATTTTATTGATGACCAGTTATAAGATAGGAAAATTTCCGAGTTCCATTTTTATTGGAAAAGAGGTTGTCTATTATATCATGAAGCCCAGTTTTTAATTTATCGTGAGGAATGGTTGTATAAAGTGTACAAAAGTCCTACGTTTCGATGTTACTAAATTTTGGGAAAAAAGATGTGATTTTAAATATTCTTTTGTTTTGTAGTTTATGCGAATCTACATCTGACTTACATCACTTCTAGAATATGCTGTAGCACAGTACCAGAACGTCTGGAGTTTCTCCTTTACAGCAATTAGTATTTATATGAGGAGTAAAGATAGGGGTCTGGTAGAGCAGTTGCTGCACTCGGTAATACATGTACGTCTTTGTCTGTAAGAATTTTTTTTATGAAGTTTAGGAATCCAATATAAGTAGGTCAGATCGAACTCACCATCGTTGACTGGAATATGAAAGGTTTTAAAGATGAAATTTGATTTTGAAGAATGTCATACAGAGAAAGAGAACTGTGAGTGTTGTAAGTTGGATTTCCAGATGTAGAATTCAAAACCAAGTTCTTTTTAAACTTAGCCACTTTCGTATTTCATTAAGTAAAACAATAACTTACGAACTTATAATGATTTCACTACTTCTGAAATTTTTTTCATACAAAAAGTACTGTAGAATCATATACTTTTTACGGGGTCAAATTTTCGCGGTTATAGGAAAAGATACTGGTTCGAGGAGATCTAGTTCCATGATTGAGGAAGTGCTGACTTGTTCTGTATTGAATTTCGAAATTTTACATTTCGTAGAGGACATGAATTCGTGGGTTTATTTTGTTCAAACAACAAAAATGTAATCCCCTCAAAAATAAGTGATTTTACAGTACCTGCCTTATCTTGTCATGGAAGAAACAGTGAAGACATTTTGTGCTTTTAAAAAGAACTACAATGTAGCATTCAAACAGTTATCTTTCTTTGAATGATCCATGAAAGAATTATGGTATAATTGTAATAAATAGATTCTGACTGAATTTTTCTTAAAAGCTGACGAGTGACATACCTTAATATCATTTTCGGAGTACTTGTGTATACAAACAGAATGTTTTAGCAAAATCATTTTGCAAATGACCAATGACAAGATAAGTAAATTTACGAGTTTTTAATTTTTTCTTTGAAAAAGCAGCTGTCTATGATGTCAAAAAGTCTGCGGACTTTAATTTGACGTGCATGGGATATGGTTGTATAAAGTCGTACGTTTTGATGTGATTGACTTTTTCGGTATATAAAAATGCGAGTACTGCCCATAAGGCGATAATTTGAAATACGTCCAATATATGTGAAACAAGTACAAAAGTGGTTGCATATTAAGTGGTTTTTTGCACAGTTTATAATTAAATGATGTGTATTTTTGCGGTCTTTACAAAATTCGAGGTCTTCCTTGTCTAGAGTGCTACACGTTTTGTGCAGACTGTCCTTTTAGAATTAAACATATTTTAGTTTACATATTTATGTTGCTCTAAAGATTAATAATAAATTCAGTGTACAGCTTCGTAGGAAGAAGATTCAGTTTTCTGTGGGGGTTGGGGGCGAACAGATATTCATTGATAAGCAAAAGGACAAAACAAGGAAAGGTCACCAGTTCTTTATAATGGTACACAACCGTAAATTATCTCTGTTTCCTATTGTATAGTATATGATGGCATATATTAAGGGAAACAGCCACCCAGTGCCCCCCCACCCCCCCCCCCTCTCATAATTCCTACGAACTTGGTAACATATCAATTCAAATGAATATACGTGTAATTTCTAAATTAACAAATCATCATTGTGAACGTCAATTCATTTTTATATTTGTTTTTATGCTATTGAACTTTAACTTTAACCAGGTCTATTGATCAAAATTCAACGATGTAGCTCAGTTTTCAACGGGATAGGTCTGAATTCAACACCATTGTTCTCAATATTCAACGTTGAAATATGACGCCCAGGTCAAAATTTTCTTCGTTGAACTTTACAGCGTGATACAAAAAAAAATCTCCATAATTCTTTCAGATGACTTTATAAATACACAGTTGTCCATAAATATAAATTGTACATGTAATTCGTCAACAGTAAGCATAGATACAGTCAACTTGCATACTGGCAAATTTCAGTGACAGAGCCAAAAATAATCGAAGTATATTGCTGTATGCATTTTGGAGGGAAAAAATTCCCGAAATACAAACAACAAACCAACAAGTCTTATATCAATGAAATAGGAAGATAACGAACAGTAATCAAGTTGATAAGTCCACTGAAATAATACAAATTTTGAAGAGAACAAACACGGACCTCTAAAAACACCAAAGATGGTAACAGGTGCCGTGGAGGAACAAGCATCTTCTGTCGATTGCGTCACATCCGCTGTGTGCTCCTTGTCATGATTGGGTCAACAGAAAATCCGTAGACAATTCAGTGTGCTAATAAAGGTCTAACAATTTGTATGAAAAAACGTCAGTAAACATTCCAACCAAGTCTTTCCAGTTTTCTTAAGTTTAAATGCTAGTATTGAAGCTTGTATCCATAATAAATATTACACTTGTTGATGTTCATGTTTTCAAGAAACAAAACAAAACAAAATACATGTAGTATAAAAAATCAGCTCGTAAATTAAATAAAATACATTTCAAACAAAGTCCTTGTTGCAATAGAATCCGTTTAGATATACAAATGAATTTCATAATCAAGGCTATAATCATATGAATCCAACGTCTAAAGAATTAGTTAATAGATTTAGATCGTTTCTTTGACATTTTCTGAATGTCTACATTTAAGTCTACCTTTTGATATTGTAAGCTGTATCTCTGGGCATATTTCACTTCCTCATAAGCATCGTCTAAAATTTCATCGTCTATTTCTGATGAATTTTCGTATTCTGAATCGGAGTTGTTTTTTATTTTATTTTCCTTTTCCGAAGAGCTCTCCGATTTATGGTATTCTCGTTTTTTATCTGTGTCTGTCAGTGAAAATCTATCAAATTCTGAATCAGAATTTTTGCATTTTCTTTTCTTTCTTTTAACATGTTCAAATTTAGAAAATAAACCATTTCGACCTTGAAGTTTATTTTCCGAATTTGAAATATCTGCTTCATTGCATTCTTGCTCTGTTGAAAGAGGAGATGGAATACTTAAGGATGGGGCATCATTTGCTGCCGAATCAATTTCATCTCTCCTACTACTACTTTGGAACTTCTCAAATGGTTTCTCTTGCTCCGCTGGAAGTGCCCATCTGATACTTTTAGGAGAAGTAGGACCACCTTCACTGGTGGGGTTAGAACTACTATTTTTGTGTCTTCCTTTGATATCAACTTTCTCATTCGAGCCCTCCTGCTCCCCTGTAACATTTGCTACTTGGTTTCTTCTGATCTTGTGCTCTGGTAGTTCAAGCCGGGTCTTTTTTACTTCAGTTTCGGGTTCGTTCTTTACAGAGTTGTTCTCGTTGAGTAAATTAGCATTAGCCTTTTGCAATACTCTAGAAAAATCTTTCTTTGAAAGAGATCCACCAACACTATGTGCTCTTTTATCCCTGAATGAATGGATGTGTCCATTTGAAGTTGAAGGAATGAAAGCTGAGTTTCGTCTAACTCTACTGTTTTGTGCAAGTCTTACGATATTAAATAAAGATGGTTTTTCGGAAGTTCCCGTTGTATCTTTTAACAACTCCGTAATTTTTGTCCATTTGGCTAGTCTATACTTCCGCTTCCGCTGTTTTAATTTAGAACGAGACTGTGCATGTGTATAGTACAACGTAAAGTTCTGAACTATTGCAGGAACTGATAAAGCAATTACCAATACTCCACTGATGGCACACATAGATCCAACAGTGTATCCCAATCCCGTTTTGGGAGTCATGTCACCATATCCAACTGTTGTCATTGTGATGAGAGCCCACCAAAAAGCGAGCGGAATGTGTTTAAAATCGGATACTTCATCAGAGAAAATTTCCATATAATATACCAAACAAGCAAAGATTACAACTCCAATAATAACGACAAGCAGCAGGAGAAATAATTCGTTGGTACTGGCTTTTAATGTGTACATCAGTACCTTTAGTGCCATAAAGTGCTTCATCAGAATGAAAATTCGAAATATTCGCAAAACACGTAAAGCTATCAGCAGACGAATTAGGTCGAAAATTTCGATGGGGTTTGGATGTGCAAACACTAGAGTCACAGCAAGATAGTAGGGTATCAAACAAACAAACTCAATCAAAGTAAATGGTGTGATTAAGAAACGTGTTTTGTATGGCGCGGCAATGAATTTTATCACCAACTCGAGAAAGAAGAATAGGTTGCATATGTTGTCAACAATAAGTAGAACAGACAATGGCGTTGTGTTTTTGAAAATGTTGATTTCATCTTTCAGCTCTTCACTTGTAAAATTCTTTCTGTCGGCTTTGGAATGTGTGTAAATTGAGCCAAAATATGGAAGTGTCTCCACCATAAGGACAGTGATAGAAAGTATGACGATCAGAAGCGAGACTACAGCGTATACCTAAAAAAGACAAATGTATGGATTATAGTGAGAAATTAAGCTGAGTTATTTTCGAATCGGATGTTTTCCACATTACCAAAACAAGATAAAAATAATTTTCTCTGTCTTAAATAAATTCAGTATTAGTTTGTAAATACCGGTATATGTTAAAAAAAAATTGAGATGAATTCAATCAATCATGTCACAAGAACTGTAAAGCGCTACGAGCTGTACAAAATAGCATAAACCTTACTGTTTATAGAATTTTTGCATTTTTTGAAATCACAGAATGATTTGAGGAAGTTTGCAAGTCATTTGTACCCCGAGGAAAAAGGCATAACACTAGTGGTGTTTAAAATTGATCTAAAAGACTTCTTTAGAAGAAAACTAGCTAAGTTAGTCAATGGTGTTGTAGATATGCATTCTTTATAAATCAAAACTCTAAACTATAGTTTATCTGCATAATGCCCAGGAGCAGAGATTTTCAAAGATGCATTTTCACTTAATGTTCAATAAAGACCCACCCTTACTCTAGAACCCCTGGCCCATGGGCCATGAATTTCACAATTTTTGAAGAGACATTCTTGTTTTTTTTAAATCATACACTTAGAGTGTCTGCTAAATTCTCAGGAACTGAGAAGAAGATTTTTGAAAAATTAATGCATTTTCACTACATTACCAATAGAGCCCTACCCTAACTCCAGAACCCCTGAACTAGGGCTACAAATTTCACAATTTTGAAAGAAGCAGTCTTGCTCATCATAACCATGCACTTAGTTTGTATTCTAAATATACAGGGGCAGAGAAGAAGATGTTCAAAGAATTAATGCATTTTCGCTACATGACCAATAATAATACCACGAATTTACAATTTTGGAAGAATCACTCTTGCTCTTCATATTTATGCACTTAGTTTACCTGCTTAATCTACAGGAGAGAGAAGAGATTTTCAAAGAAGCAAAGTATTTTTAAAATATATTTCACAATTTATGTAGAGGGCTCAATGATTATTACAATGATGCCAACAGTTTTGAATGTTTGATGTCCTTTTTTTTATAAGTACAGTTGTACCTTTTTGTCTTTGAAGATTTTTCCTGGGTTAAAAAAGCCCGCACCCTATTTTAAAATGTACGAGATAATTTTACTCCTTCACACTATATATTTGTTTTCAAGTCCCCAAAAAATTACCAGTGACTAGAGAATCCTTCTTCAAGTTAAGCTTTTTATTTAAAATAAAAACGTCAAAGTTTGCATACTTGATCATGTGAATAACTTAATGGATTTCAGAAGTTGTAAATATTATTAGAAGAGGACGGGTTTCTGTAAATATGAGGGACAATAAGGACAGAAAATGTACTGTTCTATTACATCTTATATATATATATATATATATATATATATATATATATATATATATATATATATATATATATATATATATATATATATATATATATATATATATATATATATATAATTTCCTTAAAATATAACTAGGAATTTTGATATCGTCTCTAATGACATTAAAATATTTAAATGTACATTTTTCGCAGAGATGATAGTTAGGTACGTTTGAGAACACATCGTAGACAATCAGAATTTCTATGTTTATATATACATGTATGCAACAAAATTAACGAACAAACTTTTTGAGTCCAATAACAGAAAACAAAATTGTTTTTCCACAAAAAAATCGTTTTCCATTCGCATTACATGCTTTTTTAAAAGAACAATTTTACGGCCTTGAGTAAGATATCCAGGTATGCAGGGGCGTAGCTTGACTTTAAATTCCAGCGAGGCAAAACCATACATGTAGCAGCAAGAGGTCTGGGGCCGCCTTAAGCCCCCAGCAGGTTCCGGGTGGTGTCATGGGAGGGGGCACTCCGACAGAAAATAGAGTTGGGGGGGTTAAAATGCAATCAAATTTCATTTGCTGTACTGGTTTCTTTATTTAAGATTTCAGCATGATACTACATATTGTAAAAGAATGTAAAAGAGTTATAATAAATATGTTTACTAAAACTTTTGAAACATTTAAAGTTGAAAGCGCATCTTATTAAACTTTTCTTTTATTTTTTTAAAACTTCAATTCAACATTATAGAACTGCTTAAAATGTTAAAAGAAATGCCATTAATTTTACGTTTCATCTGCAAAGTATTGTTGATTAGGCCAAACAAAAAAATATGTGTGGTTCCGGTTACACTTCCAAAAAAATTAGGGTAGGTAGGTAGGGAATTTTTTTTTTTTTAAACAAAATGATTTTCTTAATTTTTTCTAAATAATACCTATCACTGCTTTGCAAATTGCATTTAGATGTGGTGTGATAATATACTAGTCAATATTGGTAGGGGACACCTACATGCCAGCTTGCTTTGGATTTAACACTATTAAACACTTGCACTACGTTTTGCAAGGAGGCCATCATTGCTGAAGCTAAAACTTAAACTGGAGCCATTGATGGAAATCGGGGAAAATTGCAGAAAAAATATGAAAATTGCCAAAAAAAGTTTAGGGTCGGGGGTATAGAATAGGGAAGGTCGGGTAACCGGAACCACACATATTTTTTATTTGGCCTTATGGGAAGGGGTGGTGGTGGTGAAAAATCTAGTGAGGCAGTTGCCACAATGGAAGCTACGCCCCTGGTATGAGACCTAGAAATCCAATGGGAATTATATATCTATTACAATTATTTCAATGACCATCTTATTCTTATCATTTCTATATAAGATTAAAGGATTTTTTGGCAAAGATATCCATCATTTTGGCACAAACACGGTTCCGATATTGTGCATGTTCTGTTAACATTTTTATTGCTCATTGGTTCAAATAAAAGGTTCATTGTTCTGGACTTTAACTTCTTAATCATTTTCCTAGAACTTCGGTATTAGACTGCGAGATAAAGATAACAATGACATTATAAGTGAAAAGTCTATGTCTTTCACAGATTGCGTGTTATAATTTATAACACGCAATCTGTGAAAGACATAGACTTTTCACGGTTCGATCAAAATTGTTCTGATGAATTCTTCGACCTATATCTTAACGAACTCATGATATTGGCCTTTCAATTCAAAAATTTATCTAAAATTTTACAACAATTTATACAGGAACTCAAATTGAGGTTTTATGTTTGTTTTTTAACAATACCAGAATAATTTACTAGAAAAATATTGGTAATGAATAAATTGAATAATACTGTGTCTTTATTAATTAAGTTATTTCTCCCTCTGTTTAGGCCACATAAATTTAATTTTTAGATTCTCGTTTACATTAAAATTGTCTTATCTGGACACTAATTGGCTCGGACTGGACAACATTTTAAGCAATTGAATTTAATGAAAAGGGGTTAAAAGTTTTCATCGTAAAAAGCAAGATTTCAGAAAACAGAATATCCATATTATACAAGTTTTACTGTAACATGTTTAAAAAAAAAGAGAAAAAAACAGTATATACAATGTATATGGATTTTACCTTTTATTCTTTAAAATATCTTAATTTAAGTATTCGATTTAAAAATTGCACAATTTTAATCGTTCATGATTCCTGTTATCCGATTAAAATGTTCTTTTGTGAATATTTTTAAAACTTAAAATGAAATATCACACAAAAGAAAATTTGCACATATTGAATAGACACCTTTTTTAATAGTTGTTACTTAAACACAACAGGTTGTCCTACAGAGATCTCGATCTAGTTCTTTTGGTTAGCGATGTTTCTCGTTGTAATTAAAATTTTATATACAATAAATTATAGTTTCTTACTGAAGGAGGCCTATTTAATTAAATATTCTTCTATTCTGCTCCCTTTGTTCAAATTTGATATTTATTTAATGTTTTAATGAATAAAACGTAGCAAAATACGAGGGTTGTTCGGAAAGTTCGTGGACTACTGTCAAAACTTTTTAACTTAATGGCATATTATATCCAAATTTGGAAGAAATATTTCAACAGTAAATTCAAGTGATGTGTATTAACATTTTTTAAAATATTGTGGTTTATTTAAAACTTATTTAGACTTAAAAAATGCGAAAATCGGATCACGGAGCAGGTCAAAATTTTTTAATTTACAATCAAGACACTAAATAATATTTGAAGTCCTATCTTCTGTAAAATGACACAAATACGGAAAAATTCTACACGTTCAAATTAAGAATTTTTACATCGTTTCTGATTCCAAATTATGGCTTGATATTTTGCTTCGTTGAAAAGAAGTCAGTTTCAGAAGATAGGTGGTCCTCATTGAAAAAGGCAATAAAGATGACGTCGTAGAACGTCACGGAGCAGCAGTTAACCATACAATTTTGTGTTGTACTCTTGAAAACTCTAGAAAAAAAATGAAAATGCCGGAGGAAGTAGGAAATATGTGAGCCATGCATGTGTGTGTACATGGTACAAGCAGTATTTAAATGACAGACTACTCTGCTTAGACAATGGTTTTCTGTAAGAAAACGGATTACCTGTAAAAAAAAAAATTATCAAAAAACATTGAAAAGTTAGTAACGCCATGCTAAGAGTTTGGCGCTTTTCAAATGCTGATCTTGCGAAATCAAACTTATGCAGTGAACAATATATAACATTGACAAACAAAATGATGTTACTGGAACAATTGTTAGCAAAATAGATTTCAAGTGATAAAGAAACGTTTTTAATGAGTGCACTGGTATTGGGCAATACTGTGTGAAATGTATAGGGATAGTATTTTTGAGAACCTCGTGTCGGTGTGTTTTTGACGTTACAGTGTTGTTGAGTTTGCTCCGTGGTTACAAAACGTGTTGTTTTTAAATTTAAATAACATGAATTCTGTTAAATCACATGAAATGAAACTTCACACTTAAACAAAATAAATATTTTTACATATGATAATGTGCTCATTTTGAATTTCTTGAAGTTAGTATAACGAAGATTGGCATAGTTCACGAACTTTCCGAACAACTCTCGAAAATTATTCATTTCATATTTATTTCAAAACATACCTACATGAGTCCTGAGCAAATAGTAAAGAAATATAATGTGTTAAAAATTAAAAAGTTCAGTTAATCTGTATTTCTGCTTTTCTTCTTCGGAGCTCTAAACACTAGTGATTTTTTGGTTTTAATTTACGCCATTTATAGTATTAGAGAACAGAAATAATTCAATGGCCGTTATATAGGCAAAATTGCCGAGGTACAAATGTCGGCGGTAAAACGAGAGAAAACTGTTTTGCAAACTGTGTCACCAACAGTAGGTTATGTTTATTACGTCTCACATCTAACATTCTAACTGCATAGAATTACCTTTTAAAACTAAAATCAAAACTAGTGCGCAGTGTTTAGAGCTTCCTTAACCCCACCTGCTTTTTTTAGGTACCTGTACATGCTTTTGAGACAGATTTAAGGTATCCTATAACAAATTCTTGTTTGAACTGTACAAAGATGTGAAACATTTTGATACTTACCGTAGCCCCCCTCGATGAATAGGGATCCTGTAGAAATCTCCAAAGTTTCGGCCGAATTCTATCAAACCGAGATGCATCTTTTTTTATTCTTTTGGTGGCCAGCCGGTTATGTTTTTCGTCCCGATCGAACATTTGCAACATGGCATGCGTTTCCTCGTACGTTATATAATGTACCCAACAACACTGTTCTATGTCTTTGTCATCTATCATCCAATACTTAAGTTCGTCCTTCAGAATCATACCACATATATTAAGTGGTAAGTGAAGTTTCCCCACACGGTAAAAATTTAGAATGAAAGGGAAAAATTCCGGTTGACGGTCAAAGTAAAATTCCCTTTTCCCTGTTTTCTCGGCGATGTCTGCAACTTCTGAGAGTCTTGTTGTCTTTCGTGTATACTTCCTTAAAGTTTGAATTCTCGTCTCGTGTCGCACACCACCAACATTTAATGTGATGATGTCGTCTGCATTATCATAAACGTCGCCCTCTTCATCTGTTTCATCGTGAGAGTCATCATCCTCGTCATCTGTGATTTCTTTTGTTGGCGGAGTCACTGATGATTTTGACATCTTTTACAGAAAGTTTGCCACAGCGTTAATGTCAAAAAAATTATGATGTTTACAGAACAGGATTATATGGAGAAATTAAAAGGAAACTCAAATAGGATTAAATGTCGAGTTTGCTGTTGTTTTATTTTTAATAGTCACATTATCCACAGATTTATGAATAATGAAAAAAAATTTCAATTAGGAGCTGTTATATAATTTACATTTAAACAGACATTCGGTCATCTTTATGGAACATCTATATGTGTCAGTCATTGTATATTTCAGATCAATAATCTATAGCAAAACTTTTAATAGACATTTGCCCCTCGTTTAGAATTGTTTCAATTTTTTCAAGGGGTTATCGATCGGTATTGTGGTGTGTCCCTTTGATGGACTAACATATATATCTGATACCGTTTCAGATTTATAAATAAATTTTTTGATACATTTTGGTGATTATTTAGGAAGAAACCATGTTCTTGGAATTAATTCCAAAGATTGTCACGAAAAATTTAAATGCCTTTTACTCTAATTTCGGTGATTAATAAGAAAGACACTATGTTCTTGGAATTAATTTTAAAGATTATCACGAAAAATTTAAAAGTCGTTTACTCTGATTTTGTCGAATATTCAACAAATTCTGTCAGTTCGTAAATCTCTTTAGAATGCAGCCGCATATAGAATAACAAGCTTATACAAGAGCATAATGGTAATCCTGTGAAGTTTGAATTCTAATTGGTAATCCAGTCTTTTACATTGTGTAAAAAAAAAAAAATTAACCACCAGTCTGAACAGGCATTGGGGAAAAAACATATTAAATTTAAACAAAATTAATAACTTCAGATTGGGGGATTAAAATGCATTTGGTTTCTGGAAAATACTTTTATTTCGATACCCAGCACATTTCAAACCTGGTATTCTAAAATCTAGTTTTACCTACACTTTTTGAAGAAAGTTTGGAGATCACGGTATATCCGGCACGCTTTCTTGTAACCTCTTTTTTTTTTTTTTAAATCTATGAGTCATCCATTTTTTCATATGATTGTCATATCATGTAGTAGTAAAATAAGTTTTTGTAATTTTTATTCGACTTCAGGGGTCTAAGAAGTTTATTTTCAGACAGGAAAAAAAACCCATTAAAATGGAAACATCAAGTAATTCCCCAGTGTAACTATTGAGGTAAGTGTCCTGATCAGTTTGCGTCATAATTATTTTACAGTATCTTAGGATCGCTTTGGTCAGCTTATGAAAACATTATTTTAAATCATGGCTTTCAAACATTATATTAGGAGTTCTTTCTTGATTAATAAATTTCCATTCGTTTTTCCTTTTTTTTTTTTATTAATAAAGGGGATCTTGATTAACAATAACTTGTCATTGGAATCCCAAATTGATAACCATTAATTCCTTTTTGTCTATTTGCCACTACTGCAATAAGAACTTTTTACCGTTCACGGTAGCTCAGTCGGTAGAGTGCTCGCTCCGTGATCGGGAGGTCGTGAGTTCGAATCTCGGCCGCGACTGACCCAAGCCGATAAAAAAAATGGGTAGCAACTGTTCCTTCGCTATGCGCTCGGCACTTTGAAGTGAAAGTTGCGGGTCCTTCGGATGAGACCTTAAAAACAGAGGCCCCGTGTCACGGCAGGCGTTGGCACGATAAAGATCCCTCACTGCTAAATGGCCCTGAGTGCCGAGTAAAGGTCAAAATTTGAAGCCCTTCACCGGTATATGGTGACGTCTCTATATGAGTGAAAAATTCTCGAATTGGACGTAAAACAACATACAATCAATCAATCAATCAATCACAAGAGCTTTTTCTACAGGATAGGGTCTTTCAAATGAAATTTTATCACGGGGTAGTTATTTTAAATTCAATACAATGCTGAGAATGAATCAGGTTAAGTCTATCCTCAAGTAGGTATAATTCGTATGTTAATCAAACAAGCATGGATAAAATAAAACAATTAAGATGCATATTATCAACCAAACATCCATGCTTCATTTAATTATTATATACACAAGGTATTTCACATTCCATTTAATTAATTTTAGTCACAAATGAACTATTACATCTTATCTTTAACATATCGAATGGTTTATTCATTTTAAATACTGGAAATTTATTGAAACTGAATATATGTTTACACTTTACAGATAATATATTGATGTGTAATTCTTTCCACAAATAACATACTCTTTCTTAAAGAAGTAACCAACAGCATCTTCTTTGTCACTAAATTTATTTAACCAATTGACACTGATTTTCTTCTCTTTTCTATTTTATTTTTTCATGAATTACACGTTAATGTCTAGATACATTATGGTTGCGATTGACTTGTATTACAAATTGATAACATATTCGATATAGTTCTGTAAATGCATAGAGAAAATATTCAACTTTACAAATCATATAACTAATACTTTTTCAGAGAAACCTATGGCTAAAGTTTATCCATAATAATGATTAACGAATCTCTTGGAAGCCTCTTCATCTGTACATGTATTAAATGGAGGTCTCTTGGCTCGAGAGTTTATGATGTCTAAATCAAATTTGGTCATCTCCTTGCTATGCATATTGTCTTGGACTTTTGTCTGCTTCTTCATCCTAGCACTTTTCTTTTTGCAATTTTGGCTACTATTACCTGGCACTGTTGTCTGTTTTGAACCAATGGGAGGTAGGGCTGTTCCATAACTTGAAGATGGTCCCTTTGGAGGGGTTGTTTCAAGAAAGATTGCTCTTGGTACTGTAGCGAAAATTTCGACACCTTTCTTTGTTTCCTTTTGAACAGAGACTTGTTTTCCAGTTAAGTATCCAGAATGGTTAGTGTAGCCTGAAGCACGGGTAGATCCCAAAGGATTATTTGATGTGTGAACAACTCGACTTCTTTTAATTTTCACTGGACCATAACCAGGTACATGGCCGATTGAAGTTTTCTCAGTTGAAAAGCTTTCAAAAGAATATTCCTTCTCTGATGAATGCACTGGAGCAGATCTTCGGCATTTTTGAATCGTATCGTTTTTCTCATTTATAGGTGGGAATTTGAGCTTCTTAAAGTCCGTGTTTGAAACATTAAGTTCTGTTCCCAAAGGCTTATCAATACGCTGTTTTAATTTTTCGAGGAAGAGAGTATTTGGTATTTCTTGATTGTCCTGATTTGTCCAGGGATGTTTGGCTCTAAGACGTTCTAGCTGATTTGGCATTCCCATCTCAGACGTCAAACCGCCTTCGTTCACAAGTTCTGGAACAGCAAAAAGTCCACCAAGGATTACGAATCAACTGTTACCGGGTAAAAGCTAGGATCAACCATTGTATAAATACAGTACCTGTACATGAAAAGCAAACGAAGTCGGTATATTCTTGCAATTTTAGAATGCTGTAAACTGCCGAAGTCAACGATGGTATCAGCTTGACAGATAAAAGATTTATTTGTTCCTGCATGGTCTGTCCAGTTTTTGAAATACTGTTTCAATTTTTTTTATTTAAAAGAACCAATGTAAAAGCCAAGAATTTGAATATACAAAAGCGCCATAGCGCATTTGATAGGCATTTTCGCCTACTCTAGTGGCGATTTCTTAAACAAAATTTTTAACCAAAACTTTATCAAACAATCTTCGTTTATACATTATATATGTGAGCTCAAATTACAGAATAAGGATATGTAAATGTTAATAGTTCCTTTATATGATAAAAATGAAAATCATCGAGGTTTTATGGAGTATTTAGTAAATATTCAGGTATATTGAGGTATTTACTTAAACGATGACAAACATTTACAACTTTTTTCCCCACTTTTTTCTGCTTAACTTCCAATCAATTTTGTCATATGAATCTGTAACTATATGATGTAGTATTATGTATAATTTATGAGGGCTTATATATAGACTTTGCCTGCTGCCCAATCCATTTATGTTTCAGTACAGAATAAAATAAGTTCAAATCAATTCAACGATGACAAACTATTGACAAAGACTACCCTTAAGCAGAAAAACAACATATAAATAATTTTATTTGGATACGACTGCACTTCACTGCATCTAGATAATTTTGGTTAAAGGTTTTTTCATATTGAAAATGGTGAAATGTGTATTCAATCATATTATATATTGGAAGAGTTAGCAATCAGTCTTAAATCTATCCATTCGACACCACCGATCTTGTGGTATAGTGGTGTGATTTTCGGATTGTAAATATGAAGTTTCCGAGTTCGAACCCAACATATTCCATTTATGCCTTTTTTTTTCTTTGTGTATCTTTTCTACGTTTTCATTGTTATTAGCTATAATAAATATAATTTCAAAAAGTTCTAATACACACGTTACACTTCGAAAATATCTCGGGAAAAGACAGTTCTAATTTTGCAAATTCATACATGTAATTACTTGTTTTATTTTTATTGACTCTCTATGGCCTTTGCTTCGAAATTAGAATAATGGACATAGTAAATGATTGTTAAATATGACATAGTTGCACCTATGAAAATATAACACTCGTCCACAAATGATATTACGTAAGTTGGTCTTGAATTGAGGAGGCGTGTCTGTAAATAGAAACAGATGATTTCCTTTTTTAAAGGTAGTCTGATTTTCGGGTTCTGAAATTTAGCTTTTATGTCATTGAAATTGCTCACAGAAATGCCTTTGATTTCACGTAGTTACGTGTATTTACCCATGTTGTTATTAAAGTTCATCATTATAGTTAATCATATTATATAGGGAAAATGATAATTCTCAAATAACGTGAATAAAAGCACCAGCTATGCATTTTCTAATTGAACAAGATGTGTTTGTGAAACACTGATGTCCCCGTATGGCAGCTTATGGCGCAGTTTCTCAGATGCAAGTCGAACTCCAAAGTCAAGAGATAAAAAATGTTGTTACCCAAAGAGAGGACTTGTCAATAGATAAACCTCGTAAATATAAAAGCCCAATCACCAACCATTCAAAAGTTATGGTCAAGGTTAATGTTTTCTTAAAGTGGTTCAAACTCCAAGGTCAAGATCAAAAGGTCAAAATCAATGGTACGCATGCAGGGGAAAACCTTGTCATAAGAAATACACATGCAAAATATAAAAGCCCTTGCACCAACTATTCAAAAGTTATGATCAAGGATGAAGTTTTTCAAAAGTAGGTCAAACTCCAAGGACAAAAGGTCAAAATGTTGGTATCCGAAGGAAGGTCTTGTCACGATGAATACACTTGTGAAATATGGAAGCCTAGCACCAACTGTTCAATAGTTATGGCCAAGGTTAAATTTGGGTAAATTTTTACAAAAGTGGGTCAAATCCAAGGTCAAGAGGTCAAATATATTGGTACCCAAAGGAAGGTTTTGTCACAAGGAATACACATGTGAAATATGAAAGCCATTGCTCCAACCAATCAAAAGTTATGGACAAGGTAAACATTTTTGAGAACAAACAGACAAACACACAGATAGAAAGACGGGCGGACAGAACAAAAACTATATACCCCCAAACCTTATTATTATAAGATTACGGGGACAAAGAAATAATCAACAAATATATTTAAGGATAAAAAAACCCATAGGTATCCAGGCATTCGGAGAAAATTGAATTTTTTATGCCCCCGTTTTTATGCTTTGGGTACAATTTTAAGTTGTTTACCTTCACCTTGGGAGTTTTACTTGCATTTGAGACTTGTTTTACCCAAAGGGTACAGAATTTCAAAAATCAGGTGAAAACATTCCTGCTTATTACTACTTTATATAATCTATTTACCTCCTAGATGCCCCAAAACAGAGAAGAAGATTTTCAAGGAAATAATCCATTTTAACTATAGATTCAATATAGCCCCACCCTGATACCAAGCCCCTGATCCAGGGGCCAAGATAATCACAATTTTGAAGGAGTTGCCTTTGCTCGTCATAACTATATACTTCGTTTATCTGCTCAATACCCAGGGACAGAGTAGATTTCAAAGAAATAATGCATTTTCACTACATAATCAATAGAGCCCCGCCCTACAGTAAAACACCAGAACCCCTGACCCTGGGGCCACAAATTTCACAATTTTGGAAGAGGCGCCCTTGCTCATAATAACTATAATATATTTGTTTGATATGCTTAAACCTAGGAGCACAATGAAGACTTTCGCAGAAATAATGCACTTTCACTATAGAATAAATAGAGCTCCCCTTTCCCGGAGAACCCTTCAGGCTGGGGCCAGAAATTTCACAATCTTGTAAGAGGCACCATTGATTATCATAATCATGCAATTATTTTATCTGCTTTATATAATGAGGGAGAGAAGAAGATTTTGAAAGAATTTGTGCATTTTCACTATATGAATTAATGCATTTTCATGATCAATAGAGCCCCACTCTAACACCAGAACCCTTGACCCAGGGGCCAAGATATTCATAATTTTGGAAGAACCGCCCTTGCTCATCATAACTAGGAGCAGAGAAGATTTTAAAAGAAATAGTGCACTTTCACTATATAATTAATAGAGCCCCCCCCCCCTTTTTACCGGAGAACCCCTCACAATCTTGTACGAGGCACCCTTGATCATCATAGCCATGCACCTAGTCTGTCTGCTTTATATACAAGGGGGGGGGGGGGGGAGAGAGAATTAGAAGATTTTTAAAGAATTTGTGCTTTTTCACTACATGATCAATAGAGCCCCACCCTAACATCAGAATCCGTGACCCAGGTGTCAAGATATTCACAATTTTGGAAGAGGCGCCCTTGATCATCATGACTATATACTTGGTTCCTATCTGCAAAATACCTAGGAGCAGAGAAGAAGCATTTCAAAGAAAATAATGCACTCTCACTAAATAATTTATAGAGCTCCTCCTCCCACAGACCCCCTCACCCTGGGGCCAGAAATTTCGAAATTTTGGAAGAGGCACCTTTGATCATCATAACCATGCAATTAGTTTATCTGCTTTATATAATGGGGGAGAGAAGATTTTAAAAGAATTAATGCATTTTCATTATATGATCAATAGAGCCCCACCCTAACACCAGAACCCTTTACTCAGGGTCAAGATAATCATAATTTTGGAACCTATTATTTACTCGCCCTTGCTCATCATAACTAGGAGCAGAGATGATAATGAAATAATGCACCCCCCTCCCATAGAAACACCTGAGTTTACTCAGATGACCTAAAAAAGAGATATCCTTCCTGGCTTCTTGAGACGACCGTGTGGTTTGCAAGGCAGTTATGGCTCTTTCAGAATAATGCCAGCATTGGCTGTTTAAAATAAAAGTCTAGTGAATGAATTGGACCTATAATAATAGGCTCCTAAAATTTGAGAAATGAATTCATATTTTAGGTAACTACAATACATTTAAAGAGTTCTAGATCTATACTCCCTTTTTCAATAATAATAATAAAAACCCAACTCTACATATGGAAACTCTTTTTCCATATAAGACAAATATATCCAGATTGCCTTAACTCTCTAAGAAAACGGTAACTCAAATGTTCTTAAGCTCTTCTTTAATTTAATATTAAATTAAATGTGGGTTCATCCTGATTATTTTTTACATGAACCATGAAAAGTTTCAGCTTTGCAACAATTATAGCCAAGTACGAGGAAAAGTAAGTATAAATTAAAAGTATAGATCTGCAACCAAAAAAGAAAACAACTAAATTTCTAAACCTTTGACTTTTAAAATGGAAATGATTATTTAAAACTTTTGAAATCGAAGCCTCTGCAGCTGCATGCAACGGCCTTTTGGAAATCCAAATGTTCAATATATTGTATTTTTTAAAAAATTTCATGAGTTTCAAAACTTACCTCTGGAAATGCAAAGTTGTCCATGAACAATATGTATTCCCGAAATGCAATTATCTGTATATTGTGACGTCAAAGTTCAGGCGCGGATCCAGGAATTTTTTTCCAGGGGGGGTTCCACCCCAGTCACACACCCTCCAAAAAAAAAACGGTATTTCTGTTTCCCAAAATTGAAATAAACCTATTTCGTGGTGGGGGTGGTGGGATCCACATTTTCCAAGGAAGGGGGGGGGCGGTCCAAAGTCATTCTTTATTTGCGTCAGCATATACTTTTAATAACTCTGCAAATTCCAAATCCCCCAACCCCTCTAGATCCGCGCATGAAGTTTGTGAATATACTAATCCAATCCCCCCCCCCCCCCCACCCCGTTCGCAATTTGAGATTTTTTTTATTACTCCTGTACATGATGTTTGTTTAAACTGGTATAACCTTACACCCACCCACCCCCACCCCCCAAGAAATAGGATTTTAAAGTTATTTCAATCTTTCTTACTTTCCTTCTTCATCCCCATTTCTTTATTGCTTTGCTTGTCACATAAAAATTGACCCCCCCCCCCTCCCCGTTCTTAATTTTTTGGATACACCACGAAATACTTTGATTTTAAAAATAAAATATGCGGTTTATATAATTACAGGCATTTTTAAAAATTTTGATTAATATGTTTGTTATTATAGATCTACGTAATGTACATCTTTCAGAGTTTTTGCGGGAAAAAATGTTTCTCCCATTATCGGTTTTCACAGTTATAATTATTTTTGCGGGAAAATGAAAGTATCATAGTATGGTTGCCACTGAGGAAATGAATGATAGAGCTGATGGCCGTGCAGATGGATGCGATATGAACTAAACTAGGGACATTAGATGTATAGATTTAATTAATCGTTTGTTCACAAAATTGTTAAAATTAATTAAACAGTGCTGTTTAATCATATCGGTTCAACGACATGATGGAATTTGATGACAGTGAAAGTTTTTATCCTCTCATCTCGGAGGAAAACATTTTACTGACAACGCCAAGGGAATTAGATTCTGGTAAGTGCGACATATGGCTTATGCTGAAGGCTTTAGTTCAAATATGCAACCAACTCTAGCCAAATCACAGCCAAGATTAAACTGTTAAAGTTAAACCTGCAAAGACTTAATATGCTTAATGGGGTCCAATCCTAACACCAGCAAAAATCTTATCATGCATGCGTATATTCGAGTAGATAGAACATTCTGAGCATGTATTTGATTAGATAAAACATTCTGAGCATGCATTTGATTAGATAGAACATTCTATCTTTAACAGTCAGGGGTGAGACTGAAAACTGCATTCTGAAAATGACAAATACTAGTCTTAAAATTAGTATTGTATTTAAATGATTAAAACTCATCATTTTTTTTAGAAAATGATGAAAAACAAGTCCTAAAAATTTCTAATGTTGCTAGCATATTGAGTTACCTCTCTTTAAAAATGTTATATCCACCAACCGCAAAAAGTGCAGAAAACATTGTAAGCCAGCGTTTTTTTTCCTTATATAACTGGTACCGATAAACGGTACCATTCCCAATGCCAAAAAACGTTAATTTTTCCCAATTTTGAGACTTAAATTTCCCAATTCAACTGCCAAGCAACAGACTACGATGACATCGTATTTCTTTTTAAATGAAACATTGTACAAGTTGACTAATAGTTTCACTTCCGCTTAAATTGAAAGTAGAGATTAATCGTAATATGGCGGGACCTGTTGTGTAAACAGTGTAGTGTAATACATTTTGACAAATAAAAGCATGAAAATGTGAAAACAAGCATTAATATTGAAAACAATAATACTTGTATATTCTTTGAAACACAGAGTATTAGCTTATGAGGTTGAAATAAACGCAAAATACATTTCATTTGTTTAAATGACAGAAAATTCTCCTTTTTTCTACTTCGATTCTTTTTTTCCCAATTGAACCGGTACCGGACCCTTTCCCAATGGGTAGAAAAAAATCACTGTAAGCAAACTTCATTTCTCAAATATAGTTGACTACAATACTGGTTATATTGACAGCGACAAATTCACAAGCAAAAAGAAGATTGGAAAAGTTATTTGTCAATTTTTTGGCACAAAATAGTAAAGAAGATAAAATGATGCATACAGTATTTCTTCATTTGACCAAAATGGAGGGTCTGGGCACGTTGAAATATCTCCCTTGTTTTATGGGGTGCACTAATTTTTTATTGTTTAAATTTGTTGTTGAGAATTTCTCTACTCATTTGTATATTGCAAGATAGTGTACTGTATGTTATTATTGAGTTAAAACCATGTAATAGTACAGTCATTTAGGGTATTCCGAATCATCCTGCATTTCCCGACTCTCGGTAATACCTTATCGCTGCTCCTCGCAGGACACATGCACCTGTGTGACAACCAACCAGTCATTAACAGCATGATTTATACTTATATAACATACAAAAAATAAAGAGGTAAACATAATGTGTTAATTAAAAAATCAATAATTTAATTCATTAACTTGCTATCCTTTTCGAAGAAAAAGTTCATGTAGAAATGTTGCATGGTATTTCTCATAGATGTCGTGGCATTGTTTGTGGATGAAACATTGCATATTAGGTTTTTGATACAAAGGCAATTTTATAAGCTTTCGTGAGCATTAATTGTTTTTGATAACACCTCAGATATATATTTTAGTTATGGCTGTATTTGTAGCCCCCGACAGTTTGGGGTATTTTGACATGACCACAGCCAAATAAATTGCACAAGCTACAATTTGTAAATTATGTCAGATATTATTATAACATAGTTTTTCTTTATTGCAAGGGGTATGAAAGTAATGATTTGACAAAGCAAGAGGTAATAAAACCAACCCGGGTATACACTTGATCTGTGTTGATCCTTTTATCATACAAGTACGGACATGCATGTATGTACACATTATATGTACAACTTCAAGTATGCGTATGTGCAAGTTATGCAGTGATGTATGTCATTCTTGATAATCGTGATATCTAAATAAGAGTATATAATGTTTAAATAAATTCCTTTTCATACATTTGTTTATTATCATCATTACCTTTTTTTTGGTACCCTTCTCGTAGAATTGTGATTAGGTATTACATTTTCAATGTTAATTGTTTTGCATGGAACAAAAAATTCTCACGGGTAAAAAAAAATGACATAATTATATTTACAGGAAACAATTTACAGTCGAGTAATTTCTGGAACCATTATTTTGTTTGTAATTGCTTTTCTGCAAGATCCGCTTCTGAGAACGCTGTCTTATAGTGCGATTACAAGGGGGGAGGGGGGGGGCTTTAATAACTTTAAAATAAACAAGTACAATCAACAAGAAAATAATTCTTTTAATTTTTGGGGCCTTTTGGTAAACAATACAAACTAATTCATTAATTATAATATTGTTATCTGTCCATTATTAACCCATTTACCTGGTGATTCAAAATACCCGGAAGTGAACCGCAATACACTAAAAAGTTGATGTAAATATAACCCTGTCAAGGTCGCTGTATAGAAGATAGACTCACCCTATAAACTATAAAGAAGATCTGATTTTTCATAGAATTGGCTTTCCTTTAATACCAAACAACCATTTATAAACTTGCAAATAAAAGTGTTTGCAGTGAAAATGTAAAAGGTATTTTGGAATACCCTAAATGTCTGTAGCGAAGTAGTTCTACAAAAATTTGACATTTTACCAATGAAATAATAACTTTCACCTTTTATGCTGAGGTTCTAATGCACATGGTCAACAGAAATTAGTGACCCGGATGAAATGAAACTCGTGTAAACACTCTTCTTTAAGGGATTAATTCAAAATTCATTTATTATATAATGGGATAGAAGAATAAAGTTGAGAATAAAAATATGATGATAGTTCGTCATATTGACAAAAATGACCAAAAAACGTAATTACCACTGGTAGTAAACATAAAGATTACCCATCATTTTTCAGAATGATGGATTTCAGTCTCGCCCCTGACTGATTAAAATGATAACTGTCCTACCCTAAGCATCTGGTTTAACAAGAGAAATCATTCCAAATGTCGGCCGTGTAGCAAAATAAACAGGAATAGATAACTCTAATCTACATGTTTATTATAAATAATCCAGAGAGTTCCAAATGAAAACATGGAGTGTAAATTCAAAGTGAGAAAAAACTTGAGAAGTGTTGAATTTTTGTCATTATGTGGATTATTTTTTAGGATTAAAGGCATGTACAAGCTCAAAAAGGCTTGTAATTTGGTAGTTATTTTAGTGCAACTCCTTTTGTATTTAATATTCAAAATCATTTCGGAGCTTATCTATTTGCTACATTGCAACTATATAGGACAAATTTTTACTGTGGTGAGGGCTTGTCCTGAGACACAGTTAGATTATACTAATTAGGTTGGAAAGAATCACCCAGGTTATATTTACCCAGTCCAGGAATTGATATACTTGGGCTAGCTATATAGAAACCTGCCCAAACTGGATTTATGATTTATAATATTCCAAATGGAATATATTGAAATCTTGAAATAAATCAATGTGAAAATATCTGCAATCAAGAGAATGTAAATATGTTAAAATATTTGTAAGTGAAAATGAATTCAATAAACATGATAAATGTAAAATTCTTTCTGAAAAGACCTGACCAATATACACAATCTGATACAGATCTCTACATAGCGCAAAGCTTTGCACTGTGTAGAGATCTGTATTTTAATCAGATTGCCAATATACAGTGCCTCAAGACTGATGTGTATGTATGCTAAATCTTCAATTCATGACAAATTATTCATGATTTGCAAGATGAACAATGTTTTTGGAAATACGAGGGTTGTCCCAGAAAAACTTTTTAAATATATCATAAACTACTTGTCAATGACCAAAATTATTCTTTTTTGTACATTGTTGGAAAATGATATTTTGAATTTCATTATTTTTACTTAATATTATGAGGTTGTGATGTCGTATACATTTGGAAACAGCATTTAACGGGTGTTAGATATCGGTGGTGGGTGAATCAAAATTTTTTCAGTTTCCAAAAATACCATTGTAAGCCACATTTCGATTATCAGCAGATTTTACAGAAATATTAGTGACAAAATTAACATCTAATAAAAACTCTTTCATCTAGGATACTAATATATGAAAACTCATTATTTTGACATAATGAATGGCATTGATATGACATTATATACATTAATGCTAAACACTGCAAATGGCTTAACCTCAATTTATTTGTTTTGTTTCATTTCAGATGACATAACAGACATTGAATTTGCTATACCATATGATTGTTCAAGTTGCAAAAATAATACAGCAGAGCTGAAGAGGTATGTGATAGTTCTCATATTAGCATGTAGTCCATATTCCTGCATTTTCAGTAAATGTACATAATATGTGTAATAAGAAAATCGATAGGAAAAGAAAAAGAATATCATTGTATCAGTATGTATATTGATGTTTAGCAGTAGCAGTGTGTCATCAGTTTTTAAGAAAATCTGTTGACATAATAAATGTAATTCAATTTTGATGGTTTTAATTCTGTAACAAATTTGTAATAGAGGCAGCAAGCTTGTTTCGATAAGACTTTATACAGAATGCAGCACTTTTGTGTAGCATTGTTAAAGCACACTTTCTGAGACGGGAAGAAAACATTTTGAAAAAAAATGATTTTAGAATTATTTTCAGATATTTAAAGTGTCTTACAAGTGAATCATTACCCAGTGTTCCACACACAATGGAGCTATTTGATCAAGTTTTTGTAAAAGGCCATTTTCAACAGAAGAACAGGAATAGTGCATTTATTTTGATGAGGTAAATTTTCTAATTGAATACAAGTACCTTTGTAGATGTAAGGCTGGAAAAAAAGATAATCCCTTTTGTCATGTTTGTACATTATGTGTAGCAAAAGTATATAAAATTAGTAGAAAAATTAATTTACTAAAAGTAACATCCAACTATAGATATAGGTGAGGATTGCTAAAATCAAGATTTTTCCTGTATTCTTTGCATAGATTAGAACTAAGAGATGATCATGATAATGGTCGGGTAAAAAAAGATTGTGTTTTAATTACAGTTATCTCTTTATTCCATTTTGCATTGCTCCGTAAACCTAAAAAATTTTGTAACTTCAGATATAACAAGATGTGTTTGAGAAACACCGATGCCCCTGTATGGCAGCTCATGGCGAAGATTAAAGTTTCTCAAATGCAAGTTAAATGTCAAGTTCAAGGTCAAAATGTCAAAATTGTTGCTACCAAATGAAAGGTCTTGTCACAAGGAAATACACCTGTGAAATATGACAGCCCTTGCATCAACCTTTCAAAAGTTATGATCAAAGCTTCAGTTTTTCAAAAGTACTGGTAGGTGAAACTCCAAAGTCAATGTCAAAAGGTCAAAATTGTTGGTACCCAAGAGAATGTTTTGTCAAAAGGAATACTCATGTGAAGTATGAGAGCTCTAGCACCAACTGTTCAAAAGTTTTGGCCAAGGTTAAAGTTTGGTAAAATTTTGCAAAAGTGGGTCAAACTCCAAGATCAAGGTCAAGTATGTTTCTACTTCAAGAAAGATCTTGTCACAAGGAATACACATGTAAAGCATAAAAGCCCTAGCTCTTACTGATTAAAAGTTATGGGCAAGGTTTTAAGTTTTTGTTGACAAACAGACAGATAGACAGACAGAGCAAAACCTATATGCCCCCAAATCTTTGATAAAAAAAGAAGTAAATATCTATTTTTGTATGAAAAGAAATGAATTTTTGTTGCAAATAGGTATTTCATGTTTCCAAGCTCCAGGGCTGATCATGAACTAATTGATGCTAGAATAAAATAAATAACACTTGTAAGAACTGCATAAAAAGTCTGCATGGACATGTATCATGCTAATTCATTCTTGTTAATACTTAATAGGCAGTGGATGAATATCATTAGCAGTCCTGATACCACATTTGGTGAGTTCATATAGTAGCAAAGCCAGATCTGGTTTTTGAAATGCTTATATTAATTTCTTAGATTGTCCATACAAATTATTTGAGCCATATTTATTTGATCCTCTAAGCCCAAATTATTGCCTGACAACATGAGCATCAGGCAGGTTAAAGATTAATTTTTCCTTGATGCAAATTAAAACAGTGGGTTGAAAGCTAGCCAACCAAGTTGTGTGCAAACAGATTTTACATCAGAATTTGTTGCTTTGATTTGAACAACAACAGGTAGCAGAAGAAATGATCATGTTACTGATGCAAAATCTTGGTGTTTTAATCCTTTAATTCCTTTAATTTTTTGCATGCAACTTTTCCATGTAATTCCCTATACAGACATGTCATTGTAATCTTTTTCTGCATTTCTATACTACTTGATTAGTCCATTTGTCTTCTATGAAAGAAGGGACACAATCAATTATTTCTTATTTCTTTCCTTTTGGAATTTCTATTAAATGGGTGAGATGGCTTCTTTTGAATAAAATGTCTGCTCTTATAACCTGATTCTTGACCTTTAGAATGTATAATTTTTTTTACATTTTTTATATACATGTCACATATATAACACTAAAGCAACAATTCACTGTTTTCCTAATATTTTTACTTTCCTAATTATCTCAAAAGTGGTTTAGTCCAATTAGTAACACACTCAAATAAACTGTAAATATACACACTCAAATGAACTGTAATATCAATTGCATATTTGTTTTAGTTACTTTATTTTTAATTTAAAGTCAGTGAACAATCTTCAATATAACATTATTAATACCTTCTTTCAAATGTTATGTACATGCTTGTACATTCCACATAATCAGTTCTGTTGTTTTCGTAATCACAGGTAGGTACTTTGAGATACAAACAAAAAAACATGTTCACCTGAAATTAGTTCACTTTCTTCTTCTGAGACAAGTTTTATTTCAAAAGAGTCTTCAAGATCCACTCGTAGGACAAATTCAAAATGTATGGTAATGAAACATTTTGCTCCCAAAGACAATTCCTACATAATTCGTTTAACACCTAAACACATTTTGCACTTCAGTGGCTAGGGATATCCACTCCTCAGCCAGGAACTGTGTGAAAGCACCAATTATTCTTTTTCTAATTGAAAATTGAACAAAAAAGTATTCTAGGGTAAGAAAAATCTATAGGTATATAGATATATGGAAAGAATAGCTATCTTTATTTACCAGTACTTTGCAGTACTTACTTTAAAAGTTGTTGACAATCGGACATCGATAATTTATTCATATTGTTTACAAGGAATTTTTGTTTGTCCAGTTGGACTGATTAGCAACATATTTTATTAGTCTGAATGAAAATGTATTAGTCTGAGACTTACAGACTAACATTAGTGTTAAACCCTGCAAATAGATTCAGGTAAGAGTAGAATTAAAAATTGGTTTTCTTTGACACAATAGTTTGGTCTTCTAGCAAGTTTCACTTTTTTTCAGAACAGTGTCATAATTGAACACTTGAGATCTTTTGTTAATAAATTTTCATTAATATAATACTTATGCATTTATGTTATCTTTATGATTTTGGTATTTTTGTGTAGTGCACTATTTTGCGATTTATGCAGTAATTTGTGACATTTAGAAACTTTAAAAGCTTTCTTTTTAGATGCCAAAAGCAAGGCAGAATACCGTCAGGACATTGTTAAGTTTTTGGAATTTATCAAGTACTTTATTGCAAGGTTTGTTTAAAAGGTCCCATTCTGTATAAGTGGAATTTTTAGCAAGACATATATATTTAGCTATTTGTCTTTAAAAGTCGGCTACTATTTTTAGCTCATCTGAGCCGAAGGCTCAAGTGAGCTTTTCAGCTGATCAAAATTTATCCGCTGTCTGTCATCCTCGTTGTTGTCATTAACTTTTCACAATTTCATCTTCTTCTCCAGAACCACTGTGCCAATTTCAACCAAACTTGGCACAGAGTATTCCTGGGTGAAGGGGATTCAAGTTTCTTCAAATGAAGAGCCACGCCCTCTTCCAAGGGGAGATAATTACAAATTAGTGAAAAATTAATGGCATCTTTTAAAAATCTTCTTCTCAAGAACCACCTGGCCAGGAAAGATGAAACTCATGTGGAATCATCCTCCGATAGTGCAGATTGAAGTTTGTTCAAATCATGACCCCTGGGGGTGGTAGGATGGGGCCACAATGGACGATCAAAGTTTTACATAGGAGTAAATAGGAAAAATCTTTCAAAATCTTCTCAAGAACAGCAAAGCCATGATTGGTCATATTTATATGGAAGCATCCTCAGGTAGTGTAGATTCAAGTTTGTTCAAATCATGACCCCCGGGGGTAGGGTGGGGCCACAATGGACGATCAAAGTTTAACATAGGAGTAAATAGGAAAAATCTTTCAAAATCTTCTTCTCAAGAACAGCAAAACCATGATTAATCTTATTCATTTGGAAGCATCCTCAGGTAGTGTAGATTCAAGTTTGTTCAAATGATGACCCTCGGGGGTTAGGGTGGGGCGTCAATGGACAATCAAAGTTTTATATAGGAGTATAGGAATACATAAGAATTTTTTCTTAAAGGTCTTCTCAAGAACAACAAAGCCATGGTTGGTCATAGTTGTAGGGAAGTATCCTCAGATAGTTTTGATTCAGATTTGTTTCAAATCATGACCCGAGGGGTAGGGTGGAACCACAATGAAAGTTCAAACTTGTAGGGAAAAAAGCCACAATTAGTCAAAGAAACATGTAAGCATCCTTAGTTAGTGTAGATTCAATTTTGTTCAAATCATACCCCCTCCCTTTTTAGGGGTAGGTCTGGACCACTTATGCATTTAAGCTTTTCAATACTGAACTGATTTTTGCTTTTTTCCTAGCCACAGTGCTCAGGTGAGTGATGTGGCACATGGGCCTCTTGTTTATTTAATGAAGTAATTAAAGCAATTTTGTAATGCCATGAAATGTAACTATTACCACAGATAGAAAATGAATTATTTGCAATATTCAAAAATGACAATCTCAGCTTTTTTGCAATAAATGCCTAATGGAATTCTAGATAAAAATTCTTCCTATACAGTATTTCTCCTTTAATGACTTGAAATGAATTTAAAAAAAAATTGCTTTGTTCCATCTTCATACATTCACTAAAAAAATTATCATTGAGTATTGTGATCATTCAAGACATATGCACATGTACATGAAAATTGGATTACACTGAATTCAGAATGGATTCTAAATAGGTTAGATATTCTTGCTTTACCAGGCTTTTTGAATTAGAAAATGCCTAAACTTTATGGTTTTTAATAGTGGTGCCAGCAGAAATGTATATGAGGACTTGGTGAAGGAGATCCATGGTATTCTACTGTACAGTGACAGACTGTCAGAATTTGAACGGGAACTAGTAAGTCCGTAGTTTGTTACATTGTATCATTTTTACTGCTTTTTGTTCCTTTTTCTCTATCTACTATTGTCTACCTTTAATAAAGCAAAATCTTGAAGTGGTTCTGATGATCTACTATTGATTCTGTTTTAACTAATTTTTTCCTCTTTTCTGTTAGCAAAGAGAAAAGGAAATTAACGACTCTGGCTTGTTATACCCTCTGCAAATGAATATGTTTAAAGTCTTTAAGTGTTATTGTAAAGTCTTGCTTTGAAATATCCATTTCTGGCAGGTCCAATAAAAGAACCCCGTCACAACTGAAAATTGACTTCTCTTTTTTCCAAAATTGCAACATGTGCAAGGAGATTGAAAATTTTAGTGCTTTTATATAAGAAATGAATTTTGAGATAGTGATGGTTCATTTAGATGCAAACAGAGGATAAGCCTGCAATCTAAGGGATTTATTCTTTGGTAAAACATAAAATCAGAATATATATATACTTTTGCCACAAAGTATTCTAGAAGTGACATTATAATGAGATGTGGATGCTTAAAAACCTCAAGGAACTTTTAGAAAATTTGGAATCACCAGATTTTACCAAAATCAATAGCATCAAAAGTATGACTTAATTTTCAACACTTTATTCAACCATTCCCCACCATAAATTATAGTCCAGGCTTTTTGACATCATAGACTCTGTTTCTTCAGTAAAAATAGAACTTATAAATTTGCATACCTTGTCATTGGTCATCTTCAAACTTATTTTGTTTTTAAAAAAACCCTCTGATTCTACACACAAGTACTCCAAGGTTTGATATTAAAAAAGATGCTAGAGTTTCTCATTATTGAACAATATCTGTGTGGTTTTCGGAGACCAGGTCTTCCAACAATCTGTTGGAATTCCCTGAGTACTAATTGTGCCCCGTTACTAGCTAGCAGACCTGTTTTTGTATTCATATGAAGCAGAATTTATGCAAAATCTTCTACATGAAAAGAAGAAGTCTCTTGCTCTAGCTTTCAATTCAACATTTAAATATATTGAAGATGTTTAATCAATTAACAATATTCAGTTGCATTCCTATGTTGATTCGATATATCCCACTGAACGCAAAATAATAGACACTACAGAGTCTGACACATCTGTTTCATATTTGGATGTTTTACTAGAGAAAGACATTGATGGCAAACTGACAACTAGACTTTATGATAAATGTGATGACCAACTATTTCAATAAGGGGAGGCATGAGGTGATTTATCACTGTTTCGATGACCAGAATTTGACACTTCAAATTCCAGACTATTGGAAGTAATTCTAAAACAGCCTCTTCAAATGAATAAATTCACCTCTTCACTTCAAATTCATTTGAAAACCCTGTTTTCTATCATCAACTTCCCTTATTTATCTAGCAATTGAATGTACCATTATCAGCAGCTACATATGGAGTCTCTCTCAAAGTTGATTCGATACCCAAGAGCATGCACTACATATGAAGAATTTCTAAAACAAGACAGGCTATTGACAAAGAAGTTGATGATATAAGGATATCAACAATCCTGTTTAAAGTCAACATTTTGCAATTTCTATGATAGATATAATGACCTTGTTTGCAAATTCAATCTGTCGTTAGGTTGAATGTTGACTGACATGTTTCATACAAATTTTCACACAGAATTGACTATGGATTTTGCTGTTTACTCAATCATGACAAGGAGCACACAGTAGGTATGACTGGTTGGCATGGGATGCTTACTCCTCCATGTCACCTGATCCCACCTCTGTTTTGTCAATTCCAATGTAGGTTACAGTGACACTGTTGTGCAATATATCAGAAGAGACTCTTGTTTATCTATACTTTCAACCCTTCACAACACAGCTATCTAGGGCATATAACCTAAAATGTACATTCAGATGAGGAAAAAAATGCATAAAAATTATTTGCAGAGGTTATATAACCATTGATACATAACATTAATACCCCAATCTGGCTTAACTTACTGATTCTAATTTGACTGATATATTCCTGATATGTAAGAAAGCTGAATGAATCAGGTAATAGACAATGTTAATTACTTCCTATTGATAAACATGTACATTTGACAAACTGAAAAGCAAGGTAACTAAATTGATGGATATTTCAAGTTTACATTGAATTTTTTCAGCTGGTCAATATTTTTTTTTTTGGAATTTAATTGGCACTTGTCTAATAAATATGCATCTTCAATGAATAATGACAGACAGATGTATTTCACAATAAATTTCACAGAAATTTTAAAAATCCAGTACTAATTTTCTGATATTTTTATTTATAGTCAGACTGCAGTGATCATGAAGTCAACAATTTCCACTCTTTTCTGGATGTTTATATTGGTGTTCTTAAAGTTCTTCACATAATAGAAATCAAATCAACAGGTAGAAACAATACGTCATTTCATGAATATATTAGAACCATTAATTAAATGTCTTAATTTGATCAAGTTTGTGAATACTATCCCTTCATGATCCTGAATACTGTAAATGAACTTCTATTTGCATGCAAGAAATATCCCTGACTATAGTGACTATTACATGTGAGTTATTACATGTATTTGTAGCCACAAACCATTGGATGTTCCCTCGCTCTTTCACAAAACTTAATACATTGTAGCGGTTGATGGATTTCAAAATGATAAATCTTAAATAGAATTTATTACAAATAATAGTTGCTTTAAATTAGTCTCTTGAATAAGACTGTGTGTGTGTGTGTAATATAAAAGGAATGGAAGTAGTCAAAGAAGGTGAAAATTAGGTTTGAAGGTTTTTTTCATAAATGATACCTTTGACTGCTTTATTTCTAAAGATTTCACTAGCAACTGGTTCCCGAAACGATGTGCACTGGGAAATCAGTACGCAAACTCTGGTTCAAGCTTTGACTCAATGGTTCATCTGTTGGTGTGGGAGCTTATTATGCTGTCCAAGAAACTGTTTAAACAGGTATGTTAGGTCAATAGCTAAGTCTGGAACTGATGAAGATGCTGAATTTCACAATTCAATTCAGAATATTGGTGTTCTTAATACATTAAGAAGAGGAACATACAGTTGCAACATTTGAATTTGGCACCTTTGACAAAGATGGAAATTATTTATAGCATATGCATCATATGACATATATGTATCAAAATTGTTCTAACATTCATTTTCTTTAAAACCCGTACTTTAATTGGCATAAACTTTTCATTTTCAAAAAAAATCCACTCACATAAAAAGTGGTTAAAAAATTGACGAAATGTGAAAATTTTCTTTACAATGATAAAAAATTATTTTTTTCAAAAGGTTAAGGAGGAATAACAGAATAGACTAAGTGCACATCACAGTTGCAGAGTTTAATGTCAATTTTATATGATTATCTACTTCAACTACATTTCAGTTCCTGATACATTGTATATATACATGTATCTCAGTACCATAAAACATTGGCTATGTAAGCTGTAATTCAGGAAGTCCATTCCAGTAGGAGTTGATGTTTTTCTTCTGTGATTTTACACTTTTTGAATCACTCTATTCATTCCTCACAGACTAATAATTTATCTATTTAGCTGTCTTTTATCTTCTTGCATCACAATAGTTTAATTGCAATTACAGCTGTAAAAAGAAATTTAAATGAAGGTTTGAAATCCTAATATCTGTGATCAGGTTGGTAATATTTAAGCTTTTCTTCAATCATTTCAGTCCTCTCTCCAAGAACTACAGACAAAATCTCCTTTTGTGTGTCCCTGTTTGTTAGAAGTGTGGAAACATATCAAAATGTTGGTAGATCATGTGCATCAGAAAAGCAAGGAAGAGGTCAGTACTTGAAGATAAGTACATGTATATCTAATATAGGTTTATAAGTATTAAAAATTACAAAATATAGCATTATGAAGTTCAGATTGAAGAAAGGAATAGAATAATTAGAAAATAAGGATTTTTAGAGGGAAAAACTATGAAACTAGAACTTAAATGTATATCCCCATACCTCCAACTTTACACATGTATGCTTCATCAAAAGCATATGTCATATAGAGATAATTTACATGTATTTTGTTTCAGTCCTTTTATGAGCTTCTGTTTGATATTATCAGAAGAATTCTTCAACAACCTGATCCTGCGAGTGGAGATGGTAAGACAGGGATTTATCAGCCTATTTTGGGAAATGCCATTTTTGGGGAATTGGGAAAAAACTCGGCTATTTGAAGAAATTGGGAAAAATTAAAAATGTTGCTTAAATCATGTATTCAAGTGTAATTCATTTAACATTTCAGCATGAACTCTAATCTGGGCAACCAAACAGACAATAAAATATGATCCAATTTCAGTATACAAGATCAATTATGAATAATAGACTAATAAAAGTAAAATTTACTTCAATGAGTATAAAGTATTTACCTATACAACTTAGGGTAGTACATGTGTGTATGAGATTTCAATTTAGGTCATTATAGAATCTGTTTCTGGAAAATATAAACCTCCTGCAAAAAATTATACTAAAGTACACATTTTCTCAAAATCCTCTTTTGATATGTATTAAAACATTGAAAATATATTTTTCTATCTGAAATAATGCCTACAGTCCTTACCATTCATTCGTAGATCATTTGAGTAGGTGGAAATAACTTAATAAATCTATACAATTTCACCATATCACCATTTTCAGAAAAACGGAGGAAATTCGGATTAAAAGTTGGTGATGTTTTTACAGTGTTGTTAAACGTGTTATGACTGCAGCTTTGCTAAATGAGTTAAATAGATGAAAATTACAGACAATCTGACAATTTTACACTGTGTTTTTCCAAGAAAATTGAATATAAAAGCATTGTTCACCAATTGGGAAAAATATAACCAAATTGGGAAAAAATTAGCTCATTTTCAATTGGGAATGGGGCCGAATTTCGGCCCCTGAAAAGGTACTGATAAATCACTGTAAGAAAAAATGCAATTGGTTATTTGACCATAGACTACATTCTAACAATGTACATGCATATACAGTGCTACCTCAGTATATTGCCAACTTTTGTCCATGGCAGATTTTGGCATTAAAGTGAGGGTGGCAATATAACGAATTCTGTCATATTAAATTACAATACATTGAGCTCAAGCAAACCAAAACAAATGAATATGCAATTTATTTCAGTTACAGTCAAATGTCATGCTTGTGTATGTGTGTACATACATGCACAATTAAGCGCAGCTTTCATTTCTTTAGTATAAAAGACATTAATTTATTGGCTTACAAGAATTTTGACTAAATGAAAGGAAAATGTCAGCATATTGAACCACTTAACCATTTCCTGCACTTTTGCTCTTCTGTCATATGGCCCATGAATTAAACAACCCAATGATCACAGTGTTAATAGCAGTTATAGTCTCTCGGTACAGTATAAAAAAAGTTTTTGAGGTTTATCGACAATTTCATCTGAATCGGAAGTGGATTATTTCACCATCTCAAGAATATAAAAATTTCTGCTGGTTAAGCATCATGACTGTCGAAAGGAAAGTCACGTGTCAGGTTACATGTCAAAATCTTCATAAACCCGTTGTAATATACATGTATTCTCATGTTTGCTAGTACCTGAATACTTTCTCTTCCTATTCTGTTTTGATATTTATCAATCAACCCATTATGTGTCCAACACTTTATGACTGCATGATTCAAAGGTAATGGGAACCTATGCTATTTTCACGGGCGGAATAATAATAGTCTAAAAATAGAGATGGGGTTTCCTTTTGATTGATAGAACGGCTTCCTGATCTAATGGGGAAAAATGAATGTTTGCATTTATTATGGCTTAGTGCATTATCTGTGCTAAGAAACAATCATCGATTTATAGTTAAATAAAATGTACAATTGTTTGGGGCTTTTTCTTTCGTAATATAAACTTTATATGACTTCTCTTCCCTGACTTTCCCATTACTGTGATGAAATAATACTGCTATCTTATAAAAACAACACCAAAGACACTGCCAATTTTAGTTTTATACAAAAATTATTTTTAATTTTAATTTATAATTTTTAATTGAATTCCTTGTTCAGTCAGTCACGCTTCACCACAAACACTGTGAAAGCACGAATAGATAATTGGCATTGTTATCGAGGGTTTTCTTCATATAATTTGACCTTTTGTTACCAAAAACCAGTGGCGGATGGCAATAAGCGGGGGTTGCAATATAACGGGTGTATTAACATGGGGAAATCCGTTCTTGGAGAATTCCTTGCAATAAGCGAGGATGGCAATATAACAAGGTAACACTGTACATGTATGTTTGCTGTTGATTTTTAGCTCTACTGTTCAGAGACCAGAAGAGCTTATGTGATAGTGAGGTGTCCGTCGTCCGTCCGTCTAGCTGTCTGTCCGTCTGTAAACAATTTTTCGAAACGCTACTCCTCCTACAGTTTTGGTCTGATTTCAATATAACTTGACACACAAGTAGACTACACTAAGATACATACATTGTAATTCTGTGTATCAGTTTTTGATTTCAATGAATGGTGTTGCCATGGTTACAAAAAATAGAGATTTCTGGAAATACTTTCAAAACGCTACTCCTCCTACAGTTTTGGCCTGATATCAGTATAACTTGGCACACAAGTAGACTATACTAAGATACATAATTCTGTTTATCAGTTTTTGATTTCAATGAACAGTGTTGCCATGGTTACTAAAAATAGAAATTTCTGTGAAAACTTTCAAATCTCTACTCCTACAGTTTGGATCTGATTTCAATATAACTTAGCACTCAAGTAGACTATAATAAGATACATAATTCTGTGTATCAGTTTTTGATTTCAATGAACGATGTTGCCATGGTTACTAAAAATAGAAATTTCTTGAAAATACTTTCAAAACACTACTCCTCCTACAGTTTTGGTCTGATTTTAGTATAACTTGGCACACAAGTAGACTACACTAAGATACGTAATTCTCTATACCAGTTTTGGATTTCAATGAACAGTGATGCCATGGATACTAGAAATAGAAATTTCTTGAAATACCTTCAAAACGCTACTCCTCCTACACTTTTTGTCTGATTTCAGTATAACATGGCATACAAGTAGACTACACTGAGATACATAATTGTCATTATTGTTTTTTGATTTTGTTGAATGATGTTACCATGGTTACTTAATCGGAATTTCTGTAAAATTATTTTAAAGGCTACTCCTCCTACAGTTTTAGTCCGATTGCAATAAATCTTGCCACAAAAAGAGACTTAACCAAGGATCATTATTCTATTTATTGCTGTTGCAAAGTTTCAAGTCCAAGTGCTACTTTTATCTTCCTTTATAAGTACAACCAGTAGAGCTACAGTCTTGTCAAAGACTTCTGGTTGATATACACTACACTAGCCAAACTTGTCTGTATACACTGTATCTTTCTAGGGCCAGATGTTAGAATCTCGGGTCTTACTTACATGTTAAATAGACTTTTTGAAAATCATTTTATGCATTTTTGAATAAAATGATGAAAAGAATACAATAGCCTGTTGATACTAAATCTGGACATTCCTTCATATTTGTTGAATATGTACTGTATACTGTAGATTCCTAAATATACGCGAGGAATAAATTATCGCGTAATTACGCCAGGAGCACCACTCGCGAAATAAAATTACTCGTTTTTATTTTTATGGTGCTTTAATGTATGAAAAATCTCTAGATAAATCACCCATTCGCGAATTATTGTTCCCGCGATTTGACGTCATTGTGCCATTTCGCAATATTAAGTACTCGCGTAAAATAAGGAATCTACAGTATGCTTTAAGTTGATTTTAAATATGGCATTTATGGAAAATGGGTAAATGATAAACACTTTTTTGCGATAGATTGTACAATTACGTATGTATACCACTATATTGATATTTACAGAAGAGATGGACTCTGATGTTTACGATTATCCACCAAGGGAACTTTTTGTTGACAGTACTGGAGAATTCTGTTTGTGGATTCTGGTTCACATATCCAAAATGGCTGGTCACAGCATTCAACAGGTTCGCATGATAAAAGAGTTTGGATTTCAAGAATAAATGAGAAAAAAAAAACATATGTTTTGATTTCAGCAGAAATGGCAGATTGTCTGAATCTAGCGAGTTGCCTAAATCTAGTGAGTTAATTTTTCTTTGGCCACTGCATAAAGTTGGTTTAGTAAACATTATTTGATATGGGCCAAACAACCAATCTTACAGATTAAAATTGGAAATAAACCAGTCATCAATATATTTTTTTTGTCAACCACCCCACCACTACCCCATACCCAAGAAAAAAATAACATTTAATGTGAAACTTACACTTATATACATGTAGTTCTGTGAAAAATTATTACACTGGATGTCTGTGTAACAGTCTTTACTGGAATAAATTAATGTTTTACTATTACAAGTGTGTGGAAAAAATCCATATACTTGGGCCGAGAAACTATGATATTGTATTGATATTATTGCAATTACCGGTACGTGTAAATTTTGCACAGCTTTAGCAGGATAAGCTGGATAACCCTTCAGTATCCTTCAAAAGAAAATGAAACGGCAATTAAAAACTCAGTTCAAATTGATTGTTGTGTAAGGTTTGATTAATTTGTAGGATTCATTTTTGATGGTAATACCCTGTTGTATAAAACAGAGTAACCCTTCCCTTGCATCATCAGGAGTGAATTAATTAGCTACCTTCACCCTCTAGAATATGAGAAATCAACACCACCCCACCCCAAGCCCTAATCCCCACTTAAAGTAAAAAAGAATGACATTTTATCTCCGTTAGATAATATTTTCTGGAATAGCTCTGAGGATATTCAACTCAAGTATTTGGATATACTTTTTTCAGAGTTTAGGTCAAAAGATGAAAGAGATTATTTCAACTGTTTTAAAATCCTGTTTATCAAAGGTAAGGTTTTTAATTGCATGATTCACAAACATGAATTCCTTGTCACCATGTGGTCAACAGAAGCATCACTAAATTAATTTAACATTTCAGGATAACATAACAGAGAGTCAGCTTCGATTTGTGGTTGGTTTGTGTCAAGATCTCCACACTGACACAAGAGCTGGTATACTGAACATTCTGTGGGAATGTTTTTACAAGAAAATGGTTTGTATTTCTTTATTTGATTTTTTTCAATTTGTATAGAAAATTATTATTATTATTTAGCTTCATAGTTAACCTGAACCAAAGGTCCATGTGAGGTTTTCTAATCAAGGAGTATTCAGTGTCTTTCTGTTCTTCTATGCGTTGTAGTGCAGTAAAATTCTTACAATTTTGACTTGCATGTATTATCCAGAACAACTTTGATCAATTTCTACCAGATATGGCACATATCTTCCTCTGGGTGAAAGGGATTCACATCTGGTAAAATGAAGGGCCATTCCCTTTTTCAATGGGAAATGATTAAGAAATTGTAAAATAAGGCAAGGTTTTAAAAAAAACCAAAAATACACGAGGTAAGAAAAGACAAAACATATGAAAGCTACCCTACTGAGTGAATATACACGTATATACATGTACATGTATTTATTATTATTATTATACTTCTGTTAAAATGTTTCCTATATAAAGTTAAGAAGGTAAAATAACTATCTTGTATAGTCTGAAAATTTCCACGGATAGAAAAGCTATACCCCGGGGTAAAGTTTGTGCTACCCACCCTCGGAAAAATTTCATGCAATTTTTGCCGCCAATTTTGATTTCCTATAATCAATCTATAGACTGATGATGTTATCCTGACTTCAATTGCATTGTGATGTCATCAGGATTTCAGCTCACTCTAGCAGTGTTATCTTATTCCAAATACTTGTTCAAAACTTTAATAATTATTCTTTTCATGTTTTGCCTGTGAAACTGTAGTGTCAAGTAATACAAACCCTTAGAAATTATGATATACATCAGTATAATAAAACGCTTATCCACTGGCTGTGAGTGGGATAGCTCTTTCATCAAACCCTTGACAGGAACTATTCCCCTTGGGCAAGCCCTCGGGGAATAGTTCCTGTCGTGGGTTTGATAAAAGAGCTATCCCACACACAGCCAGTGGATAAGAATATACTATCATAGTCCCCTAGGATTAGGTGACCAAAGGAGAACACAATTGTACAAAGATATATGTTTACTTTTTTAGCTCACCTGAGCCGAAGGCTCAAGTGAGCTTTTCTGATCACATTTTGTCTGTAGTCCGTCTGTCCATCTGTCCGTCTGTCTGTCCGTCTGTCCGTCTGTAAACTTTTCACATTTTCGACTTCTTCTCAAAAACCACTGGGCCAAGTTCAACCAAACTTGCCACAAAGTATCCTTGGGTAAAGGGGATTCAAGTTTGTTCAAATGAAGGGCCACGCCTTCTTCCAAGGGGAGATAATTAAGAATTCGTGAAAAATTAATGGCATCATTAAAAAATCTTCTTCTCAAGAACCACTGTGCTTGAAAATATGAAACTTTTGTGGAAGCATCCTCAGGTAGTGTAGATTCAAGTTTGTTCAAATCATGACCCCCGGGGGTCGGGTGGGGCCACAACAGGCGATCAAAGTTTTACATAGGAATATATAGGAAAAATCTTTAAAAATCTTCTTCTCAAGAACAGCAAAGCCATGATTGGTCATATTTATGTGGTAGCATCCTCAGATAGTGTAGATTCAAGTTTGTTCAAATCATGACCCCCGGGGGTCGGGTGGGGCCACAACAGGCGATCAAAGTTTTATATAGGAATATATAGGAAAAATCTTTGAAAATCTTCTTCTCAAGAACAACAAAGCCATGATTGGTCATATTTATATGGTAGCATCCTCAGATAGTGTAGATTCAAGTTTGTTCAAATCATGACCCCCGGGGGTCGGTGGGGCCACAATGGGTGATCAAAGTTTTACATAGGAATATATAGGAAAAATCTTTAAAAATCTTCTTCTCAAGAACAGCAAAGCCATGATTGGTCATATTTATATGGTAGCATCCTCAGATAATGTAGATTCAAGTTTGTTCAATTCATGACCCCCGGGGGTCGGGTGGGGCCACAATGGGCGATCAAAGTTTTAGATAGGAATATATAGGAAAAATCATTAAAAATCTTCTTCTCAAGAACAGCAAAGCCATGATTGGTCATATTTACATGGAAGCATCCTCAGATAGTGTAGATTCAAGTTTGTTCAAATCATGACCCCCGGGGGTCGGTTGGGGCCACAATGGGCGATCAAAGTTTTAGATAGGAATATATAGGAAAAATCATTAAAAATTCTTCTTCTCAAGAACAGCAAAGCCATGATTGGTCATATTTACATGGAAGCATCCTCAGATAGTGTAGATTCAAGTTTGTTCAAATCATGACCCCCGGGGGTCGGGTGGGGCCACAATGGGTGATCAAAGTTTTAGATAGGAATATATAGGAAAAATCTTTAAAAATCTTCTTCTCAAGAACAACAAAGCCATGATTGGTCATATTTATATGGAAGCATCCTCAGATAGTGTACATTCAAATTTGTTCAACTCATGACTCCCGAGGGTCAGGTGGGGCCACAATGGGCGATCAAAGTTTTAGATAGGAATATATAGGAAAAATCTTTAAAAATCTACTTCTCAAGAACAGCAAAGCCATGATTGGTCATATTTACATGGTAGCATCCTCAGATAGTGTAGATTCAAGTTTGTTCAAATCATGACTCCCGGGGGTCAGGTGGGGCCACAATGGGCGATCATAGTTTTACATAGGAATATATAGGAAAAATCTTTAAAAATTCTTCTTCTCAAGAACAACAAAGCCATGATTGGTCATATTAACATGGTAGCATCCTCAGGTAGTGTAGATTCAAGTTTGTTCAAATCATGACCCCCAAGGGTCAGGTGGGGCCACAATGGGTGATCAAAGTTTTACATAGGAATATATAGGAAAAATCATTAAAAATTCTTCTTCTCAAGAACAGCAAAGCCATGATTGGTCATATTTACATGGTAGCATCCTCAGGTAGTGTAGATTCAAGTTTGTTCAAATCATGACCCCCGGGGGTCAGGTGGGGCCACAATGGGCGATCAAAGTTTTACATAGGAATATATAGGAAAAATCTTTAAAAATTCTTCTTCTCAAGAACAGCAAAGCCATGATTGGTCATATTTAAATGGAAGCATCCTCAGATAATGTAGATTCAAATTTGTTCAATTCATAACCCCCCTCCCCCCCCCCCCCCCCCCCACCCCCCAACCCAACCACTTTTATATTTAAACTTTTCAACCTTTCAAGACTGAACTGATTTCTGCTTTACCTAGCCATAGTGCTCAGGTGAGCGATGTGGCCCCTGGGCCTCTTGTTTTTGGCTTAGAATCATCAAACTCTGTCAGTTGATGCATCTTGGGTCCTCAAAGTATGTTTTCTGAAAAGTAGGTCACTGTGATCTACTTTTGAAATTTTATGGTTATAATTTTTAAAATATTTTAGGTATTAATTGGCTTAGAATCATCAAACTTAGTTGATGCATCTTTGGTCCTCAGAGAATGACAAATGATTCTAAGCCAATTAGTACCTGAGAGTAGGTCATGCTGACCTACTCTCAGGTACTAATTGGCTTAGAATCATCTTGGGTACTCAGTGTTTCATCTAAAATGTAGGTCATGATGACCTAACTTTGGAATTTCAAGGCTTTATCTAAATACATGTATTCAGGATATTTAGAGGCTTCAAATAGAAGTGATAGGTTGTACAGTTTATCAGAAGAGAGATTCAAGGCCTTTGGGCCTCTTGTTTTTTAACTTTATAGTCGTCAATTATGAACTGAAAACTTACGAAAGTCATAAAGCAATAGGAAACTTGTAAAGCAAGGCCCAGTATGCCTCATTCTTAATAAGTGTAATCTTACAACATTATAAAATATTCAATCTTGTGCTCATGTATTTTTGAAACGATATCAGTTTTGTTGAATTAACTCAAATGCACTTAATGCATAAAGAAAAGGATTAAATACCCAAACTGGTACCAGTTTTCAATGAAATGATATTTTACCGGTAATTTTGAAAGAACTTTTCGGTACAGTACTGCTACCAAGTATCGGTGTCCAACCCTACTTATGCAATACATTGTTGACAGAGGAATAGTCTCTCATTTTGCCTAGTCTTTGATTTTACAGAATAGCAGTTTTTTCTTGAACACAAGGAGCATCGATTCAGTGGGAAGACTATGGTATGTAAATTATTGTGCCTGTTTAGAGAAAGTTTACTTATATTTCAAAGTGGAAGGAAACCAATATTCTGCGATTTTTGTTACTATCATGAAACTCATGCTGATCAATGTAAATAGCAGGCAAAGCATAGTAGTAGTAACTGTGAATGTGTCAGTGATAAGTGTTTTGATTGTTTATATTATTATTATTTAATTACCACAGATGAATTCCATTTACATATGTTGACCTACATCATGTTATATGTAGTTATACATATTATAATTATGGTGATAATGAATAAACACTTTGTTTTTGTAGCAAAAGTGCAGGTCAGCAATTAGAATTGTGCACCAGAATAAGCAAAGGGGAAAGGTACATATGTAAATAAATACTTGGTCAGAGATGTTAATCTTAATCTCTATGAAATATTCTATTGGTTATTAACTACTCTACATACATTGTCTTCTTTGGTTAGGCATGGTGATCTGTCTCCAAAGCCTTGTTTCTACCTGAAATAGAATTGTCATAAACACATAGTCGTGTATGGAATAGAGTACACATTGTTGAATTTCAAAAAAAGATTTCATGCATTATTTGCATAGATCTCCAAAATTCTTCATTTTTGTTTAATAAATATCATATTTTATTGATACTCTTACAGTATGTAATATTTATTTTATATACTGTAAGCCAAATATTTTTTGTGACTTCACTTATTCGTGAGTCTTCAGTTTGAAATCCATCCACGACTATCAATTTTCACATCTGAAAACATTCTGCATATTAAGTAAACAGTAAAATAAATGGTTTGTAGCAAGAAATATTCACTTATTCAGGAAGATTGTGACACTCTTGGATATTTCTCACACACAAATAAATGTTGGTTACAGTATTTTTTAAATTTCCATGCAAAACCCATTTGCTACACTTCATGTCACAGATTATTCATGCAAGCAAACATAGTCATGACCGACATAATATGCTAATCGAAGGAAAATACACAAATCCCTCTTAAAAAAATAAAAATAGTGTTTTGAAAAAAAGTGAGAATTTAGCACTGTAAAAGTGTGACGCCAGGTGGATTTAAACCATGACTACATATAGAATATCTTCGGTTTCAAGACCAAGTGATCTGACCTGATGAATTTCTCTACTACCGGGGTATATAATCAGTCCGTATAAATACAAACCAATTAAGTTATCAAAAACAGGTTTCCTTTTTTTTTGTAGTTTTTTTTTTTTTTTTTTGTGATTCTCAATCCCAGGGCAGGGGTGCCCCCACAAAAAATTCTATTTTAAAGTATTCCTTGCATCACATCCTACCCTATCCTATCTCTCACATAATATCATAATTTTATTTATAGGGGCAGGTCTGTCCTGAAGGACTTCTAGGCCAAAATTCATGTAAAAATCTGTGCTTTATTGAGGAAAATGATGTTTTAGCCAACTTTGAAGGTTAATTTAAAAATTGCAAATAATAAATTTTAGATTCAAAATACAAATTTGAAAAAATTAGACTTAGATACAGTAGAAAATAACTAATAAATATTGAATGAATTTTTAAATGAGACTTTTAGCCATTAAATTGTTCTCACTTATAGGTCAATTCTTTTGAAATTCAGAATACATTCAAAAATATGTAGAAAGTTCATATTTGACAAAAATTGTTCACAACTGGAGGATTATTCCTCTTATTGTTCTTTTTATGAAATACTTTTTGAGGGGGATAATCAATAGAGGAAAAATTTTAAAAGTGAGTGTATTACTTGAATGTTGATGTAAGAAGTATATTATTTGATTGTTGATGTAATGCTCTTCCTGAGTTCATTACCAAGTCAACCTAATTTTTTTGTGGTTTGTACAAGTGGAATAAGACCCCATATACAGTTAATTGACTCCCAGTTCAGAATATAGTATTTAAAAATGTGATAAGTAGAAGCATTAACAGTTCATCAATTTGAGTAGAAGCCAATTATCCCCTTATTCACAGTTTCATTCATTGGAGTTTATAGAGATACATTGTATGTTGAAAACAACAAAATAATGTTTCTATGCACCTTTTATTTTGAATATAATTTCAATTTTTTAGGTCACCTAAGTGTTTATTTGGGTTTATCCCTTGTTGAGAATTATTCATATAATTCTGAAAATCATCATCTCCAAAATCTTTTAGCCAGTTTCATGCAAACTTAACAGTCTCAGAGCATTCATATTCAATTTGGTTTCTGAGGTGAAAAAGTTAGGTTGTATCTTCTTCTCAAATTGCCACTGGTCCAAAAGTAACAGTGAAAACTTACTTAATACTAAAAGTTACTACTGTCATGGCACATGAGGCAGATGCTGAATTATTTTCCAGATGAGTGACCAGGTTTAAGTTAGTACAAGCATTACCTGGTCCAAACTTGCATGGAAGATGCATTTACGTAAAACCGCTATTAGAACATTTCATATGGTGCGAGACTTTTCCTTGCTTTTAGATGATATATGTTGAGGTTAGCTCCATAATCTTTGATTATCTCTAAACTGTGGGGTTGGGGTCATGATAGTTGATTAATGAAAAAGGGTTACTTTTAATGTAAATTTTTGGTGCCTTGGTAAAACATATTATTAATGCTCATTTATCAACAAAGGACAGCTTGTGAGATAAATGAAGGTAAATCTGTAATCCTTTTAAGTGTTTTGTTTTTCATTCTTTTTTCTTATGTACATATATTAGATTTAATGGAAACATAAAATGCATTTGGTAAGTTACAGCGGCATTATTGTGTTAATTTTTCTTTTGCAGCAGGTTGGATGATAACAGTTACATAAGGTTTCTCTGCATTCTCTGTAAATCACTTCAGGAAAAGGGCAGTTTATCCTCAGAATGGAAACAGATAAAAGGAAGGTAAATTAATTTCATTAATATATACAAAACTACAATTCTCATCTTCTGTCCCTAAGTCAGAGTATGTAAGTTTTCAGATCATAGTCCTTATAATAATCTCATGTCATGTTTTGAATTATTTGTAAATCATGGTGTATACAGTATGATCTTATAAAGCAAAAAGTATACACAGTAATACTTGCCCCGTTATTGGGATTTTTTGCCTGTAAGAAATAAAGCATCGATTGTCACATGCCACTGTCTGGAGTGCATATAGCTCTCTCCTACCCATGGCTGCTTGATCACACAAAGCATAATCTTACAAAATCACGCCTCTAATGTGTTATGTCATGTAATCCAATCAAAATAATTGTTTGATATAAAAATTGGCAATCTGACTAAGCTTTACTTAAATTGGTCAATATTTTAATGAGCTACAAAATATTCTACTCCCATTCAACCATGAATCAGAATGGAGAGGATCATACTATTTGGCTATAGTTTGTGTCGATAGAAATACATTCAAACCTTATTATCCTGATATCTTGGGGACTAGGAAAACACACTGATATATTCAAGAATTAAAGATCTCTTTTATAGACAACTACATGAACTCTTTAGCTTTTGATAAGTCTATAAAGCAGAGAAATGCCACAAGATAACAATGTTTTTTCTAAAGTGGATTTGTAATTTTGAAGAATATTAATATTATATCAATCACAGGATTTTCTCAAAGTTCCACATTAGACGTATGCAGGAGCTTACAGACACTGGGCTGCATAACTTTTTTTGCCTCTTTTTGAGTTTGGCTCTAACAGCAGATACTGAAGAAATTGTAAGTACATGTTAGTTCAGTATTTTCTCAAAATTTTACTCAGGGGATAACAAACACAATAATGACAGGTTATGTACCTCCATATACCGTTTGCAGTACAGTATGGTTCTCAAGGCATACAATTACAGAAGAAAAATTCAGGAAATAGTCTTCATATTGGAAAATTAATTTACTTCGGAGCATTTTCTATTTTAACACCCATAAGAGATGTCATTTTTTAGGTCATCTGATTCACTCAGTTAATCTTATATAAAATTTATTATTTAGTGATTAATTATGTAGTTATGCTCCCCTTCAAAGAAGGGAGGGCATATATTGTTTTGTTGCTGTTGGTCGGTCGGTGGTCTGTCTGTCAGTCCACCAACAGATTCTGTTCATTTTCTTTGCAGAGGTTGCACATACTGGAATGAAATTTGGTATACAGATTTATCATAAAATATCTTGGTCAAGTTCTGTTTTGGGTACGATCGAGCAATTTTGAAAGAGTTATGCCCCTTGGACTTTGAAAAATTCTAATTACTTGCAGTTTCCATTCATTTTCCTTGCAGATCGAGGTTGCAGATACTGAAATGAAATTTGGTATACAGATTTATCATAGGAATATGTAGGTCAACTTCTGTTTTGGGTACAATAGAGCAATTTTTGACAGAGTTATGCCCCTTGGACTTAGAAAAATTCCAATTATTTGCAGTTTCCATTCATTTTCTTTGCAGAGATTGCACATACAGAAATGAAACTTGGTATACAGATTTATCATAAATATATCTAGGTCAAGTTCTGTTCTGGGTATGATTGAGCAGTTTTTGACAGAGTTATGCCCCTTGGACTTGGAAAAATTCCAGTTGTGGGGGGGGGGGGGGGGGAGGGGGCTGAGGGAGGCATAAGAGTTTCACAAACATCTCTTGTTTATTTTAGATCACCAGAATGTGTAAGTTCAGTGATATGATATCCAGTATGGAGGATACTGCCCTCAGGGTTAGTCTGATGAAGGGCCGCTTTGCAGCTGTATTATTGTACATACAGAAAAACATCAATGTGACAATGCTATCAGAAAAATTAGTAGAGGATTTCAACAAGGCTGCCGTGTAAGTCATCACCTTTTTCCACAAACAGTAACTAGAGGATGGTTTGATATATGTGTGTGATTCTGTATTAAATTATTGCTGTGTTTTGAAAAAGAAAATTACACAAGTCTTATTTGTTTGAAGACTGAAAGACTAAATGGAAATACTGATTCATTATTATATGCATGCATGTAATTATTAGAAAATTGGAACAGGAAGAAATGAAGCATTACAGTCACTGGACCGTGGTCTGTGCTTATATGGAACATGTCGCTGAGGTGTTTGAAAGAAGTAGTGATGTGGAACTGTCACAGTATCTATTTATAGGTACATGTCATTTTTACAGTGTAAATATAATTCATTCTTCATTGATTTTGTATATAGAAGGATAAAGGAATTTACATGTTATCACAATTTACCTTTGTTAGGTACACTGTCACATTTTCTCTTTGCTTGTAAAGGATTTGAATAACTTGTTCGTTCAAAATTTGTTTAGAATTTCTGAACTTTTGCTTGAAAACTAGCAACATTTATGATGCTTTGACATTTACTTTCAGGGGAAGGTTTTGGAAAACTTCTTGACTCATGTAGAAGCTCAGAAATTAGTGGAATAGTTACAACACTACAAGAAATACTCAGCAAGTTTAGGTAAAAATTCTTAGATGGACTAACGATAAATTTGTAATGTAATTTGTTTGGATCTTCAGTGTGTTGAGTATGTAGGTTTAACCATTCGTATTGCTATTTATTATGTCTTAGGGATTGAAAATTACCATGTAGTATAAACCATAAATTACAGTAATTGTGTATTCATGTACTAAAAAGTCTCTCAAGCAACTGTCAGTTATTAATCAGAATAGGAAAGGATAATGATAATGCTCAATTTTCACTTGCAGAGATATTGTCACAAGAGGTTTTATCATGACTGCACCAAACTCAGGTAAATTAAAGTGTGCTTAATGAAATATAAATGTTTATGTATATTCAATTAAAAAGCAAGATGTGTTTTTGAAACACCGATGCCCCCGTATGGCAGCTCATGGCAAAGGTTAAAGTTTCTTATATGTAAGTCCAACTCTAAGGTCAAGAGATCAAGAACTTTGGTACCCAAAGAAAGGACTTGTCACAAGGAATACAGATGGTGAAATATGAAAGCCCTTGCAGCAATCATTATTGTCAAGGTTAAACATTTTCAGAAAAAAGTCCAAGCTCAAGGTCATGAGATCAAAAATATTGGTACTTCTTGAAAGCTCTTGTCACAAGGAATTCACCTGTGAAATATAAAAGCCCTAACACCAAGCATTCAAAAGTTATGACCAAGGTTAAAGTTTTCAAAAGTTCAAATGTGTCAAACTCCAAGGTGAAGGTAAAAATTGTTGGTACCCAAAGAAAGTTCTTGTCACAAGGAAAACACTTGAAAAATGAAAGTCATAGCACCAAGCATTCAGAAGTTATGGTCAAGGTTAAAGTTTTTCAAAAATAGGTCAAACTCCAAAGTGAAGGTCAAAAAGTCAAAATTTTGGTACCAGAGGAAAGATCTTGTTTCAAGGAATACACATTTAAAGTATGAAAACCCTTGCATCAACTGTTCAAAAGTTATGACCAAGATTATGTACATGTAGTATGATATGACATTTGAAGAGTGGAATATTTTACAGAAATACATAAATAATGAATACAGTCAGAATTACGATACATGTATTTACTAAAATTCCATGGTATTTAAACTACCTTCTATGTTGCACTGCTGCTTAAATGTACATGTAAATAGCTTTTTTTCAAATCAAATGTTCAATATTGCAGCTATGTACTCTGAAGTGATGACCAATATTTATCCATCACTGAAAACCCTGTGCTGTAGTCTAACAGCACCACAGCCCTGTGCTGACCTGCTAGCAGCACTGTGCTTAATGTCCATAGACTGGTAAGTGACACAGTTGTTGAATCCATCCAATCTCTGGTTGATACATAAGAGCAAATCTCACTTTAGCTCACCTGAGCCAAAGGGATGGTGAAATGTTAAAGGTGGGTAACAAAATATGGTGAGGTCATTTGAAAATATTCTTTAGAAACAATGACCAAAAAAAAGTGTAACTTACAATAACACTCCTTTACTGAGTGTAGATTCTAGTTTGTTCAAATCAATTCCTTCAGGACTATTGGACAAACATTTTACATAGAAAATTTTACATGTAGGAAATATTTCTATATACATGTATGTCTGATGATACCATTAAGAGTTGGTTCTCTTGTCTGTATATTGAAAAAAAAAGTTTCATGCAGAAAACTATGCTTAAAATACACAATTTATCTTTGAATATTTGTGCAGTAAAACAGATGATTTTGTCAGCATCTTGAAGTTTTCCGTAAGTGAACAAATCAACAAAAGGTAAGCTACATTTCTTTGATGTCATAAAGTAATTTCACATTATTATAAAATGATTCTAAATACAGTTATTTATTTTTATTAATTGCTAACTCTTGAATAAGCATATCAAGTCGCTTCCTGTCCCAAGTTCTGTCTGTGAATGGATTTCTGAAGCAGTTGTCAGAGCACCTACCATCTTATGAGGTTACACTGATGCAAGCATGGGTTACCTCCTCATTACTAGTGCCTCAGTCTCCTCTCAGGCTCAAGTAAGTGCAAACTTACATATTAAATCTGTTTATTCTCTTCTAAAAATATACTGGTAGTCTTCAGTCTCATACACAGCTAAAAAAAGGAAACAGTGTTTAACATTTTTTATGCCCTGCCATGAATATGGCCAGGGTATATACTGTTTGACATCTCTGTCTTCTATCTTTCTGTCCTTTTATCCTTCAATCCATCTGTTACACTTTGCATTAATTAGCTCAGTTTTAAAGTTCAAGATATTTTGACCAAAATTCATACACTGTAGGGCTGTCAGGGTTCCAAATTTTTCGGGTTTGTAAATTTTGGGGTTCTTTTCAGGTCTTTCGGTTCAGTTATTTACAGTGCTCCCCCCCCCCCCCCCCCCCCCCCCCCCCCCGCTTATTGTGCCAGGAATTCTCCAAGAACAGATTTCCCCCGTGTTAATTCGGAGTCTTTTCAAAATGGGGAGGAGGGTGAGGTTGACAGGTATGTACGTGATCCGGATTAATACGCCCATTATAATGCCACCCCCACTTATTGCCATCCGCCACTGGTTTTTGGAAACAAAAGTTCAAATTATATAAGGAAAACCCTCGATAACAATGCCAATTATCTAGCAGGTGTCGGTAATTTGGACGTCACATTTGTGCTTTCACAGTGTTTGCTGTGAAGCGTGCCTGACTGAACAAGGAATTCAGCTAAATTAAAAATAATTGTTGTATAAAACTAAAATTGGCAGTGTCTTTAGTGTTGTTTTTATAAGATAGCAGTATTATTTCATCACAGTAATGGGAAAGTCAGGGAAGAGAAGTCATATAAAGTTTAGATTACGAAAGAAAAACCCCCAAATAATTGTACATTTTATTTAACTATGAATTGATGATTGTTCGTTATCACAGATAATGCAGCAAGCCATAATAATGCAAAACTTCATTTTCCCCCATTAGATCAAGAAGCCGTTCTATAGATCAAAAGGAAACCCCATCTCTATTTTTAGACTATTATTATTCCACACGTGAAATAGCATAGCTAGGTTCCCATTACCTCTGAATCAGTCAAAAAGTGTTGGACACATAATGGGTTGATTGATAAATATCAAAACAGAATAAGAAGAGAAAGTATTCAGGTACTAGCAAATGTGAGAATACATGTATATTACAATGGGTTAATGAAGATTTTGACATGTAACCTGACACGTGACTTTCCATTCGACAGTCATGATGCTTAACCAGCAGAACTTTTTAATTCTTGAGATGGTGAAATAATCTACTTCCGATTCAGATGAAATTGTCGATAAAACTCAAAAACTTTTTTATACTGTACCAAGAGACTATAACTGCTATTGACACTGTGATCATTAGGTTGTTTAATTCTTGGACCAAATGACAGAAGAGCGAAAGAGCAGGAAATTGATAAGTGGTTCAATATGCTGACATTTTCCTTTCATTTAGTCAAAATTCTTGTAAGTCATTAAATTAATGTCTTTTTTCCTAAAGAAATGAAAGCTGTGCTTAATTGTGCATGTATATACACACATGCACAAGCATGACATTTGATTGTAACTGAAATAATTTACGTATTCATTTTGTTTTGGTTGGCTTGAGCCCAATGCATTGTAATTTATGACAGAACTCTTTATATTGCCACCCTTGCTTTAATGTCAAAATCTGCCATGGACAAAAGTTGGCAATATACCGAGGTAGCACTGTACATCTATTTTGAACTTAATTTTCATGAATTAAACTTGAAAAAATCTTCTTTTTTCCATGTATTTGTTACATTAAATTCACTTTGAAAAAAAGTAGAACCATGTTAATGTGTTAACATTGGTATTTAGGACTACCAGGCCAGTATTAGCTATAACATGACCACTTTTCCTTTTTTTTATAAATATTCCATCCGTTCATGACAATTGTTTTGTCATGGATGAAGTAGATTGCAGATGTGATATTTATTTATCAATGTTATTGTCATCATTCTTTTGATTTTAATCCCATTTTTTGTGTAAACCAGATTCTAATATATAAACCACACCCAAACCAAAATCGAGAAAAATGGAACCGAAACTGAACAACTTGGACCACAATTATCGGTTATTTTGGGGAACCATGAAAGCCCTAATACATTGAATACATACACTGATACATACTGGTGATAGCTCTTCACTGTGGCATCATTTTCTGACATTGACCTTTCCTTTGACCTTGACCTTACCATATTCCTTATTTTGTGTTTAGCTCAGTTTTAAAGTAACTATTAAAATTATTATAACCAAAATTCATACACTGTTACATATTGATGAGAGCTATTCAGTTGTGGCATAATTTTCTGACTTTGATAAGACTTTGACCCTGCTATACCCTATTTTGTTTTAAGATAAGTTTTTAAGTTCTTTTCAAGAGATATTTATCAAATCTCATGCACATTGGTGGGAGCTATTTAACACTGACCTTGACCTTACTAATACTTAGTAACGTGCTCTAGCACAGTTTAGAAGAAACTGTTCATATTTTCTACAAACCTCACTTATAAATTTCACATTTTCCCCTCACTTTATTCTTAGTTCATTTTATTTAATTCCAGAAAGGATTACTTAAGAAAATTTCATACATTGATAAATCTCTGCAAGAGCATTTTTATGATTTATGATCATACATTAATTTGGTAAATATGACAAGATATTGAAACAATGAGACTTTATTAAATTGCTGTTAGATGGGTTCAGTCCACTAATACATTTCCCATAGGCGACAATGTTAATGTTTTCTCCTACAGCTTCTCCCATAATTTTTAATTGAAGGATGGGGCACTCCACAAATGAAAACACCTTAAATTCTCTCTCACTAGTTAAAATCTTGAGGTGGCATGTCAGATTGGTTTTCCGCAAAATGTATTCAGAAAAAAATCTGAAAATGAAAGTAAAAGTAGGGTATATCCAAAATTCAGGGTATGCACACATCAAACAATTTAATTCCATTACTTTCAAAGATAAAAATGAAAGCGAAATTTTCTCTTCTTTCATCTCTAGTTCAGATGACGACCTACTTATTTTAAACATGTATTGTTAGCAAGTTCAGGAACTATTTCATTTTAGTGCACTACTTTCTTCCCCTAACAATACTAAAAATATTTAGAGGTATGTGCCCAGATATAAGATGGGATGAATCAATCTCAGACCAAAGAAGACAGTATATTTTACAAGTATTTTGACTGTTGCAATACAAATGTACATGGGGGGGGGGGGGGGGGAGGGGGGCATTCATGTCCTATTGAAATATTTCTAGTTCTTTCAAAATTCTGCAAAGTTAGTGCTGCCCAAGTAAGTGTAATTATGCCCCTGTACCCAAAAATTCAGGGGCATATAGTTTTTGGTCTGTTTATCTGTTTGCCCACAAAAACTTTAAGCTTGCCCATAACTTTTGATTGGTTAGAATTATGGCTTTCATATTTACATGTGGGTCAAATTTGCAGACTTGCTTAAAAAGTTAGTGCAGCCAAAAGAGATGTAATTATGCTCATGTACCCAAAAATTCAAGGGCATATAGTTTTTGGTCTGTCTATCTGCTTGTCCACATAAACTTTAAGCTTGCCCTTAACTTTTGATTGGTTAGAGTTTAGGCTTTCTTATTGGTGCCAGGGCTTTCATAAAATGCAAGCCCATTTTTTTTAATATAAGTGGTATCACTTAATGCATATTTTTGCATCTTTAGAGATTTTATACAGCTACCAACTGTAAAAGAGATGTTTACAGTCAGTGGATTGGAGCCTGCAGAGGATGGGCAGATAACTCATTTCATACAGGCAATCAAGAAAACATATGATAAAACCACAGTGAGTAGTAATCATGTATAAAATGTAGATGTATATCAAATAGCACATGAGAAAGAACAGTGCTATAATTTTATAAAAGTGCCTTTATCATAGCAATGAATTTTAAAAGGCATATCAGAAATGTGAATGTTGTCCTTCTTAATGCTGTCTGAGGACACTCATTCTGAAGAATTGGCTTAAGAATTGACTCAAATAGTACAGCATATTTGAAAATAATGCTGTAAATCTCTAGTGATTGCCAACATCTGATTGGCTTAATTTGATTCAGGGTTGGAAGGAAAGGATCTGTTTAAGAGACAAGGTGATCCAGTTCTTTGTGGACATCCCTAAACAGATAGCACCAGTCATGCAGTCTCTACAACCAGCAGATATCCTGAAGAATGTGTATGCTGTGCTGGGCTACCTGGTGAAGCACTGTGCTCCTGTCTTGTTTGTTCAGGTGAGTTGTTTGTAATCTGTAATTACAGGTAAAATTTTCATTTGCATGCCACAGTTTTCATTTGGCCTTCTTTGGAATTGTTATTTAGTTCAAACAATGCTTTACTATATGTACATGTATTTATCAGGTGCATGCTTACGTGGAAAACTTTGAACGTTAATAAGTAGGAAAGTACCCAAAGAGAAGATATAGTCATGTTATTGATATACAGTAGTTCCCACAAAAATTTGCTTCTCTACCTTAAAGTGACAGTACGGCGCGTCTCATCAAAAAACTGACTAGATAAAATTATCCGACAAGATTTGGAATTTTTTTTACTACTCATAAATGTATAAACTTTCAGAAAATTACAACTTTTACAATTAAATAATTTGGATTATTTCATTAAAATTAATAGTTATTCATGGGACGTAAATATATACATCGCAACGTGTTCGGGGTTCCACATTCCATGCTATGCATGCATGCGTAGTTTTCATAAACAAAACAGCATGGTTAGAGAGGGAATCCCGGTAGGCCTGCTACATTGACAAAGTCGACCAAAAAGAAAAAGAAACTGAAAACAGAACTTGAAAAAGCAACTTTCCTGACTAAAATTTAGTTTGGGGATTAATATAATCGCTGGATAAGGAAGAAATGGGAACTCGGCGACACTCGTGCAGGGCTCTCGAAGGTTCTGTTCGACAGGTTTGTTGATACTTGTTATCATTTCCTCATTTTTCCGTCACTTTCAAAGAAAAAAGATAGTGTAATCTCAACATAAAAAATACATCTTTGACTTATAAACATTGTTGCCATTTGAAATGCTATTTTTTTTTAACTGTGCAGAAACATATTTTGTTTGACATTTGCCGCGATAACGTATGATTAGTTGGTTTTTCCTTTCTCGGACCCCAATACACAAAACGTAAACATTTGTACTTTAATTTCTGTTAAATTCGCCTGAATGCAGACTAAAATCTTTTCGATTATTATTTTAGATTATTTTATCAGATAGTTATGATAATTTGTGTTTTTGAAAATTGCTTTCACCTAATATTCATTATAAATGTAAACGCTACAGTGTAGGGACGTGCCGTTTTAGAATTCACGTGGTACAAATAAACAGATCTAAGATTGCTCCAGTTCATACGACCCTTGATTTTCCGGCAGATTCTAATTACGTTAATTTTGTTTAAGTAGAGAATATTTCTGTTTCTCAAACTGCTTCAACAAATTTATACCTTATTTCTTAATGACATATTGGGTAAATTTGGATGAAAAAGCACATATTTTGCAGCCGTACTGTCGCTTTAAGCTAGGAGTATAAGGCATTTTTACTTCAATTGAGAGGTGTTGATCTGATGTTGTGTAGACATGCATTATTTTAAACAGCAGAAATTATTTGAACAAATTGTAAGATATTTTGAAATCCCTTTTTAAACCATGCAAATCTTTTATTTAAAATAAATTCAGTGAAAATTCAATGTTTATTTGATGCACATCAAATTCAAGAATTAAATTATTAATGTTGTCATTGTAGTCCAAGCCAGATTGCCCCCTGCCTAACATACTAGCAGCTCTGATTGTCCCACACTTCATGTATAATACAGACAAGCCCCCTAAATCTGCTTTTGTCAACATTGTAGGACAGTATCTTCATCAGGTTAGAGAAATGATTGTTTAATTTTTTCAGGTGGATACTCATACTTTTCAATGACATTTAATCCCTGCAACCTTTTTAGTTCATCTTCCTAATCCAAGATTTTGGGATAAAAGACTAAATGAACAAACTTATCATTTAAGATAACTTTATCATCAAGTGTTAGCTTACTCTGTCTCTATGACAAAAATGGGACAGATCTCTTAGCTTGTGTTTCTCTTTCATGTTTTCAGTTTGTGATAGGGCTGTCCAAGCTTGATTACAGACGATCTACTTATGTCAACAGAAAACTCGGCGATATTGTGTCTATATATCTACCTAAATATTGGGTTGGTGCTTTATATCACAGAACTTATGTAATTAACTGTTTTAAAGAATATGAAATTTATAAGACACAAAACAAACATAATCAATTGTTAAACTATGAAATTGAAACATACTTCTTTGAATACTGATATGTGGTATTGTGTCCAAGAATGACTTGAATTTCTTCAAGAATTATAGTTTGGATCTGCCATTTTTAAAATTTAAGATTTCTCTTGAGAGGTTTTAAGGTGAAGAGCTTGTATATGTCTTCTTATATTACCACTTATCCGTCTTACAGAGCTCCTCTTTAGGTCCAGGAAGGCAACACCCACTTGTGGTAAGAAATATTTTAAGTTTTGTAAAACTACAGGTTTTGTTGTCAACATTTTGCATATTTGTTTTGTAGGTTTTATTAAACTAGCATATAGATAATATACAAATGGATAAAATCAAATGCCCTTTGATACCACTTCATATATAAGATGTAAAGATTTGAAAGGTGTTCTCTCAAAATATTTTGTATTATGTAGTGGGTATAAATATAAACAAGGTTCATGAAAAAAGATCTGCCAAAAGTTCTAATATCATCAGTACAGCAGATATTCATAGATAGGAAATCTCACACAGCATTCAGTATCAAGTACATGCACATATGAAGTATTTTAGCATTTTGATCATCAGTGTGAGCAAGTATCATTTTGGAAAAACCCACTGTCAGTAAACAACCATGATATGGAGAGATTTTTTTCAGTTACACAAGGTGTATAGCAATTAAGTCACAACATATTTGATAGTTTGATTTTTCTTTCACAACTTGTGTATGCATGTACATTCATATACATGTACATATAGGTGGAGTACATGTATTTGTTCCACATACATTTTTTTTTCACCTGTTTTCAGTTATCATTAAAAGCCTCATTCATTAAGGATTCACCAGAGAATGATGTGGCCTTCAGACATTTTATGCTGGAACTAGTTTGTGAGAAATATCTACAATTTAATCAACAGGCATATAACCCTAATCATCAATATGTGAGTTATAAGTTGGTGATGTTAGTTTGTGTTATGTATTTTTGCTATAAAAATTCTAATATGCTGGTTTCTTTTTAAAAAAAAATTGACATTTATAAAATAAACATTCAGTAGATGATGCATTTCAAAATCTTCATTAAGAGTTTTGTTTGTCATTATTGCTTCCAAGTGTTTGAGGCTGAAGTCTTCAAATTTTATGTTCAGTATGTTTGAAAATTGGAATTTAACATTTTGAGTTCTGGATCATTAGGATGTGCAAATGTAAATTAGGAAATTCTTATAAATGACACCTTATCGCCAAAGTTTCTACTCATCCACTTCTTGTTAAAGAGCATTCTTAAATACTAGTTAGACCATCAGAGTTTCCAATGTGACTCTCCATATCACAGAAGAACTAAATTGTCCAACTTTGAACTCCTCAGTCTAACCACATTAATTTTACTGTATTTCTTATTTTTAGGCTATTAGGTTCCTCTTGGAAGTCGTGAAACTTACTACAGAACCTGATGTCATTGAGAGGTAAAATTGTTTGGTATTTGAATTTATTCACTATCAGTTTGAAAAATACTTACATATTGATTTTCCATTATAACCAATTATTAGTGCGGTACCACATTTCATTTGATTGATTGATTGATTGATTTTTTATTTGTTGTTGATTTTATAGTGACTGTCGGATTATCCTGTATCCCATTCTGAAAGTGGATCTATTAGCTTCCACACACCAGTCAGAGCTTCTAATACAGAGCATCATGGAGGCTGTGTGTACAAGTCAACAGAACAAGGACATGTAAGTTAAGCCTACAGTAGAACCCTAGAGAGTACATCAAACAACAAAACAAGGACATGTAAGTTAGGCCTACAGTATAATCCTAGAGAGTACATAATACAACAAAACAAGGACATGAAAGTTAGGCCTACAGTATAATCCTAGAGAGTACATCATACAACCAAAGAAGGACATGTATGTTAGGCCTACAGTAGAACCCTAGAGAGTACATCATACAACAAAACAAGGACATGTAAGTTAGGCCTACAGTATAATCCTAGAGAGTACATTATACAACAAAACAAGGACATGTAAGTTAGGCCTACAGTATAATCCTAGAGAGTACATTATACAACAAAACAAGGACATGTAAGTTAGGCCTACAGTATAATCCTAGAGAGTACATTATACAACAAAACAAGGACATGTAAGTTAGGCCTACAGTATAATCCTAGAGAGTACATCATACAACAGAACAAGGACATGTAAGTTAGGCCACCAGTATAATCCCAGAGAGTACATCATACAATGAGTCCTTTCTGTGGCTGTCTTTCATTGGCAATTCAGTCAGTATTGCAAACATTAGAATCAAAGAATATTAAAATATCTATATCTATTTGAATAAAAAAGCAAAAATTGCAAATGCAGAAATTTTAATGTTACATTTGGAGGATTTAACTGCAGAAATTTTGATTCACAAAAAACACCCATTATGCAGTTTGTTGATGAAGGGATTTTAAAGATGAAGTATCTATGTATTATGGATTAAGTTTATATCCCATTCTAATGGATTATTTTCAAATATCCTGAAGGTTGGGATTTGGGATTAAAGATCAGCATTCTGCACTGCAGTTACTGATTTCCACTCCAATCCCTGTATCTTTCAAAATATTTACTAAAAAGATGCAGTGGAAACCTGTTAACATGGTAATTTCTCAGTAGAAATCAAGATATTTTTCTATGTGTTTTTATTCACATTTAGTTATTCACCTTTGGTGCTAATGTAAGTCCAAGGTATTTTTGATGCCAGAAATTTCCTAAAATTTCATTTCAGCTAAAGGTAATTATAAATGATAATGTGAAATTTTATATCTCAAGATAGTTATCAGCCAAGTTTTTAAATATCTTCATAAATATTCAGTTTGCATTCATATAATATTTTTTCTTGTAATTTTATTTGAAAACCTTTTTGAACAAGATATTTGTCCATTGAAATATCCTTGGATATTGGAAGTTGAAATTAAAAAAAAATTTTAAAAATATCTTTTAAATATTCAGTTTGCATTCATGTAATTATTTTTTTTTGTAATTTTATTTGAAAACCTTTTTATACAAGATATTTGTCCATTGAAATATCCTTGGATATTGGAAGTTGAAAGTTCATAACCTGAGAGTGTGTTGCCCTAGACCCAAGATCATTGATCAATTTCATGGTTATTTAGTATACAGAAATGTTTAATTCCTATACCGACCATATCTTGTAAAGGAGAACATAAGAGGGCTCATATTTATCTAAATATTGCATATGATCTTATTGTACGTATTGACCCTGACATAAGGTCATTCCAGCAAGTTTGTGGTTACTGGCAAAACAAGCATTCTGAGTGTATGGAATAAGAAATACTAGTCCCCATACTGGTGAGTGTAATCTGGTTCCCGATAAAAATTGAAAAGGCCATAATTCCATCAAAAATCATTGAAGCAGAATGAAATGCAAACTTGATATGTACATCATATCATATTAGATGTCATATGAGATGTACATCAATTCATCAAGGTACACTCTCATTTCAATATGCAAGCATTTAAAAAAAGTGCAGAAAATAACTTGGGACAGACAGACAGACAGACAAACAAAGAGGAAACCTATAGTCCCCTTTGATTTTACTGTTAAGGACTAAAGTGTTTTATTTGTGTCCTTTTAATTATTTTTTCAAATGGATACTATTTGGAAGTTGGTCATTGGTACAAAGGTGTATTGTCTAAGGCTGAATCGTGACCTTGATTCAAGGTCATGCTGGAAAGTTCAAGGTCACTGGCAGAAATAGTTTAAACTATTTGTCTAGTATACAACTTTCGGAGAAAGATTGGAAGTTCATACTTCAATCAAAGATTGCTTATGACATAAATGTGTCCCATGACCTAAGGTCATTTTATCATGTTCAAGGTCACTTATAGGAAAACATTTTATTCCTGTCCTGTATCTTGTAATGGAGAACAGAAGAGGTCATACTAACAATGAAGCTCATTGAAGTGGTAAAATTTTCCTTCTGAATGAAACATTTTGAGCTGTGAATTCGTTTGAACATTGGTTGTTACATGGTGACATGCCCATTTCTTCATGAAGGAGAAAGCCAGTCTATCCCAAAAGCACCGGTCCGTTGGACAAATCCGATGAAATTCGATTTGGTCCGATGATGAAGTTAAATTATTCCGTCCAAAGGCCCATCGATTTAGATTTGTGTTTTTTTTTCTTTTTACTTAATTCGATCGTCTATAAAATACAGGCGACTCTTCTAAACTCGGAAGTTCATGGGACCACTGATCTTGAGTTCAAAAATCAGCATTTTCTCCCGATGGTTATCAAAAAAAAATTTCTTTCATTTGAATATTTTATAGAAATGATTGAACCAAATCTAAAGTACTACTAAACAATATTCTTTGTTTATCTAAGTGTTCTTATATATGATTTATTTCATCTATTAGTAAATTGTATTAAAAATTAAATATGGTCGTACAAAAACGAAAGTAGAAATGGCAGCGTATCTATACTTATAAATTAATAAATTTTGCAAATAAACTCCGAAACGGGTGCACCAGAGTTCATACTAACTCCTCTAAGAATACACTATATACAAGATGATGTCCGTAAACTATATTTAGATTTCACTCGGATAGTTAGTATCGTACATTAAATTAAAAGTCTACCCTCATTTTCTATAAACAGCCATGAAATAGCAAAAACATGAGTACGGTGGCATTTCCGGTTGGCGGATCTAAGTTACTGGCAATTTTTAATGACACTGACAACAAGCAATCGTTCATTTATTTCATAAAACGTCATCACTGAATTATTCAATCAAAACTTGATTTAAATGATATAAAAGAGATAAGTTGTGATACCCGATTAAAAAGGGAAATGTGCAAATTATTTTCGTCATTCACCGATCTTAATATTGACGGAAGCTTCTAGAACATCATATAGCATCGAGCCCGATGTTAAAAAAAAAACGAGGCTATTATTGATTATGCTACATGAAAAAAGCTTTTGTGTGAATGGTCATTGAAATAATGGTAAATCATTGATAACACTATAAGTTTTGAATATATTTATATATCGAAAGACTAAAAACATACATGTAGTAGGTTTTCCTATCGGTAAAATCCTCACTGCGAGCATCGTGGCAACGAACCCAAAGTACAATTTGTACTTTGCAATAAACTTGCTTACATGAAAAGAGAAAATTTAATGAATAAGGTATTGTTCAAATACAATCAAAGCTGTAAACTTTTGTGCTTTAATCAATACATTTCAGTTATTTTTCTGAATACAGTCCTTTGTATCAAATACACGGCCTATTCATAGGGCGTTAAAAGCTAATTTTTACACAGGTACTTGAGTCTTGGTTTATAAATACGTATGTACCTTATTGATACATGTATGTAAAAAAGTAAAGTACATTTTTTACATATCGATAAGGTACGTAGATATTTATAAAGCAAGGCCCAAGTACCAGTGAATTTTTAACCCCCCACCCCCCACCCCAAATCAATTTATAAGTAAAATGTGCATATTCCCTGCTTTTATCCTTGAGGGAAATGAAATAAGAGCATCTGAAGTACAATATCCATAACATAGTGTAACAGATTTCACAATAAACGCCAATTAATGAAATTGTTTTTTTCTTTCAAATTTTCACAAATGGAGGGGGGGGGGGGGGGGGGCGTACATCTACTTCCTGCAGGATTTTGAACAAAGTATTTCTTCCTGCTATAAACCTGTAGGCTGTCAGTAGAAACTACAATATATTTTCTGTCGGTAGTAGTATAAATTCAATTCCCCGTGCTTGCGCGGGATTTCATCTAGTATGTAGATAAATAAACAAAACAAAGTTTACAAAGTATCTCAGGTTAAATAACTGAATAAATGATGTATTTAACATTGTAATTTTATTTTGTTTCTTTTTTATAAATATTATTGTTTGCCTTGTTTACGGAAAAAAAACACAGCAATAGGTCGCCAATCCATTACGCACGTGACACAACTGACTCAATCTAAATTTTTGAAAGTCTTGGAAATCACCTAACAAAAATAAATGCCCTTGTTGATAAATATTTTCAGTCTGGCAAATATTGATTTGGTCCTGTGAAATGCATCAGACTGCCGGTCATTTTAAGAACCACTGGGACAGAAAAGATTAAACTTATGTGAAAACTCTTTGAGGTATATGTAGTGTAGATTCTAATTGTTCAAACTATGACCCCTGGGGGAAAGAATGGGACCACTATAAGGGATCAGAATTTTATATTGAAATATATAGGGAAAAATTTGTACAAGAACTACATGACCAGAAAAAAAGAAAATTATGTGAAAGCTTTCTGAGGTAGTATAGAGTCTAAATTGTACAAACCATGGCCCCCAGGGTACATGTAGGTGGGGCTGCAATTTGGGATCTCGGTTTTACATTGAAATATACTTATCATCTTCTTGAGAACCACAGGACCAGAAAAAATAAAACTTAATATGTGAAAACTTCCAGACATATTTTAGATCCCTAATTGTTCAATCATAATCCCCAGAATAGGGTGTGGTCACAATAGGGGTTCAAAATTGTACATTGGAATTAGTGGATTTTTTAAAAATATCTCAAGAACCACTGTACCTGAAAAGTTGAATCATTTAAAAGCTTCCTAATATGAATTGAATGTAGATTCTAAATTGTTCAAATAATGGCCCCATGGGGGTAAGGTATGACCACAATAGGGGATCAAAGTTTCACATGAGATTATGTAGGGGAAAAAATTTTAAAAATCTTCTCAAGAACTACAATGAAACCATTCTTTTGCCAACATTCCTAAGTTGTGTGGATTCCTTTTTTTTTTCAAAATTTTGCAGTGATGATTCTATTCCAATATTTAGCGGAATTCCGCTAATTTGAGTCCAAGAATCCGATATTTAGGAGTGTTTTCTGATATTTTGGTACTTTCTATTTTGCAGCGATCCGTTTCAATTTTTGTCTGGGTAAAATATTCAAGTTGTTTTGTCCGTGTTTTGCACTCGGCACACCTCGGCCGATTCGTATCTCATCTAACTTCATCTTTGATGAAGGTGACGGAATCAGCCGAGGTTTGCCGATTGCGTGTTTTGAACTTATTTGCATCATCCAGATGTTTGCTTTTATCTCGTAGTAAGGTAAACACAAACGTGGGGATGATTCAGACTTCCTTACAGTGGTGTGGCTGTTCATTCAGCTAGGTCAGGATGTAAAAGTTGTTAAACAAACTGTGACACCTCAATTTTTATCACTCAATTAAACTTATTTTTGGCTTGCTAAAGCCCATATTTTGTCAGCCCCTAGATCTGCAACCTATTTCAGGTATTTTGGCCAATTCTCAGGATCATCACCGATTTTGGAGCCTGTGTTAAGAGTTGGCTAAAATTGGAATCAAATTTTACTAAATGCATGTATACAGGAAAAGGATTTCTTCTTCTTAACTGCAAGGCCATGTTAGGCATATTGATATTGAAGCATATCCATGTTGTGTGAATTAGAGACCCGCTAGAGTGGGACCATAATAAAGGGTCACAATTTCTCATAGGGGTAAAGAATCTTTTAAAAATCTTTTGAAAAAACAGCAGGGCTAACATTACTTGGGTGAGAGTTGTGGCCTCTTGTCTTTACTTTTTTATCTCTATTGCAGATCTAACATATGTGCCATCTTGTCCAAATTTATCAATGATCACAAGAAAGGCCACCTGGAAACTATATTCAGCACATTACAGAAACTTCCTCAAAGCTGTTGCCCCTACATCTCGCAAATTGGCCCCCAGCTACAGCACTGCTTGATTGAAAATGAGTCCTTCAGGGGTGTAGGAAGGGATAACACTGTCAGGTAATTTTGTAGTTTATTGATTAATAAATATAAGCAGAGATTAAGGAAATGTCAATTTCTTTCTTTGAAAAATAATGAAATTGGAAAAGATATGGCTCTCTCAAAGGAAAAAGTAAGGTGAAGATAAATATGGTACCTGACATAAGCAGCACAAGCAAGGTTCCAAGTTTATTTATATGAATTCAAAAAGAAATGTGCACAAACTTGGTAATACATGTACATATAATTATGCAAGGTCTATTCTTTTCAGATCAAAGTATTATCAGTTGTTGAAGTACTTTAAAGTTGAAGGATCATGAGAGTTCCGAGTAAATTGCTTTCACTTGGAAAACTATTGAGAAGGTGCCATTTTGAAAACATTAAAGTTGTTTATAGATTGGAAATGATGTGAACTTGGTGAGTCAGTACTTTCATGGATGTGTCTGTGATATTTTATGGATCAAGAACAAACACGAAGTCAGTAAAAGAAACAATTAATTGAAGAGTTATAATGTAATTAAGAAAAGTGGGGTTTTTTTACAACAGAAATGAAAAAGTGTTTGGAATAGTTCAGACAACATTCGATTTTATTAGAAGGGTATAATATGAATTTTTAAGTTCATACAATAAATTCTCAATTCATTCTTTTTTCTATTATTTTGTGTCCAGTTTTGTTCAGGTATTTGTTGCCTATATGGCATAGAATAAGAGTTGAGGAGTAAGGATTTGATCCTTTTATGGCGGGTTTCAAATTCACTGCAGGACATGGAGACTGATCCTGTGGATGAGACCATATAAACAGAGGTCCTATAGGTGCTGGCACAAAAATGACCCCTCACTGCTCAATAGCCAAAAGTGTAGAGTGCAGGTTAATTTGCAGCCCTAAAACTGCAATTAGTGGCATTCCAATATGAGTGGGAAATTCTCATAAGGACATAAAGCAAGCAAAACAATTAAAAAAAAGATCAGACATTTACCAGTGTAAGAACAAATATATGACTAGACAAGGACAGATTTTCTTGTATAAAAAATTTGCACTGTAATAGTGAAACAAAGTCCTCCATTCTAACAGATTTGGAGTAGTTTTTCAGTTAAAATCCTTTTAGAAGTTTTAAATTTCAAATGTGTATAATGAGTAATTTTGTAACTGTTGAAAGAAAACAACTCTCATTGTTAAATAACTAAATTGACACTATCACAATGCTGCTGACAGAATTCTGTCTGTTGCTGTTTAGTGAACTCATTATGTAGGGTTACTGGAATGAGAAATATGTTAGACATTTTAAAGAACATATACTTCATAGTGTAACGGTGAAGTGATTCAAATAAAAACTAACGTGTCACCTCTTTTTTTTCAGAAATCATCTAAAGTACACACCCTTTATAAATTGGTGACAGAATTTTAGTTTTCATTACAATGAAATAAGAAGGCAGACAAAGCCGTCAAAAATATCAGACCTTGGTGTTTTTGTTTTCAAATTGGTGGTTTGTTGGTTATAGAATTACAAATCACACTGTCCTTTTAAGTGGCTATGGTTACAAGCCCACACATTTTATTCTTCTTTTTTAACATATTTTTCATTTTTAGCTCACCTCAACAAAGTTGGGGAGAGCTTATGTAATACCCTCAGTAGCAGGTTAAAGTTTTTGGAACAGATTTCTCTTCAAGTACTCCTATGCCCTATATTAATCAGAGATGCATGGAGGATGCTTCTAGTGTGTTTTGTGGTACCAGTCAAGGTTTCAGATGCTGGAATTTCAGCTAAAGAATGACCACGTTAATGTTTTTGGAGCAGGTTAAAGTTTTTGGAGCAGGTCTCATTTCCTAGTAACTGCATGTATAAGCCCTATGTTGACCAAACTTGCATGGATGTTACACCTAAGGATGCACACTACCAGGCTTATGCTGGATCTGACCTACATTTTCCGGATGAGTGTCCAGGTTAAAGTTTTTGGAGCAGATCTCATTTCCAAGTAACTATAAGCCCTGAACTGACTAAACTTGCATGGATGATACATCTAAAGATGCACACTACTGTACTTTCTTCGGATGCTGGATCTGATCTACATTTTACAGATGAGTGACCAGGTAAAAGTTGTGGTGCAGGCCCATTAGCAAGATGATAGTACTAAGGCCTGTCTGAACGAAACTTGCATGGATGATGCATCAGGGAATGAATATTCTCAAACTTGCTTCAGATGCTGGATTTGACTTATATTTTCTGGATGAGTGACTATATAGTTTAAAGTTTTTAGATAAGTCCATTCCCAAGTATCTGCAAGCCCTATGAGACCAAAGTTGCCTAAATGTTGTATCTAGAGATGCACACTACTAGATTATTTGTTTAGTGTGGGACTTTGCCTTTCTTTAAGACAACATTCATTGTGGTGAGCTCTGTAATCTCTGATTACCTATGTTTTAAGCCTACATATAAAGAAAATTTGGTTATAAATTGTATTGTAGTCTATCTCATCTGCTCATAACACTTTATTGTCATTTTGTAATAATATAATAATATTCAATTTTGGCCCAAAGGTTTTTCCATTAGCCTAAAAAGGTATGGTTCAAAACTCAAGTCTGTCATTAGAAATCCTCCTACATTCTTAGTGGTAGCCAAAACAAAACAAACAAAACTTGCATATGAGTAGCTATGATAAAGGTTTCAAATTTTGATCTGAGCCCAGGGGCTCAAAGAGGTTTTGGTTTTTCATGAGTCATTGCTGTAGGTAACCTACATTGTACATTTTCTGAATGAATGAACAGGTTAAAGTCTTTTACAGTAAGGGGTTTATAATTCCCAATTAGTTATTCCTATGTTGATCATTATCATCTAGTAATGAATGATGAAAATAAGGATGAGTATCATCAATCATGATTCATATCCTGCATGTGAGCTATATTAATAGATGAGTGAACAGGAAAATGTCCATTCCCAAGTTACCATGTACCTTGACCAATCTTTCATACATGTATCTTGGGATGTTTGCTATTAGTCAAGCGTTGTTTGCTGTTTGTGACCTTTTCTGGATGTTTGGTCAGATGATTTTGGAGTAGGTTTGACCACATCGTCGCAAGCCACGGGTTTTGTGTCCATTCTATTTCCACTGGAAATAGAATGGACACAAAACCCTTTGCTTGCGACGATGGTTTGACCAGTATTGGAAACTTTCAGCAGTTGAGGATCCATAAATAAGTTATGCTTGAGATGTTGCTTTTGTCATATATTTTCTTGACAAGTCTTTGAAGGCTTTCCTTTATCAAAAAACTACAGTTCAAATATGCATAAGTAACATGGCCGTAGGAACGCCCCCCCCCCCCCCAATAATTTTGCCAATATATAGAATACTATAGAAAACATAGCCATAAAAAAGTGTGATGACTTTTTTTTGTTTGTCAAGGAATTTTTGGTAGTTGGTAGTGCCCCCCCCCCCCCAACTGAAAATGTATGGTTGTGCCCCCCCCCCCCCCAAACTGAAATTGCTTCCTACGGGCCTGAGTAATGCCAGTTAAGATGCTACAATCAAACATGCTTCTGATGCTGCATTTAGCATGTTTGTCAGATGAATGAAACAAGTTAAAGCTGTTAAAAGTAAGAGGGCTTAAATCTCTAAGGTCATTGCATGATTGCAAGCATCTTAAGTATGTTCAAATAATCAATGGCCCATAATCGGAGTGGGAACTTATCATATAGATAGGATATATTTTTTAAATATAACAGAGTATATAAGGTAATGAGGAATACTCGGGGGGAAGAGGGGGGCTACATATTTGGCATTAATTATCTTTATTTTTTGAAAAATGTTTTGAGCAAAAGAAATGGTTTCGTTTGAATGTCAGTGTTTTCAACAAGGGTACACAGATGAGCAATATGCTCCACGAGTCTCCTTCAATTTTACCGATACATCACATGAGTTGTTCTTCCCTGTTATTCATAATTTCAACTTTTTATTCTTGACAGTATCAGCTTCAGTTTAATTAATTTGTAAATATAATAAAATTGATTTATGATGAGAGATGGGGATCATGAATTAAAGAAACGGGTAAATTAAAGTCATGCAATTGAAAAGGTACTCAATTTTAACTTTGGGAAGTTAACAGTGCAAAGAAGTTTTGGTTTCTTTACAACAAATTATTTGTTATGAATTTCTCTATTTTTTTTTTTTTATTTATTTTTTTATTATTTTTTTTTTTTTTTGGTAACTGGTAGATTAGATCTAGGTTTAGTGTAGATAGGGAACTCCCATTGAAGATTTCTCGTTGATTGTATTGATTAACACGTCAGTAAAAACAAAATCAAACATTGACACTCTTCTAATGCTACATAATATATCTTAAGTTGCTTACTGACTTAATACAATGAATTAGTCATTATCTCATTGCATTCAAATAAGATTTAGGGTTTGAAAGTTCTCTTTTCAACGGAAGATTAACTACTAACAAAATAGAAACCACTGCATGCTATTAGAGCACGTTTGTATGCGTCCATTTAAAAACTTTTTCGTGTAAAAAGAGAGTAATTTTCTGTTATGATGGGTAACGGTCATATAAATTGCTGATCATTCAGTGAGAGGATTGAGTGTATTATTTGAATGTTATTAGCTGGGTTAAAAAGTGATGATTCAAATGGGTTGTGGATCTTCAAAAATAAGTGTCAAGGTATTGTATTCCTCTCTCTCTCTCTCTCTCCCCCCTCGCTCTCTCTCTCTCTCTCTGACATAAACAAAACGACATAGGGGACTTGATAAGTAAATTATTCAATAATTTTAAAAAACACTTATGATAACATTTTTTTTTCTTGAAAGGACCCTTTAAGATCAAAGAGTACTTCATACTTTTTAAAAACGATTCATTATTCCAAATATTATGACTGTAATTATATAATAAAAACGTGTGGAATGATTTGTATATTTAAACAGTTAAATTAAGGTCAGAGAGCCAGACATTTCGCTTTTAAATTGTTCTCCAATATACAGCGAGAACAATCCGATTTACCTTTTAGTAATGGTAGAATTTCTCTGCCTTTAAAATAACCCCAGGAAGAAAAGAAAAAACCTCCTGTGTGGAATTTAAATTTCTTGTATTGATCTGATTATGGCAATTTTCTTGAATCCACTTCCTTTCTTTTCCGTAAATACAGCATGACTTTGTCTTGAAGCAGAAATTTAGGTGTATTTGCAAATAGTTTTTTTTTCCCTCACATGACTTTGTTTTATTTTGCGTTGAAAAACGATAAAAGTCGCAGTTTTTATTTGTAGAAAAACATACTTGAAGAAAAATTTTAGTAACCATGTCTTTTTTTGTCCTGTTGAAGTTCTGCGTAAGAAAAAAACAACCTTGGTACAACATTTGGATAAATGTTCAATCTGCCAAAATAAAAAAAATAAATTTTAAAAGGTCCAAGGAATCAAGTATACACAAATCAATTTAAGTGAACGTAAAGAGAACATGATAAGGCGGAAGAGACTCTGCTCGTCCAATCGTTACGTATAATAATAAAAGTTTAACCTGTTAAATATGTCAATGGTATTTAAAATTGATAAGTAAATATTAAAAGACGAGCTTTGAGTGCAGAAGTTCTTTCAATGGACGCCTTGTAAACCGAACAATATTATTTATGTGGTTATAAAAGAATCTCTTTCTACTTTCCCCTTCAAAAGGTTTACTAATTTTGAGTTTTATACAAACCACACTACTGTATATATTGATTTATTGGTGTTTTTTCAAAGTTCTATGGATAGTTCTTTAAACAAGAAAATTTGAAAGGGTAGGCCTATGTCTTTGATTATCAGAAATTTGTAAAAAAAAAAAAATAAATAAATAAATAAATAAATAAATAAATAAATAAATTTTGGTCAAGTGAAGAATGTTGATCTCGGTAACTTGTAAGTTACTAGTTAATTTATCGAGTTTCCTAATTGATAACTATGGTTTTCAAATATATAAACTGAAGTCCCCATACATAAAATCAGTTGGTCCTGTGATTGTAGAAAAAAAATCGAAATATAAAAAGTTTTCGCAAGGTGGACAACGACAGCTAGGTGAACAAGAGGCCCAAGGACCTTTATCGTCATCTGAGTATAATACAATTTAGAGGATCCATAGAAGCATAAAATAAACTGATATAAGAAGCTTTATTACCCCAAAGCAAGAGAAATAGGATGATCAGGATCAACGAAATAATTAGTCTAGTACTCAGTTACAACTCGTAAAGCAAGTTCCTCTTGCCCCCATTTATCACTATCACCATCCAGACTATTAAAAAAAACAATAGTTCTTTGGTACTAATTTTAATCCAATATCATAACCTGTCACATCGTATGCACGTAGTTGAAGATTAAGTTGAGTTGAAGTTGATAGAGCCCCCCCCCCTCCGGAAACACCAGAACCCCTGGGACCACAGGTTTAAAAAAATGGAAGAAGCACCCTTGCTCATCATAACTATACATTTTGTTTATCTGCTCAATACCCAGAAGCAGACAAGATTATTTAATAGAATTAATAAATTTTTACTATATTAGCAAAAGAGCCCACCCTTTCACCAGAACATCTGACCCAGGGGCAATGAAACATACAATTCTGGAAGACCTCCCTTGCTCATCATAAATATACACTTAGTTTCTTTGGTTTGTAACCAGGAGCAGCAGAAATGATTTTTTTCAAGGAAATTATGCATTTTCATTATATAATCGATACAGTTCCCCCACCCCTTTCACCAGAACACCCGACCCTGGGGTCAGGAATTTTACAATTTTGGAAGAGGCACCCTTGCTTATCATAACCATTACCACACACTTAGTTTGTTTACATAATACCCAGGAGCAGAGAAGATTTTCAAAGAATTAATGCATTTTTCACTATATAATGAATAGAGCCTCCTTTTCACCAGAGCCCCTCACCTGGGCCATTAATTTCACAATTTTTCAAGAGGCATCCTTGCTATCATAACCATGTTTTTAGTTTGTTGATCATGACCATATATATTTAATTAGTTTATTTATGTAATACCCAGAGCAGGGAAGAAGATTTTCGAAGAATTAATGCATTTTCACTATATAATCAATAGACCCCACCCCCACCCCCCACCCCCCCCCCCCACACACACACATACACACCAGGACCCCTGACCCAGGGGCCACGAAATTCACAACAATGAAAGAGGCACCCTTGCTGTTTATATCCATATACTTATTTTGTTTACATAATAGCCAGGAGCAGGGAAGACGATTTTCAAAGAATTAATGTATTTTCACTATGTAATCAATAGAGCCCCATCCTTACACCAGAATCCCTGACCCAGAGGCCATAAATTTCACAATTTTGGAAGAGGCACTCTTACTTACTAATAATTACTATAAACTTGGTTTGTTTGTTTAATTGATAAGAGCAGAGAAGAAGATTTCCAGTGAAGAAATGCACTTTCACTAAATATTCAATAGAGCCCCTCTCCTGCAGAACCCCTCGCCCTGGGGCCAAAATTAGGGGTGAAACGATACACCTCCTTCACGGTTCGATACGTATTGTATAATTTTGTCTCGGTTCGGTTATTTTCGATACGATACATTTTGATAGAAGGAAACAAATTCAACGTTGTTTTATGCTTTCTTTTTCTAAATCTAGTCACATATTTTACGAATTTTATTTGCAAATTGACTAGAAGAAATTGATTAAAATTATTTGACTGTCAAAAATTATTTTACAAGCTATCAGTCATCAAAAATTTACGTTTCCTATACTTATTTATACTGAGTAACGTGTTTTACCTTATGCCAAACCCGACTGAATAACGATCCCGACCGAAAAATAAACCGAACCGAAAATTAGAGATTTTGCACCGTGTATCAAACCGAGAAAAAATATCGCGGTGAATCGATACCGCGGTGAACCGTTTCACTCCTAGCCAAAATCCCCAAATTTTTCAAGAGGAACCCTTGCTCATCATAACTACTAGTATGTACTTAGTTTGTTTAATACACAGGAGCAGAGAAGAAACTTTTCAAAGAAACAATGCATTTTCACTATATGATCAACATATCCCCGCCCTAGCACCAAAACCCCTGACCCTGGGGCCATGAATTTCACAATTTTGGTAGAGGATTGCCAACAGTTTGACTGTTTGATGTCCAAGAATAAAGAATAAAATTTAAATATTGCATTAATTTTGGTGATTTTAGCCCCAAGCCTCAGGCCCCAGGGTGACTTGGTCCATGAAATTAAAAAAAAAAATGTTCTCCTTCACTCATAGATGCTATATCTGTCAAAAGTGGTTGAAATACTAATAGGTTCAGCAGTTCCATGCAGAGAAGAAGCTGAAAATGTTTAAATGTTAATGCACTACGCAAAACACAATACGACGGATGAAAACAGATAGCAATAGGTCACCTGAGTCACCCAGGTGACCTAAAAATGTATGAAAGTAAATTTTCTGCCCCAAGCTCTTCAAGCACGAATGTAAAACATTTACTGAAACTAATATGTTTTGACTTTGGTTTAAGGTCGTTAATTGTAGTTTAGACTCTTAAGATGTAGTGATGAACCCAAGGACCCTCTACACACTAGAGGAGCATGCTTATTACGCACTGAAAATATTACTGGTATATTGTCTAAAGTATATTGTATAAATACATGTATAAAACTTATCTTTTTTTTAATTTTCAACATATTTATTTATGTCCAGAAAATTTGTTCAAAGACAGCAGTATATTTTTTGAACAGAAACCTTGTTGGTTACTTAAGTGGGGAATATAAATAAAAAATAAAGTGTTCAGTTAGTTTATGTTGGCTTATTGAAAAATCTTAAGAATGGCTTGAAATTGAATACACTGAAGATTTCAATATATTTTATTTAGATCAAAGGGTAGATTACTCTAATGTATATAAAAATTCCACAGAATCATAAATCTTTAGTGTGCATGAGGATTCTTAGTTTTACCCCCAAGAGTATAAGATAGGTGGTGCCATTTTAAATTAAATGCATGGTTATCTATTTCATTATTATCTGCACGAAGGGCGTCATAAGGTATTAAAAAGATTAAACGAAAAAAATTATGAAATTAATTTTAGAGTTATCTCTTTTGCAAACTTCCTAAAGCATAAAGGAGGGGATGGGGGGGGGGGGGGTTGAGCAGATTTAAATTGAGGATACATAACACAAAGAAAAAAAAATTATAAATAAATTGATATATATATTTTTTGACTGATGGAAATGACATAAATAATAAATCCTTCAAATATAAAGAAATCGAAAGTCTCCATTGGTGCTGAAATATGCGACTAGTGCCGTTTTCTGTGTAAAACTATGCAAATTTTCACACACATTTTTAAACATTATTAATAATAAAGTCTTACAAATTTGTTTTCCACTTACCCTGGCCAATATTGTTCATGTTACCTATATGAGTATAAATCTATGAAATATATAGCTAATTTCTGAAGAAATTTTTTTTTGTGTATCCTTAATAATATTATTCATATCTCCGTATTGGCTCTGTATCTGTATTGCTGCCATAATTTTTTTAGTATTACAATTACAAATGATATGACTTGTACTTACCTGCTGGAATATGAGTTGAGTTTTATTAAATAGTTCTTGCCCGTGCTACTGAATCCTCTCCTAAAGTGTTGAACTTAGAAATTTTTAAGTTGGTCAATTTTTGCTGATATTATATTGAATATTTAAAAAAAAAAATGATAAATTTACCTGTGAAAAAATATCCGCTAAAATGTCCATTGAATTCTTACAGATATGTGTTTATCTTGTGCTAAAATATTTTATAAGCATACTACAAAGCTCGACCTGACCCTAGGATTGGAAGCAATTTTTGCCTCGAAATATTTGTCAGAATAATATCACGAATCAATCAGATTCACTTATAGTCCTGATTTTTTTTTTATGCCTATCTAGCTCTTTCCATCTGTCCGCCCATTACACTATACATTTAGCTCAATTTCAAATAAACTTCACGATACTTTTATCAAAATTCATATGCATTGATACATACTGGTGGGAGCTATTCAATCACGTCATAATTTTCTGACCTTAACATTCCGTATGACCTTGATCCATTATTCCCCATTTTGCATTTAATTTAATATTAACTATTCAAGATATTTTCAATAAACATCATAAAAAGATATAAATTAATGAGCGATATTAAATTGCGTCAAAATTTTCTGACCTTGCCTTATCCTATAAACTTGACCTCGATATAATTAAATTAGCAAGTTTACAAGAAGTTTTTCAGATTATTTTTAATCAAAACTCGCTAGTCGAAATATTTTTGTGGTAACTATTCAGGCGTGTCATAATTTTCCAACCTTGACCTTTCTTATGACCTTGACTCTTCCACCATTCCTCATTTTGCATTTATCATAGTTTCAAAGACACTGTTAAAAATATTTTTATCAAATTTCACACAAAGATACAGATTGATAAGAGCTATTCAACTGTATTAAAATTTTCTAATCTTGACCTTCCATATGACCTTGATTTCACTATTAAACCTAATCTGAGACCAGTATTTGATGCTTGGCTTAGAGTTTGGTTTAAGCAAAATCCTAGACCGTTTTTGAGACCAGGCCAATTTTTGGGCCAGACAAAACCATGATCTCAGCTAGGTCACGTTATAAATCATTTTTTTTCGTTTCTGCTAAGCAGTATATTAACAGGCAGCGTAATAGGAGCTGAGCTTTCGATTTTAATATGTTTGCATCAAAGACCACGGACTATAGGATTTTAATATTTTTGACCACGGACTATATAGTAAAGGAAAAATTATCGCGTCATTTACATGCACGTGTATAAAATTTTCAATAGTTACAATTCACGAGCTGGTTAAGAAATATGAAGGAAAAATTGATAGGCCATATATGAAAACTTGCAAAAAGAGAGGCTACTTCTTGAGAATATGGGGTCATGATGTGCAGAGAGAACAAGAGGAATCTTAAAAAGAGGAGGTTATCTTTTACGCTGACTGTTAGTAACCTCTTCATTCATGTAGTCTGGAAATGTGGGGGAATAACTCTGCCTTTGGAAGTACATCGCCTTTTCTGTCAAGTCGAGACTCGAGGGAAATCAGTTAAATTTCATCAATGCAAATGAGTTCAAAAAATAATTACCAAAAAAAACCTACCTTCATTTCCATTTAGGGGTGCCGTTTACTCAGATGACGAAAAATTCCGCTGATAGGTATGGGGAAAAACACTCTATAACCTACTGCATAGTGACCCAGCAAATTGGCATCAAAAGATTAATTTTTTTGTTGATATTTCAAGCGTGTCAGTCAAATGATAATGGTGTTTATTTTTTTAATCCCATATGGAATTAACTGTATATTTTTCTGATATGTTAAGTGAATTTATTAAAACGCACGTTAAATCACCAAATCTCTTAAACAAGATACGTGTGTGTGAAATTGACTGTAGTTATTAATATAAGTAATTCAGGCCCGTAGGAAGCAAATTCAGTTTGGGGGGGGGGGGCACAGCCGTACATTTTCAGTTGACTGTTGAGGGGACACTACCAATAATTTCCTGACAAGCAAAAAATAAAAGGCATCAACTACCAAAAATTCCTTGACAAGCAAAAAAAAAAAGGTCATCAGACGTTTTTATTGAGGGGGCACAAGCATATAGTATCTATGTTTACTATAGTAATCTCTATATCGGCAAAATTATTGGGGGGGGGGCACGCCCCCACCCCACCCCCCGGTTCCTACGACTTTGTAATTATCTTACATGCATGTGCAAACTCCTCTTTTGCTTACTTTTTTTTCGAAATTTAAAATGTATGAAAACTTTCCGATGGAGCCACTTAATTTAATTTAAGTAAGTTAAACTATCCTGTGATGGTGACAAACTATTTCTGCTGGTGACTTCAATATTCTGCTCATTAAAGATTTCTCTTCACTGTAAATCTAATTTCTTCTCTTACAGGAGCATGATATAGAAGCCCAGAAACAAAATGGCGAGAAACCACGAGAAAATAAGGTAATACATGTATATGTTACCCTACTCCATTATGATATATTTTGTAATAGAATCTTACAACATAAGCGACACACTATTAGAATCATATCCTAGTGTAATGTTTTTTGATTGGTTCGGCTAACGGACCATACTGAAAAAATTAATTTTGGACTTCTTCCTTGCACTGTATAAAATCTATACGTTTAACTTGATCTTGATTGGAGGAATTTCACAGGTCTCTAGTAGCGCAATAAATATACAGTGGTATCCCATTATGCAATTCTTTTGACATTTAAATGAAGGGTGTAAATATTCTCTTATCTGAAGTTTAGAGAGTTATGATGTGTTCATACTTAAACAGGGTGGTTTGTTTGTGAAAAAATAAACTGACAGAAAACAGTTTAAGGAGTTTTAAAATATAATTTTGGTATTGTAGGTTAAAAGACATAGATTGATATTGCATTATATCTTTGACCTACATCACCTGGAAAAACCATCCTACCAAACAAGAGGCCCATGGGCCACATCGCTCACCTGAGCACATTGGCTGGGAAAAAGCAGAAATCAGTTTAGTATTGAAAAGTTTACGGGGGGGGGGGGGGGCAAATTAAATTTACACTATCTCAGAATGATTTCATATCAATATTACTAATCATGGATTTGTTGTTCTTGAGCAGAAGAATTTCAAAGAATTTTTTCCCTATGTAAAACTCTGATCGCTCGTTGTGGCCCACCCTACCCACCCTAAATTTGAACAAATTTGAATCTTCACTACCTGAGGATGCTTCTATAATAATATGACATATCATGATGGGTTTGCTGTTCTTGAGGAGAAGATTTTTTCAAGCTGATTCCTATATATTCTTATGTAAAACTTTGACTCTAGAAATTAAAATAAACTTTTACAATGTGTATGTCTGTGATTTAGAGAGAGCTGAAAAAGAAAGTTACATAGGAAATAATTTTCATAATCTTTTCAAGAACAAGTAAGCCATTATTAGTCATATTGATAGAAGCAACCTCAAGTATTGTAGAATCGGGGGGGGGGGGGGGGTCACAACAGAGGGTCAAAGCTGATTGTGTTTGACAGTTAAAAAAATTGATTTGTTTTTTTATCATTTTATCAGCTTAAATTGTATAATTAATAAACATGCAGTTTGTAAAGACAGCAGTACATGTATTTCATTTATTAATTTCATTTCAAAATAATTAAGTTAAATTATCGGTTACCAAAACATGCACTGTGTAAAAAGTACATAGAATAATACCTACAAGGGATATATAGGTTTTCCTTTTACTCAGTCTGAGTTAATGATTGGAATGTCTTTGATTAAAGACCGCTCTGTCTGAGGGTAAATCACACAGTACTAAAATTTTCCTCCTATCTAGAGGCGGGGACTGGGTGAGGTACTGCTTGCACTGTGTTTCTCCCCAAGGTTCCTATTGATTGATAAGACTGGGTGTCTCAATTTCTTCAGATACCCAGAACTTAACATCATTTCTCTAGGATACTTGCCACTGGTGCTTATAACTTTTATACTTTTATTTTGCTCTTACCCTTAAGTTCTTTATTGCTGATTCAACGGCCAACTTCTTCAGCTAGCTTCTGAATGCCCGACTTTTCCCAAAGCTTTGTCTTATATTCCCTTTGGCTAGACCATTCAAAGGGTTGTCAGGTCATTCCACTATTTGAAGTCTTCAATGCGCCTTATGCAAATGCCCCTTAAGCATTACACCTATATATTCCTATGTAAAACTTTGACCTACTGCTGTGGCCCCGTCCTCTCCCAGGGGGTCATGATTTGAACAAACTTGAATCTACACATGTACCCGAGGATACTGACTATTATTGGCTAAGCTGTTTTTGAGAAGAATTTTTTTTAATGATATTTCCTTTATATTCCTTGACCCCCGAGGGTCATGATTTGAATCTACACTACCTGAAGATACTTCTATATTAATATGACTAATAATGACTCAGCTGCTCTTGAGAAGAAGATTTTTAAAGATATTTCCTTTATATTCCTATGGTAAACTTTGACCCCCTGTTGTGGCCCTGCCCTACCCCCAGGGGTCATGATTGAAACAAACTTGAACCTAAACTACTTGAGGATACTTCTATAATAATATGACTAACCATGGCTTTGTTGTTCTCGAGAAGAAGATTTTTAAAGACATTTCCTATATATTCCTATGTACTCCTCTTGTGGCCCCACCCTATCCCGGGGATTATGATATTAAATCTAGAGTATATAATAATGAAGCTTTCACATACGTTTCATCTTTTCTTGCCCAGTGGTTCTTGAGAAAAAGATTTTTAAAATTCCACCAAATTTTCACGAATTCTTTATTATCTCCCTTTGGAGGAGGGCAGGGCACTTTCTGTAAAAAAAAAATTAAATTGCCTTCACCCAAGGATGCTTTATGGCAAGTTTGGTTGAAATTGGCCCAGAGGCTCTTGCGATGTTGGAAATGTGAAAAGTTTACAGGCGACAGACAACAGACGGAAGCCGGACACTCTTTGATCAGAAAAGCTCACTTGAGCCTTCGGCTCATGTGAGCTAAAAATCTAATTTATCTTCAGTTTTGTTCACTCTACTAAGGTCTGAAAGTGATGGCAAAATTTTACTTCGAATATATGCATGTAAGAATTTCATATTTTTTCTGGGTTAATAGGTTGCTGATATTTAATTTATGTGTATATAATAAACATACTGTCATTAATATGTTTTCAAGAAATAATTGAAACAATTGATCTTGCTTTCTGCCTCACATGTAAACGTATACTACAACTACAGCTTATGCAATATTAAGGTGTCCGTCTGTCTGTAAACAATTTTTCAAAATGCTACCCCTCCTACAGTTTTTGCTCCAATTTCAATATCACTTGGTAGTCGGGTAGACTACACTAAGATACACAATTCTTTTAAATCAGTTTTTAATTTTGATGAGCGGCGTTGCCATTGTTACTAAAAAAAAAGAAATTTCATTGAACTTCTTTCAAAACGCTACTTCTCTGACAGATTTGGTCCAATTTCAATATAACTTACTAAAGATTCTTTTAATCAGTTTTTTTTTAATTCTGATGAACGATGTTGCCATGGTTATTAAACATTGAAAATTCTTTTAAAACGCTACAGTAACTCTTCCTATAATTTAAGTCCGATTTCAACAAGTGGACTACACTATACATAATCCTTTTAATGGTTTTTGATTTCGTAAACGGTGGTTAATAAAATTAGAAATTTCTGTGAATTTCATTCAAAACGCTACTCCTCCTGAAGGTTTGGTCCAATTTCAATACATCTTTGTACATAAGTAGACTACACTAAAATCCATAATCCTTTTTACAAGTTTTTGATTTCGTAAACGGTGTTACCATGGTTACCAAAAATAGAATTTTTTGTGAAATTCTTTCAAAACGCTACTCCTCCTACAGTTTTGGTCAAATTTCAAAATATCTTCGTACACAAAAAGACTAACCAAGATACAAAATTGTTTCTATCGGGATTTGATGATTGGTGTTGCCATGGTTATTAGTCCCCTACCGGTGAAACCGGAGGGGACTATAGGTTTCCTCTGAGTCTGTCCGTCCGTCTGTCTGTCTGTCTGTCTAGTTGTCCCTCTGTCTGTCTGTCAGTCTGTCCCACTTGGTTTTCCGCACTTTTTTCCTAAATTCTTGCAGATATTGAGCTGAGTTTTAGTATGTAAGTGTATATTAATGAATTACAAATCAAGTTTTAACTTCGTTCCGCTTCATTGATTTTTGAGGGAATTATGGCCTTTTTAATTTTTAATGGTTTTCCGCACTTTTTTTTTCTAAACGCTTTCAGATATCGAGCTGATTTTTGGTTTGTGACTTTATCTTGATGAGTTACAGATCAAGTTTGCATTATGTTCCGCTTCAATGAATTTTGACGAATTACAGCATTTTTATTTTTTAATGGGAACCAGATTACACTTGCCGGTAGGAGAGTAGTATTGCTACATTGTAATGCAATACTCTCAGAATGCTTGTTAAAAATAGAAAGAGCCATAGCTGCCTTACCGACTCAAGAATTTGAAAGTAAATCACCTGTTCCTATTTATAGATATACCTATTCAATTCAAGATCAACCTATGTAATATCATTTGTGGACGAGTGTTATATTTTCATAGTTGCAAGTAGGTCACATAACAATTATTGTACATGTTCAGTACTCTAATTCTGAGACAAAAGATTTAGATAATCAATAGATATAAAACAAGTAGCTATGAATTTGCAATTCAATGAAATAGTTTAGGACTGTCTTTTCCTGAGATACTTTTTATGTGTAATGTGTGTATTATAACTTTATAAAATTATGTATATTATAAAACATAATAAAGAAAACGTAGAAAAGATACACAAAGAAAAAAAATAGAAAGGCACAAATGGAAAATGTTGGGCTCGAACTTGGAATCACCACATTTACATTCCAGTAATCACAGCACTGCGCCACAAAGTCTTTGATGTCGAGTGGATTAATTTAAGACTGATTGCTAAGTCTCAAGATAATATGAGAAGAGAAATTGAATATATATATATATATATTTTCATCATTTTTAATATGAAGATCACCTTTAACCAAGATTATCTAAATGGTATGAAGTATTTAACGTATCCAGATAAAGTTATTCAAAAGTTGTTTTTTTTCTGGTTAAGGGAAAACCGTTGTCTTTAGCAACAGTTTGTCATTGTTTAGGAGGATATCTCTATATATTTACTACATACTCCATACAAACTCGATGGTTTTCATATTTATCATATAAGGGAACTATTTACATTTAAATATCATTATTGTGTAGTTTGAATTTATACATGTATAAACTAAGATTGTTTGACAAAATTTTGGTTAAAACAATGTTAAAAAAATGTATATAAGAAATCAGTTCTAGAGTAGGTGAAAATGCCTATCAAATGCGCTATGTCTCTTTCTGTGAAATTCTTTCAAAATGCTATTCCTACGACAGTTTTTGTCCAATTCCAATTAAATTTGACTCAGAAAGATACTGATCCAAGGATCGTAATTTTATTTATTGCTGTGACCATAGTTTCAAGTCCAGGTGCTATGTTTCTCAACCTTTGTTAAGCAAAAACCAGTAGAGCTACTCTCTCGTCAGAGACTTCTTGGTGTGACTGTGTAATTTTCATGCATTTCAATTGATTTTTTTCAAACATGTATACTTATATGAGTAAATAATTTATCTATTACCAACTTAAGAATTTTTCTTTGTAATAAATTGTTTCGCATGTCACAGCCAAACAGTATCGAGATATGACTTCCGTATCGCTATTGTAAATATAAATAGTCCAATGGCCTGTTAGTTTACATATGGGAAGTTGTTTAAAAAGTTCAGATAAGCCACATCTTTATCAAAAAGTCTGAAAACTTATCCCAAACATGCATACAGGCGGTTAAGACCTTAGACAGAACTATGGGCAAAAAAACTAAGGTAAAGTGAAATTTGTTTCCATTGATAGAAAGTACAACCGTTCATAAGATGTAAAAGAATCATTTTTTTTTTTGTAATGGTTAATCTTTAGACTAAAAAATGCAATATACAATCATGATACAGGAACATTAATACCAGAGAATATTTTGGGTTTTATGAAAGAACCATCTTTGTATATCTTTGATGTCATTTATTTTAAAAAGTTTTTTTAAATAACACTTAAGCGCTTTCTTTTTAATTGTGCAAAGTTATTGAACAGACGTATAAAACTTTCTTGCTAGGTTTCAGGCAGGTGTCAGATTAATCATTTGAATACCTTAGACTCCAAATGCTTAACAGGATGTGAAAGTTTTTTTCTGTTCAGTTTGTAAAGAGAAAGGGTAGTACGCGGTGGGGTAGGTGTGGGGTACTCGATCCATCTTTGATGATGGACAAGTTACGTTTTTTATTAATATGTAGAATGTGATTAATAGTTTATTGTTTAATGCCGAATCGGCAGTAGTTCAGCCATATTTGGAGGATGTTTAGAATATAAGATGAGGTGTAGAAATATCTATTGAACTGTATAAAAATGAGATTATCAATGTTTAACTACTTAAGTAAATAATCCTCTGTTACAGGTCAATTACTTGTGTGACTTCATTGAGAATTATTTGAAGAACTTGGTGAAAATAAATCATTTTAATCAGTTTTTCTTTCAGTAGTGTATTTTTCTGTTATATAAGAAAATTTGGTAGATATGTACTGGTATTAAAAGAATGTTATCCTATTTTTTGTCGATCGACCATATGGACCTGTGTGCAATTTGAAGACTTTTATTTAAAACGTTTTGGGTACCCCCCCCCCCTTAAAAAAATTATAAAAAATTAAAAAAGAAAAAAAAATAAGAAATCTGCAGTGCCAACATCTGCAGATTGTTTCTCCGTAATACAATCTTTAGCGTTGGTCTTGTTGAAAAAAAATTCCACGGCTTTGTAATCCTACGACTTTAAACCTTCTTTGGCAAATTTAATTGAAGAAAAACAACATCTTGGGTTCACTTGGGAAATTCCCGTTGAAGAAAAACCTCAATCTATGTAGCTGATTTTAGACCTTACTATCACATATCGACATGAACCCTGACAATAACTAGTCCAGTCACGAATATCGATTTAAAGGTCCTGTGTTCAATGTTTACTTGAGAGGCACGTTTTAAATTTTTTTAACAACTACATGAATAATTTCAAACACAGTTGGAAGTATGTTGCATTAAACCCGGGAATGCCTTGATGTTATCTGGAAGTACAGAGATATTAGAAAATATTAGTTGATAATGGGGATAAGTTCCTCAAAAAAGGCTCGGGATCCCGAGGCCCCTACCACAGAGCCATCGTTTGGAAAACCTAAGGTACATGTAAAGACTAATTCTTCTTTCATTTTAAGGACTTTCAAGTCATTTTATAGAATAATCGGAGATATTGCAGTGAATCTCAACAATGATTTTAAACTTTGTTAAAATATGGTTGAGTATAGATCTTTTGTTGTCTGAGTTTAATAAGGCAAAAGTAACATTTAGGGAATATATTGTATATGAAAATACAACATGGATCCTGTTTGATATATCGACTTCCGATAATTTGAGATTTTTATCAGTCTTCAAATCTATGTTGAAGTCCTGCTTTTGAGACCGAGAGCTTCACGTTTTTCCCCCTATTATCTCGATGTTTTGTATGCAGTTTTAGCATGTTTCTTAAAGGTCCTCAAATCAAATGTACTGTCAATGCATATCCTTTAAGATATTGTGTTGCACTTCTTGTCTGTATTTTTTTAAAGACATTCTCTAAATGCCATGGTTCTTTTTGTTAAACCTTATTGCTTCCATAAACAAATGTACTTTTTAAAGGTGTTGTTCATAACTCCATCTGGTTCAGATTATATGAACAGAAGCCATGTAAAGCCGATTAAACATTTATACCTATATAATGTACATTCAAACACATTACAAGAATAGATTGCGTGATCGTTCTTTAATAAAACGCCGAAATATTTTTGTAATACTCGATCGATTTTTGAAATTGGAACCGTGGATAGAAAGTTGAAAAGGTTAACCATACATCCAAAGGAGCTTTACTAGTCCACGTTAATCTTATATGACCACTGCTAATCAACAATCGATGTGCATATTATATTAAATCGAAATATATCGAAATAAATACGTTTTAATTCTGAATTTATCACTTTCTGTCATTTTTCGAGAGGTATAAAGATGTTCAGGGTATATAATGTTAGGATCTGTGCAACAGAAGGAGAGAATAGTCCTTTCTTTTGTACTTTTCGACTGAGTTGATATAATCTGCCTCTCGACTAATCTTAGCGATTGGTCATTTGTACTTACTTAATATGCATTATTACCCGTGTAAAAAGTAAGTAATTGATTCGGATAAGCACGCTTGTGGTCTGTAGTGACATAGTTAATACAACATTATAGATGGAAAAGTTATGATTTCAGTTCGAGTTTTACGCGAAACACAGCTGGCATCTAAAAAGGTTAGTGTATGTGGTTTAGAATATACCCCAAAAAATTTATTAGGAAGAAAACAAAAAATAAATAAGTAAACAAATTATCATTTTCATGGTTGAATATAAAGAAGAGAAAGGAGAGTATATATAGCTTGTAATGGTTTAATTTCCAAAGTTTAATTTAGTAATTCTTCATGTTCAATCTAGTAATTTTCCTGACATTCGAATGCTTTTCACGGAATGGTTGTTTTGAAATACATGATTTCTTCCCTTTAAAATTGTAGTAATTTTGAAAACTTGTTAAGTTTTATATTTTATTTGTTATTTTATAAAATATAAATGACCAACCTGTGGTAAATGTCCTCTATCAAATTTTGAATCTTTCAATTCAAAATTGTCATGTACACATTTTAAATTGAAAAAGATTCTAAATTTAGATGACATATGTAAAACCTGTAAAGGACACGTAAAAAGAAACTGATTGAAATAAAAGTCCTGAGTACCCGAGAGTGAAGTGGAAGAAAAAAAGTTTGCGTGAGATATGTCTTGCAAACTTCTCTTTTTATTCATGGCATTAAATCAATATCAGCAAAGAGAAAGTACAGTTGGATAATAATATTCTACTTAATCTTACTGCAAAGAAAGAGAAGTTTTATACAAACCTCCGTAGGCTTATATATGTCAAACAAAGAAATACAAAAAATGTCTGCTGACAATTGACAAGGTCGACTGGAATACCTCTGTTGTTCCCCTCAGCAAAAGATGATGTTATCTCATTCTTCTTGATTTCTTTTTGATATCCTCAATTATGAATTTTTGTATAGTCAAGATTGTCTGAAATTGACAACATCTAGGTTATAACTGTCAAGTTTGTTTTAAAACTTGTCTTTTCTATCTATCTTTTCTAGGTTGCACCCGAGCTGGGTCGTCTGCTTTCCACTTACCAGTTGATCCCATCATTTAAGGAATGCGAGGAGCTACACTGCTATGCAGACGATGTGGAGAAGGCCAAACTTCTGCCCCCACCCGTACCACCTCCCACAACGAAGAGCGAAATCTTCGACATAAATCAATTCAAAAAAGTGGACGAGCGAGCTCTAAAGGTTTTTATCTGTCCCCAATTTCTTTCTACTGTCTGTCGAGTTTGAAAAAAAAACTTTTTAAAGCAAAAAATAAAAGTCTGAGTGAGAGATAAGCATAAACCGTGACTTTTGTTAAATAGAAATATATTATGATCTTAAAAAAATAGGGTATAAATTACACAGTACAGATGTTCAATAGGCCCTTGTCTGATGAAATACTAGTACAAATATCTTGCAATTCCACTTTCATGATTTTCATTACTTGACAGATTTGATCAAATCAATGATTACAGTGAATAAATTTATATATATATATATATATATATATATACAATTAAAACATTTACAAACACCACAGCGCTTGGGCACTGACATCATGAAATTTTTAAAGTGAAAATCCTTAAACATTGAAACCACATTTCATCAAAAAGTAACCTTGACTACAATTAAGACTTGTTCTGCTAGCTTTTTTATTTCCCGGTACCAACTCAACTGAATTCAACTAAAAAAAAGCATTTGAGATTTGGAAGTAAACAGTGACCATAGAAATATAGATCCACATGTAGTCAGTCATCCCAACACAGGTTACTCATTCCCATAGATGGTTTAATTGTATTTAAATTTCAAGATTTTCCTTAGTAACCAATTACTAGGAAAGTATGCCCTTTTAATTAGTACACAAACGGAATTATGCATGGTTAAAATGATTTTGAAGAAAAAATGTCGAGTTGAAATTGGAACCCCTCTCATGCTTTTAAACTTTAAGATTAACCTCAAATATTCTTTGTCACAGGCACCATCCAAGTTACTTAAGCAACCATTAAGTAACTTAGTGGAATACCTGACAGAGGGTCTAGAGGATGACCTACAGAAAGTCCGTGTCATTTACCGATGGGTGACATGCCAACCCGTGGACAGCATGAAAATTCCCAACAAAGAACCCTCACAGTCACATACTTTGTTCCAGCTATGGCGAATCAAACACAGAAAGGGCAACTATGCACAACTCATTAGCCTTCTCTGTCGGTGAGTGTACCTTCAGTTATGATATTCCTACTTTCTTAATGAGTTTAATATAACGTCATGCGTTTGGTAAGTCATCAGAGCGTGAGAGAGGCTCAAGTGAAACCAATTTATTGTCTTTCTACAAATGCTGCTTTCCGAAATGAGTGTTAACTATAAAAATGGAAAGACACATTTAAAAATACATGACTGATATTTTTCTTCTTTTTTTAAGATTTGCCCAGTTGCCATGTATAATCATTCACGGTAAATTGAAAGGATCCACGTATGAAGTTGGGGAAAAGTTAGATGAGGAACAACACTATGGTGAGTGGAACGCTGTGTTGGTAAATGGATACTGGCGCTTCATCAACGCTTACTGGGGCACATGCGCAGAAGGTGGAACGGAGGACGAAATGTGGGAAGTCGTGGATAGAGGTGAAGGGGAAATGAGTAGTGATAAACAGAACAGGCAGCTGTTTTATTCTTGTGATGAGAACTATTTTCTTACGGACCCCGAGCAGATGGTCAGTACGCACTTGCCAAGTAAATCGCAATGGCAGCTTTTAGCAAATCCGGTCACAGAGGACGATTTCACAGAAAACGCATTTTTGAAAGACAGATATTTCAATATGAACTTGAAATTGAAGAAACCAAAGAAATGTGTTGTAATGTGTGAAAGTGAAACAGAACTAATATTTGAGCTGCCAAAAGAAAGGTCTCTTAATCTTGACTTCCAGCATCTTCTATTCCGAATGAAATCAACCCAAGGAAACCTCCCTAGGTATTTGATTTCTTCTGATTTTTATATAATTTAAACTAAACTTTTTGTGAATTCATTCAACATCTTTAAAATTTTATCATTTAGGTATGATCGGTATGTGTTCCTGCAGAGATCAAGCGACGAAACGCTGTCAATACGAGTACGGTCACCTGTTGCCGACACGTTTCGATTTGAGCTCGTTGGTAAGGATGTTACATTGAGGGACAAAACTTATGATTATGACTGGGTTGCCATATACAAGTTAGTATTTGGAAAAGATGATGACTCAATAGAGCCTTTCCCCGAATGTCCTATTATTGGTTGGGGGCCTGGCCGAGCCACCATGGAATGTGGTTTAGCACCCATGAGTCACTTTGGAGGAGAGATCAAAAATAGAGACGATGGAAAGATCGAAGTGAGGTTTGGAACCACCAGTGAGAAGGACTGGAGTAAGATGAAAATTCACGGAGAGTTAGTGAAAGGAGGAGGTGAAAGTGAGGTTATACCTGATCATGTGATTCATCGTGTGGAAAATGGTGACGTCATATTTAACGTGAACACACCGAAGTCTGGGGAGTACGCTTTGAAACTGTATGCGAAGGGTGACCGGGACAGAGAAACTAAAAATATTTGCAATTACATGATTGACTCAGAGCAAAAAGGAGAAAACTATGCATTTCCACGTGGATTTCAGGGTGGTCTTGGAAAAAAAGATGCATTTAATTCTATGGGTCTTCGAGCATTGACGCATGAGTCTGGAATGATTGAAACAGACGACGAAGTGCTCGAAATTGCTTTTGAGAAGACCCAGGAAAACGTTGAACTTTCGCTGAGTCTAACTGGCAATACAATCCGACCAGAAATGGCCAAACGGTTGATAGAAGAGACAGTGGAGGGAGATGTTGTAACTTACAAAATAAGGCTGCCGCAAACAGGAAATTACGGAATCAAAGTTATGGGCAATCGTGGGAAAGGAAATGAGAGCGTTTTCGATTATGTAGTGCAGTACAAAAAATCTCACAAGAAAAAATCAAAGCCAACGCGGGAAGCAGCCCCAGAAATTCCTAAACCGCCTCCAGAGCCACAAGTCCAGAGAGATCGTAAGTTTATTACAAAAGGATTTTACAGTGAAATGTGTGCTATTCTTGCCGATACTAAGCGTTATAAAGCTATAAGTAACATTGGTTGTTCGTTAACTTAATTTTTATTCAATATATCATTATAACAAAAATTTTTACATTCACAAAATCGTTAAAGTATATGAAATAAATACATGTACCATGGGACTACATATGTAATGATACAAGTTGACGTTTTTGTTTGTATAGACTTACTGACACTTTATTATAAATGTTTACAGCAAGAATAACGGAGTATCTAGAAGCAATGAAGAGAGCCATACAGGACCAGAACGAGACAGACCTGGAACTGGCCCTAGATGACCTTAAGAATCTGGGACTGGCATCTGTCAAGGACGATATCCAGTATGGCGAAAACGAACTCAATGTGATGAGATGTCGGCGAGGTAAACATATTCTATTTTATTTCTTACTAGTGGTTTCAATAGATAAGAACCGTTGTTTACTTGGCGGAAAGGATATTGCCTGTGTATACGAGGGTTTTTCGGTAAAATCGTGGACAAGATATCTGAAGTGAAAAATAATCAGCTGCGTTCTCGACCATTTTTTATTCAATATACTTGGCAAATTTCATATAGATATATGCTCAAACAAAAAATAGGATTTTAGTTATGTGTGATATGGCCTTACGGCGCACGGATGATAACTTCCATGTGTCTAAAGCAATGCCACTTTATTTATGCAACAAAAAAGTTGCATAAGCCCCATTAAAATTCGGGAATTTCATTGATGCACACATTCGAAATTCCCTTTATTCCTCCTTAAACAGGTGAGGGGCCAATCTCGCACAAACAACTTGGACTAAGATTTGTATAAGTAAGTTATGGACAGTACTTTCACTACATTCAACTAATTAGGCAATGTTTTTTTTTTTTCGACGGTCTGCAGTGATTGTGTCTTTCACCATGTTGCCCAGTACATGTAGCTGTTCCCTATATATATTTTGTTCTACCCGGGGTCTAGATGAATGGCTTCCGCTTAAAAACGCCCGTGCTACTTGTACGCTAAAATCTAGTGATTTTTTTTTATTTTTTTTCTTTTGTTATTATGACGTTTTTGTAAAGGCGTCATTAATAATCTACATATAAGTGAACTGTTCTCCAGTGCGCCGTAACGTTAATAAACGTCTCCATTTTTTATGTGTTGTATTTACCGCTTCCCAATTTCAAATGCTTGCAAAACTGTCGAAAATTAAGCATATGCTTTGAAAATTTCCAGATGACGGCGTAATAGATAGTGATAAAAAATATTACAATTATTACCCCAACCTGATCTATATAATACAATACTCGTTTTTTATTGAATGAAACCCTGGATTTTGGTCGTACGTCGTAGGACCATATCAGTATAATAAAATCCTTACTTCTGTCTATATTTTATATTTAATTAAATAAAAGATGTTTTCAAGTATGACAAATAAACATTTGCTGTAAATTTCAGATTAGTGCACGTGTTATTTTTCTACAAAAAGTGTTGTGAACGATTTTACCCGACAACCCTCGTACATCACAGGTTATTCGAATTTTTAAACATTGTTGAAAATTAAGTATTTAATTATTAAACTCAGTGATTGTAGATTTCAAATACTAATTTGGTCGTTCAAATCTTGAACTGTTCTCTTCAAATGGGGTTGCTGAAATGTTATTAAATAGATGCATCTTTATACTTTTTCGGAACCTTAAATGGATTTATATGTTGCCTTATTTTAGAATTGAATGAAGGAACAGATATGAAGGACTTGGATGCTATTAAGTCAGCCCTGCAGCTAACAAAGACTAAAAATGTCGAGAACCGATTAGTGGAAGAGGTTGTTCGCGCCAAATCCATGCTGGAACGTCTGCGAAATATCGCCAAACTGATGCATGCTGTCCTGGGCTTGGATCAGAAAACTATTGCAGAAATTAAAGGTAGATTTAATAAATCGAACTTTTAAAAGGTAAATAATTATTTCTCTGTCATTTAAATGCATTAAACACACACAAATTCAATAACTTCACTACTGCGTATTGTAGATGATATTCTGGACGAAATGTGGTTTGTTGTTAAACAATATAAAATCCTTTCAATTTTATTTAGAATGCATGCTGATAACATAAATCATACACTTCAACAAAATATATGGTCACCTTTCTTTGTTTAGGATATCAACACCCGCCCCCTGCCGTACATCACGTGATGATGGCGTCATTGCTGTTACTTGGACACTGGGAAGAGGAAACAGAGGTACATTGCAATTGTGTACTTTCTTTCAGTTTTTGTTTTGCTTTCTCGTAGAATAGACATGGTGTATGGTGATTTTTCATGCATATAAACTTTTAATATTAATAATTATCTAATCATATTTATCAGTAGATTTATGTGTACTTTTAATTGGTTAAGAAAATCTTATTTAATCATTGAATGTAAGAAAAAAATATAAAGATTTAATTTAATGGACACTAATTTTACAAAATGAATGATTGTGTTGTTAATAGTATGTAGAGCAGACAATGCTGCACCTGTAGTATTTGATTTGCTTTTTAAAACCACATCTTTTGATTACTAATTTTTAAAGAAAATCGTGAAGCGTTACAAGGATCCAGACTTCCAAAGTCCAAGTGTGAGGGTTCACGCATGCGTACATTGTATTGCTTTGTTCCCTTATGAATATGCTTTCTATTTTTATTGCATCAAAGAAATCCTTATTCTCAATCCCACCGCATCTTTCATTATTAAATAAAACTTTTATACTAGAACATGAATAAGGTACTTTGCTTTTGATTCATTAATGAATATCATCAACTTCACAAAGATTAACGTACATCTTAATTTTATATAAAGATATAGGATCAACAACATTATAATATAATATTACATGATCCCATTGATAAATGTACGGAATGGCTATCCCCCATGTTCATGTACGTATGGAATATAAATTATCATCATAAATTTTAACAGAAATCTGCTTTTATCCCATATACCCAAAATGTAATTCAAAGCTGTAACTTTACAGATCAGATGATCAGTTTAATAATGCGTCGATTCTAAGATATGTTCTGCTTTGACTATTGCTTTAAGTTATAAGATGAAACCTTTGATTTTTTATTCATATTTTTAAAAAGAATGCAGGGTTATATGCAGAAAAGTTAAAACGTATCATATGATTTTTTTCATAAACTTTTTTCAAGCTTTGAAAATAGGTAATGTCAATATTAAATCTATTAGTTATTTCCTTTGATAATTATGTCACATGAAAGAATCATTTCTTCCCAGTTGTTTGAAATTTACAATTGAATCTGCAAATATCCTGACTGGGAATTCTGGTTTTTTTTTTACAGGATTGGAAAAATGTTCAAATTGCTCTGGGAAAGATGGGAAAAGAGTCGATCAAAAGGAAAATTCAAGAACTTAAGGTTGATGACATACCATTAGATGTAGCTCTCGGGGCACGTGATTTGATTCGAGATTTTACTTTGGATCAAGTGCGCATGGTCAGCGCTGGTGGAGCTACTTTTTATATTTGGGTATGTTTTCAATTTATTTAATTATTTATTTTTTGAATACCATTTTAGATACTTCGTATATACATTTGATATTTACGCTTTTATCAGGTCCGAGGATTAACAGAAGAAATTGAAAAAAGAAACGCCGAAATCGTCCACACTGTTCGTCCAAGAACAAGCAAAAGAAGGAAGGAAAGAACGTCAATAGCATAAAGTTTTTAAACACTTCTATAATTCATTTCTATGCTGCATAAGGAACCTGTATTTGCTTTCAAAGATTGTTTGGTTCAAGATTCATGTGCACCATACTATGCTAACATTTATTTTTGCTATAGAATAAATTAACCATTAATTTATTTGATACATGTAGATCTAAATGATGGAGACGACAATCCCCAGTGTAAACGTTAATACATGTAGTTCGGTCAGAGAATTGTCTATGTGTTAAGCTTATATGCGTTTCATATTTCTAGATTTATTTTTATTTACATTTCTACATTTATTTGTAGATGCTTTTTTATCACTTTTGATCTTATATCTTATTATTTTTACGAATTTGCCAATTGTGTGAATAATTTGAAATTAATGCAAACATATGTTCACATAAGTACATGTAGATTTTTTTCTGCAATTAACTTGTGTGACCATTTTTACCTTCATTCCGTCCCAGACATACGTTGCACGTGGCTGTGTTATATATAAATTTGTACGTAAACAAGAAAGTGATAATATTACCTATCATGGCTTGGAAATGGAGATAATTAATTTGTATGATATGACAGTTATTTATTATAAAAACGCCAGTATTTCACATTTGTATATAAATTCATATTCCGTCCAATTAAACTTTTGTAATTTATTGTCTGTGCAAATAAACTTTAAAGAGATACTTGTTTACTATTTAATAAATATTTGGAGAAAAAATCAATTTTGTTGCTTTGTCTTTTTTAATGGTTAGAGCTAAGGGGAGAGGGGGAGGAGAAAGGGGGATGGAGAATCTCTCAGCTCACATGATTTTTAAGTTTCAAGCTCTCTAAAATTTACAATGTGCATTATAATCACAAATTATACCATATTTAGTTTTTTGTTATTAGTGTGTGGAAAAAAAAAACACAGCATCCTTGTTGCATATAAATGCCCCCCCCCCTCCCGTATATATATATATATATATATATATATATATATATATATATATATATATATATATATATATATATATATATATATATAATCTAAGCAAGTGAGATAATAAAGATAATAAATTAATAAAGAAATAAGTTTACAAAAAAAGTAAACATTTCAAACAATTAAGTTCACCATTAAAACAAACATAAAATTTATAGTTATGCAAAATAATGTAAAAATGATAAGAGTTATAAACTAGATGCTGTCATAAAATAGTAATGCCTGCACATATGTGTTTTCCTCTAAATCACCGTGTATATCCCAACATATGGAGTGTATACTAAATTGTGCGCAGGGTGTATGCTTTCGAAGCGATAGAAATGGGGTAAAGGTAAGTTTTTTGTCCAATGTCTCAATTTATGTATATATATTTCGCCGGGAAGCATATGCTTTCGGAAGAAAGGATTATCTAAATAGTATATGGATACTTATGAATCCATTCACATTGTACACTTTCTAGTTTTATCAAAATTTGTGGATCAGGGCAAGATTGACGCTACATTGTGTTTATGATCAAACATCTGAACAAAGATTAGCTTTATCATCACTTTCATATTACTGTTAAATACACGTTATCTATATAAACGTATGTATAAATTGTCTGTAAATAAAACAGTTCGTAATACGTTCTATTTCCCCTATGGAAGAGTTGTACTTCTTAGTACTTCTTAGTGCGCTCTTTTGTGAAAAAGTCGGAAAATGTACAAATCTTGCGGGATTTCAGGGACAAAAATAACGTAAACATGTAAACAATATGTTGAATGTCGATGAACAAATCCTGAGAAAATGCAAATGAAATATTTTATTATTGTGGACTTTATATACATCAAGAGTAGGAATGACAACAATATCAATTTATATCTATTGTTGGTCGTATGTATCTATTTATCGTATGGTACATTTAAATACAATACACATGCCTCGGAAATGTCGTATTTTTTTATTAATGGATGATAAATTTCGGGTTCTCGCTCTCTTACATATGTCTTTAAGTTCTTTTATTCTTTAATTGGAATGACAAATACATTTAATTGGATTGAGATTGGCATGTTTTGTATTATCCGCAACGCCATGCTGTCCCTGTCAGACGACCAAACGCGCCTCTAATTTTGAAGAGTTCACTAATGGAAATAGAACGTAGAGGTATCACACTGGTAATTGTTTTCACTATGTAATTCTATATAGAATAAAAAAATCATTAAAAATCAGGTATTCGAATTCATGAAAAAATATTTAACAGGAAGTGTTAAACGTTACCAGTCACATCAGCTGACACCAAAAAATAGGGTACCTACACGGCATTTTCTGATTTTTTCCATCCGCAAACAGGAATACCCTCAAAACCACGTGTATTCAATGTGTTTATAAACATCCTGTGTGCACCCCAGGAAGTGGCCTCCTATGCCCCGAAAGATATAGTTCCTGTCAAAAACCTTTAATATTTTACAAAGTACACAAAATATCCTAAGCACAGATACCAAAAATGTAAAAAATAAAAAATAAAAAATTTCTCACAATAAAAAAATATTTCTTTATTATGTATGGAACTACAATTGATTAAGTTCATTTTGATTGGTCAATTACCGGTGTGATACCTTGAAGGACCTTTGAAGTTGTCAGATTTTTTTCATTTTTGCACCTGAGATTTTTTAAATAACTGTCACTAACATCCTAAAGTCTGGGGATCTAATTCCCATTATTGCTGGAGATATGATGCATTTATCTCCCTTACTCCAGAGCAGTCAAGAATACACACTGAGCACTCTGACAGAAGTTTTTTGTGCATATTTTGAAGCAGAATTTCATCCTTAATAGACTAAGCCTGGCAACCAATTTTGTATCCGTGGAGAGTGTATGCACTGTTCTTCACAACAAACAAAAAATAATTCACAAGTCTGAGACCATTATGCAATTATTACATAACAAAATTGCATTTTACCCTCCTGAGAATGACAGAATTTACAGAAATTGTTAAATATTAAGCTGATAATAAAATCTGCATCTGGTCAATTTATGTTCCAAATAAAGCCTAGGTACTTGTCTACAACCTGCTATGCAGAAGTTTATCTTAAAGCTGTGTTGTAACACAGGGCAGTCCAAATGATATCAGCATCTGGGGAGGTTCTGGACAGCTCTGACACTCCATTAAACTTGTTTTGATGATAAGAAAATGGAGAAAACAATTTAGATGTAATTTATTGTTGTGATTTATGTAACTGGCTTTCTCTGCAGACACAAATTAGCCATGAAATTCCAATTGAACATACATAATTATCCTCTTTTCATTGAATTACTCAGGAATTTCAAAGGTGTTTGATGAATTTGCATGATTAATTCAAGTTTACAGCTTTAATTTTGTTTCACCAAATTTACATAAAAATTCAACATTTAAATTTAAAAATATAAATCTTAAACATTTTTATGGGTCTTAACACTTTTAAATGTGAATAAATGCAACAAAGAAACTAATATCAGGCCATCCTCCATGATTCTTGGAGGTGGGTGGGTGTACAAAAACTGCTGATAAAATTTATAGGAAGTGACAGAAGAAGAACAGTGCACTTTATTAGCTGAATTATGGTTATTCTGATATTTTGATTGTGTAAATATGTCAAATTTCTTCATCACTTTAATTTGTAATTTATTAATATTTCAGTACATTAATGTGCTTAACAAATCATGCTAAAATAAACATCCTGACTGAGACTTGATTTAAAAGAGAGGGTCAACACCTACATAAAAGTGGTAAAATGACAAAAAACATTCTCCGGCAAACTGAAAAATCTTGAATGTCAGCATGGAAAAAGTCTAGAGAACCATAACAGGCATACCATGGTGCTAATTGACATTCTGTACTAAATGTGTGATGTATGGTTGGGACTCAGAATAAGTATTCACTCTCATGCCCTGACAGTATTTATGCATTTTTGGTCATAAGCTTCTTATTTTTGAAAAATTCTTAATAAATTTTATTTGTACATTACTTTTATTAGACAAATTTAACTCATTTCATTATTTCTATTCCTTCACTCCAGTAATAAATGAATCACTTAAGGTGAATAAAATGAAAGTAAACCCAGTCTGTAAAATTTAACACTTTTTAAAACATGTTTTACTTCTTCACATTTTATCGCAGTTGTCGCTTTTGTTGAAAACTCATTCGCAAACCCAGAATTAGTCTTTTCTTGAAAAAATCAGCCTAAAGTGCTTTTACGGCAAAGTCTGTAGACACTATAATTGACTGCGATCAGGTGGTGCACAGAGTTTAAAGTCATCTAAAATAAAAAACCAACATTTTCTAACTTCTTTCTACATGTCAGATGCATAATCCTACTTTGAAAGTCATAATTTGGAGTTTTGAGGGTAAAACATGACATATTATTAGTATTTTACATAGAAATCTGTATAAATTAATGTCAACCCTGCTTCTAAATTTAAAAATATGTGTTTTCACACAGAAAGTTCATAAAATGACATATTTTGTTGAAATATGCCTTTATAAAATTAAAACTGCCTTTAATATGGGTGTAGATGATTTTACACAATCACCTTCAAGGTATCACACCGGTAATTGTTTTCACTATGTAATTCTATATAGAATAAAAAATCATTAAAAATCAGGTATTCGAATTCATGAAAAAATATTTAACAGGAAGTGTTAAACGTTACCAGTCACATCAGCTGACACCAAAAAATAGGGTACCTACACGGCATTTTCTGATTTTTTCCATCCGCAAACAGGAATACCCTCAAAACCACGTGTATTCAATGTGTTTATAAACATCCTGTGTGCACCCCAGGAAGTGGCCTCCTATGCCCCGAAAGAAATAGTTCCTGTCAAAAACCAAGTACACAAAATATCCTAAGCACAGATACCAAAAATGTAAAAATAGAATACGGGAAATTAAAAAATTTCTCATAATAAAAAAGTATTTCTTTATTATGTATGGAACTACAATTGACTAAGTTCATTTTGATTGGTCAATTACCGGTGTGATACCTAGTTCATTTTGATTGGTCAATTACCGGTGTGATACCTAGATATTGACAAAAAATCAGTGTTGTGTCCGGAGTGTATGCAACCTGTTGGACCCGGGTTGTATACCCCTTCTTTTTCTTAATTATATCCTTGTACGAAATATCATTGAAAATGTTACTAAACTAGTGACAATTGTGAAATTAAAGTTCTATTTACTGTTTTATATAATTCACCGGTTTTGTACTAGCGCAACTCTAGGTTCATGAAATCCATGTTCGTCGCCCTTTTCAAGCATTCTATCTGAATGTACGAGGTACTTTGTTTAACTGTTTAATGTGATGACTTCTTTTCGATTGAAAGCAACTCACCCAGACGTTCTCATAATGAATGCTTTATTTTAAATATTTTTAAAAAAGTTTTCTCAAAAAACTTAAAGCTTAAAAATAATTTTATATTTATAAATGACTTTGAAAAATAGCGTTTTTTTTGTTTTTGTTTTTTTTTGTCTTTTTGTAATGTCATGAACATCGCGCAATATGTAAACAGACCCCACTTCTGTTAACAATGATTAGTTACTTAATTCAATTATTAGTTCAAACGTAATTTAACATTATTATTAAATGTCAACACATAATGAAACTGTAAGCTGTAGATAATTCACGTGCAAATCTGGACACTGATAGATAATAAATTTAATGTATTACGATATAATTTTAATATTAGACATGCGTAGATCCAGACTCAGAAATCTTTTACCAAGAAAAATGAAATCTAAAAAGTAATAATAATGAAAATAAAAAAGGCAAACAACATGTTTAAATCTCCGAAACATTTAGTCTATTTTGTGGTGTTTGGCTAAATTGGGGGGGTGGGGGGGGGTTATTATTACAAACTGTTTTCCTTTACGTATTATTTGTATGCTGTGTACTTTGCCTCCAGAAGCCCACATTTTGGCAATAAATCATTTGTTTTATATTGTTTTCAGGGGTCCATATTTTCTTAGTAAAGGGGGGGTAGTCCAACGCCATTTTTTGGTTACTTTACAATGTAGATTAATAACTCTTAAAGTTATTGGAGGGTAAAAATTTATCGATTTTAATAACATTGATTGTACCCAAAGCAGTGAGAGTAGCGAGCCTTTTCTAAAATTACATTCTAACACCCTCAAAAAATGTTCGTCCCTTAGAAATATATATATTTTTAAGTGGGCTTTACATGTTCATTGTCATTTGGTAAAATATGAGATCTTTACAGATAAGGAAAAAATGAGTTTACATATTGCTGTAATTGAAAGGAAAATTAATATGAATGGCAAAAATATATTGATTATTATACATGTTACTGAAACAAACAAAAATATATTCAAAATACACAATTCATATAGTGTTTGTTTTATGTTTAACAGGGCGAAATTTTTAGTTTTAAACGAGTTGACCCGAAGAGAGTCCAAAGTGTCCCTAATACTTGGGGGAGGGGTTGTCCTTTGAGGAAATTCCATGATTACGTAGATTTAGACCAGTGCGCCATGTAGCGTTAATTCAATAACGTTCGTTCTTTGCACATCGTCTAGCGCCAATTCTGTTCATGAATGTCGGTGATCGTTCCTTTTTCAATTTTTAATTCTTTCGATTTTTTTTAGCTAGTTTCTTTTTTTACGTCAGTATGTTTATGGAAACTATTCTTGGTTCGGCATAAAGGTCTTTTTAACACTTTCTGTCGCTTATAAACCTGTATGGATAATATCTTCAATCATACTTCGCACTGATTTTTGTAAGAAAAATTTTAGAGGAGGTATACATCCCTGGCCCAACAGGTTGCATACACCCCAGCGACAACAGTGATTTTTCGCCAATATCTTTAATTACGAACTGTTTTATTTACAGACAATTTATACATACGTTTATATAGATAACATGTATTTAACAGTAATGTGAAAGTGATGATAAAGCGAAGTTTTGTACTGATATTTGATCATAAATACAACGTAACGTCAATCTTGCTCTGATCCTCGGAATTGTGTTGAGGTGTTTGATAAAACTAGAAGGTGAACAATGGATTCTTAGGTATCCAAATACTCCTTAGATAATGCTTTCTTCCGTAGGCATATGCTTTCCGGCGAAACATATCTATAAATTGAGAAAATGGACAAAAACATACATTGATCCTCTTTTTATGGTTCAAAAGTATACATCCCGCGCACAACATAGCATACACCCCGTATGTTGGGATATACACTCTTCCTTGTACCTGGGTAATGAAGAACCCACAATAGTTATTCCGTAATCTACATAAAATATATATACATGTATTAAATTGAGCAAAAACTGCACAGGTGAGCATGTGGCTTACAGGCCTCTTGTGTTAGTATTTAAATAATAAATTCATTACCAGTCTGAAATTTAAGAGTTTAATGAGGTAAATTTTCTTAAAGATTTTTTGGAATATTGTTTGTAAAAAAAAAAAAAAGAAAAAGAAATCAGCTTATATTTGGAAGTATTGGAAGTTGATGAATCTGTTCATGTTGTCAAATGCGAATAATATTTTTAGTGCATGGAAATTTTGATGAAATTCAAAACTTGAGATGCCAAAACATTTTTCGAAAAAACGTATCAGTATATTTTTTTGGTTGGGGGGGGGGGGGGGGGGAGGGGCTTTCCAAACCCACCTGGATTACCCCAGTTGACTTCGCCCATTTACACACTCATCCCAAACCTTTTTGTGTAAAATCCTCGGAGCATGTTTTTTCTCCCCTTTGCTCAGTTGGGCTCATACTTCATCCATAGTGTGTCCTTGGATAGAGGGTGTGCAGTGACCTTGAACAGATTTTCTAGATGAAAGGTCAGAAAATTTCTTTGCATAGACCCTTGTTCAGGGTCAAAAACCTCCTTGTGTAAAATCCTTGTTCAAAGCATAATTATTTTCTCTCCCCTTTATTCAGATGAGCTCATACTTCATCCATAGAGTAGAGGGTGTGCAGTGACTGTGAACCAATTTTCTAGATGAAAGGTCAAGGTCAGAAAATCTCTGCATATCAATTCCTTGTCCAGAGCATATTTTCTTTCCCTTTGACTTAGTCAGGCTCAAACTTCATCTAAAGAGTGCCTGTGGGTAGAAGGTTTGCAGTGATCTTGAACTAATTTTCTACATGAAATGTCAAGGTTGAAAAACCTTTCTGTGTAAAATCCTAGTCCAAAGTATATTATCTCTCTCAGTTGGACTCATACTTCACTCATACAGTGTTCATGGGGTAGAGAGTGTACAGTGACCTTGAACTTATATTTATAGATGAAAGGTCATGGTCAGAAAACCTCTTTGTCTAAAATCCTTGTTCAGGGCATATTTTCTCTCCCATTATTCCTACATGGATCAAACTTCAAGTTTCTAGGTTTGTGGTCAAGTCTAAAATTTCTATTTAAAAAAAAAAATATTGAGAATGTTTTCTCCCATTAGTCCCATCTGGACTTTACCAAAAAGCGCCCTTGATTAAGGGTCTCTCGTCCTAATGTCCTTTGCTAAAAGTGGGACCCTTTGAGATCGTCACCATCTCAACGATGTTTAGTCCATGCTGCAACTAGAAATATATCCCTCCCAAAATGTTTTTAAAAAGTTTACTCACCATCGTGTCTTTCGTCTACATCTAATAACAAAAGGGCACGGCCAGAAGTCTTTTCTAATGATTTGTTACAACTTTGAAATGCAAGTCCTATTACTCAAGTAGTGTGTTTTCATTTGTAATGTTTTTAAGGGAGAGAGGCAGTTTGAGAAATAGTATTAGGAAAACCTGCTTTTCAAATCTTTATCAACATCCAAAAATAAAACCGCCACTAAAGTAAAAAAAAAAATACATGTGAGTTTCTGACTTAAATCCATTGGAAAAAAAAAATACATGATTGTCTTCATTTTGAGTGTGCAGAAATGAACTAAATTAAGTTTGAAAACTACTCACTGTGGACCCTCACTTGACTTGTTGCAGACAGGTCAACATACCCCTCAGGGTATAATTATCATACATGTACATGGGCCTGTACAGAATTGCATCAGTCTGGATTAAATCATCATTATCTTAATTAAAATAACAAGAATCACACTAGAGGTGTGATGAAACAGATAGAAACACAAAGAGTTTATTTCTCGTGTAAAGCAGTGTGTAAAACATGTTATATTTAATATGTTGTTTCACTTTTCCCTCGCCTTGATTTGCTCCCTCCCGTTGCTCAGTACCAAATCTCTTGGTACCTGGGAGATACTTATACTATGCATCCAAAAGTTTAGGAAGAGCCCCCAATGCACAGAAACATTTCATATTATGTTGGGCAAGTGCCCCTGGGGTAATCCATAATTATTAAAATATTTCTAAAACAGTTGTGACCCCCCAACCTAAACCATATATATTCTGGTTTCTTATGTCAAAATGCATTGAGTATTATGTTGGGCAAGTGCAAGAACAGGAAATAGACAAGATGCTGAGAGGGGATGTTATTGAACCCATTAATTCCCCTTGGGCAGCACCCATAGTACTCGTTAAAAAGCAAGACGGGACGACTAGATTCTGTGTGGATTAGCACATATCTGTTACTTATGATCGATAAATTCTGTGGACACAATATCAGGAGCAAAGTGCGTGCACTTTAGACCTTGCAAGCGGCTATTGGCAGGTTGTCATGGATGAATCTGACAAGCAAAAGACATCATTTGCAACCTACAGAGGGTTATTTCAATTAAAAGTCTTACTATTCAGCCTTTCAAATAGCCCAGCTACCTTTGAACGTCTGATGGAAGCCATACTTTCTGGGATACAGTGGGGGAAATGTCTAGTGTATCTAGATGATATCATCATTTTTGGTTTGAAGAAACCTTGGAACATCTAACGTCAATTTTCAACAGATTAAAATCCGCAGATTTGATACTAAAGCCAAAGAAATGCGTTTTTATTTCAAGAAGTAACATTTTGCGGACACATTATTTCCCACAATGGCATACGTTGTAATCCTCAGAAAATCACCGCAGTTCGGGACTGGCCAACACCAACATCAGTAACAGAAATAAGGAGTTTTATAGGAATAGCTTCCTATTACAGACGCTTTTCTAGGTAGCCTATCCATTGGCCCGAATAACTTAACAAGAGGCCCAGGGGCCACATCGCTCACCTGAGCACTGTGGCTAGGAAAAAAGGAAAAATCAGTTTAGTATTGAAAAGCTTAAATGCATAAGTGGTCCTTACCTACCCCTAAAAGTGAGTGGTGGGGGGGGGGGGGGGTCATGATTTAAACAAACTTGAATCTACACTAACTAAGGATGCTTACATAATTTTTTGACTAACTGTGACTTTTTTCTCTACAAGTTTGAACTTTCATTGTGGCCCCACCCTACCCCTGGAGGTCATGATTTGAACAAACTTGAATCTACACTATCTGAGGATGCTTCCATATAAATATGACAAACCGTGGCTTTGCTATTCTTGAGAAAAATTTTAAAGATTTTTCCTATATATTCCTATGTAAAACTTTGATCGTTCAATGTGGCCCCACCCTACCCCCGGGGGTCATGATTTGAACAAACTTGAATCTACACAACCTGAGGATGCTTCCACATAAATATAACCAATCATAGCTTTGCTGTTCTTGAGAAGAACCAAACATAGCTTTGCTGTTCTTGAGAAGAAGATTTTTGAAGATATTTCCTATGTACACCTTTGTGTAACTTTGATCGTTCATTGTGGCCCCACACTACCCCCAGGGGTCATGATTTGAACAAACTTGAATCTACACCACCAGAGGATGCTTCCACATAAATATGACCAATCATAGTTTTGCTGTTCTTGAGAAGAAGATTTCTGAAGATTTTTCCTATGTACACATATGTTACACTTTGATCGTCCATTTTGGCCCCACTCTACCCCGGGGGTCATGATTTGAACAAACTTGAATCTACACCACCTGAGGATGCTTCCATATAAATATGACCAATCATAGCTTTGCTGTTCTTGAGAAGAAGATTTTTGAAGATTTTTCCTATATATTCCTATGTAAAACTTTGATCGTCCATTGTGGCCCCACCCTACCCCGGGGGTCATGATCTGAACAAAGTTGAACCCACACCACCTGAGGATGCTTCCACATAAATATGACCAATCACTGCTTTGCTGTTCTTGAGAAGAAGATTGTTGAAGATTTTTCCTATATACACCTATGTAAAACTTTGATCGTCCATTGTGGCCCCACCCTACCCCCGGGGATCATGATTTGAACAAATTTGAATCTACACTACCTGACAATAATTCCACATGAGTTTCATCTTTCCTGGCCCATTGGTTCTTGAGAAGAAGATTTTTCAATAATGCCATTAATTTTTTGCTATTTCGTAATTATCTCCCCTTGGAGGAGGGCGTGGCCCTTCATTTGAACAAACTGAAATTCCTTCACCCAAGGATACTTTGTGCCAAGTTTGATTGAAATTGGCCCAGTAGTTCTGGAGAAGAAGATGAAAATGTGAAAAGTTTACAACACCGACGACGACAGACAACGGACAAATTTTGATCAGAAAAGCTCACTTGAGCCTTCGGCTCAGGTGAGCTAAAAAGACAAGAAGCTTGAATGGTCCGAGGACTGTGAAAAAGCTTTTAATAGCTTAAAACATCTGTTAACAACTGCGCCAATACTGTCTTACCCATCAACAAATGACACGTTTATATTAGATACGGATGCCAGTGCCTATTGAGTCGGTGCTGTTCTATCACAGCTCCAGGATGGAAAAGAGGTTGTAATTGTTTATGGCAGTAAAACACAATGGGATATTGCGCAACGTATCGAAAGTTGTTGGCGGTCGTTACATTTGTAAAGCAGTTTAGACACTATTTATATGGCCGACCATTCCTGTCAAGAACAGATCATGCGTCCTTTATTTGGCTAAAAAAAATTCAAAAAGCCAGAAGGCTTTTTGGCGGGCTGGATCTCGCTATTAGGAACGTATGACTTTACTATTGAATACCGTAAAGGAAATTTCCTTGGGAGTGCAGACGTGTTGTCTACAAGACCCTGGAAGCATTGCAAAAGAGAGAACTGGAATATTCTGTCAATACTGTGACAGCGAGTGCACATGCAGATGTAAATTCTATTGCACAACTAGGATCAAAGTGGCTAGAACAATGGAGTCTTGAATCTCTACAGAATCAACAGGACACTAATCCATCTATTAGTCAAGTAAAACGTCTTCTGCTAGAGTGTACAGAACGTTCCAAAGTAAATAATCCCAATCCAGCAGTAAACTGTCTACTTCGACAGTGGAATAGATTAAGTATAGTTGATAAAATAATATACAGGAAATGGGATAAGGACAACAAAGAAGTAATTCTACAGTTGGTTGCACCTAAATCTCTCAGAAGGGAGATAATGTGCCAATTACACAATAGTCGTACCTCGCTTCATCTGGGACGAGAGAAAACCACGCAGTCCATAAAAAAGCAGTTCTACTGGCCTGGTATGTCAGATGACATAGGTCGTTGGTGTCAATCATATCAACCGTGTGCTAAAAGGAAATCAGGATCTGGAATAGGAAAATCACCATGCAGCACGTAACAGTAAATGGACCACTTTAGTGCATTGCAATAGACATAGCTGGTCCTTTACCAATGACAAGTAATGATAATCAGTAAATAATGGTAATTGGAGATTATTTCTCATAATGGAAGGAGGATCTTGCTTTACTTGATTATACGGCCCAGACCGTGGCAGACAAATTGGTACCAGAGTTTATGTACAGATTCGGGGCACCTTACCACATTCACAGGGACCAAAGAAGGGATTTTGAGTCAGAATTATTTTCTGAGATCTGCTCTCTCTTATACCATCCCCAATCCGATGGGATAATTTAACTGTTTAATCGCACTGAACAACAGATGCTGGCCATTTTTGTAAATGAAAATAGAACAAACTTGGATGATCACTTACCATATCTAATGATGGCGTAGCGTGCAACTGTCCATGAAAGTATAAATGTACACCAAATCTAGTAATATTTGGAAAGGAAATAATGCTTCCGATTGACATTATAGCTGGATCACCTCCTATACAATATCCAAACAATGGATGTTACAGTTCGTATGTAGAATGGGTACGGAACTCAATGGAAATGTCCTTTTTCACTGCTCTTGAAAATTTAATGTATAGTTTTAAAAGACAAAAGTGATATTATATCAGATTAAAACCTTGAAGTTTTTCCTTGGACGATTTAGTATGAAGATGGTATCCTCCGAAGGCACAGCAAAAATTGGGTTCAGGATGGACAGGACCATATGCCATTGTTCGAAAGTTGTCCGACATTACTTATGAGTTTCAGAACTCAGCTACTGGGAAAATATATGTGGTTCATGTTGACCACTTAAAAGAGCTTAAAGGCGATGGAGTATCTGAAAATTAGCATATTTCTGACTCTGATGAATCTGTAGTCTCAATACAAAGCAGATAGCTGCTTTGATCAGGGATCGAAATTAACTTTTTTGACCACTAGCAAATTTTAGCTAGTGGAATTTTTTTTTACTAGCAATATTAAACTTTCACTAGCAATTTTTCTTCTCATAGTAATTATTTGAATAATTTCATAGAAAACTAATTTTCTGCAGTAAAATAACATATTTATTATTATTATGGCAATAAAATGTACTGTAAGAGTCCATTAATAAGAATAAAAAAATCCCCAGTATTAATTTATTTCAAATTGAAGTAGCATTAAGCAATCAAGATTTACAGTAATCTATAGGACTTGACTTCAGGGTTGGCAAAAAACTGGGAAATACTCATATTTCCCAGGACGGTGGGAAATACTGGTAATTACCGGGAATTACTGGTATTTCCCGGGAAATACTGGGAAATAAGAAATAGCTACATATTTCATTCATATTGACATGTAATACACTTTATTGGCCAAGGTATCACTGTCCCTGATTTAAAAAATTCTGGTTTCCAAGTTATTCACTTTATATAATCATAAAACAGTATATTCAATACCAGTCATGAGTGTCATTAGTTTGATGCTCGAGTCAGATGTATAGTTTATAAAGGTCCATGAAATGAACCCAAAGATCCCAATTGATTTTTATGTGACTAAAGAAGGATCAAAGAAAATTCTTAAATGTAGAGTATGGTATAAATATCAAAAACCTATATAAGAAGAAGCCTTTCATTTCTTCTCAAGGTAATTATGTCTCAAAACAGGAGCACAAAAGTGTCCAGAGCAATTTGTTAAAACAACATGATTGTTTGTAATAACTACAGTGTTTATAGAAGGATTATAACAAGTTTGTTTTGTTCTTGGATTTATAATTAATAAACTTAATAATTTAATTTTACAAAACTGAAAAGAAACTTTACTTGGAAAACTTCAGTTTTATACAGCCAGGGAAATGTTTCAGAATGCTTATGAGTATGGGACCTGGAGTAGTGATACATTCTGAATATTTTACATTGCAATTAGAGACATATTTAATATTATTCATCTTCTGTTTTTGTGTTTATTTTATTTTTGAATTTTGTATAAGATTGAATGAATTATAAAAATAAAAAAAACTTTTAAATTTGTATTTCCCAATATTTCCCGTTTAGAGAAAATTTGTAGTATTTCCCGGGACGGGAAATACCGGTATTTACCACTGGTATTTCCCGGCCAACCCTGCTTGATTTTAGTCTGACATTAAGTCCTAATGACCTATGGCAAATTTGTTTCCATAATATGGTTCTCCCATTGATGTCTGATTCAGGTATCACTGGTGAGGACCATATGGAACCAAATTTGTTCTTCGAAGTCTCTGTCCAGAGACCCACCACCTATTTACTACATCTCGTGGTTTGAAGGTGGACAAACCATCAGGACTGTCACCAGTAATTTCAATTCTCATCAAAATGTTAATTGTTTCATTTGATAAACAACATCTGCAATCATTTTTTATGCGTTTCAGGGTTGAAAATCCTCGCTCACATGTTGCATTAGACAGAGGGAATAATCATACTAAGTTTATAACTTATAATATTTGTGTAATGCTGACACTGTACATCCTCCTTCCAGATTCTCTGAAAAACAGATAGCGGGTGACATGCTTTAAAATGGTCATTCCTGTTTGTATACGCTTTCAGATCCGTCCATTCTTGTAGAGCGTTATCAAGATTTAATCCAGGAAGCAGAGTCTGGAAATGGGCTACAATCTGTCGAATTTCTGCCACACCATACTGAACTAGGGCTGGAAAATAAAAATAAAAAAAATCATTAATGTTAATGATGTCAATAATAAAATAAATTAATCACTTGCAAATTTTAGTGACGAGAGTATTTTTACAAATTTCAAACTTCTGTTATATCATTTACATACCATTGCCTGTGTTTAAATCTGGCCAGTTTTTATGGTCAAATACCAATGAACATTGGAACAATGGATCTTCCGAAAGATTTCTGAATCGTTGCTCCTTAATGTCTGACGCCTTTCTCTATCAAATGCATCAATGTTGACTACATTAAGGAGATTCTGATTATGGAGAACTCCAAAAACTACATGTACATCATTAGGGAACTCTGAAAGTTTCACAACAGGATTTTCAATCATGTCAGTAGTATAAACAGCCTAGCTGGCCGGGTCAACTGAGTGCACTTTTGGGCCCCTGGGGGGATGGCCGGGTCAACTGAGTGCACTTTTTGGCCTCTGGGGCGATGGCCGGGTCAACGGAGTGCACTTTTGGGCCCTGGGGGGATATCCGGGTCAACTCAGTGCACTTTTTGGGCCCTGGGGGGGATGGCCGGGTCAACGGAGTGCACTTTTGGGCCCTTAAAGTGCCTGAAAAACAAAAAAAAAATCCATGTGAGATCCTACCTAGCCCTAAACTTGGCAGCGATTCAAATCTTGATTATGACGTCATTCTAGTCCTTCATCGCCTCTCTGGCTGCTTAATTTTGACACTTTAAAAACACAGCTGATCTCCAGCTGTTATTCTAAAAAAAGAAAAACAAGTCAATGTTAAAGTTTAAAAACTCTTTTTATTTAAGTATGATACAAAGTCAATTCTTCTTTTGAAGTTTCAGGGACTTCTTGACCTCTTCCTTGTGTTTTCTTTTCTTAGGCTGGTCCAGTGGAATCAGATTTTCTTTGTTCTCCTGATGTACAATAGCTTCTACAGGAATGTTTAATAAATTACCCTGTTTGTCCCCGAGACTCATGTTTTCCTGCGTCTTTTTTTTTCCTTGGGCTTGGGTGGTCTCTTCTTCTCAGACAGTTTGTTTTGGTCACACTTATCGGCCCAATGTCCAAATTTTCCACATTTGTAGCATAGGTCTTTCTTGGGACATTCAGGGGCCCAGTGTCCTAACTCTTTGCAGATGAAACAGGGGTTGGTCTCTCTGGTTTTCTTTTGAGCTTCTGTGTCTGTGGGTTCTCTACCTTTGCCTTTTTCTTCTATATTCCACACTTTATCCTCCAGTTGGGCCATTTTGTCTCTCAGGTCAACGAATTCACTCATGACTTTCTCTTCAAACTTATTTGCATTCACTTGCATCTGGTTTAGCATGTTGACGATCCCCTCTAACGTGTTGGTTAAAATACCAAAGTCCTCTTTGGTCATGGCCTCTGGGAAATTATACAATCCCAAGTCCAGTCCTACAGGATCCTGAGTCTCTGGCATGGGGGCTATGACATAGCCTTCAGGTGTCGCATAATTAGGGTTGTCTTTGGTATTCATCATTGCTTGTGCCATGGTATACACCTCTGACTTCTGAAAAAAGTTCTGACTGAAAATGATGACCCATACACTCTCTGCGCTGGTTTTTATACTTTTTTTAAAGGAAGGGGTCCTGGAAAAACCCACACGCGCTCAGCACGTTCTGAGATCTGGAAATTCCTGAGATGTGAGATTTGAGATCTGGGAAAAACCCACACGTGCTTCACACGTTCTTACTCTATTTAAGTCTATTGGTTTTTCCAAAGTCTAAAAATAAATTTAAAAAAAAAATTAAGTCTATTGGTTTTTCCAAAGTGTAAAAATAAATTTAAAAAAAAATTAAGTCTATTGGTTTTTCCAAAGTCTAAAATAAATTAAAAAACAGGGGTATAAATAAGATAAAATATCATGTCTTCTGTTCATAATCAATTGTCATGTCGAAGCAATACCACTCTTTGATTTTAGAAGGCTATGATTTGTTAATGCAATGGATAGAACAACACGAACAACCTCTTCCTCCCGAGGCAGAACAAGTGTTTCAGAGAGCCACTACCATCATAGAAACCATTCAAGACTTATGGTTACAATGCCTGGCCCTGTTACATCGTCCCAACTTGGGGAGACTAGCTACACTGCATTTTCTATGTCAACGCATGAAAGAAACTCTGCCCCAGAAATGGTATGGGTTAAGCCTGACCCACTATCTCGGAAAGCCTTACACTTTTTTATGCCATCCCCAAGCAAGGAAAGTGATTTTACTCTGCCAGGAAATAAAATCGATGGAGAAAATATGCATTCAATACGGGATGAAATATCTGGAAATTTCAGAGAGACTAAGAAATGTGTGACTTTTAATACAGACTTGAATGAAATTCATTATTTACCACCCGAAGATCGGAAAAGTGAATGGATGACTCTAGTAGCCGATCGAATAAGATTTCAACGCAGAATTCAACATTTGGAACAATTGTTAAACAAAAAGAAATAAAAGAATGAAAAGACACTAAGCTTTTTGTTTGTTTGTTATTATTTCTATACAAATGTGACGTCATCATGTATCCGTTAGACTCTGAGTCTATAAAATCCTGGTTTATTTAAAAATCTAAACTTTCCCACTGCAAATAAAGTGTATACAATTTGTTTTTAAACCAATCTGATTCTATTCATCTCAAAATTTTTATCTGAAAAGGTCAGGATCGAAAAGATTCTTATATTCCCTATACAAGTCTTATACATTGATTTTCTGAAAATGGCTGACCTTTGACCTCCCTTGTGTTTATCCCAAACCCGACGCTAAGTTTATTTTTACACTTGTAACGATTCTTTTGATCTGAAAACTATACCGACACTCTTCCCTAAGTTCAATCTTATTGTGTGCGATAAGTTTTCTTTGTGTTACACTCTAAAAAGTCTAAAACGACTTATTTTATGTATTCAGGTCAGTCAAGGTTAACCCTTCGCTTCAGCATGAATGAGCCTGTTCTAAACAAGGGAACAATGTCATGTATGAAAAATACTGTGAAATCATTCTCAAAACTTACCTTCATTCTTTTACTAGAAGGTTTGAATGTATATATAATTCCATAATATGTTATTTAATCCAATGTATGTATTCACAAAACACAAATAACACAATTTTGATTTTTCCATGATTTTCTGAGCTCTTCTTCATCCGGGCTTTTAGGGTGCTCTCTTTTCGGCTCGCGCTGTGTGTATAAATACCGACGCTGATCAGCTGTTAACTGTCATTCGTTACCTAGCTGATTTCGGCCAAACAACGAAAGCATCATGTCTCTCTTTACAGAGAACATTGCGATACAACCTGGAGTGGAGGTGATTTTGCAGATGGTTGTCAGGAGCCAGTACACCGGGGAGGAGTATGCCATCTTTAATATGGGGCGCATTCGCGTGGGAGATCTGAACACCTTCATCTCCACCAACAACACCCGGAGAGCCAGACCCACTCCTTATGCCAGGTCTTCGCCAGCAGCAGGGCGCAGAGGGGAGCCACGGCCCATCTATCATCCGAGGCCAGAGGAGGAGGGCAGGAATTTCGACCTGCCAGACACTCCGGAGTCCCCCCCCCCCCTTCATCGCCGGCCAGAGCACTCCACCGCCTGCTCAACGAGGTTTCAACACCATCACCGCCCCAGGACCGAGCGGTCTTCCAGGGATGTATCCCCTTGTGGGGGATCGAGGCTGCTGTGGCGGAGGGACACTGTGTTCTCTGTCTATGTGACGAGGAGCTATCCAACTTCGTCTGTGGTCGATGCCGCCAGAGGCCAGCATGTTTCCTCTGTGCGGCCCGCCTCATCGACCGAGGAGAGGGCTGCCCCCTCTGTCGATACGGATGCCCAGAGCCGGTTCTTCCTACCCCTCCTCCTCCTCCTTCAACACCCAGGAGAGAGTTTGTGGGCCGAGGCCGTGGGGTCACCATTGAGAGAAGAAGAGACAATGGGATAGCGACTGGTCGAGGGCGAGGGCGACGTCCCAGGGAGTAAACCCTGAAGAAAAAAAAACAACAACGGTCCTTTTAAGGACCAAGTCCCAGGGAGTAAACCCTGAAGAAAAAAAAAAAACAACGGCCCTTTTAAGGGCCAACCCAAATTTTACGAAAAGATACCTTTTTGATACACGGTTATAAAAGAAACGTATAATAACACCAGAGGTCACTTTTTTTTTTTTTTTTTTTTTTTTTTTTGCTAAACTCATAAACACTTATTTTTTCTTGTCAACTCATATTATTTATTTATTTATTATTCGATCGTAACAACAACAACAACAACAACAAAATCTATAGACTTTCTCTCCCCCATGTCCAATAAAAATAAAAATACACATGAAATACAGTGATTTTCTCAAATCATTAGGGAATGTGTTTAAGTACGACTTAATTTTCTGTGTTTATGCCGCCATGATACTCTCGCGGCAAGGTTTTTTTTTTTTACCCCTTCCCTGTTCAAGGCTTGTAATCCACGCTGTAAGTAGTTTAAAGTTTTTTACACATTGTTTATTGTTGTGATTATGTTATCCCTCACCTATATGTTTTAATGTCAGCTATGCTAATGAACCCAGTTCTGCATGATTTTGAGATAATGGTTTGTCATGTGCTTAAAGTATGGCCTGCTATTCATGTCATCATTTATGGTCCATAGTAAATAAACTCTGTATTTATCTTAAAAAAATATATTTTTATGAATGAAATTTCATTGATTCCAGTATAAGTTAGGTCGTGATATATATATTACTCTTTTTTATTCCATTACATTTAAACATGCATTGTTTCATGTAGTATTTTGTCATCATAACGAAAATGGATTTATTTCTACAGTCCTCAACATGGAAGATATGTTTTTTTTTTAGGTTCCTAACCATCTATAATCAAGTCTCTATGAAGTGAAGCCTGGGCTGTACTCTTCCTTTGGAAAAACACACAGTTAATCATCCAACATATAGAAACAAACAAAACTTTGAAGTTTTCAATGAGATACAAATTTTAATTCTGTTTTTACTATACATGTTTATATATATATATATTTTAAAAAATGGATAAAAAAAATGGATAAGTCAAAGATAATTGATAATGTAAATTATAATACCATAGTTGGTAAAGATAGCAAGGTTTTTTATATCTCCAAGTGCTGATGATTTTTTGAATTTTTCCATTTTTAATATTGACATTATATTACAGGGGGAAAAGAAAAAAAACTGTACTGTGAGCCAAACTGGATGATTGCATGGAATTATAAAAAATTCCTAGTGTTTCTACTGCCCCCCCCCCCCCCACAAGGATCTGCTTATGAGTGCATCAGACTGCTGTGGACCTTCTCACCTGTTTTTAAAATATATCTACTTTTGTGGAGGCTGGAGCATGACACTTCATTCCTAAAAAGGTACTTTCAATATCATCACGCCTACCCATATATTTCAAAAAAAGATTTATTTTATATCACATAAAACACACACACACACACACACACACAGTTAATGTTTATGAAGAATGTACACATGTTTGTCATAAGTGTGTACAAATTGTTCAATATAATGTCTATAATGAGTCCAATTTCCTCCAGCTAAGCCACATCCAATCTTGTAAGGAAAAGCAAAAGTTTTATAAGGTAAATTTCCCAATTCTTGTAAACAGGCTTGAAACCATTGCTCTCTATTTTGTGGGGTGTCCTGATAAGTGGAGATTCTTTTAGGTCTGTGACTTGCTCTGCCATAATCCCATTGAGCTAATAAACAAATGACCACAGGTGTTTGTGAGGAAAACACCCTAATGGTTCCTGGCTTATCCCTGTCCTCTTCTAAGGCTAAATTTCTAGACCCTAAAGGTCTGCGGGTGGCATACAAATTCGCTTGAGGATATTTATCTGCTATACTTTGACTCAATCCATGAGCTCTGACTGTTAAACAGTTACATTGATGTACAATAGCTTCTACAGGAATGTTTAATAAATCACCCTGTATCTCCTGGAGACTCATGATCAAATGAGGCTATTTTTTTCTTTTTCTTTTTTTTTATATACCTTTTTTTTCTATCTATATTTAGTATCATGGGGAAACCCCCCCTTTTTTTTATAAAAAAAAAAAAACAACAACAAGAACACATTTTTTTTTTCAATTCTTTTTATTGATAACAACAATTAATTACATGACATTTTGATAGAAACATTGACAAGTTTGTCCATGACCCGTAGGTCTTTTATGATAAGTGTCTTTAAACCATTGAGCTACATAATGATCTCTTTGTAAAGCTGTAATATGGTCAAAGGGGAATAACCACTCGTCTGCTTTCTTTCTCAACTTGTGTCTTTGATGTAAATAATACACACAATATTGTCCACACACATCGGTCTTCCAATCTTGATATCGATACGGATTATAAATCCATTGGTGAGCATGACGCTGGATAAAGTCTTGAATTTCTTTCTGTAAGGGAGGAAATCCATAAGAGTCAAAATATTCCACCACTGGACTGCTCACGTACAGACACACCCAGTGTTCTCCAGGTTGATCTTGAGGATCCGTATTCACCACGATGGCTTTTTCTCCAAGTCTTAATTGATCCGGTAATATATCCAAAGGGTACACTCCACCAAAAGAACTCTTTAATTCTCTGGATAAGACTTCTCTCAACTGTCCCGTATCCATTAGTAATCAATACTCACTTCTCTCTGTTTGTTAATTTCTAACAGGTTATCGAATTCTGCATACACCACACAATTTAAGGTGTTCACCGTATTGTTCGTAAATTGGACTTCTATTCTCAGATTTCCGGTTTCTATGATGTGGAATTTGTCCGATTGCGCTTCTTGATCTTTGGTGAAATCCCAGCCCCACAGAGTGTATCCGTTTTTATACTCTTCTAGGGTGATGTCCGGAGCCCAATCTTCTCCTAATTTTCCCAAGGCTTGATATAGACTCAGATAAGATCTCAGATATAAATCTTCATTGAAATTGGGCTCAAAACAACGAGTACTCATGGTCTCTCCGTTGATACTGACATCTAATTTCTTAATTCCAAAGTTTTGAAAATGAAACGGATTTTTAGTTTTATCTCCGTTAAAAGCCGCAATTTCCACAAAGCCTAAAATGAGACGTTTAGGCATCTGGCCTTGAAACAGATGATCCGTAATCTTAGATTGAGTTCCTGTCAGTATGGTAAAGGTTTTCACTTCGACTCTTCTCAAAGGATACTTGGCTCTATGAGTGTTCAAACTTTGATTAATGCCATTCATCATGACGGCCGTGGGTTTGGCTTTTCTCACCCACAAGACCATGTTCAATATTTTCACTTTTCCCGTACTTAGTGCTTTGATCATCATATAGAACTGAGGTCTAGCTCGATTAAATCTCAAACGGACGTCTACTCCATTGGGTAGAAATCGGTCTTGTTGAAATAGATCCAAATGTAAACGATCAAACAAGGCTATTTTCTTACTATCTTTGATGGCCTGGTGACGTTTTCTAAATCCTTCGTTTCTAGAATTGGCCGGTAACTCTGGGACGATGGGTTCGTCAATGGTCACAGTATCGGCACCACCCTGTGAACCTGGGGTTACATCAAATGTCTTATTTTGAGCCACTCCAAGGTCTGCTACCCCCACTTCGTCCATGTGTTCTGCCGTATCTTTTTCCCACAGACTACAGGCTCTCATCTGGGTCATTAAAGTTCTGGGTTTGTAAGAAAGTAATTTCTCCAGATAAGCTTTGTAAGGATAAGTATCGGTTCCTGGAGACACTATTTTTCCATTGACACTGAGATCGATTTCCGTAAACAAGGAATGAAGGATATTATTCACCGGGGCGCAAGTGGTGTTAGCTCCAGTCAGATCACCACCATCCTCTTTGGTGAATTCACACACCATTTGAACATACGTTTGAGATAAATGCAGATATTGATCTCCTTGTCCTTTAATTTCAAATTCAATGGGAGCCGTATCCGAATTTAAAGTACTAGAAATGGGGTAATATTCTTCCCATTTGGAGTCTTCTAAAGCAATATTAGTCGGGGGGACTTGGAACAATTGTAAATTGTTCATCCCACACGCACAGGAATCTGGTTGCAACATGATGTCTGTCTACTAAGATGGATTTTTCACAAATGAAGGTCAATCTCACTCGACTCCCCTATTTATAGTGTCTCTCAATCAAAGATATCTAAACCCCTTTTTCTCTTCTTAGGACCTCCTCGGGCTAACACAGGTGCTTTTTTTCTTCTTCTTTTCTTACCGAGATTCAATCTTTGTTTCAGGGCTTGTACTCCGTGAGTTTTGACAGCGTCTTTTAAAGATCTCTTATTTTCTAACACATCTAACCCCGTTCTAGCGGCAGCAGTCAAGGCATGTTTGGCTCCCGTTTTCAGTAAATTTCTCACAACTCCTCTCCCTCTCTGCCCTCTTCTTCTTGTTTTTCTTCTCCCTTTACCTTTTTGACCTTTCTTATTCATCTTTTTAAAAGCTAAACTTCCTCCTCTATTGAGAGCAAATAAGCCCGTATTTTTAACGGCATTAAGTCCATGAGTTAAAAGAGCATTTTTGATATTTTTCCTTTTTTTAATCACATCCGCTCCTATTTTAGCTCCGGCAAACAAGGCTTGATTACGACCCATTTTGACTAGATCTTTAAGAAATCCTCGACCTCTTTGTCGCCGCCGGCCTGAGCCTAATTGGACAGCTTCTTTTAAAGTCATCCCTATAGGTAGGTTCGGTACCATTCCCGAAAGAAAGTCTATAAAATTTCCTCCTCTTTGAGATTTCAAATACTGGCGAATTCCCTTTAAATGGGGTGGAAGAAATATGGATGGTATTGGTAATCCAGTAGGATTAGGGGTAAGGGCTCCAGCCAATCCAGAGATAATTCCACCTCCAACACCGTGTCCTTTTTGACGTAATAAACCTCTATGATAGACAAACTGTCCGTGTCCTCTTTGTCTCAATAATCCTGGATGATACTGCATGTTTTCATGACTCGTGTCAGACTGACCTAAATGCACTCCAGGGACTCCTTTTTATACCCCTCCTGTCTTAAGGTTGAATACAATACAGACAGCATATCAGACAAGTCATCACTCCCAATAGGATGTAACAAAAAAGATGTACACTCATCTCAGTACACTTTTCTGAAATGAAGTTTCACGACCGATTTTCCATTTAAAAAAGGCATGGGAGTCCCTAAAGGAGTCATGATATGAATCTCAATGCTATCGAAATGTTTTTTACTCAGTTTCAAATATTCCGCTCTAACAGGTTCCCATTTAGCTTGTTTTTTATCTTCCAGATTGAGTGTACAAGGAACCACTCTTAATAATTTCAAGGCATTGGATCCTACCGTCTGGGGTTCAATCAAGTCACAATACACGTACATGGAATTCAGATTTCCATATAAATCGACGTTATGGTTGCCCATGTAACTCACGTTGATCTATTTGGTTTCTGTATGGTTCTGAAGCATCACCTTCTTACTTTCTATTCCTAACTTATAAGCTAAGGCTGTGGGAAAACGAATGCATAAGGGATATTTTCTAAGTTCTCTCCCCGTAAACTGATACATCACTTTATCATATTTGTCATGATAGACTAATTTCATGACATTCTCTTTTCTAGGATCACCCAAAAACTTCCATAATTTATTCAAAGTTCTTTCCAGTCCAAGACTGATTTCATTTGTTAAAGCCATGGGATGAATGTAGGGCCCCGGTCTAAAGTGAATTCGTTTAATTTCCATCTTCTGGTCTTCCGTTATGAGATTAGCAAATTCAGTATGGTCCCAATCTAACAGTACAGGACATTGGCTTAATGGCATCGCCTCTATGCTTTTCATTTTAAATCTGCCCCATTTAAAGGCACTAGGTTCTTGGAGTTTTGGAACATAAAGCTGAGGAAGCAGGATGTCAAAATAAGCTTCCTCTTCTGTGATGTTTTTCAATGAAATGGGATACATCAATTCTGTTAAAGCCACTTCCCATTGTCCATCTGTTAAATCTACTGTTTGTGGTAATAAGGTTTTAAATTGAGCAGTCGTATTACTCGGAAAAGATTGCATGGACCCATCACTGGGTAAAGTCATGTAAAAGTCACTGCTCTCGGCCATGTTCAGTGAGATACTGAGACAAAATAACTTAGGACCCTTCTATTTATAACAACACTTTTTTTTTGTTTTTTTTTTTAATTTTATTGAGTCTATTTTTTTTTTTTTTTTTTTTTTTTTTTTTTTTACACTTCTTCTTCTTTTTCTGATCTGTAATCAATCACTCTGTCCAAAACACCAGGTCCTTCCTTTTCCATATTGTCTTTGATCTGGGAAAGGGGGATGCGACAATACACGTACTGTTTAACATCGTGATAATCTGAAAAGGTCAGTTCTTTTTTCTTCATCTTGAAAAAATGTCTCACACACTCTCCTATGTCGGAGTACCAGAGACTTTCGTTCAGAACCAGGGTCATCGGTGTCGAACGATTCATAGGATGAGTACAGCTGACCCATTTATATTGCTCGTAATGCTGGTTGAATTTCACCCTCACTCTAGTTCCTTTAGGATGCGGGATTTTGACTCTTTTTTCCAGCCACACGTTTTCCAGGGAATGTCCTGGATGATTTTCAAAGAAATCCAGGATCGCTCCTAGTTTAGTTTTCATCCACCCTCCTTCCATGTAAATAAACTGAGTGACGGGGCTCTCACAATACCAACGATACTGCATCTTTTTAAAACACGTCTGACTTGGACACTGAACTTTTTCAGAATGAATGATTTTTTTTGGGGTCATACCTCTTTATATAACCTTATCCAATCTATTTTTAGCATCTCAGGAAAAACCAAACAACATTTTTTTTTTGATTTTATGATTTATTTCCTTCATATCTACATAATGGACAAAGTCTGTAGCAAATCTTGACGAAGTTCTCGACACATTTCACACAGCATGGATACTGTCGGCATTGTTGGCACTTCCATCTCCCCTCCGTATTTTCCTCCCAGCAGGTCAGGCATTTCTTTAAGGCTCTCTTCCTGGTGACTTTGACCCATAGGGGCACCATATTCTCTGCCCCGTACTTCCATGTGAAATATTTCACGCACCAGCTACATCCACAGGTCTCCATGGAAGGGGGATCATCCACAAACCAGTGAGGAAAAGCCATTTCACAATGCTCGCAAAATTGATAAGTTCTGTGATGCCATCCGGGATGGTCATACACCGTAAATGTACGCTCATGGATCATCTCCCTATCACAGTAATGACAGTGATACTTTTCTACCTCAAAGAAATACTTCAGTCTCCACATAAAAATCATGATGAAATGTGGTGGTAGTGGTGAATTTTTTTTTTCCAAAAAAGCTCAGCTTTAAATACCTTTGGATCTGACTATTTATAGTCGCTTTGAAAAAACCCACACGTGCTTCACACGTTCTTACTCTATTTAAGTCTATTGGTTTTTCCAAAGTCAAAAAATAAATTTTTTAAGTCTATTGGTTTTTCCAAAGTCTAAAAATAAATTTAAAAAAAAAACAAAAAAAAAAAAAAAACAGGTTTTTACCTAGGGCATAAACTTGGCACCGATTCAAGTCATCAAGCTGCCTATTGTGACGTCATCACATGTATTCAGCTGAGAAAATAAGACCTGGTTTGTTTATTTATTTATTTTTTTTTTTATTATTATTGTTCAAATCGACACAAGGGACAATTTCTGTAAGAAAGCCGTATAATGGACTTGTAACACTTTTCACAGCAGGGATATTTCATACACTGTTGACATTTCCATTTTCCTTGGGTGTTTTCTTCCCAACAGGAGGGGCGTTTCGATCTTGGTATTTCTTCTCATGCGCTTAGCCCAACGTGGCATCATAAAATCAACCCCATATTTCCACAGGTAATATTTCAGGCACCAATCACAGCGACAATACCACAAACTAGGGGGATCGTCTACTTCCCAGTGAGGTATACGTTCTCCACATTCATTACATCCCCAATACCAACCAATAACGTCGTCGTCACTGTCATACTCAGGTAATTTACTGATCTCTCTCAACTGCCTATGGCAATGAGGACAGGCACTATTTTCTTGGTGAAGAAAATACGACATTCTCCACACAGAAGGCATGATTGAAAAAATTGAGCACAGTGAACTCAAAGCTAAGATTTATATATACCTTGGGATATCTATTTTTAGTCGAAGCGGAAAAACCAACAACACCAGAATTTATTTTTTTTTTCTTAGGTTTAATTCACAACAACAACAACATTAAAATAACAAACATGGAATACTTTTGCATAGTTCTTTTTGAATAGGAAAAGTTCTCCTCATGTACAAAATGTTTCACAAGCACAGTCCATGATGTCGTATCCTACTCTGAGCACTTTGTTTACATAATCTTTGATACAATCTCGGACTTTTTCCATCCATTTCCCTTGAATCCAGGTCCTTGCTGGTGCCTCTGTTTTGTGAGCCAAGACGTATTTGACTTTCCATTTGAATTCCTGATACTGGGGTCGCCATGACCCTAATAATAATACTATGAGTGGTGCACATTCATGGTCCGGTAATTTGAATCTCTTATACAGGTACACATCATTGACTCCTGTTTCTCCCGGATTCTTATCCATGAAATCTTGGATGCATTCCTCTTTGTTTTTCATCCATTCTCCTTTTTTAGTGGAACCTGTATGCTCTTGCATTTTCCAACGATACTCGGAGCTTAAAAATTCCATGTTGTGCTCTGTCCTCAGTCAGATCAGAAATGAAAAAAATCTTTGTTGTTTCCCCATTTTATATATACTCTGTGGTGTATCTATTTTTTAAAAGACATTAACTCTGTGCATTCGTGGTCTTCTTAGGGGTAGGTGTATGATGCATCATCGTAGGACTAGGCATGATATAACCCACTGAAGAACTCACATATACCATCCAATATTCTCGATTAGGATCGTGTAAAGCTAACATGACCACACTGGTGACGATGAGAGATACACAGATTAATAATTGTGCGAAATAAACGATTTCTTCTCGGGGAACATTCTCTCCACAAAATTTCCAGTGAGGAGTTATTGGATGAGATCCGTTTGGGGAATCCATGAATCGAAACTAGGGGGATATCCTTTCCACCGAACTTTGACTTCTTGAATGATTTTTTTTCCTAGGCGTCGCTTTTTATACCCCAAGATTTCCTCCACTTCGTACAGGTCGTCTTTTTTAATGATCTTTTGTAATTCTTTCTCGTAAAAAGTCCCTTCTAATTCCTCTCCGTTATAATCTTGCACTCTATACACGTAAGGATACCTTCCAGGAACTCTTTTTGAAATGGTAAACAGTTCTGTGGTCCAGTTAGGTAAATATCCTTTTTCAAATGTGCGCTTGGCTTTACTGATGCGTACCCGATCTCCTTCTTTAAACTGAGGTTTAGGAAACTGTTTCCGATTGGATTTCCCATATAAAGTTTTCCAGACTTTTAACACATTAGAAGCATTCACTTGAGCTGGTGTTCTTTGGATACTGCGATGATAAGTGTGATTGTAAGCATACACTAAATCCGGTAAGATCTCTAAATACCGTCTGGTTTTATGACGGGTGAAATAACGCCACATGCGTGCTTTGAGAGTACGCTGAAATCGTTCCACGATACTGGCTTTGGTGTCCGTATTACGAGTGGTAAAAAAATGAATGGATTTAAAAGCTTGTAAGAATTCTCGATTGGTAAATTCTTTTCCTTGATCCGATTGAATGCGGACGGGACGTCGACCGTCTTGTTGAAAAATCTCTCGTAATCCTCGAATCATTTCCTTTCCCGTTTTCTGTTTTAAAGGCACCACCCAGGCATATTTAGATAAGACGTCAATGGCACACAATAAAAACGTATATCCGTCATTGTGTTTCTTTAAACTGGACACATCTGCTAAATCTAATTGCCATTGTTCGTCTATATCCGTCACTCTAGTCTGTTGTCTCCGGAATTTTCTTTGAATGGGTTTATGTAAGGTATACGTATCTTGCTCTTTTAACCATTCTCGAATCTTTTTCAAGGAAATCTTATGTCCCAGACTTCTGACCTGACGATACAAAGCTTGTAGTCCTCCGTACCCTCTTTTAGGATCATAATAAATCTCTTTTAAAATGTCTTCCACTGGTTTCTTTTTCATATCTTAGGTAATGAAAGCCAATTTTCGTCGATCTGTTCTAATCTCTTTTTCGGTAAACTTGGACTGAATTTAGATTTTTTGATGGCCTTCGCTAAATTTAACAGAGGTCTAGGAGTGGATTTTTTTATTCCTCCATCTCCTACAGGTCTACTAATAAGGGTCAAAAATGAAGAAGAAGCATCTTTAAATCCACTATCGCCCTCGTCCTCACTATCACTGAAGATACTTTTAGGAGTACTGATTTTTCCAGGTCTCTGCATGGCTTTTATAAGGTTTCCATTGCTCACGTATTCCAGAGGAGTACGCGTCTCTTTTAAAGCTTGAGCAAATTCATCTAATCCTTTAGGAAGGGGATGGTTTTTACGAGAACGAGATCTCATACTATCAGCCTTTAAATCCACTATGTTAGAATCGGGAACTTTTTGACCTCGATAACTAATTTCACCTTCCTTATTCCAACTCAACACCTTGGTTTTCTTTAAATGATTTAATAATAATCCAGCTTTTCTTTTCATGTTTTTATTCACTGTTTCAAGGATTTCATCTTCAATCTCAGCTGGGGCTGCTGGTGATGCTGCTGCTGCTGGGGCTGGAGCTGCTCCTGCTGCTGGAGCTGCTGAAATTTTAGGTTTAGAAATAGGTTCCTGTCTAGCTTGTTGTAAATAATTCCTATATCAATGAAGTTCCTGGCCATATAAAGCGACTTTTTCTTCTGGGGTTAAATCTTCACGTCTTGTAATCTCGTCCAATTCCTGACCTAAACTGATGGTGGATTGAAATTCCGGAGGTTTGGGTAATTTTGCCTTGAGATCATTCAATAAGACTTCGGGAACTAACACCATTTTACGACTCATTTTTTTTTTTCTTCTTCTTCTTGATGACTTTATAGACGGACTGACCGGCACCCAACAGTAAAGGTGCTGCTGAGATTAAAAGGGGTAAAATGTTTCCTCCTTTTTGTTGAAGTAATAAAGCTCGTCGTTTATGGACAGATTGAGGTTTGACCAGTCTCCTGAAGATGTGTTTCTTAGGAGCTAGTTTTCGTTTATGAGCCGAACTGAGAGGTAACACTCCTTTTAATAGGTTGTACACGATCTCGCAGATTTTGAGAATACAATCTCCAGAACAATGTTTTAAAATACCCGTCTTTAATGGAGAGGAATAGTGAGGGTCAGATAACACTCTTAAAAGAGGCCAGTGAGGTTTTAATCGTGTAGAACAGCAAGTCCTTCTTTTCTTCTTCTTAGCCATCCTGGGGTTAAAATGAGGACATGTCCCAGGTTTCTCTCCTTTTTATACTCTCAAGGAGGAGGAGCATACATGTCGTGTTTGTCCTTCTCGTGTTTGTCTCTATTTTTCTGGGTGACGTCGATTTTGGAACAATATCGACATTTATATCTCATTCCTTTAGGAAGTGTAGGTGTAGAGGCGGTCAGAGGTTGAAAGCGTGCTATTTTAGGAGTGTGAATGGGTACTTTAATTCTAGGAGAGGGAATTCCCACATTGACTCGAGGAAACACTTCTAAATCGGTAGCTCTTTGACTGCCTATGGGCCCCATAGGACGATCCATTCTCATTTCAGCTTGTTTCTTTAATAACTCCCCAATAGTTTTTTGTCTTTGTTCCTTATAATACTGATTGATTTCGTTTTTCAGACTTTCGGGCATGGCTTTTCGTTGAGCTGGAGTCTTGGGAGTCTTTTTTTTTTTTTTTTTTTCTTTCTACCACCAGGGGCTTTTCTTTGAGTAGGTTTTCTCTTTTGAGGTTTTCTCTTAGGAGGTTTTCTCTTCTTTCTGGTCTTTTGAGCTGCTCCTCCTACTCGCACCATCCAATCGGGAAACACTCTTTGTTTCTTATTATCGACTCTGACTACCACACTTTTCAAACGACGGACACGTCGTTTCTTAGGTGCATTCCATTTAAATAAATGACGAATGATGACTCCGCCTAGAAATCCGGCTCCTCCGCGTTTTAAAATGGCATTTTTTCTGTCTTGATCACTCGCCGACTTATCGGCTATGATGCTTAAATCATGACGATGATTATTAATAAACTTTTGAGTCTGTTTATTGATGGGTAAGACCCCACGTATCAAATTTCGAGCTCCCATAGCAAACCAATTCAATAAGGCTTTACGCCCTAATTCGATTAAATGGGCTCGCTTGGCAGGATCTCGTTCCCGCTGTAAACGTCGTAACGTTTTCACTAATTTACTCTTGGCCGAGAGAGGTCGACCCATGACGACTGTATAATGATAAATGACAAGTGTAATGTTGGTACATTTTTATTTATACTCTTGTGGCATGTGTACAGTCAACCATTCAAACAATCGACTTCTCAATCTGTATTCGTCTGGGGTCTGTGGATTCAAGTCCACCAGGAGATACCCGTGAGGAACACTGGTGGCTTCTTGATAGGCCGACATCAAATGTGGTAAGGCTAACTGTCGACTCAAGACACTGATTTGAGATTTGTCTCTGGGATTTTTAAACAACACTAAATAATGAGCATTCAAACTAATGGTGCGATGCTGTGGTGCCCGATCAAATAAGTTCTGAGTGATGTAAATCACACTGGTATTCCGATGATGCGCTTTACGGGTAAACCAATCCACGATCGATTCGATGGCTTTTCCTCCCATCATGTCGTCAAAAATGAGTAAGTGAGGAATAGTTAAATTGGTCACTAATTTCTCATCGTCTTCTGGAATATTTCGAATGAAGGAGACCCGATCTGTTAAAGAAGTGTAAGCAGGTTGCCATTCCCGATAACACCAGACAATTTTTTGTGGCATGGGGGTAATCCAATGTAAATTTTCCACCAATTTCTTGACAAATTCCGTTTTTCCCGATTTAGAAGGTCCTGCTACCACCATGGTAAATTTGTGTTTCAATTGAAAAGACGGGAGTGTCTCCTCAGGTTGCATGATGACAAATGAAGAGAAAAATAGGGTTTCAATCCTTTTTATTCATAGTCAACACAGAAATATACGCTGGGTTCTCTTCACATCGGCTCGACAGATGGGGCAATACCGGAAGGTGGGAGCACATAATGAACAGCAACATACGTGTCCGCAAGGGAGTAAAGCCATTTGTAATTCTCTCTCTAAACAAATGTGACATTTTCCTGTGGCCTGGATCTCTGTAGAGGTTTGGTCTAGTAGAGGTTTGATTTCAGGTGAAGGTTTGTATCCCGCCCGGAGTAAATGGTTAATGAATACATTCATCACCCACTCACGTCCTTCATAGGTATTGATGTAGGGACAATTAGGGTTCCAATAAGCATGTTCTACATAAGGATCGTCTGTAGGTTCCCAGAGGTTTAAAGTCATACCACAATGAAAACAGATGGTCTTATCACTCACTCCTCTGTAATAAAATCCGGCTTTGGCTAGGTCGGGTATTAATCCTTTTAAAGAATCGGGCCATCGATCATCAAAGGTAGCTTCTCTCTTTAAGAGCAGAGCATATTTAGGGTAAACAGGAAGGTAGTCTGGCTCCTTATCAACACCAGCCATGACTGAAGTGTTATATTATTTCCCCCCTTTTTATAACCCCTCATTTTTGGGGGTTTTCCCCATAAAATAACAACACATTTAAAATAGTTTTTTTTTTTTAATAACCATAAGGTAAAGTGTTATAATCTTCCATCAATTGTCTCTTATCATAGACAATTCTATATTATTTTTCTAAAGGTATTGTCTTGACTTCATGTTGACGAGTCCTCTGTATTTTGTAGGGATACGAGACTTGGATTTCATCAATTTCTTTCTGGAGCATTTTTTCTAAAGTCTCTGGTGACACGATCTGAGAGGCCCGATAATTGAGAGTCAATCCTTTGACTTTACACATGGATTTTCCCTTGGCGGTGAGGTAAGCATAATTTTTGGGGCCTCCTGACATGAATTTGATAATGTGGTCCCCGTCTAATTCGTCTGTCCATTCTCCTAAACTGTTGCCAAGGGTAGGATTAAATTGTCCCTCCTCATGTTGGTATATGATACTGTCCGTGTCGAAATAAAGGACCCGATCTCCCAAAGGTTGTAAAGTCTCGTAGAGGTGTAATCGGGCATGGGCGGTAGTGAAACAGGCCAGTGCCACGTTTCCGAAGGGACACTCTTCCACAAATTCCTGTTTCTCTTGATAATTGACCAGCATCATGTCCGATTCGGCCTGCTCTTTATTTTCTAAGAGTTCTATCTCTTTGATGTCAATGGTCGAATCTTGTAAGAGTTGTTGTAATTCCTCTTCTTCGGTCAAGTATCGAGTTTTAGGTAATAACAGGCGTTGAGCGAATTTTCCCCACAAGCAATTTAAAAAGAGTTTGGCTATCGTTCTTAGCACCGGATTTTTTTCTATACTTAACAGGTCCATCCTGATCCCTTCTCTGTCTAAGACTTTACGAATGTAATCTAGTTTCTGTTCCTCCGTCTGACAATCAGGTGGGAATCCAGAAGCTTCCTGTTTGATCTTTAAGAAGGTATCGATGTAAGATCTGAATAAATCTCGACTGCTTTCTGAAAAATGCCAAACTTCTTAAATCCGCTCTAGGGTATATCCCATGTCCAGGGCTTTATGTAATTCTGTAGTCACCCAGGTACCCGTAAGACTGCGTTCCTGGTCTGCGTGTTGACATCGATGTTTAGAGGTAGAGTCCTGTCGTTCCGCACACGTTCGACATAAGGGAAATAATAACTTGCCTCCCGTGCGATAAGGTAAAACGGGGTGATAGAGGCCTCGGGGCGGTAAGACCCGACAGTGAATGAGGCCGAAATAAGTTCTCACGTCCTGGAAGTCGTCTGTTATGATCTGAGGATGGCCTAGGGGGAAAGGTCTGTGTTTTAATACGTAAGGGTATAAGGAACAGACGTCCACGTATCTCATGTCCCCCTCCTCACAATATAATTTAGTGGCATTGGTCCGACCTCCGTACAGGGCGTCTCGGGGGTTCAAAGGATCTGGAATGTCCAGGTCTCGTACATAATTCTGTAGAGTTACCTCTCTTTGTACCTGTTGATCGAATTCGTGCTCCCAGATGCTACGGAGGGAGTACCCCATTTCCTCTAAAACAGAACTCCGTCTTAAAGTTTCCTCGTGTAATTGTTCATAGGTAAATTGGGTCCGGTGAGGATGACTTTCGGTCTGTAAATTCGGATAGCAAGTGGGGCATCCGTGCCAATAGCATCCGTAAAATTCGTACACGGTGCGAGTGGCTTCTTGGTATCCGTCGACGGTATAACTTCCGATCTTGACTTCTCCCCCGTTTCTAGCATGTTGGATGTGAGATCCGCTCTGTTGACTCATCCAGCTTAACCACCTACAGGCTTTGGCGGAATATCGACGCGCAGGCTGATACCCCAGGTTGGGAATGATGGCAATGGTCTCTTTGGGCATGAATCCTCGACGGTAGGCTAAATTGGCGGCACTGGCAAAAGTGATGGATTCCTGGAAGGGGTCTACATGGACCAAGCTCTTGAGGGTGGCTCTAAACTGAGCACAACATCGTCGTAAAATATCGACGTCCGAGACACAGTACTCTAAAAATTCCTTCTGGAAATCAAACACTTTTCCGGCTTGTTGTTCGTACCATTGGTAAAAAGCCTGTCGTCCACTTATAGACATGTCGTCCGGATTGTAGTAAGCTGCCGGTGGATAGGGCCCCACGTAATTCTGGTTGTGTTCCGTATTAAAAAAGTGTGGAAAATATCCTTTCTTCAGTTCGGTGAATCCGAAAGCAGAGGGCATCTTGGACAGGGCAAAAGGTAAAAAATTATAGGAATCGATGAATTTCAGTCCGCAGATTTGCATGGATAAGATTTTACTGCCGTTCATGATGACGGTAGGTTTCAGGCAGGCGGAATGAACCAGGTAATTTAAAATGAACTGTCCGTCGTATCCTTTGAAATTGTGGGCGATGATGATGGCCTCGTCGTGTAATAAAGCGGAATTCTTATTTCCTGTAGTGGGTTGTAATAACCAGTCCATGAACTGCCTTAAGGTCTCTGGCCCTCGGAACACGTGTTGACGGGGTCCCATGTGTCGACAGTGAGGACAGGGATCTTCTATGGGTAAGTGACCGCAATGTTGACATACGCGGTGTGCCACACACAGGTTAGGGACGTGGATGCCGGTTTCCTGCGTACATTCGAAATCGAAATAGATGTAGAACAACTGTAAGGTCTCTTTGCCTTTCTTTTTCTTTTTCTCGGGCTTGAGTTGAACGTAGCACTGATGATCCGTGTCTACGGTTTTCTTACAGATCTTACATTGTTTCTGTCCTTTGCACTGGTGATGAGCGAGTAATTTTTTTAGACATCCATTTCTGACAGTGGTCGCATCGTCCCATTAAACTGCATACGTTGGTGACGGTATTCTTACTGTGAGGCTGTACATGGTTTTCGTAGCAAGTCCTACTCTTAAAAAATCCCAGACACTGGCTACATTGAATGCGGCTCCCGTCTTCAGGGCAGGGAGTGTCAGTTAAACAAAAATTACATCGGTGAGGGCACTGGGTACGATGCTCTGTGATGTTTCTGTAGCCCACATCGCAATGATCACAGTAGTATTGATTGCCCGTCACACCAGGCATAGATATGATGGCATCGTAATGATGGTCGTCTAACAGGACATTTAAACAAGTTCCCTCTCCGTAGCCTTTGTAAACGGGCTCTAAACTGAGTTTAGAGGAGGTGGACTTGAACTGGAATATTTTCAGTCGATAGCATGGGGCTAACACTTGTTGTAATTTTCCCCATTCTTCGGGTCCACAAGGCCGATGGATATCACAGCCGGTTTGTTCCATGAGAGCTATGGCTTCGTTTTTCTGGTCATTAGCTCTTACATCTCCTAACCTCATGCGTTTCCATCGTTTTTCCCATTCGGGGTCTGGATGTTCAGGTTTTTGACTGTGTAAACGGGTGACTACGATGGCTCGAGCTAAACAAAACTTATCCCAGGGATTGTCGATCTGAACGATGGATTGTTTCCTCTTCTTAAAACTCCCCTTATTCACCATCAGATGTTTGGTTTTGTCTCCACCACTCCCTTCCGGATACTTGACCCGAAACATGTCGAATTCCATGGCCCCGTCTCCCAGTTTAAAATCCTTCTTGGATTGTTGCACGGCTTCTATTTTGTCTAAAATGACGTCCTCGTTTAAATGTTTACATTGCGTAAACTCGTACCAAATGTCGGAATCCAGAGAAGGATGGCGTATGTTCAGGCGTAGGTAATCGTTAGGATTACACTGCATTTGATATTTGACATTTTGCAGCATGTCTCTAAATAATCGCCGAACAAAGCCTCTGTTTTCCTCCTCTGGAAATTCCTTAAAATTCACACTGTAGACATCTTCATGCGCTTTAAATTTTCTGGAATGCTTGGCTTGTTTCGATCTCACTTGATAATATTGGGAAATGGCCTTTGGCTTCTGGGGTGGTGAATGGGCTGATGAATGTGGTTCTTCATCCGACACAGTCCTTTGTTGTTCTTGTTGGACTTGGGCTCTCTGCATTCTCTCTAATATTCTGGCATTTCTTTTTCTGAGCGCTAATTCTCTGTGTTTATTGTTGTAAATAATTCTTTCTAACTCTTTCGCCCGTCTTCTCCATCTCATCAGTTGCTGGGCATGTAACAGTTTTTTCATAGCAGAATCCATGTCAACAGCTGATGGAACTGACAAGAGAATGAGCTTCAAGTCAGACACAGGCAATACTTATACAGTGTATGACGTCATAATGGCTAGGTTTTTCCAGGTGAGTGCTGAGCGCGTGCAGGTTTTTCCAGATCTCTGACCTTGACCCCGGGGTTGCACTCAGTTGACCCGGCCATCCCCCCAGGGGCCCAAAAGTGCACTCAGTTGACCCGGCCAGCTAGGCTGTTTATACTACTCATGTCATTTAAAGTAGCAGAGGCACTCTGGAGACAAGTGATGGCACTAGATACATTAATATCTTCTCACTCTGGAGACAAGTGATGGCATTAGATACATTAATATCTTCTCACTCTGGAGACAAGTGATGGCACTAGATACATTAATATCTTCTCTTTGGAATACAAGACTTACTCTGCTGACCTCTGACAAAATATCTTTCGTAAAGTAAAGATAATTTATGAACTTGAACTGCAGGAGTTTTCGGAGATTGCCTTTGGTTTTTGCTCTATCTTCAGCTCTGTTGGATCGATCTTCAGCGTATGACATCATGTGTGAAGTAATCACAGAGTAATTGGTAATCATTTTTGTGATTGCCAAGAGTTTGTGCTCTACCCAACGTGTACCGTTTGCTTTAACGGGTTTTAAAAACTGTTCATCAAGAATATCAGCAAGTTCCTTTGCCTCTCTAATTCTCTTTGAAGACGCCTTATAGAAGTAGTACACAGCTGTGAGATTCTCAATAACAGTGTCCATGTATGTTTTGCTAAACGTGTCCTTTACTGCAAGTTCTAATCTGTGTGCTTAACACCAAACCACAAGTAACCATGGACAATCTCTCTTCAACATTGTAGCAACACCATTCAACTCCCCCATCATGACACTTGCTCCATCAGAACAAAATCCAATCAATTTTTCTTTTCAATTGTCCATGCCAAAATAGTGAAATAATTGTTTAGGGCTGTTACGATACCATCAGATTTTGTGTTTGGTGGTCCTTCTAATCTCAGAAACATCATAGTTGGGTAATTATCATGTATAACTTTAATCATTACAAGTTCTTTTTCAGTTTCGGTTCTATCTGCTGTCCCATCACAAAATACACTAAAATATGGTGCATCTAATAAAGTTTATTTGAATTTGTCTTCATAAAAATTACCAATTTCAACAACAAACTGTTTAGCTGCTTTATCATTGCAATAACTTTCTCCAAGTTCCAAACCATTAAGCTGTTGAAGTTTCAGAAGGCTTTTGAAATCTGAAAATGGTCTTTCCTGTAAAGATTTATGAAAAAATTGTTTAGATAATTAGAATCAATAGCATAGTTTCTACACTGCTTTCAAATTTTCCATATTCTAATCTAGACTAATATACAATGATTTATCTGCATTAAATAATACAAACCTTCTTGACTAAATAGTATGCTGTCCTAAAGAGTTTATCCATTCTATTCAAAGTTGATTCATCAGCAATTTGAAAGCCTTTAATAATTGGTATCTCCTCCGATTCTTTTGCTTTTTGGGCATCCACTGAACGTTGGTGTGTCATAGACTTAACATGTGCAGCAATGCTTTCTTTTTAACTTTCTGGCTTCCAGTGACTATGAAAAAAAGGCCGGTAACACGATTGAAGTATTTCAAATGTGCAGCTGATGTGTTCATCGACGCCATTTTTAGATTTTTAATGTCAAGTAACTTGAGTGTATTGATTATTTTAAAAACCATACAAGATTGCTTTACCTGAGATGAGCGATCAATAGCATAATCTTGGCATATTTTGCACCAAATTTTGGTAACAATGAAATATATGGAGATAACGAACAGTATTCAAGATCAAAAGTCCATTATACAATACAAAATAGGAGCAGAGCAAACACGGACCTCCAAACATCAGAGATGGGATCTGGTGCCATGGAGGAGTGAGCATCCCCTGCCGACCGGTCACACCCGCCGTGTGCTCCTTGTCATGATCGGGAAATAACGGAAAAATCCGTCGACAATTCAGTGTGTAAATAATGGCCTAACAATTAGTATGAAAAACGTCAGTCAGCATTTGACTCAGTGATAAATTGTATTTGCTGACAAGGTCATTGTATCGACCATAGAACTTGCGAAATGATGACTTTAAACGAGACAGCTGATATTCTTGTATCATCAACTTATTTGTCAATAATTTACCTCGTTTTAGAAATTGTACATACTTAGAGCATGCTCTTGCGTATCGAATCAACTGAGAGATATATACCTCGTATGCAGGTGATGAAGGTATATTGCTGCATAAGTAAGGGAAGTTGACGATTGAAAAGTTAAAGTCATCACGTTTATCATAAAGCTTGGTTGTTAGATTACCATTAACGTCTTTTTCAAGTAAAATATCCAAATATGAAACAGATGTGTCAGACTCTGTGGTATCTTTTATCTCAAGTTCACCAGGATATATCGTATCGACATAAGAATGAAAATAGCCATTGTTAATTGACAATACGTCGTCGATATATCTAAATGTCGAGTTGAACGACACAGCAAGTGTTTTCTTCTTTTCACGTACAAAATTTTGGACAAATTCTGCTTCATATGAATACAAAAAAAGGTCTGCTAACAACGGGGCGCAATTGGTACCCATAGAAATTCCAATAGATTGTTGGAAGACCTGGTCTCCAAAAACCACATAGATATTGTCAATCAGAAACTCAAGCATCTTTTTAACGTCAACTTCAGAGTACTTGTGTGTACAATCTGCGAATCATTCTTCGTTTCGTACAAAAAGGGCATGTGCATGTGAAATTCCCTCTCCGACTTCTTCACAGTTTTAATAGAAGAGGTGAGGCTGATTCCTTCAGATGAAGTGGCCACACCCTGAGAGATTGGACTTTCATTGTTATTTTTATCAGACGATGACTGGCGACAACCGTCAGATTTTTTAAAGTAGTTTGTAATAAGGCCATTCATCATGTACAAATAACGGGAAATATCTGCGTTTCCCTTCAGCATCACACCTCGTGAGTATTTAGATCATTTCAATGCCCAAGACGAAATTAGCGTAAGCTTCAAAATCTGAACGAATAAACCGGAAAAATCCGAAAAGGACCGTTCTTTTTTTTACTCGCTAAAGTTGGCGACCACAAGTCGATTTTAACCCGCAATTTCAATTTTTATTTCGCTTTTAGCGAGTATTTCCCGTTAATTTCGACCCCTGTTGATGAAGAAAGCGACAGTGACGACGCTCAACAAGCAGCTCCGTACTCCCAGTCAAGCTCTCCCTCTCATTCTCCCTTGCCTTTCAAACAGTCTTGGAAAGGAAGGGTGATCAAACCTGTTTCAAGATATTCTCCTTAGATCTAAAATAAAATGTTTTTAAGGGGGAGGGGTATTATGTTTTGTTTAATAAAACTGAAGTAAAACCAATGGAGTTATATGTCTGTGTAAGGCATAAGTATAGGTCTTTAGAAGACATGAGCAGTACTGAACCTTGATTCCTAACGTCGGAATGGGTGGCTCGTTTTTTTTTTTTTCACCATGGGTTAAACTTTCGGTGACTTGTCTACCCTGTCCGTTTGTTGGTTATATACAACAGCGCACGTAGTATAAAATAGTATTGTTAGTTTGTGTACTCGCTAGGTCACTGGGGTGTCTGTTGTCAATTTGACATATAACTCTGGGTAGTTATTATTCATTTTTATTTACTTACTTGTTAAGTGTTACATGTATATACCTAAGGATTAAAAAAATCATTTTAGATGGAAGACGATACCCTGGATCTCTTTGCTGATCTAGATGAAGTCAATGAAGTTTTGAAGCAGAACGAGACGGAGTATATAGAGGTCAAGTTTGATCCCAGAGCCATGACCTGGGATGCAATGGGATAACGTTTCCCAGCAAAACTAAATTCCAGAGGCACTGGAATGATAAACATTGGATACATTCAAAGAAGTTCCTCTGTCCATTGGCAGGATGCCTAGCAGAGTGCCGCCGGAGATCAGATATGAGGGGTCACCTGAAAGGAAAACATGAGAAGGATCCCAAGCGCCTGTAAACCATCCTACAAAAATGTCAAATGCATGATCGTGAGGGAGAATAAGGGTTACATTGACCCTTGGCTTTTCATCTTAAAATGTGCAACATCTGCAGAATCTACACAAATCCAAAAATGACTGACCTTCCGACATAGGAGATCAAGGAAAACGTACCTCCACGCCCCGAGGAACCAACGCGCCTAAGGAAAAGCGTCAGCGGATTTCCATCGAGGAATACCTTGAACGAGACGATGCCAGGAAAATGGACAATTGTGCTGCCACATCAACCCAGACTTCCTGGAGGGACTATACTAGTTTGTGCCTACCATCCCTGCCAGATACCAGAGAGGAGTTACAGGCCTTTCTGGCCTGGTTGTGCAACTACGTGGACTAACTCGGAAGAGCACGGGAGATGGCGAAAAAGAAGCTGGCAGAATTGGAGAATGGTGAGTTGCAACGCGAAAGAGAGGCCAGGAGACTCCTTGAACAAAGAAATCGGGAAATGGTGAGGGAAATCCAATGGCTAAAGGAGAGGGACACAATACCGGTATTTCTGGCGGAATGAACAGACAGTGACTTTGAGTGAAATGAACACTTTAGAGAAATAATCTATATTATTTATGTTTAATATGCAGTAATGATATAAAATTTGCATGTTATTTGCATCACTGTGTATGTAAAGTTTGAAATAAGATTTAGAAAATGTATTTGTATGTTCATTTATTTGAATATCAATAATAATTATATGTTTGTATGTTGTGCTTGTAATATGCTAATGAATTGTATATAAATTATCATAATGATTATTGGTGAATTGCTGAAATGTCCAGTATGGATACTATGCTATTGTTTTTCCTATTCACAGTGTAATTTGCTATGTTTTCCCTGTTGTCATGTTGTATGCAATTGTTTATTCATTGTAATTTATTACTTTATTTGACTAATCTAGATTCCACATTAGGTCTTAAGGGAGGAGGAGTGTAATGGTTTTCTTTTATTTTATTTTAGAGTTACTTCCCTTTGGCCCGACTGGGTTGTGGCCCGACCCACAGGCCTTTGGATCGCTTAAATCCGACTTTAAAAAATTGTGGTGTATAACACCTTAATTATGTAAAGCGATCTAAGGGCCTGTGGCCCGACCGGATTGTATATGCGCGTGTCGGGACTATAGAGCCCGACCGGTGGGGGTCACCTACATCTTTATTAAACAGACACACTTTCGGGGATTTGGTGATAAATTCAGTTATTAACAGTTTGTAATGTAAATATCACACTCCCTTGGATTTTTATATGATACTGTTTCATACTTGTACATGTTATGACTGTTATTTATTATAGTCTGTCCCACGACCGGAACGTCACCGCTTTTTGCAAGATATCTCAAAATATATAAATACCTTTTTCCGCTATTTCCCAATCATGACGAGGAGCACACGGCGGGTGTGACCGGTCGGCAGGGGATGCTCACTCTTCCATGGCACCTGATCCCACCTCTGAAGTTTTAGAGGTCTGTGTTTGCTCTGCTCTTATTTTGTAATGTTTAATGCACTTTTGAGCTCGAATACTGTTCGTTATCTCCACATATTTCATGAAAAGATTTGAAATCGATTTCAAAGGTCTTCTGAGTATCTTACAGTGAATTATGAAGATAACGAACAGTATTCAATCTCGAAAGTCCAATGAAACAATACAAATTTCGTGCATAGCAAACACAGGTGCCATAGCTCAAAAGAGTTCATATAAACAAAAATAGTGGCCATGGAATGGACTTAATAAAATACAACATTAGGTGATCTAAAACTATTATTTTAACATTTTTTTTTGTAATACATAGGTTCTTGACATTCTTAATAAAGTCTATGAGACGTTTGAGCAAGAGAGGAAACAGGGAAGTGTAAAAACATCTCCAATCCTCTGAAAGGCTTTCTACAGCAACAGGTATTATTATTCTGTTAAATATTCTGTATATAAATATTCTGTTTCTGATAGATATCTGTAATAATGGACTTTTCACAAAATATCCTGCAACTAAGACAAATAAAAATCCAGTTCTGAAAAAAGAAAATCTACGTTATTTAGGTGGCCCATATTGCTCATCTAAGGCACACTGTTTAGGAAAAGCAGAATTTAGTTCAGAATTGTCAAGGCCAATATATATATATATATATATATATATATATATATATATATATATATATATATATATATATATGGCCCTACCCTACCACAGGGAGTGATGCTTTCACCAAACTTGCTTCCATTTTCATATGATTCAACATGACTTAGCTGTTCCAGATAGAAGATTTTTAAAGATTTTTTTCCTTATATATTCTCTTGTTAAACTTCTATTGTCTAATTTAGCCCTGCCATAACCCAGGGTGTAATGATTATAACAAAATTTAAATCTACAATACTTGAGGATGCTTTAGAATTAATATGGCTAATAATGGCTCAGGTGTTCTTGATGAGAATATTTTTGAAAGACATTTTCTACATCTTCCATGTATAACTTTAAGAATCCTCTGTTTTGACTCGCCCTACTCTTAAGGCACCATTTGAAGAGACCTGAATCTACACTATGCAATGTAAGTTTCACATAAGTTTTGCAATGAAACTTTCACAAAAGTTTCATCTCTTCTGTCCCAAAGATTCTTTAGAAGAAGAATTTTAAATGAAGCCATTTAATTTTCAACATTTTTAAATTATCTCCCCTTAAAAGAGGGAGTGACCTCTCATGTGAACACATTTGAAATTCCATTACCCAAGGATGCTTTGTGGGAAGTTTGGGTGAAATTGGCGTAGTGCTTCAGGAGAAGAAGATAAAATAGTGAAATGTTTATGATGCCAAAAACAATGACAACGACAGACACATTTTGATCAGAAAAGCTTACTTAAGCCTTTGGCTAAGATGAGCTAAAAGTCTCTTGCTTCTTTTACATTAAAGAATATACTGTGAATAATTGTTTAGGGGAAAAAAAAAAGATTTTTATTAGATATAGAAATGAGTTTTCACATTTTAGAAATAGTTCTCTGCTTACACAATAAGTCATTTTATATAGAAAATTTGAAAACATAGTCTGTGCATTGTATCCTCTGGTACGTGAAGTGTATAAATCTTTTATATATTTTAGGAATATCTGAAAGAACCCTAAAAACAAATATCCAGTGTGATCCTGTAAAAACTGTAATTGAGGATCTGCAAGTCCCTCCTGTACAGTAGAAGTTTTACTCCATTAAGGGACTTGATGACTTTGATGAGGACCTGGTAAAAAAGAACCATGAAATGTAGTTGAGGGGCGAGTATGTTTCTCTTCGTCGATTATCAGGTGTGTTGGTGGAAAGGGGAATCAGGCTCACCAAGTCATCTCTGGCAAGACTTGTGGAGAAACTTGGATTCAGGTAAGAATCAATTAAAAAATATAACCTACAAATAAAGCATATGAGTATTAAAATTATTTAGAAATATACATTTATTGAATGGGTTCGAGGGCAACATGCCTTTTGTCGGGCCCAAAAAACCAAACCGTTTGCCGTTAGGATGAAGACAAACAGTTTGATTCGAGGGTCGACAAAACACATTTTGCCTGTGAACACAAGTCAATAAATGTTTGTCATACCTTTTATTTTATTATTATTATTTATTTTTTGACATGCATGTATTTTGTGCTGTCCTTTCTGTAAATTTCCTTTACCACCACTGAGGTTAAACTCGGTCAATTCCGTCAGTGTCAAACACCAACGAATGCAAAGAGATTTAGCTGATCCCGCCCATTATGAAACTTCACGAGGTGGTTCACTGAGCAGTTGCTCCCTAACCTACCGGGTAATTCGGTCATCGTGATGAATAATGCTTCCTATCATAGTCATCTGGATCCCGAGTCTAAGTGTCCGACATCGTCGGCGCGAAAGGCCTAGATCCAGTCCTGGCTTGATAGATAGATCCATTACACTCTGGCAATGATTAAGGCCGAGTTACTCACATTGGTGAAGCAACATAAGCCTCGTCCGAAGTGTGTGATTGACGATTTGGCTTCACAGGCAGGTCACACAGTCACAGTTTTGCGTCTACCTCCTTATCACTGTGAGCTGAATCCCATCGAGCTGGTTTGGGCTGAATTGAAAAGCTTCGTGGCCAGGAGCACCGCCACATTTAAGAAAGATAAAGTGATGGAGGTAATCAATCAAGCAAGATCAGCTTACGATGTGGAGATGTAGAGGAGGGTAAAGAGCCACGTGATAAATGAGGTAGAGACAAAACTGTGGAAACTTGATGGAGTTCAGGATGACGAGGTTGCTCCGGTGATCATTGACTTGACGGACTCGGAAGACAGTGAGAGTGACTTAGACACAGATTCTGTTGATGACGAAAATGAACCATGAACTCTGTCGAGGAATCTGATGATGAAGTCACTTGTTGCATATGTGGTGACTATAATGCTCCTGGACGGTCACGAAAGATTGAGTGGGTGGAATGTGAGTTGTTTGAAAAGTGGAGTCATCACCGCATATGTACCAATTGCAAACCCTCTCTGAAGTCAGGTAAGTTCCTTCGATGTTGGAACAGTTTGTATGGACTGAATCCTCTTCATGAGTCTTTCCTCTGATGATTGGTGAACTGTTCCTCTTTAAAGGTAAAAGAAAGATTATTAATCATATCACTTAGTGTTTCATTATAACTTTAAGTACTTGTATTTGAGAAAAATAAGCCATTGCAATAAACTTGGATTCAGTAAAATTTTACAATGAAATTTTGACATTGTTGTAATGCAAAAAATAATTCTCATAAACAGATGAGAGTGCATTGAAGAAAAATATGTCAACCTTGATACAAAGATTTCAATGACTTTTTTTCAATCCTATATGTTAGCTGTGCATTTCCTATGTTGTAGTTATTAATTAGAACAAATAGTATATTACAAATTTCTCAACTGCTTGTGTTACAGTTAAAAAAAGCCCAATCTGCGGTTATGAGCCAGACAGGGTTCGACATATTTGGCCATTTTATCTTCAAGTAAGGTCAAAGTGACCTGGTTAGCTCTACTGGTCAGAGACCAGAAGAGCTTCTATGATACATGCAGTAAGGTGTCCGTCCGTCTGTCTGTAAACAATTTTTCAAAACCCTACTCCTCCTACAGTTTTAGTCTGATTTCAATATAACTTGACACACAATTAGACTACACTAAGATAAATAATTCTACTTTTCTCTTTCTTTGTTATAAGAACAAACTAGCAGAGCTACCGTCTCATTAGAGACTTCTGGTTTTAAGGTCAAGATCTAGTTAATGACTTTAGACTGTCTTTTTGGTGCTAGATCCATTATGACGTCATAATCAATTTTAACTTTATTTTTCCCGTACTTTACGGCGCTAATAGAATTATGTAGAAAAAAAATTACTTTCATGGAATTCAATTTGAAAACATGTGAAAATTAATCCCGATACCTATATTTAATTTGATTTTATTTTAAACTAAAGGCTAAGAACACACAAATTACCATTTTCTGAGGGACTGTAGGCAATCTGGATACCTTCCATTAGTCTGATATGGAAAAAACTCCCATATTCGTGACTGGTTTTCTTAATTTTTCATTGAAAATGACAGTTTAAAATATGATTTTTCGTCTCGTTTATCTACAAACTATGCACCGATACACCTTATTTGACCAAGCTATAGTTATAAAATATCATTAAAGGAATTTATTCTCAAATTTGAGAAATCTGTAGGCTCCTTTCATTTACTAAATCTTGACCTTAATGTGCGACACATCTTCTATCAGATATTTCCCCTGACCAAATTTAATTATTCAATTTAATATGAAATATTGAATACTAAATAATTAAGATTGAACAATCTTTAAAGTCTCTTAGGGCAATAAAAACTTATCAATTCATTGGTAAATCTATGATACATGCATCGTTTAATGATTAATTTGTCTTTCAAAAGGTGGGACTGTGTGTAACTAATCTTTTTTCTGTATCTTGCCCTTATACTGGAGACTTAACCTTATATTGCTGTAATCACACATTTGTCTTGTTGTGAAATTTCAACTGTATGGATCAGCTATAACTGAAAATAAAGAAGGTCAATCAACAGATTTGAATTCCTATTGTAGACCCATGTAAACGTAAATCTATAGAGAATATGCACATGCTTGGATATATGGATTTCATTTACCCTACTGTTCTATAGATTATAACTAACCATATCAAGTTAGTAAAGTGCGGAATTAAATTTTAATGGACAAGCCAGAATTTCACTGCTTTTGGAATGAGTTAGAATTGAAAATACACCAAAAGACAACTGTATTTTATTCTCATCCCTAATAAATCTTACGTGTACCTCTAGCTCTATATTAGTCATTTTAGGATTGTAATAGAGCACTGCATATGTAAGCATAATATACTGCCTGATTAGTTACACATAATGTCCCCTACCGAACCAACAAACCTGACTCTTGATGAGTGAAGCTGCCCCCCCCCCCCCTCCTCTGTATACCATGCACGTTAAATTCTCACGGGCCAGCATTTAGACTCAGTTCCTTATTGTGATCCACTTCTCTACAATTGGGACTTGCATGATCAATATTTATTTTTCATTTCTTACAAACACTTTGTAAAATTAATTGCAAGAAAAACTTTACAAATTTCAGTGGTATTAATTCATGAAATATTTATATTGATACGTAATTTATTCAATTTATCATGTTTATGCATAATTATAAAAACCTTCTGCATTTCAAGTTTTGCTTTAACATGACCAATTTACTGGTCGCCCGCGTGGCGCAGTGGTTAGAGCGTCTGCTCTAGAGTCGCGGAGTAAGGAGTTGATCCTTACGTCGCGGGTTCGAATCCCACTGTGGGACGTGGAGGCCGGTCCTTCGGATGAGACCGTATAAACCGAGGTCCCGTGTCGCAGTGGGTGCTGGCACGAAAAGATCCCTCACTGCTCAATGGTCGTATCTGCCGAGTATAGGACAAAATTTGCAGCTCTCCACCGGCAAGTGGTGGCGTCTTGGCGTCTCCACATGAGTGAAAAATTCTCGAGGGACGTTAAACAACAAACAAACAAACAAAACCAATTTACTGTGATAAAACATACTGTGATATATGCTTTTTTTTTTTTAATTTATTATGTACATAATTAATTGCAAGTAAAACCAAATTAATTTCAGTGATTTTAAATCATTCATGATTTTTTTTTTAAATCATGATACACTGTTTATTAAATTTAACCTTTAATATATAAATCATAATGTATTTCCGTTTCTGACTCATCAGTTTACAGTGATAAAATCTGCTTTGATAAATGCTTTTTTAAGTAAATATGTACATTTAAATATATGAATAGTAATAACAACAAATTAACTATAAATGGTATTGTTACTCTAAAGTTATTAATATTTACATTTGGTTTTCTTCAGTATTTTATATTTTCCCTCTACTTTTTATGCACTTTGGCACTGTGATAAAAACTTTGCCGTGATTATTGCTTTTACTTATTATCAAAATACGCAATAAAAAACTTGATGACACACTTCAACCCTATGATACTCTGTATCAGTGATTGTTCTTAATCTCAAAGATGCATATTTGTGTTCTACTATATTTTATATATTTACATGTACATAAATATACTGTTGTGTTTTTTTTTCTTCAATATACTTTGATTTTTTTTCCTGCTATAACTATAACTCTTTGTTCTAATTATCTTTTTTTTATATTAACCATTGCCTTACCGCTACTTAACTGACTGTAAATGCTATAATTTCATACAGAGACATAACTTGCTTATTCAATGCTTTTGTGCTCCAATTATACCATAAACAATTTTCTATGACTGTATGTTTGCATTATGGATATACATGTATCATGTAATACTTAAGGTTCTTTCAACCAAACATTGAATGTGTACAATGGTGTTGGTTTGAAATGCACTACAACAAAGCTAGTCAGAAAAAATTAAACTTAAAGTTTGTAGCCTAGCATAGCAGTAACTTACTGCATATGATAATTATATAAACTAGACTCCTATTAAGTTGAATATATATATATATTTATACATACAAATATATTGAGCCCATTTCTACATGTGGCATAATTATGATTACAGTGGTTATTTTCAGTACATATTTCACTGTTGGTTTACATGATATGGAGTCACTGGCACGACAGAGATGTTTTTAAAACTCCGTCTTTGTGACATTACCTAAATGCTCATCCCACTGTGGGACGTTGAGACCGGTCCTTCGGATGAGACCGTATAAACCGAGGTCCCGTGTCGCAGTAGGTGCTGGCACGAAAAAGATCCCTCACTGCTCATTGTGCCGAGTATAGGACAAAATTTGCAGCTCTCCACCGGCAGGTGGTGGCGTCTCCATATGAGTCAAAAATTCTCGAGAGGGACGTTAAACAACATACAAACAAAACAAACAAACCTATATGCTCACATACAGGGCAAGATATTTCAGAAATCCCCCAAATATTTTAATTTCATGTTAATACATTAAGCAAGTAGTTTCTGTGATTAAAATACTATAGGAAAATTTCAAATGTTTGTCTGAGCTCTTTGTATTGATTTCTTCGATAAGCAAAATATGTGATGTATTCAGTATTCATTGTTAAAAATAAGTTACGGGATGACACTACAAACTTAAGGCTTTGATTACTACAAAATTTTGAAATTTTCTTTAAAATGCTCTGTTAACATGATAAGAAAAATTAAAAATTCTGCAATAATTTATACATGCATTTTGTGATCATTATTCCACACCCTATGATACCAAAGATATTGTGCATTATACTGTAGATGTTAAAAAGGATTGTAATATATGAGTTATTGACTCATCTTGTTATGTGTGTTCATCTTACATAATACATGTACATTTTATGATGCAGATTTTCTTAAATTTCTGAAATAACGTTTTTATTGCATTCCTTAACTATACATGCTTCTCTAATGTAGGTCAATGTTTTTTGTTGTTGTTGAATATCGAATATCTGAAACATAATCCTCCATCGTGTTCATGTTCTTCTTCGCCCTATAACTATAGTCCTGCTGGACACGTTATTACTGGTGACGTAAATATAGTTAATAATGATGACCTTAAATCACTTATTTTAAAAGGTCCTAAATTTAGGGAACCCAGATCCTTTAACTGGCGTCGGAATTTCATAAATATTATGGATTCTGTAGAGGACTACGCCAGGCGATGGGCCAGACATGAAAAAGAAGACCTTGACACTTTGTCAGAATGGATTAAATGTATCAGATGCATGTTAAAATCGCGCATTAAAAGATTGAGAGGTAATATGAAAACCATCTATCCTTCTGTATTCAATAATCCAGAAGTGAAAAAGTTAAAGTTATCACGTTTATCATAAAGCTTGGCCGTTAGATCACCACCAACGTCCCCTTCAAGCAAAATATCCAAACATGAAACAGATGCGCCAGACCCCGCGACATCCCCCACCCCAAGCCCACCAGGACACACCGCATCGACACAAGAATGGAAACAGCCATCGTCAATCGACAACACGTCGTCGATACATCCAAACGCCGAGCCGAAGGCCACAGCAAGCGCCCTCCCCCTCCCACGCACAAGATCTCGGACAAACTCCACTTCATATGAATACAAAAAAAGGTCCCCCAGCAACGGGGCGCAACCGGCATCCACAGGAACTCCAAAAACCGCCGGAAGACCCGGTCTCCAAAAACCACATAGACAATCAGAAACTCAAGCAACTTTTTAATGTCAACTTCAGAGTACTTGTGTGTACAATCAGAATGTTTTTTAACAAAATAATTTTGCAAATGACCAATGACAAGGTAAGTATATTTACGAGTTCCATTTTTATTGAAAAAGTAGCTGTCAATGATATCAAAAAGCCTGGACTTTAATTTATCGTGGGGAATGGTTGTGTATAAAGTTGAAAAGTCGTAAGTTTTTAAGCTGTTGATTTTGGTAAAATCTTGTGATTTCAAATTTTCCAAAAGTTCCTTGGAATTTTTAAGTATCCACATCTGATTTACACCACTTCTCGAATATATTGTTGCACTGTACTCTTGAAGTTTCTCCTTCACCACTGTTAATATCTTAGTGAGGAGTAAAGATAGAGGCTTGGTTGAACATTTACTGGAACCCGCTATGTTTCTTTGTTTGTAAGGATTTTTATGAAGTGTTGGAATCCAATATAAATATGGTAATTCAAATTAATTTTGGTTGTTTGGAATATTAAAAATTTTCAAAACTGACATATGATGGGACTTAAACAACATACAATCACCACCAATAATCGGGTTGGCTGGAAGAAAAAAGGAACACAACTGTAAAATTTAATAGTCTTGTTGAAAAAGATGAGGTACTTAAAGGGGCAAAAAAACTAAAGAACGGATCGGGTTAAGGGGTATCGCCTGTTCTTCCTCGCGAGATTAGCGACCTCAGGGCAAAACTCAATGAAAGGTTCTCAATGCCACCAGAAGTAAGAAGTAAGACAAAATGCAAGTCAGCAACATGATTTGAACAAAACTGAATCAACACCACCTGAGGATACTTCAATATTAATATTACTAAAAATGGCTTAGTTCTTGTGAAGACGATTTTTAATATATTGCCTATATATTCCTATGGTGAACTTTGACCTCCTGTTGTGGCCCTGTCCGACCCCCAGGGTCATATGATAGTAACAAATCTCTAACTACACTACCTCTAATGTAAATTGGATTCCATGTTAATTACAATGCTAACATATTTATAAAGAAGCTGTTACTTTGTAACTTTCTACATCAGAAAAATGTATTTGAAACACTTTTTACATTATTTTCTAAATTCTGTTTAGGCCTACTAAAAAAAAGTATGCTTTTTTATGCTGACATGTACTTCTTTTTATTTATGTCTTGCATCTTAAAAATATGGCAGCCTATATATATTTTTGCAACTACTTGTTAATTTTAACTATATGCAATGAAAAGAAATGAAGTTTTCTACTTTGAACCATTGAAAGTGTGAGGATGGAAATACCTTAACATTATTATACCCCCTGCAGACGAAGGGTGAGGTTTATTGGAATCGGCATGTCTTTCTTAGACAGGATTTTGTCTGGAATTTTTTATTTTTTGAGTCTACTGCAAGGATTTGTCTGAAATTAAGTAAACTCATTATTCACCACTTAAAGATGTGTACCTGGCATTTTTATCATGATTGGATATTTTTATTTATTTTACAGGTTTTCCATATTTATATACTTAATCATTTTGGGTTTATATAGTTTTGAGATATACTATCAACAAATTGGCAGTTTGTACATCTGTAGAAAATGTTACTTGCAGCTTAATACCAGGTCATTAACACTTTAATATCACCAAATATTAAAAACGTTTGAAGGTAAATAGTCTCTCCATATGTAAAAGTAGTATGCAGTACTGTAGCCTTTTTAAAAAAAAATATGTTTTATCAAGATTTAAGTTTTTTTTTTTTATTTGAACAAATTTATTACAGATTAATGTCATATTGAGTATTTAGTTGTGACATACTTTAATTTTATCTACTAAACATGCTAAAGATAATGTAAATATTTTATCTTATACTAACTTGACAAAAGGGTGGCGGCTTTCTGCATTTATACTAAGAAAAAAAAAACTGCTCTAAGAACTGGTAGTGTATGGAGTCACAGACGGGTTCAATTCCCATCATTTCAATCTTTATTAACATTCTGGTGATCATTGTTGAATTATTCAGTATTATTTATGTGTAAATATGAAAACCTTACCTTACTTTTAACAAATGATTCCTTGTCCCAGTCTTTGTAGAGTACTGACATAAATGTTCCACTCTCTACCATCGGCTCATACATTCACCTCTGTCGTTGGCTCGCGTATATCACAGTGTTAAGCACAAGAAATAGTGCGATTGTTTCAATTCATTATAATTAAATTCCTGCACTAATGTTTGTCTTTTAAGGCAGATACATGTATCTACTAAGTAGATCTAGAACTATTATTTTAATTTGAAATAATCCTTGGAATATTATGGTTATAACCTATGTAAAAAATCTTGACGCGAGCCCATTGCAGAGGTGTCTGAGAAAGGAACGAACGACAACTCTGAATAGGAGATTGTAAATGTTCATGTTTTTAGATTTCAGATCCTGTTAACTCCGTTATTAATAAAGTTATTAATAATGAGGTTCAGTTGCAAATGTTAGATGAGACTGAACTTGAGCTGACAAGGCAAGATGAGTATATTGCCATCTATGGACTTTTTTGGCAACCTATAGTGGGTGATGGGAATTGTCTTTTTAGGTCCATTAGCTTTGCCCTCTATGGAAAGCAAGACTACCACCAAGAATTACGAAACAGCAATTCAAGAAATGAACATAATTTATATGATTTTGGAATGTGTTTCTTCAACCCTTATGGTAACGCAATGAATGATTTAGATTTTTCACTATAGGAATTAAAATATTTAAGACAATTAGGAACTTTTGCAGACCAGGAATCAATTTTGGCTTTATCAAAATGTTGGGATCAACATATTGCTTACTGTTAAGTGATGATCTTGATAATCCAGAGGTTGCAACTGTTGAACATGATTTTGGTTATTCTAATTCACGTATTCATTTAATTTGGACAAGACCCGGGGAAGGGGTGGATTATGAAACATATTTACTGAAACTACGCCGGTCAATCAAGGAATTTAAAAACCCGATCATTTGGTATTAAGAGTAATTGTCATTGCAATTCAGAACATGTAGATTCACTAGTTTCAAGTAAGCAAACAAATAAATATTTCTCTAAAAACCCTCAATTAAAAATACCGACAACTACTTTAAGACAAGCCATTCCTATTGTAAAACCTCTAATGACAAACAAAAGACAGGTAGCTTGGAAACAAATCAATGTTCAATTTGTAAGAATTTTTTTCACGATAAAGCAAATTTAAATAGGCATACAAAAATGTACATGATAACGAAAATGAAAAGAAGGATGTCACTTTTGTTCCCTCATGTGATATGAACTTTTTTCATATTGAAGATCGTGTAAGTCATTCAGTCTATATATATATATATATATGATTCAGACTTAGGATTGAAAACCTGAACTTGATATTAATTATTCTTTTGAAAAATTTTTGGCAGAAGAGTCGTTACACAGAAAAAACATATGTTTTACATCGACCCAAAACAATAAAGATGGATCCCAAAGGTTTACCCTTGATTGTCATAGGGATGGGGAGAAAGGTAAACGTGACAGTAAAGTAAAAAAGAGGAGGGAATTTAAAAAGGGTTCATGTAAGTTAGATGACACCTTTTTAATATAAATTTTCAGTGTTAGTAGCTAAATAGGGAACATATCAAGCTAAATACACATACAACCAATTTTGAAGAAAGTAAGTACATGTAACTTCCCATTCCAGACAACCTTAAATCAGAAATTAAAACTATGCTGGCTTTGAAAATCCCTGTAAATACTATTTTTGTCAAAGTAAGAGACAAATTCAGTGATAGGAACAAACCGTGTTGACCTAAGCATTTAAGCATTATCATTTAATAGAAAGGAAAACTATACATAACCTGAAGAAAAAGATAATTGACTCCTCTGTAATCAAAGTGATGATGCAACATCAACTTTTCTAAGAGTAGATGTTTTAAAGAAAAAAGAAAAAAAAATAAATCCTGTGTTAATTTGAAAAAAAAAAACAAAAAAAAATGTAGATGAATTTGGATTAAGTAAAGAAGACTTATGCTAGCAATAACGACAAAACAACAGCTAAATATGTATGAAAAGTTTGCACCTTTGAAACTTTCTATGGAATCCATCCACAAGACTAATATGTTATCGTTGAAATTAATTGCAATAGATGATTTTAGACATGGGTACCACTTAGTATTTTGTATTTCTAGTAAAGAAAACGAACAAGCCACTTCCCTATTTCTTAATGCTGTGAAAAACAAATCCCCACAAACATAAGTATATATTTTAATGACGGATGATGATAATGCTGGATGGAATACAGCTAATAATGTTTTTGGACCTTGTTTACATTTCCCTTGAATTTGGCTTATTCATAAAAAACTGGCATTTGAAAATTCAACAGCATATGGATCCGACACAGTGCTGTGACTTTTCTTATTTCTATTTCATACTGACATCGTTTTGAATGAGTAATTAACTAAAAGTGTTAATTAACTTAAAGTGTTTCGGCGGTTTGATATCGTATTAGTTTATTAAAAATCAAAATCACGGTCCCGCCTTCCTCAGGGATCCAACCGTAATTTCTTTTGTGGAAAAATAAGTGCATTTAGGCAACACCCATCAGTCACGCAATTCTCAATTTAGAGGACCTGGCACAGTGCTGCGACTTTTTTTATTTCTATTTCATACTGACATCGTTTTGAATGAGTAATTGATTTGAATAATTTTTAATAATTTGGATTTCAGACCTTTGATTCATGGGTCATACTTTGTAATTAGAACAATAGGTATTTCCTTTGTTTTCTTGGTTTTTTGTAACGTTAGGACTCTGTTTGAAGCTAAGGATTCATTAATAATTTATTAAAATACTGGTCATTAGTTTTAAAAGATGAAACATGCAAAGAAATCTTTTCAACAAAACCAATGATTGCATATGTCAAACATAAAAGTATTGGTGATTTGCTAACAAAAGCTATTTTGCCACAATAGAAGTTACGCTTGGATCCATGAGGAAGGCGGGGCCGTGATTTTGATTTTTAATACATCAATACGATATCAAACCGCCAAAACACTTTGCTGTCATAATAATGCAGTCAATAATTAATTACTCATTTAAAACGATGTCAGTATGAAATAGAAATAAGAAAAGTCGCAGCACTATGTGGGGTCCTCTTAGTTGAGAATTGCGTGGCTGATGGGTGTTCCTAAATGCACACACTCTTGCAATTCATAACTATGTACTTAGTTTATTTAATACCCATAAGCAGAGAAGATTTTCAAAGAAATAATGCACTTTCACTATATGATCTATATAGCCCCACCCTAACACCAGAACCCTTGACGTCGCCCGCGTGGCAATAGAGTCGCAAAGTAAGAAGTTGATCCTCACGTCGCGGGTTCGAATCCCACTGTGGGACGTGGAGACCAGTCCTTCGGATGAGACTGTATAAACCGAGGTCTCGTGTCGCAGTAGGTGCTGGCACTAAAAAGATCCCTCACTGCTCAATGGAAGTGCCGAGTATAGGACAAAATTTGCAGCTCTCCACCGGCAAGTGGTGGCGTCTCCATATGAGTGAAAAATTCTCGAGAGGGACGTTAAACAACAAAAACAAATAATACGCAGAAGCAGAGATGATTTTCCAAGAATTTGTGCATTTTTCACTATGTAATCAATAGAGCCCCGCCCTAACAGTAGAACTCCTGACCCTGGGGCCACGAAATTCACAATTTTGGAAGAGGCAGAGAAGAAGATTTTCAAAGTTTGAATCTCGGTCGCGACTGACCTAAGTCGATAAAAAAAAGGTAGCAACTGTTCCTTCGCCATGCGCTCGGCACTTTCAAAGTTTGAATCTCGGTCGCGACTGACCTAAGTCGATAAAAAAAAAAGGTAGTAACTGTTCCTTCGCCATGCGCTCGGCACTTTGAAGTGAAAGTTACGGGTCCTTCGGATGAAACCTTAAAAAACCGAGGTCCCGTGTCACGGCAAGCGTTGGCACGATAAAGATCCCTCACTGCTCAATGGCCCTGAGTGCCGAGTAAAGGCCAAAATTGGAATCCCTTCACCGGTATATGGTTACGTTTCTATACGAGTGAAAAATTCGCGAATGGGACGTAAAACAACATACAATCAATCCATCAATCAAAGAAATAATGCACTTTCACTATATGATCTATTTAGCCCCACTCTAGCACCAGAACCCCTGACCGTGGAGGCCATGAATTTCACAATTTTGGTAAAGGGCTCAATGGTTATTACAATCATGCCATCAGTTTGACTGCTTGATGTCCAGGAGTAAAGAAGACGATTTTTATTGAGATTTTTATTAAGATTGCATTAATTTTGGTGGTTTTAGCCCCAGCCATCAGGTCCCGAGGGGGGGGGGGGAGGGGGGGAGGCAGAGACAATGAAATTCACAATTTTTGTTCCCCTTCACCCATAGATTCTTTATGGCTATATGTCAAATTTGGTTGAAATTCGTTAATTGTTTCAGAGAAGAAGCTAAACATGTTCAAATGTTAACACACAACGCACGGAGAGCAATGAGTAACTGAGGTGACCTAAAAATACACACAGAAACAAGTCTGAAGCTGAAAGATTAATGTCCTCCAATTTTAACAAATCTATAAAAAATCTATTTTCTATCTGACGTTTGCGCATTTCAGTTATGTATTTTAACTCTAAACAAAGCTTAAGCCTCATTACACAGCAAACATCACGAAGACAAAAGGTACTGGTGTGTGGGCACAGCTTGTGCGTAGACTTGGAGACTGGATGAGGGCAAACAGTAAGGAATGCCACTGTGGAATGCTGATGTACATCTGCAATGAGTGGGAAGTAGAACTGTTCCGCAACTTTTTCACCTCAACATGGAGTTGGTGAGGAGCATTGGTCCTGCCGTTATTTTCCTTCAGCTGGGGGGAATGACAACAACCAGACCGAACCTATGATATCTTGTTGAAGCTGAAGAGACTGATTACCGTGTTCAGAGAGAACCATCCGGATTCCATCATCATTGTTGGCCCAATTTTCTCTCATTAGCAGCCGAGAAGCCAATCTGAGCGAACTTGTGATTGCAAGAAGAAAGGTGTCGACAGGTTTCTTGCTAAAGAATTTGGTGCTTATGAGGAAGGAAAGAAGTATTTCTTCTTTACCCACAAATTCTTTAACAAAAATCTATTTGACAAGTATGGAGTGCATCTGAATGATCATGGGAACAGTTGCTCCTATCACAGCACTCTCTCAGTCTTTCGACAAGTCCCGTAAGGAACAGCCCATCTTCCCTTCATACAGTTATACACAGCTTCCTGGTGGTTGCCTGTCTACATTCAGTCGCAAACGGCCTATTTCAAGGCCATGGCCTTCATCAAGGTCACAAAACTGTTTTCGTTGGTTGTGTGCACGAATGTTTTTCTTTGGAAAACATTGATTCATTGAATATACCTTATAAACGCACGAAATTATGTCACCACAGAACAAGTAAAATTTTGCTTGCCCACGAATATTGACCCCTACGAATTAAAATAATTCCACAATTATATGAAAAATACGCACAGAAACAAGTCTGAAGTTAAACGTTTAAGTCTTTTGCGCATTTCAGTTGTGTATATTTACTCCAAACGGAGCTTGTAAGTCTCATTACACTGGTAACACCACGAAGAAAAAAGGTATTGGTGTGGGCTCAGCTTTGTGTGTAGACTTGTAGACTGGATGACGGCAAACAGTGATGGATGCCACTGTATGCTGATGCACATCTGCATTGAGTGGGAGGTAGACCTGTTCTGCAGGTTTATCACCTTAACATGGAGTTGGTGAGGAGCATAGATCCTGCCGTTATTTTCCTTCAGCTGGGGGGAATGACATCAACGACCAGACCGGTTCTACTGATGTCTTATTGAACAGACTGATTACCGTATTGAGAGAACCACCCGGATTCCACCATCATTGTTGGCTCAATTTTCTCTCGTCAGCAGCCGACGGGCCTTTGGAGTGATCTTTAATTGCAAGAAAAAAATTTTAACAGGTTTCTTGCGAAAGAATTTGATGCTTATGAGGAAGGAAAGGTTTTCTTTAACCACAAATTCTTTAGCAAAAATCTGTTTGACAAGAATGGAGTGCATCTGAATGATCATGGGAACAGGTGCTCCTATTACAGCATTCTCTCAGTCCTTCGGTAAGTCTCGTGAGGAACAGCCCTTCTTCCCTTCATACTGTTGTACACAGCTTCCTGGTGGATGCCTGCTGTCCACATTCAGTCGCAAACGGCCTTTTTCAAGACCAGGGCCTTCATCAAGGTCACAAAACTGTTTTGGTTGATCGATTGTGTGCACGAATGAATATTTCGTAAACATACTAATTCAATGAATATTATATACCGTTTAAATGAGTAACGCACGAAATTACGTCCCCACGAACAAGTAAAATTTTGCTTGCCCACGAATATTGACCCCCACGAATTAAAATAATTTCCACAGTAATATGAAAAATACGCATTGAAGCAAGTCTGAAGAAAGACTTTTGTATATTTTATTCATAAACGGTAAGAGTTCTGTTACTCAAGATACATTTGTGGAAAACTGCATTGTTACACTTTAATTTTATACAGAATGTCTTGTTTAAAACAATGCAAGGCTATACAAATATAAAAGACCAAAAGTGAAGCTATATCATATATGTAAAAAAAAAATTATGAATGTTTACGATAACGTAACTGGTCTAAACCATGCATATTAATCAAGCATTAAAAAAATCACTGATATACAGATTTACTCTAGCAACATGCAAATATTCTTTGAAATAACTTTTACAAAGGCTTTTACAGCTCTATTCCAATGTTCTCATGTGGACAACATGAGATTCTGACGTCACTTTCGGAGTTGTCACGTCATAGAAATAAGAAAGTGACGTGAAAATAAGTGCTGATTTCCCATCTCTTTTCAGTAATATCGAACTCATTAACCTTTGTTAATTGGTAAATATTTTACCACACAATTCTCAGAACTTTTCAAATACCTTTAGTATATTAATATCATATCCATTTTTGTTATTAATAGTGAACTTATTAGGCCTAGTGACATTAAATTAAAATCAAAGTTCATTAAACAAGGATGGACATCATTGTTGTACCAAATACAAGACTGGATAATTAGCAAAGAAACTTTGAGACTTTAATTATAATTTCATGAACTATAGTTATCTTCATAGAACAGATTTGATTTTCATACTGGTACGTTCAATGAACCTTATTTGTAAATTGTTTTGTAGTAATGAATTTATCAGAATGACCAAGCAAATTCGATATCTATGATAACGTAACTGGTCTAAACCATGCTTATTAAACAAGTATTAAGTGAAATTACTGATTTACAGTTTTACTCTAGCAACATGCAAATATTCTTTGAAATATCTTTTACAGCTCTATTCCAATGTTCTCATGTACAAACACCCCGATTTACACCCGAGATTCTGACGTCATTTTCGGAGTTGTCACGTCATAGAAATAAAAAGTGACGTCAAAATAAGTGCTTATTTTCCTTCTCTTTTCAGTGATATCAAACTCATTGATTTGTTAATTTGTAAATATTTTTGTACCATAGGACTGGCGGTAAATTTAGATTTTGCTTTCATGTTGCTGTGGTGTATTTGCCAGAAGAATCACAGTTTTTTTTAAGTCACGCCCACCTTTTGGCATCAAGCCATACTGTGTCAAGACCTTGACTAATGAATGAATGATGTCAATTTCAAGACCAAGGCAATGGCTGATGAATGAATTAAGTCAACATTTTAAATTTCAAAAATACTAACATTATTTAGCTTGTCGGTGTCCGCTTCATAAATGGTTTTGTGTTTTCTCCGCGTATCCTTAATCAGTAAATGATACGTCGAATTCTCGTCATTTTCTTTCCCGTCTCCAAATACATATAGCAATTTCACATCAGAAGTCCCCGCATTTTTTTTTACTTCCAATACCATTTCAAACTTTCATTAAAATGTCACAAAACATTTCATTTTTTTCTGTACGCCGATTGCCATAAAGAAAAAGTTCAATGCCGATGTTTCCTATATCCATCCCCCCTTTTTTCCAAAAAAAAAAAAACGATCTAGAAAGATAACTTTTCTTTCAGAGTTGACGGCTTGAACATAAAAGCATACAATCGCTACCCCTATACCTGTACCTGACAAAAATCATGTTTTCTGCGTCTTCAACATTTCAAAGGTACAATATCTTCACACGTACCATGCAATTCCGATTTTTTTATCAACAACTTGTAGTAGCAGTGCCGCAGTAAAGTATGATCCTTGCAGATGGAGACAGCTATTTATACAGACTCCGGACCGTGTCTTGACACCTCGTATATCAACTCGCTTTTCTCTCATTGGTCCTCTGGTACAAGTAACTTACACAATAGATATTAATTGGTTAGCTGTAAATACACTCACAGTTTTTATTCACTCGGGGCTCCGCCCCTCGTGAATGAAAAACTGTGAGTGTATTTACAGCTAACCAATTAATATCTATAGTGTAACTATAACTTACCACACATTTCTCAGAACTTTTCAAATGCCTCTAGTATATTCATATCATATCCATTTTAGTTATTAATGGTGAACTTATTAGTGACATTAAATTAAAATCAAAGTTCATTAAACGAAGATGGACATCATTGTTGTACCAAATACAAGACTGATAATTAGCAAAGAAACTTTGAGACCTTTATTTCATGAACTATAGTTACCTTCATAGAACAGATTTGATTTTCATACTGGTACGTTCAATGAACCTTATTACTTTGTAAATTGTTTTGTAGTAACGAATTTATCAGAATACACCAAGCAAATTCGATACTAACTAATCTATACTACTATATATTAAAATTATAGACTCGAATTTTTGGCCTTTAAGGACGTACAACACACCCACCACGAAAAATTTCCTGTCGTTTAATTTTCGCTATTTTTGTATATGTTACACATGACTATATATGCAATGCGTATGCACATTTTGGACAAAATCGTTCGAGTCGTATTTGGACAGGAAGTTCCAAAAGTTACCCCCCTTTGGTTGTACACGCGGAGAAGAAATTTTCATTCGGCTGGCTATAAAATCCTTGATTATCAAAAAAGTTGAGCTAGTCTGGCCGTCAAATTTCATCGACCCATTCATATAACCATTATCCACTCAAATAAAGTATTTTTGTAGAGGTACTCATTGGCAAAATATTTTTTGAAGAACTTAAACTGAAAAACTATGGTTCATTTAAGCCTTAAAAAATGCGTATTTTTTAATTTAAATATTTTTTTATGAAAAAAACTATCGTTTAATTTTGGAAAAAATACTTTTTTCATGTAACTGGTTGCAAAAGTAATCTTGATAATTTTTTGTAATTTTTTTAAACGAGCCGTTTTGAATTTATAGCGAAAAATCACCCCCTCCCCTTCTCCTTCAGTCACGTTTCTCAAGCGTCTTTCAGACGTGGGACGAAAACATTGTTAGATCTACAAATACATGTACACATGAAAAATTCCAAGCTAGAAAATATTTTTTGCTTTAAAAAAATTATTTACATTATATATCGGAGTTCTTAAAACTTTTCAGTTCATTGAAATGCAGATGTATAGGCAATTTTTGACGAACCCCCCCCCTTTTTTTTTGGACGCAGTCATTAGAACTTGATGAAACATAGGTTACCTCGAGATATATATTTAATCTTTTAAATCCCTGAAGTACCAATTCATTCATTCATTCATTCATTCATTCATTCATGCAGATTAAAATTCTGACAACTAGAATAAGAGTTAAACTATCAACTACTAGAATAAAAGTAAAACTTATTCTCTAAGGATTTTAATTCCACGTGTCCAATATGTAGTCCATACACATGGCTGAAATGCATTTAATTTTATACCTGCGTATGAATTCAACTTACATTGAATTTTAATCTCATTTTTCATTAAAAGTGAACGCACAATGTTGAAAATTCAACTCTTCTATGATGTAAACAGACTGGTAAATGGAATATATTGTTTCTTATTTATTTCAAACAAGAGAGAGGTCTAAAAGTACCTCCCCCCCCCCCCCCCAATCACACACACACACATGTATGCATCCTTCTTTTGCTTCCGTAGATAAAATGGAAATATATCGTATTCGTCTACATTAACTTCAATTTATCAAACTGTAAATTCTCCATCTATGTTTAATTAAATTAAAGTAAATTATTCATGTGTCAAAATATTCATGTACAGTGATACATGTATCAAATTAACGTTTTGTTTTGATTCGAGGAAATGCGCACTGAAATTGATCGTAGATCTAGATGGTCGGATATGGCCAGTTTGCCGCATATAACATATTCATTAATTCGGACCATTTCAGTAAACAATTCTATTGCATTTTCGGTACTTACTTAGTATATATTATAGTTTTCAGTTCCTGAGTTCATCAGAATTCATTGTAAATGTGTCTTCATAACTGATCGGCAAACAGGAGTAAATAACTCAAGATGGGAAGGGGAAAATCTCCCACATTTTTAGAGTTGTTCCTCTTTGACCAGTGAACTTTTGGAAACGGGTCGTAAAACTTTTTTTTTCTTAAAAGGAGAACAAAAGAGTATTTATATGGCTAATTCTTAATTTTAAGATAGGCCCGTGATCTGGTAATGCGAATGTTACATAGCCAACTGTAACAAAAGAAAGCAATGTATCATAAAAAAAAAATAAAGAATATTGTTCTGCTAATATTGATCACGGATACGAGTTTCTTATAAAATAAAAGAAATTTTAAGACATACTCTTTCTTTTCTTCCCTTTTTATGGAAGGAGGGGTGGGTTTTACATCAAAAGCGCAAACAATCAAAGATACGATTTGGTATTTCTAAAGAAACCACATCAAGTCCCTAATCCCATTTTCTTTTAATTACGTCGGGATCAATTCGGTCGTCATTTTGACGCTTTATTATAAACGTCAAATTTGACGTCAAGTTAAACGTTTAATTGAAATTGCAAGAGTTATCTCCCCCAGTGTGTTGTACGTCTTTAATACTGATAAATCGGAAGAGTACCGTCTTTTGTTTTATATATTTTAAACATCATTGGTACTTGAAGATTACCAATTTGTTTTTATTTTTTCTCAATTAACCTTCGCTAATTAATAATCAACGAAAATTCCTCAAAAAATTCCGGAAATCATCTGGATTTTTTGGATTTTACAATCTTGCGCGTGCGCATTACATTCACGCTAAATCACGGTGTTCAAATCGGAAAAGACAAAAGAACTACCAAGTAGATATATATATTTGTTATTTTATTATTTCTCTAATAAGAAATCATAAATATATATGAACAGAACATATAGCAAATTTCCAATGAAAATTTACACGACGTCGTATTTATATTATTTTTCTGAGTTTATCCATGCAAATTATCATATGTTATTTAAGTCTCTGGCCATCTCAACGGGGACAAAAAGCTCATGATCATAGGAGCAATATTAATGTAACTACCCGATTTTATTTTATCCTTCCTTTCTTTTATGCTTTTTTGAGGGGAAGGTGTGTGTGTGTGTGTGTTACAACTCCAGCTAGAATCACGTCTTAGTGAAGTAGGCATTCTTTTCCGCCAAAAATTGCAACATTATTTTCATTTCTTAACTTTGAAATAAATCGAAATAATTAAATAACGTCAATATAACCGATATTTTCAATTTGAAATGTGTCTAAATGATTGCAACTTGAATTTGTTCGCCATGTTTACTATTATTACCTTCACTGCTGAGATTTATAACGCGGTAAATATGGAACATAAACTAAGGGCAAAGAAATATTTGATTCCATGCAAAAAAAATTCACATTATAATTCTTAGGAGTGTAGTGAAATTAATAGCATTATTGTAGGCTTATAGCTTTGTTATGTAAATACATGTAATGACCTCCGACCCTGGTCTGTCAACAATACGGTTAACACCCCGTGCAATGCTTGCACCGTGCATTTCCCACGTGAACCATCAAAGAAAGCATTTTATTGTTTATATTTAAATTCACCTCCAAAAATTTCTTTAACTTTCAAAAAAAAAGTGGGTGAAATATGTAAATTATTGTTATTGGTCTTCAGTACGTTATATAGAAGGGACAGACTGTTCTTCTAAATATGTAAAGGTTGTCAAGGTAACTACGCTTGATAGGTAGTCTGAAGTCAGCCCTTGCGGCCCGAACAGTTCATTCTATCAATGCTGCTAAAATATCGGATCGGTTGTAAAATATAATCCATACATAGTAAATCTCAAAACTGTGAGGTGGGACAAAATTAAGATCGTAAAAATACTTATTAATTGATGAAATGGATTATATTTAATCGTAGCAAACAAACTAGCGTTTTATTAAATCGCCAGAAGAAAAAATACACCAGCGTGAAAACAAGTTGTCTTCTCCAGCAGCCATGACAGTTCTCAAGTGATGTAATGACTTTTGATTGAAAACGTTTAATACTGCAGTAGATTAACTTTTGTTATCAATAAACAGATATATAAATGTTTATGAGATATGTATTTTATTAGGTCACCTGAGTCACTCAGGTGACCTATTGCTATCCGTTTTTGTCCGTCGGCGTGCGTCGTGCGATGTGCGTTAACATTTGAACATTTTTAGCTTCTTCTCTGAAACCGCTGAACCAATTTCAACTAAATTTGGCATATAGCATCTATGGGTGAAGGGGAACAAAAATTGTGAATTTCATGGTCCCTGCCCCCCTGGGGCCTGAGGGGTGGGGCTAAAACCACCAAAATTTATGCAATCTTTAAAAATCTTCTTCTTTACTCCTGGACATCAAGCAGTCAAACTGTTGGCATCATTGTCATAAGCATTGAGTCCTCTACCAAAATTGTGAAATTCATGGCCCCAGGGTCAGGGGTTCTGGTGCTAGGGCGGGGCTATATAGATCATATAGTGAAAGTGCATTATTTCTTTGAAAATCTTCTTCTCTGCTCCTGGGTATTAAATAAACTAACTAAGTATATAGTTATGATGAATAAGAGTGACTCTTCCAAAATTGTGAAATTCATGGCCCCAGGGTCAGGGGTTCTGGTGTTAGGGCGGGGCTCTATTGATTATAAAGTGAAAATGCATTAGTTCTTTGGAAATCTTCTTCTCTGCTCCTGGGTATTAAATAAACTAACTAAGTATATAGTTATGATGAGTAAGAATGCCTCTTCCAAAATTGTGAAATTCATGGCCCCAGGGGCAGGGGTTCTGGTGTTAGGGCGGGGCTCTATTGATTATATAGTGAAAATGCATTAATTCATTGAAAATCTTCTTCTCTGCTCCTGGGTATTAAATAAACTAACTAAGAAAATAGTTAGGATGAGCAAGAGTGCCTCTTCCAAAATTTGAATTTCATGGCCCCTGGGTCAGGGGTTCTGGTGTTAGGGCAGGACTCTATTTATTATATAGTGAAAATGCATTAATCCTTTGAAAATCTTTTTCTCTGCTCCTGGGTATTAAATTCAGTAATTAAGTACATAGTTATGATGAGCAAGAGTGCCTCTTTCAAAATTTTGAATTTCATGGCCCCTGGGTCAGGGGTTCTGGTGTTAGGGTGGGGCTCTATTGATTATATAGTGAAAATGCATTAATTCTTTGAAAATCTTTTTCTCTACTCCTGGGTATTACTGAAACACATTAAATACATAGTTATGATAATCAAGGATGCCTCTTTCAAAATTGTGAAATTCATGGCCCCTGGATCAGGGGTTCTGGTGTTAGGGTGGGGCTCTATTGATTATAAAGTGAAAATGTTTTAATTCTTTAAAAATCTTTTTCTCTGCACCTGGGTATTATTTAAACAAACTAAGTACATTGTTATGATAAGCAAGGATGCCTCTTCCAAAATTGTGAAATTCATGGCCCCGGGGACAGGAGTTCTGATGCTAGGGTGGGGCTATATAGATCCTATAGTGAAGGTGAATTATTTCTTTGAAAATCTTCTTCTCTGCCCCTGGGTATTGCTTAAACAGACTAAAGTACATTGTTATGATACACAAGGATGCCTTTTCCAAAATTGTGAATTTTATGACCCCAGGTTCAAGGGTTCTGGTGAAGGGGGGAGGGGGGCTTCTATTGATTATAAAGTGAAAAAGCAAAATTTCTTTGAAAATATTCTTTTCTTCTTCTGGTTAAGAAAGCAAAGAAGCTAAGTGTATAGTTATGTTGAGCAAGTGTGCTTCTTCCAGAGTAGTGAATTTCATGACCCCTGGGTCAGATGTGCTGGTGTGAGGGTGGGGCTTTTGATAATTTAGTGAAAATGCATTAATTCTATTAAATAATCCTGTTTGCTCCTTAGTGTTAAGCAGAAAAACAAAGTGATTAGTTATGATGAGCAAACATATGGTCCCAGGGTCAGAAGCTCTGGTGTTTTTGGGGGTGGGGGGTTGGGGTTGGGGGCTCTATTGATAATACAGTGAATCTGTAGTAAAAATGCATTATTTATTTAAAAATCTTCTCCGCACCTGGGCATATCTGAGGCAAACAGAGTAAAAGTTTTTATAAGGAAGGGAATTTTTACCAGATTTTTGAACATCTGGACCATTTGGTCAAGTGTTCTGGTCCTGGCCAGGGCTCTATTAGTTTGTATTCTACTGAGAGGAGTTATTCCCCTTTGCCATTTACTTTTGATAATTTATCACTATAAATAATGTACTTGAAAGGTAAATAGAATAAGAGAATTATGCAAAAACTTTTATTGTATAATACAAAAAGTACTTCCATAGTTTTAATGATCAGATAGACTTGTAAGTAGTAGATAAATAAAAATGAGACAAAAATAACTTGTCTTATTAAATATTCATCAAAGACCAAGAGATGCCAATGTAAGAGATTTCAACAAAGGATTAAAATAGTACAGAAGCATTGATAATTTGTTAATATACTGTATAGTGATAGTGATAAATGGGGAACAGATTAGAACCTAATTTATGAACTGTTAATGAATATTAAGACCAATTATTTTGTTGATCATGATCACCCTATTTTTCTTGCTTTTGGGCAACAAAGCTTCACCTTTCAGTTCATTTTGTACTCTATGCATCCTTTAAATTGTTGTATCATACTCAGGTGACCGTTAAGGCCCTTGGGCCTCTTGTTTACGTATGAAGTAAGAAAAATTCCCATATTCAGTTCAAGATCCCGCTCCCAAATTCTCATTGGCTGTCCCAAAATAAAATCGGTCAAGGTCAGTAAACTTCAAAGTTTGCGGTAAACTCAGACTTTACAAAATAATATGGAAAAATTTATGCTCTGAATAATTACATCAGAAACATTTATTTGAAAATTTTTCTGATTACATTGTATGATTTCAATTAAAAAATGGAAATGATATTGTATGATCCAAAAAAAGAGTTGTGCCCCCCCCCCCCCCCCAAGGAAAAGGCTTCATTATTTCAGCAAGAAGTACTTTCAAGTTCCTACTTTCCTACTAAGGATACCCTTGATTGGCTTATCTATGATAATGATAATTTATGTTTCCCATATATTTCGTACTGTACTAATTCAAGGATATCACATTAATTTTTATCAAAACAGACTGTCATGAGAGCATTTTCTTATATCATATATAAAGTACATTTGATATTCTTAATATTTATTATGATCTCTTGAACAACCAGTATGTTTTTTTCCAAGGGGGGGGGGGGTATTTGCAAGATAATCTGTTCTGCTTCACATCTGCTAAATTGTGTAAAAATACCAGTATAGCACATTTGTCCATTTTCATTTCTGCTTTTACAGATTACATGTCTATTACCTGTGTATATACAAAGTATATGTATTAGCAGCTGTGCTTAACTCTTTCATTGTTGAGGTCATATTTTGAACAAGTTGAGACATGCAGTGTTAAAATTGTTACAAAATTTTTTACACCGTTAGTTTAATAATTGATTGTGTAATAACATCTTAGCACATTTCTTCATTTTCATTACTTTGCTTGAAATGTATCAGCAGTGCTCAACTCTTTGTTGTTGTCATATTTTCAATAAATATCCATAATTTCTTTTATTGAATTTGTTTCGAAAGATGAAATTTATGTAAGCTCCGCCGTGATTCGAACTCATGAGTTGATTTATAGCTAAATGGTTAATTTGGGTAAAATAAAAGTTACCTCCCTAGGCTGTATCAAGTATTGCCAGAACGACATTCATCATCGTTACTTATGTATTCACTTCATAAACAATACTCGGGGAGGTTTAAATAAAGTGATTAGATTTGGTAATTAATTTACAATAAAACAAAACAAGTGCCGTTTAACGTCGTTGACTATAAACGTCGAATGACTTTCCTGTATGCTATTACGATGAGTGCATGTATTTTCTTTCCGAAGGAACGACATATCGCAGCGAAAACCACTTGACGATAATAATTATTTTAATGTACGTAGACGAAATAATACCCTTCCATATCTACAGTAAGTCTGTGAGTTATTTGAAGATATTTTTAAAACCAAAATGTCGGGAAAAAACTAATACGCGTGGTTATATTAGTTACGCACGGGTAATCAGTAATCAATACCCACGACCCACGTGCTTTGATTGATCAAACATGAAGCGTTGGCTATTAAAACAGCCTTTGAAAAATACGAAATAAAGGTCATTATCTCCTGATTTAAGTTAAGTAAAGCGTAATAATTAAAATAATTGAATGACAAGTACCACTCGTAATTATTGAATGACTACGTAAATATACCTATCGTAGTCCATACACATATTTCCAAAAAAAAAAAAAAAGGTTCATTGAAAACTTATTTACTGTTTCTTGAATTCACGCATTTATCATCACCGTGAATATAGCGAATATTTACACCGCGAATTATTTTCCCCCTATACAGTATCACCCAGGCTTGACCTTAACTTCAAAACAAACATCAGTTGCAGACAAAGGTGTTAATTAATCTTAAAGTGACAGAAACATAACCCTCAAAACTTTTCTGCGACCAGCAAGACAATCAATACCAGAGGATTAATTATACTGCTCTTTCAATCTTTTCTTCTAAGTTTACAATAAGAACTATTTCAGCAATGATAGAATGAGGTTATTATCTGATTACCTGTTAAAATAAATAGTATTCTTGAATTTAAATAAGGTGGGAAAAAGAAAGAAAAATAATAATAAAATAATTATAAAAAAAAGATATCTTTATCTATATCTTGTTTTTAGAATTCAATAAAATCATAAATAACTCATTGTGCATTTTACCAAAAAAAGGTATGAACATTATTTAAATCCATATATCAGACAATGTAAACATTCAGAATTGACCTTAACTTCTAAACAAACTTCATTTGCAGACAGAGGTGTTGATTAATCTCAATGTGACAGATAAAGATAAATGCTTTGGATTTTCTTCAAGAGGAAAGTTAATTAATCCCAAGAGATTCATTGCAGCCTTTCATAGTTTACAATAGGAACATTCTCAGCAGTTATCTCTCTTTGCCCATTCACTCTTATATAAAGTTAAGGAATCTACCCCACCACCCCAACTCCAAACTGAATGACATAGAAAACCAAACTTAGCATCAAAATATGTCTTACTACCTATTCAACCAACATACCAAATTTGAACTTAATTGGTCAACCCTAAAAAAAGTTATTAGAAAAAAACCCAGAAAATTTGTGGACGGAAGAGTGACAGACGGACGGACAGACAGACAGAGTGATTACTATAGGGCACCCGCAAATCCTTGCGGGGCCCTAATTATATTCACATTCATTGTTTATCTCAAAAGTACCTTACAATATGAATGTGTCGATGTATCTATTTCGTAAATGTCCGATATGCACATGGATGCATTGACAATGTCAACCCGTGCAAGCACGGGTCAAAGTCTAGTAAGATTTGAAAGGAAATGCAAAGTTAAACATTTGAATCTGGATTCTTAACCAAGAGCAATAAAATTGGAAACTTTAAAGTCGACAAGTAAACAAGCTTAGGACTACCATCTTCGCTTACCAAGGGTTTTCGGTCCGCTCTGCTCCCTATTTCCCATGAATGGGGAGCAAAGCGGATCGAAAACCCTTGGCTAGCGCAAATGAGGACAACATCTCCTGTAGAGATGAGAAGGGGACTAAGCCCCTAAACCTTAGTTGTTGGATTGTGCCATGTTGGGATTCATTTGTCAACGAACAGAACTCTGGACAAGCGTAGGTGATAAGGTGATAGTAAAACATCCAATAAAAAATTCTTATATATCCTGGACCATGAATACCCTATAAACATAAAATACGTACCCCATTTGTTGGCAAAAAAATTGCAAGAGCCCTCAACTTTGAAACTCTTTAGCCCTTGCCATATTTGTTGTTCAACTTTCCTTTTTATGGAGTATATCGCTATCACCTGCATATGACGTTTACATATACCAACTTATTCGATATTTGCTCCGAGTACGATCAATTTTTAAACCGAGGCAGACTACCAATTGACAGATATGTTGATGTTACAGAGAGTTCAAATCATCATCACGTAAATTCTATGGTCGTTATAATGACCTTGTAAGCAAATATAACTTTTCGTTGGGTCTAATTTTGGCTGACGTGTTTATACGAGGGGTGATCAAAAAGTTCGCGAACTATCTCTATATCTACAAAACCACAATTCAGATCAGAATGAAATTTGGCACACATATAGTCATACACATGTTCTATAAATAGCATTTGTAATGTAATGTCTTGCTCCATGTGTGTGACGTCACAGTGTGAAAATGACGTCAATATGTAGGTGACTTGTGACAAAAAATGATTTACTCAGTCGTACTCGAGCAACGAACTGCTGTCAAGTAATATTTGTTGCCATCGTCAATATATATATATATATATATATATATATATATGTGTGTGTGTGTGTGTGTGTGTGTGTGTGATTTTGATTATTTTTTAATATTTTTTATAGAGTTAATTGTGTGACAATGGTCTATAGAACCTTAGAAGAAATAAAAAAAGAATTGAGCAGACATGCAGTCCATCACAAAGAAAAAGGAGGGAGAACGGAGAAGATCCATGTTAATGACTGGCCATGGAGGAGAACCAGCTCCCGAGTTTTATTTTAAGGACTGGGAAAAAGTGGTACCTTGGCATAATATATTGTATTTACTATAGAACATAGAATTTCAAATTATATTTACAGAATGCACTGTCAAATTTAAGCACATGACATTGTTTCATATTCTTAAGTAAAAAGAAATAATGAAAAACAAAATGATCTGAAAATAGGGATTGAAGCCTGATAACCCCCCCCCCCTTTCCAATCTGTCTTAATCAATTACATGTACTCATTTATATTTTTTACAGGTATTACAGACTCTCACAAACGTTGCTATAGAGGGAATAAGCTCTGGGATAGAGACAGCATAGTGTCGTATGTTTGCATGTTATAATTTTTTTTATTATTAGTATAAGAAAAATAATTTATTTTGTTCTGGTGCTGACTTAATGACAGTTTGATTCAAATCATATTTAATGACAAATCATGAGAGATCATACATTTGGTAAAAATATTGACTTCTGTCCAGGAAAAAAATCTAGAAACAAATATCAACTTTACTTCATTATTTATTAAAGCATGAAGAAAGAGTAACCAATATTTAACACATTGCAGTAAGTAAACCACCCCCGATAATGCCAGGTTTCACTATACATGAAATACCATCATCTGACCTGAGCCAGTCAGCTACAACTCCTAGTACAAGTTACTAGTCAAAGATTTGATGATCCCTTATCACAAGGTAACTTAAGATTTCATACTATACTGAAACACAACAAGCAGTAATCTACAAATGTTTGAATTTTTTATCTAATGATTTTCAAAAATGAATACACTTTAGGTAAAACTTGATTTGAAAACATCAAAGATTTGATTAAAATGTTAAATGATTAATATCTTTTAACTTTAGAAAGTAACACATGACTGTTAAAACACTCCCACACCGGCCATTCAATTATAGCGTGAGTAGTTAATAGGGGTCCCGATAGGGGGGTCAACTGAGTGCACTTTTTTTTTTTTACCCCTCCCAGAGTTCTAAAAATAGACCTCTGGATGGGTCTAAAAATAGACCTGGATGGGTGTGTCGAGTGCACTTTTGTCCCCCAGAGTTCTAAAAATAGACCAGGGATGGGTCTAAAAATAGCTAAACTTGGGGGATCTAAAAATAGACCCAGAATTCATTCTAAAAATAGACCCAGAATTCATTCTAAAAATAGACCCAGAATTCATTCTAGAGTGTACAAAAAAACCAAAACAAAAGGATTTTTGAAATATTTATATCATTTAAAGAACAATAATAACAAAAAAGTTTGATACATCTCAAACACAAATCACTTTCTCTGGATCTGGAATTAAAGGGGTGCGACAATGCATGTACAGTGTATAAGTCTCTGGAAGAAGCCCTTGTCTCCTTCTATGTTCGAATTCATTAAAACAATCTAGAATTTGAAATTTCCAGCCACTTTGATGAACCATATTAATATGATCAGTTATGATCACCCATTTGTATCTTTGATAACCATGATATCCATGTTTCCTTTCCTTAAGACAGTATTGGTCCTCTCTCTGCTCATAATCTTCAGGATCAAATTTCACTCTTTTTTCCAACCAAATTTATTTTTGGTATTTTGGATTAAATATTCGATTTCTGTTATAGTAATTCAGGATCGCTTCTTCTTCAGTTTTCATCCAATCTCCCTCTTTATCACCGTTAATACACCAACGATACTGGATAGGTTCTTGTTCAATTTTTATCCATTCTCCCACTTTATCATCGTTAATACACCGACGAAACTCCATCTTTGTACCTCTAATTTTTTTTCCAGAATGAGAAAGTTTGTTGTTTTTATCTCTTTATATACCTTTTTTTCTCAAAATCTATTTTTAGTCTTAGTTTTTTTATCTCTTTGTTACTATAAAATATAACATCACTATGCAAAAAAAAACTCCCTTTACCTTTGCATTATGACGTCATCCAGGGTATAAATACCTTCTTCTTTTGACTTTCATTTCATTCTGTTGTCAAAACAATATTCAGACAGCAACACTTAAGAAAAAAAAATGGAAAAGAAACCAGAGAAAGAATTAGATCGTAGGCAAAGAAATGCCTTGTACTTACAGAGAATACAGAAAGCTAATCGACATCAACAAGTACAGGCTTTACGAAATATACCTGAAGAAGAAGAAGAACAATCCAGTTCATCATCATTACCATCATCTCATTCACCACCAGGGAAACCGAAGACCATTTCTCAGTATTATAAAGTGAGAGAAGATGGTACCAAGTATTCCCCAAAATTTAAAGCAAAAGAAAATAATTACAAAATCAATTTTAAGGAATTTCCAGAGGAGGAAAACCGAGGCTTTGTTCGGCGAATATTTAGAGACATGTTAAAATCGGTCAAATATGAAATGCAGTGTCATCCTAACGATTACTTACGTTTGAACATACGTCACCCTTCTCTGGATTCTGACATTTCTTACGAGTTTACGCAATGTAAACATTTAAACCAGGACGTCATTTTAAACCAAATAGAAGCCGTCCAACAATCCAAGAAAGATTTTAAACTGGGTGACGGTGCCATGGAATTTAACATGTTTCATGTGAAATATCCAGAAGGAAGTGGTGGAAATAAAGTCAAACACCTGATGGTCAATAAGGAGAATTTTCTTAAAGGAAAAAGATGCATCCTTCAGATCGACAATCCTTGGGATAAGATGTGTTTAGCTCGAGCTATTGTCGTCACTCGGTTACACAGTCAAAAACCGGAACATCCAGAGAGTTTAGTTGAATGGGAAAAACAATGGATACGTATGCGGAAGGGTGATTACAAATATTTAGACCAGAAAAACCAAGCCCTAACTCTCATGGAACAAGCTGGCTGTGATATTCATCAGTCTTGTGGACCTGAAGAATGGGCGAAATTACAACAAGTGTTATATCCTCAATATCGACTGAAAATATTTCAGATCAAGTCTACCTCCTCCTCTAAACTCATTTTTGAGCCCATTTACAAAGGCTACGGAGACGGAATTTTTTTAAATGTTTTGTTAAAAGATCATCATTATCATGCCATTTTATCCATGTCAGCTTTAACTGGCAACCCCTATTACTGTGATCATTGCGATGTGGGGTACCGAAACATCACAGACCATCGATCCAAGTGTCCTTTTCGATGTAATTTTTGTTTAGTGAACACCCCATGTCCTGATGACGGGAGCCAGATTACATGTTCTCATTGCCAAGGATTTTTTAAGAACAGAAGTTGTTACGAAAATCATTTACGACCTTACAGTAAAAATACGACCACATCCATCTGCAATTTAATGGGACAATGCCAGCAATGTGAGAAATGGATGGCTAAAAGATTACTCCTTCATCACTTATGCGGAGGACAGAAACAATGTAAGATCTGTAAGAAAACTGTAGAAAATGATCATCAGTGCTACGTTCAACTCAAGCCTGAGAAAAAGAAAAAGAAAGGCAAAGAGACATTACAGTTTTACATTTATTTCGATTTCGAATGTATGCAGGAAAACGGTATTCACGTTCCTAATTTATGTGTGGCACATCGGGTCTGTCAACATTGTGGGCACTTACCCATTGAGGATCCTTGTCCTCATTGTCAACACATGGGACCCCGTCAACACGTGTTTCAAGGATCAAATACTTTAAAAGACTTCATGGGCTGGTTATTACAACCCACTACAGGAAATAAGAATTCCACTTTATTACACGACCAGGCCCTCGTCATCGCTCACAATTTCAAAGGATACGACGGACAGTTCATTTTAAATCACCTGGTGCATTCTGCTTGCATTAAACCCACCGTCATCCAGAACGGGAGCAAAATCTTATGCATGGAAATCTGTGGATTGAAATTCATCGATTCTTATAATTTTTTACCTTTTGCTCTGTCCAAGATGCCTTCCGCTTTCGGATTCACCGAACTGAAAAAAGGGTATTTCCCTCAATTTTTCAATACGGTACAGAACCAGAATTACGTGGGACCTTATCCATCGGCAGCTTACTACAATCCGGACGACATGACTATTATCGGACGACAAGCATTTTTTCAATGGTACGACCAACAAGCCGGAAAAGTGTTTGATTTCCAGAAGGAATTTTTAGAGTATTGTATTTCCGACGTCGATATTTTACAACGATGTTGTGCTCAGTTTAGATCCACCCTCAAGAGTTTGGTCAATGTAGATCCCTTTCAGGAATCTATCACTTTTGCCAGTGCAGCCAATTTAGCTTACCGTCGAGGATTCATGCCCGAAGACACCATTGCCATCATTCCTAACCTGGGATATCAACCTGCTCGTCAATATTCGGCCAAAGCCTGTCGATGGTTAACCTGGTTGAGTCAAAGAAGCGGATCTCACATCCAACATGCGAGAAACGGAGGAGAACTCAAGATCGGAAATTATACTGTAGACGGATACCAGAAAGATACTTGCACCGTCTACGAATTTTACGGATGTTATTGGCACGGATGTCCCACCTGCTATCCCAAGCTACAGACCGAAACTCATCCTCACCGGACTCAATATACTTACCAACAATTACATGAAGAAACTTTAAGAAGGAAATCGGTCTTAGAGCAAATGGGGTACAATGTCACCTCTCTCTGGGAACACGAATTCGATGAACAAGTGCAAGGAGACAAGGTTTTACAGAATTATTTATCAGCCCTAAACATACCCGATCCTTTAAACCCCCGAGAGGCTTTGTACGGAGGTCGGACCAATGCGACTAAATTATATTGTGAGGAAGGAGATATGAGATACATAGACGTGTGTTCTCTCTATCCTTACGTGTTAAAACACAGACCTTTTCCTGTAGGGCATCCTCAGATCATTACCGACCAATTCCAGGATGTCCGATCTTATTTCGGACTGGTTCACTGTCGGGTCTTACCACCTCGAGGTCTCTATCACCCGGTTTTACCTTATCGCACTGGAGGCAAGTTATTATTTCCCTTATGTCGAACTTGTGCAGAACAACAGGACCCTAAACATCGATGTGATCACAATTCCCAGGAACGCAGTCTCACAGGTACCTGGGTGACGACCGAATTACACAAAGCCTTGGACATGGGGTATACTTTAGAGCAGATTTACGAAGTTTGGCATTTTCCAGAAAGCACTACAGATTTATTCAGACCTTACATCGATACTTTTTTAAAGATCAAACAAGAAGCTTCTGGATTTCCACCCGAGTGTCAGACGGAAGAACAGCAACTAGATTACATTCATCAAGTCTTAGAAAAAGAAGGAATTAGAATGGACCGGTTAAGTATCGAAAAAAATCCAGTGCGAAGAACGATAGCCAAACTCTTTTTAAATTGTCTGTGGGGAAAATTTGCTCAACGTCTGTTATTACCGAAAACAGAATACTTGGATGAAGAAGAGAAATTACAAGAACTCTTACAAGATTTTACCAAAGAGATTAAAGGGATCCAACTCTTAGAAAATAAAGAGAAGCCTGAATTAGACATGATGTTAGTGAATTATCAAGACAAACAGGAATTTGTAGAAGAATGTCCCTTTGGAAATGTAATACTGGCCTGTTTTACTACCGCTTATGCTCGGTTACATCTCTACGAGACTTTACAACCTTTGGGAGATCGGGTCCTTTATTTCGATACGGATAGTATCGTGTACCAACATAAGGAAGGACAATTCAATCCGACCCTTGGCAACAGTTTAGGAGAATGGACCGACGAATTAGACGGGGATCACATCATTAAATTCATGTCGGGAGGTCCCAAAAATTATGCTTACCTTACCTCCAAGGGAAATTCCGTGTGTAAAGTCAAAGGATTAACTCTCAATTTTCGGGCTTCTAATATCGTATCCTTAGAGACTTTAGAAAAAATGCTCAAGAAAGAAATGGATGAAGTCACAGTGTCTTATCCTTATAAAATACAGAGGACCCGAGATCATCAAGTCAAGACAGTACCTTTAGATAAAAAGTATAGAATTGTCTATGACAAGAGACAGATCTTGAAAGATTATAACACTTTACCTTATGGTTATTAAAATGATGGTTATTGACTATAAATAAAGCATTGAAACTACCTTTGTCTTCATTTGTCATCATGCAACATGAGGAGACACCTCTCCCCTCTTTTCTTTTAAAACATGAATTTACCATGGTGGTAGCAGGACCTTCTAAATCTGGCAAAACTGAATTTGTCAAGAAATTAGTAGAAAATTTACATTGGATTACCCCCATGCCACAAAAAATTGTGTGGTGTTATCGGGAATGGCAACCTGCTTACACTTCTCTAAGAGATCGGGTGCTTTTCATTCGAAATATTCCCGAAGACGATGAGAAATTAGTGGCTAATTTAAATATACCACACTTACTCATTTTTGACGACATGATGGGAGGAAAAGCCATTGAATCGATCGTGGATTGGTTTACCCGTAAAGCTCATCATCGGAATACCAGTGTGATTTACATCACTCAGAATTTATTTGATAGGGCAGCATCACATCGCACCATTAGTTTGAATGCTCATTATTTAGTCTTGTTTAAAAATCCCCGAGACAAATCTCAAATCAGTGTCTTGAGTCGTCAGTTAGCTCTACCTCATTTGATGTCCGCTTATCAAGAAGCTACCAATGTTCCTCATGGGTATCTCTTGGTGGATTTGAGTCCACACACTCCAGACGAATACAGATTGAGAAGTCGATTGTTTGAATGGTTAACTATACACATGCCTCAAGAGTATAAATAAAAATGTATTATCCTCACCCTTGTCATTTATCATTCAACTCTCATCATGGCACCATCAGCTAAGAGTAAATTAGTGAAAACTTTAAGACGTTTACAGCGGGAAAAAGATCCTGCTAAGCGAGCTCATTTAATTGAATTAGGGCGTAAAGCCTTATTGAATTGGTTTGCTATGGGAGCTCGAAATTTAGTGAAAGGGGTCTTACCCATTAATAAACAGACTCAGAGATTTATTGATCATCATCGTCAAGATTTAAGTATCATCGCTGATAAATCAGCTACCGAGGAAGAAAAAAAGCTATTTTAAAACGTGGCGGAGCAGGATTTTTAGGAGGAGTCATCATTCGTCATTTATTTAAATGGAATACCCCTAAAAAACGACGTGCTCGTCGTTTGAAAAGTGTGGTGGTAAGAGTCCAGAACAAAAAGACCAAAAAGAGAGTTTTACCAAATTGGATGGTTCGACTAGGTGGGGGGTCAAACAATAAGAAAAAACCTACTCAAAAGAAGAAGAAGAAAAAATCCAAAAACTCCAGGTCCACCCAAAACTCCAGCTCAACGTAAAGCTATGCCTAAAAGTCTAAGAAATGAAATTAATCAGTATTATAAAGAACAAAGACAAAAAACTATTGGAGAGTTATTAAAGAAACAAACTGAAATGAGAATGGATCGTGCTATGGCACCCATAGGCAGTCAAAGAGCCCCGGATTTATTTCCTCAAGTTAATGTAGGAATTCCTTCTCCTGGAATTAAAGTACCCATACAGACTCCTAAAATAGCCCGCTTTCAACCTTTATCTGCTTCTACACCTAAACTTCCAAAAGGAATGAGATATAAATGCCGATATTGTTCCAAAATCTACGTCACCGAAAAAAATAGAGATAAACATGAGAAAGACAAACATGGTATGTATGCTCCTCCTCCTTAAAAGAGTAAAAAAGGAGGACACAGTGAGGGACACCTCTTCATTTTTTGAAAAGGATGGCTAAGAAGAAGAAGAAGAATAAGAAGAAGACTTGTTGTTCTACAAGATTAAAATCTCATGAGCCTCTTTTAAGAGTGTTATCTAATCCTCATTGTTCTTCACCCTTAAAGACAAGTATTTTAAAACATTGTTCTGGAGATTGTATTCTGAAGATTTGTGAGATTGTGTACAACCTATTAAAAGGAGTGTTACCTCTCAGTTCGGTTCAGAAACGAAAACCAGCTGGAAAGAAACACATCTTAAGGAGACTAATTCAACCTCAATCTATTCAGAAAAGACGAGCTTTGTTAGTCCAGCAAAAAGGAGGCCTCTTCCCTCTTTTACTCGGTCCTTTACTAATAGGAGCAGCATCTCTCCTAGGGGAAAAATGAGTCGTAAAATGGTATTAGTTCCTGAAGTCTTATTGAATGAACTTAAAGGAAAATTACCGAAACCTCCCGAATTTCAATCTACTCTCAGTTTAGGTCAGGAATTAGAGGACATTACAAGACGTGAAGATTTAACCCCAGAAGAAAAAGTCGCTTTATATGGTCAAGAACTTCATCGCTATAGAAATTATTTAGAAAAAGCTAGGAAACAACCTACAAAAACTCGATTAGCTCAACCATCAGCTCAACCATCAGCAGCAGGAGCTCCAGCAGCAGCAGCAGCTCCAGCAGCAGGACCAGTTCCACCTGCCCAAGCAGAAGCAGCAACAGGATCACCAGCAGCCCCAGCTGAGATTGAAGATCAAATTCTTGAAACCGTCAATAAAAACATGAAAAGAAAAGCTGGATTATTATTAAATCATTTAAAGAAAAACCCTAAAGTGTTAACTTGGAATAAAGAAGGTGAAATTACTTATCGAGGTCAAAAAGTTGCCAATTCTAACATTGTGGATTTAATGGCTGATAGTATGAGATCTCATACTTTGAAAAATCATCCGGTTCCTACAGGATTAGAACAATTTGCTCAAGCTTTAAAAGAGACCCGTACTCCTTTGGAATACCTGAGTAATGGAAACCTTATAAAAGCCATGCAGAAACCTGGAAAAATCAGTACTCCTAAAAGTCAAGAAAGAGACGATAGTGGATTTTCTTCCTTTTTAGACACTCCAGTAAGTAGTCCTATAGAAGATCCAGGAACCGTCATTAAAAACCCATTTCAACTCCTGTAGGGACAAGGGAAGGATCCAGATATAGTCCCTTTAGAGCTCGACAGAAATTAAAAAACAAACTCGAAGAAGAAGAAAAGAAATTAGCAAAAATTGAAGAAAATTGGCTTCCTTTACCTAAGAAGAAATGAAAAAGAAACAAGTGGAGGACATTTTAAAAGAGATTTATTATGATCCTAAAAGAGGGTACGGAGGACTACAAGCTTTGTATCGTCAGGTCAGAAGTCTGGGACATAAGATTTCCTTGAAAAAGATTCGAGAATGGTTAAAAGAGCAAGATACGTATACCTTACATAAACCCATTCAAAGAAAATTCCGGAGACAACAGACTAGAGTGACGGATATAGACGAACAATGGCAATTAGATTTAGCAGATGTGTCCAGTTTAAAGAAACACAATGACGGATATACGTTTTTATTGTGTGCCATTGACGTCTTATCTAAATATGCCTGGGTGGTGCCTTTAAAACAGAAAACGGGAAAGGAAATGATTCGAGGATTACGAGAGATTTTTCAACAAGACGGTCGACGTCCCATCCGCATTCAATCTGATCAAGGCAAAGAATTTACCAATAAAGAATTCTTACAAGCTTTTAAATCCATTCATTTTTTTACCACTCGTAATACGGACACTAAAGCCAGTATCGTGGAACGATTTCAAAGAACCCTCAAAGCACGCATGTGGCGTTATTTCACTCGTCATAAAACCAGACGATATTTAGACGTCTTACCGGATTTAGTATATGCTTACAATCATTCTTATCATCGAAGTATTAAAAGAGCACCAGCTCAAGTGAATGCTTCTAATGTATTAAAAGTCTGGAAAACTTTATATGGGGAAAAATCTCAAACATTCCCTAAAAAACCTCAATTTAAACAAGGAGATCGGGTCCGCATTAGTAAAGCTAAACGCACTTTTGAAAAAGGATATTTACCCAATTGGACTACGGAATTGTTTACCATTTCTAAAAGAGTGCCTGGAAGATATCCTTATGTGTATAAAATCCAAGATGATCATGGTGAGGAATTAGAAGGCACTTTTTACGAGAAAGAATTACAAAAGATTAATAAAAAAGATGATGTGTACGAAGTAGAAGAAATCTTGGGGTATAAAAAGCGACGTGTAGGGAAAAAAATCATTCAAGAAGTCAAAGTGCGGTGGAAAGGATATCCTCCTAGTTTCGATTCATGGATTCCCCAAACGGATCTCATTCAATAACTCCTCATTGGAAATTTTGTGGAGAGAAAGTGTCTCGAGAAGAAATTGTTTATTTCGCCCAATTATTCATTTGTGTATCTCTTATCATTACCAGTGTGGTCATGTTAGCTTTACATGATACTAATCGAGAATATTGGATGATCTGTGTGAGTTCTACCGTAGGATACATTATGCCTAGTCCTACGATGATGCATCATACCCCTAAAAAGACTACAAATACACAAACAGTAACCTAGTTTTTTGAATGTTTGTTATTGTTATGAATAAATATGTTTGTTATTCTGAATGATGTTTGTTATTATTTGTTCTTGTTATGAATAAAAATGATAGAAACACAAATCTCTTATTCTTTTTCTTTCTATGACCTCACAATGAGTATGACGTCACAATGAGTAGCTTGACTTAGCCAAAAAAAAAGTTTTTTTTTTACAGGTGTTTTAAGAATCAGATCTCGTGCTCTAATTATAGTAACCAAAAAAAAGGGTCTAAAATTAGTATCCTTCTTCTTCTTCTGCAGGTGTTTTAAGAATCAGATCTCGTGCTAAGTACGAGGGGGAGTTAGGGAGTCTAAAAATAGATACACAAAGGGTATAAATAAAGGGATATTTTGTTAAAAAAAACAATCTGTCATTCTTTTAAGAGAGAGCATAACAATAGTTAGGGATGGAGTATCGTTGGTCTTGTGAGAGTTTATTTGGATGTATTGACAAGGAGGGACCCTGGATGAAAACTAAAGTAGGAGCGATCCTGGATTTCTTTGAAACCCATCCAGGACATTCTATTCATGATGTGTGGTTGGAAAAAAGAGTGAAATTCTTACATCCTAAAGCTTCTAAAGTGAGGGTGAGAATGAAGGACTGCTTTTATGAATACAAATGGGCGATCACAGGTCATGGTAATCTTCAGACTCCCTTTGTTCTGGAAGAAAGTAACTGGTGGTGGAATTTAGAAGACTGTCTTCGTGATTTATTCCACCGGAAGCAGAAAAAAGATCAACTGGGGATTCAAATCCATTACGGCCGTATAAACTACCTGTACTGTCGCATTCCTTTTTCAAAGATTAAAGACCAGATGGAACAGGAAGACGAAGCTGAGGTGTTTCAAAAAGTGATTTCCATGACAGAAGATGTGTAAATATATCTAAAATAAAAAATTTGTTTAAAACAAAAAGAAATATTGTTGTTATAAATAGAAAGGTCAGAAGTAAATATCTCTCAGTCTCTTACTGAACATGGCTGAGAACAGTGGTTTTTACATGACATTACCCAGTGATAGCTCCATGCAATCTTTTCCGGGGAATACGACCGCTCAATTTAAAACTTTATTACCACAATCTGTGGATTTAACGGATGGTCAATGGGAAGTAGCATTAACCGAAATGATTTATCCTTGTAGTATAGAAAATATAAGTCAGGATGAATCTTATATCGAAGTGTGTATAGTGGAAAAAGTTCCACCTTTTTTTAAAGGCGTTTCACCATCTGAGAAAATGGATCTCGAGGATCATGATAAGTACCAGTGGGGACGGTTTCAATTATTGAAAAGTACTCCCATTACTTTTCAACAAACCCAGCTTTTAGTAGATTGGAGTAAAGCTTATTGGTTAATCGGTACTTATGATCCTAGAGAGAAATTGAATTTGTATCGACTTCGATTTAGACCGGGACCTTATCCTAACCCTACAGCTATCCTGGCAGAAATCAATGAAGGTTTAGTACAGACCATGAAAAAAATCTGGAAAAAGTATCACAAATGGACCGAGAAAAAAAAAACCCACAGATCAAGGAAGTGATGACGATAATGATGTGTATGGAAATTTAAAACAAAGTTTAAAGACAGTGATACAAGACCTGAAAGAAGAAGAAGAAAAAACCTCAAAAATTGAGATGAAATTTAATTATCGGAAGGATTTCAATCGAGTGAATTATGTTACTCATTTACGTCAAATTCCCATCTTTGTACGTCTTCCCTTAAGTCTGGCTTATAAATTAGGATTTCATGATTCTAAATTAGTCCCGGAAAATTGGACAGAAGACACGACCAAATGGATTAACATCAGTTATCTGGCTCCAGACACTGTAGATTTATATCGAAATTTAAAATCCATGTATGTGTATTGTGATCTGATTCAACCCCAGACCGTAGGATCGAATGCCTTGAAATTATTAAGAGTGGTCCCTTGTCAATTTGAACACAAAGACAATCAATGTAAATGGGAACCCATACGTGCGGAATATCTCCCTTTGAGTAAAAAACATTTTGATACCATTGAGATACACATCATGACACCTTTGGGAAAACCCATGCCCTTTTTAAGTGGAAAAACTCTAGTCAAACTTCATTTTAGAAAAGTGTACTGAGATGAGTGTACAGCTTTTTTGTTACATCCTATTGGGAGTCATGGTTTGTCTGGTATGCTGTCTATATTGTATTCAGCCCTAAAAAAGGGGTATAAAAGGAAGTCCTCAGAGTGCAGAAAAGTCAGTTTTTAAGAACAGTTATCACCATGCAGTATCATCCAGGAATATTAAGACAGAGAGGACACGGCTGGACTTATCATAAAGGTTTATTACGACAAAAAGGACACGGGTTTGGTCTTTTAGGTCCGGTGTTAAAATTAGCAGCTCCACTAGTCAGTAATCTATTAGGTGGAATATTAGGAGGGGGTCAACAGCAACCACCCCCACCCCCACCACCAGCTTATTATTATTCACCCCCCAAAAACCATCAAAGAGGGGAAGGATTTTTTACGGATTTACTGAAAACGGGAGCTAAACATGCCTTGACCGCTGCTGCTAGAACGGGGTTAGATGTGTTAGAAAATAAGAGATCTTTAAAAGACGCTATCAAAACTCACGGAATACAAGCCCTGAAAAATACTTCGGGAATGGTGAAACAAAGAATGAATCTAGGAGATAGTAAGAAAAGAAAAAGAAAACAGACAGAAAGAGTTCTGTTGGCTAGAGGAGGTCCTAAGAGAAAAAGAAAAAAATCAAGGAGGTAATGTACCATTAACACCCCCAGTGAAGAAGAAAACACGGTCTTTTGATGTCTTTGACTGAGAGAGACTATAAATAGAGGAGTGTGAGGGAAAAGAGTTTCATTTGTGAAAAATCAATCTTGGTAGACAGACATCATGTTACAACCCGATTCCTGTGCCTGTGGGATGGACAATTTACAATTGTTCCAAGTCCCTCCCACTAATATTGCTTTAGAAGAGTCCAAATGGGAAGAATATTACCCTATTTCTAGTACTTTAGATTCCGAGACAGCTCCGATCGAATTTGAAATCAAAGGACAAGGAGATCAATATCTAGATTTATCTCAAACTTATCTTCAAATGGTATGTCAATTTGTCCAAAATGATGGAAGTGATCTAGGTGGAGATCCTGCTAAAACAGCCCCAGTAAATAATATCTTACATTCCTTGTTTACGGAAATTGATGTCAGTCTCAATGGAAAAATAATCACTCCAGGGACCGATACTTATCCTTACAAAGCTTATCTGGAGAAATTACTGTCTTACAAACCCAGAACTTTAGCCACACAAATGAAAGCTTGTAGTCTATGGGAAAAAGATACGGCAGGACACATGGACGAAAGGGGGCTAGCAGCTCTGGGAGTGGCTGCTAATCAGAACTTTGCTGTAGCTGCTGATAGTTGTACCATTAACAAACCCATCATCCCAGCATACCCAGACAATTCTAAAAACGAAGGATACAGAAAACGTCATCAAGCCATAGATGCTAGTAAGAAAATCATTTTGTTGGATCGTTTACATCTGGATTTGTTTCAACAAGATAGATTTCTACCGAATGGAGTCGACGTCCGTTTGAGATTTAATCGAGCTAGACCTGATTTCTACATGATGACGGCTCAACCCAATACGGGAAAAGTCAAAATATTAAGTATGGTCTTGTGGGTGAGAAAAGTGAAACCTTCCCCTACTTTAATGAATCACATCAATCAAACTTTGAATACTCACAGAACCAAATATCCATTAAGAAGAGTCGAAGTCAAAAGTTTTACCATACCTACAGGAACTCAATCTAAGATTACGGATCATCTGTTTCAAGGCCAGATGCCAAAAAGGCTCATTTTAGGGTTTGTGGAGAATGCGGCTTTTAATGGAGATAAAACTAAAAATCCCTTTAATTTTCAAAATTTTGGGATTAAAAAATTAGATGTTAGTATCAATGGAGAGACCATGATGACTCGTTGTTTCGAACCTAATTTTAATGAAGATTTATATCTGAGATCTTATCTGAGTATGTATCAAGCTTTGGGAAAATTAGGAGAAGATTGGGCTCCGGACATCACCTTAGAAGAGTATAAAAACGGATACACTTTATGGGGCTGGGATTTCACTAAAGATCAAGAAGCCCAATCGGATAAATTCCATCTCATAGAAACAGGAAATTTAAGAGTAGAAGTCCAATTTACTGCTAATACGGTTACCACTTTAAATTGTGTGGTGTATGCAGAATTTGATAACCTCTTAGAAATCAACAAACAGAGAGAAGTGAGCATTGATTACTAATGGATACAGGACAGTTGAGAGAAGTGTTATCTAGAGAATTAAAGAGTTCGTTTGGTGGAGTGTATCCTTTAGATTTATTACCAGATCAATTAAAATTTGGAGAAAAAGCCATTGTAGTCAACACAGATCCTCAAGATCAACCTGGAGAACATTGGGTGTGTTTATATGTAAGCAGTCCAGTGGTAGAATATTTTGATTCTTATGGATTTCCTCCCTTACAAAAAGAAATTCAAGATTTTATTCAGCTTCATGGTCATCAATGGATTTATAATCCGTATCGATATCAAGATTGGAATACCGATGTGTGTGGACAATATTGTGTGTATTATTTACATCAAAGACATATGAAGAAAATTAAAGCAGATGAATGGTTATTTCCCTTTGACCATCATACAGCTTTACAAAGAGATCATTATGTAGCTCAATGGTTTAAAGACACTTATCATAAAAGACTAACGGGTCATGAACAAACTTGTCAATGTTTCTATCAAAATGTATTGTAAAAAAAATTGTTATTGTTGTTATTATTGTTGTTTGTTGTTATCAAAAAAAAATAAAAAATAAAAATATATACTTGTTGTTATTCTTTCTAGAGGGACTGATGACGTCACAATGAGTAGCCTTTTTTTTCTAACTGACTTGCTGTTTTATTATAAGTGTTTTATGTGATAAATAAAAAATCATTAGGTGTTCATAAATATCTTTCATAAAAAAATGAGAGTTCTATATTCATAAAATAAAATAAAAAAAATTTAAAAAAAAAATTCTTATTTCTTTTTTTAAAAAAATTAATGTTAATAAAATTAATTTAATTTTAATTTTTAAAACAACCGTGACCCCTTGAGTGTTTTTTTATGAGACGTTTCTTTTATAATCAACTGTGTATCAAAAAGGTATCTTTTCGAATCATTAAAGTGGCCCTTAAAAGGGCCGTTGGTTGATTTTTTATAGGGTTTACTCCCTGGTTGGTCCTTAAAAGGACCGTTGTTGTTTTTTTTTTCTACAGGGTTTACTCCCTGGGACGTCGGCCTCGCCCTCGTCCTGTTACAATGCCTCTCTCAGCCTGGCGGCTGTACTCCCCAAACTCTCTCCTCTCGGAGAGAGTTCTCCTCGGTGGTGGTGGTGGAGGTGTTCTGGTGGGTGGAGGCGGAACAGGCTCTGGTTCCGGGCACCCATACCGGCAGAGGGGGCAGCCTTCTCCTCTGTCAATTAGTCTGGCTGCACACAAGTAGCATGCTGGCCTCTGCCGGCATTGTCCACAGATAAAATTACTTTGTTCCCTGTCACACAAACATAGGATACAATACCCTTCGGCTACCGGGGCTTGTATCCCCCACCCGGGGATACAACCCTGAAATACGGCCCGGTCCTGCTCTGCTGGTGGCGATGGTAGAACTGCAGCGTTCAGCAAGCGGTGGAGGGTTCTGGCTGATGACGAAGGGGGGGGGATTCTGGACTGTCTGGCAGGTTAAAATTACGCCCCTCCTCCTCTGGCCGCGGATGATATACTGGTGCTGGTGGTTCCCTTCTCTGAGCTCCTGGTGTTGGTGGCCTGCTGTAGGGGCTGTGCCTGGATCTTCTCCGGCTGGAAAGGCCAGCAACATCCCCCACTCGGATCTGCCCCATGTTGAGGACCGCATACTCCTCGGTATTTATACACACAGCGTGACCTGAAAAGAGAGCACCCTAAAAGCCCGGATGAAACAGAGCTCAAAAAATCATGGAGAATTCAAATTTGTGTTATTTTGTGTTTGTGAATACATACATTGGAGTAAATTAGTTATTATGGAATGATATATCCATTCAAACCTTCTAGTGAAAGAACGAAGGTAAGTTTTGAGGATGATTTCACAGTATTTTTCATACATGACATTTCTGCGTTGTTTAGAACAGACTGATTCATGCCGAACCGAAGGCCTAACCTTGACTGACCTGAATACCTAAAATAAGGAGTTTTAGACTTTTAAAAGTGTGACACAAAGAAAACTTAATGTCTATCATAAGATCGAACCTAAGGAAAAGTGTTGATAGGGTTTTTAAATCAAAAGAATTCATACAAGTGTAGAAATAAACTTAGCGTCGGTCTAAACATAAACACAAGGGAGGTCAAAGGTCAGCCATTTTCAGAAAATCACTGTATAGACTTGTATAGAGTATATAAGATTTTTTTTTCAATCCTGACCTTTGAAGTTGAAAATTTTGAGATGAATACAATCGGAAACTTATAAAAACAATTTGTATCTACTTTATTTCCAATGGGAAAGTCTAGATTTTATAAAAAGACCAAAACATCTCAGCGTCTAAATGTATAGACTTGTATAGGGAATATAAGATTCTTTTCAATCCTGACCTTTTAAGATAAAATTTTTAAGATGAATAGAATCAGATTGGTTTAAAAACAATTTGTATACACTTTATTTCCAATGAGAAAGTCTATATTTTATTAAAAAGACAAAAAAACATCTCAGCGTCTACAACTCATACATATGATGACGTCATATTTGTATAGAAATAATAACAAAAAAAGCTTAGTGTCTTTTCATTCTTTTATTTGTTTTGTTTAACAATTGTTCCAAGTATTGAATTCTCCTTTTTTGAAATTTTTTTTTTTTTATAATAGATCCGTTATTTTTTTTTCCCCTGATCTTCGGGGGGTGGAGGCGATGATGATCTGGTCTGCTCTGGCCTACCAAATGGGGTAATAGATCTTCTTCTTGCTTTTGTGTCGGTACTAAGCTGAACTCGCATCATAGGGCATCTCACCAATTCCTCCCCATCAGAAATTCTTCTTACCGCGTAGTAACAGACTAGTTCGATTCCGGGAATAAGAAATAAATCTTAGTGGAATTCCTCAGCCATCGTCTCTGCTCCCTAGTAAATCAGATAGCTAAAGAATGACAGTTAACAGCTGACCAGCGTCGGTATTTATACACGCATCAGGTCTATCTATTTTTAGACCCAGCCAAGATTAGGTACAGGACCCTCTGTGCAGGTGTTTTAAGAATTGGATCTCGTGCTCAATATATATAGTAACAATTAAGTACAGTAGATTAAGTACATGAGTAGCTGTGCAGGTGTTTTAAGAATCGAATCTCGTGCTCAATATATATTATTATAGTAAAAAAAAAAAATATTAGACTTGAATCGATGCCAAGATTAAGTACATGAGCACCTGTGCAGGTGTTTTAAGAATTTCATCTCGTGCTTTTTGCACGAGACCCTTAACTAAAAAAGGTATATAAACTCAAGAGTGAAGTCAGTTAGAGCATCAGTCTTTCAGTGAATACTTTTTTTTTTTTGGCAGAGAGAATAGATATAGGACACACAAGTCAATGATGATGAATCCTAATGATGTTTCAGAGCAGAATCTTACAGAACTGATCAGCATGGAAGATTTTGAATGGATGATAAATGAGATTAAAGATCCCATTGGAATGAATTTGGACATTTATCAGTACATTCCTGAACCCATCACCAAAGAAGATATTTCATCTGAGACTCTTCCAGAATTGATGAGCAAAGAAGATATGGAATGGATTGTCAATGATGTTAAAGATTCTATTGCATTGGATTTAGCGGTCTACCTCATTCCTGAACCCAAAGAAGAGATGAGGAAAAAAGGTATGTAAAACACATAACATACCATCTGTCTTTGAATTAGTATTTTTTTTTAAAAATAGGCAAACATAGGATACATGCAATGATAAATCTTCATGATGTTTTTTTTCAGATGAGAATCTTCCAGAATTAATCAGCAAAGAAGATATGGAATGGATAGTGAATGACCTTAAAGAAGATCCCATTGGAATGGATTTGGACATGTATCACATTCCAGAATCCATGACCAAAACAGATATGAGGATCCTGAGGAGTCAAATGAATGACATTGCTAATTTACTGGAGGATTTCAAAAAAACAAGTAAGGACAGGGGCATGGGTTTAATACAAGAAAGATTATTCAAATTAGAAGGGCAAGTCAACATGATGGAAAAGAACATGAAAAACCGTTCTTACCAGACAAGAAAAGACTCACCACCCCTCAGAAATGAGTGTATTGAAGATCAACACTTAGTGAAAACTCAGGACAAAAAGACTCAGAAACAAAAAAGGACTCCTTGTGTGATGTTATATGATGTACAAAAGACTCTTAACACAGTGAGTAACAAAAGAAAACTTGAAAATACCAATATAAATGATAAACTGAAAGCAAAAATCCAAAGAAGGTGATCTGTGTTTTTTTTTGTTATTATTGTTCTTTAAATGATATAAATATTTCAAAAATCCTTTTGTTTTGGTTTTTTTGTACACTCTAGAATGAATTCTGGGTCTATTTTTAGAATGAATTCTGGGTCTATTTTTAGAATGAATTCTGGGTCTATTTTTAGATCCCCCAGGTGAAGCTATTTTTAGACCCATCCCTGGTCTATTTTTAGAACTCTGGGGGACAAAAGTGCACTCGACACACCCATCCAGGTCTATTTTTAGACCCATCCAGAGGTCTATTTTTAGAACTCTGGGAGGGGTAAAAAAAATGCACTCAGTTGACCCCCCTATCGGGACCCCTATTAACTACTAGCGTGCAAGTCTGCCATGCACAACAATTGCAGCTTGATTTCTTCGATGCAATAGGTTCATCTCGAGATCTGAGCGAAAGAAATATTCTTTGCCATTTTTAAATGCCTGTTTTTTTAGATAATAAGATCGATTTTTCTCTAGCCAAATGCCGTGTAGTAACCCTTGGACTTCCGGTCCAAGGGCTGCCATTCATGCTAATGATATGTAAGAGACTGTTGAGGCGTGGTGTAGGTCATATTTGCATCTGCAACTCTCCATCACCTTTATTTTGAGATTTTTCAGCCAGAGCAATCTACTCAAGTCATTTTCAGGAAGTCTTGGCATCGCTTACAGAAAAGATAGGGGAATTTATTTTTCGGAACATTGCTGATTCACTTATGATAAAAAGATACAATACCTTTAAACCCAATATTATTGCCAAATATTTTGCTAAACATGCAATTTCTGATATTTGTTAAGCAGATTCAAACTCAGCTTCCGGTAATGGTACGAAAATTATTCAACCGTTAAATTACCGATATTTACAAAATTGAAGAAGTACTTACTTTTAGATACAAAATTATATCCTATATGTAATATTTCCCCCTAAAATATGATGTTGCGTTTCTTTTGCGTTTCAGTATAATTTAATTAAATATCCCCATAAAAAACACAAATAACAATTACTTGTGAGCATGATTTTGTGCATGCATATAAGACCAATAATTTAATTTCATTAATCATTTTCTTTTGCAGGCGTGACAATTAACACTTACAGAGTCAGTATGTATACAGATGTAAATGCTGAGAGTAAGTTAAATACAAAAAAAAAGTGACGATTTTAATTTTTTATATCTAATCAAAAGTCTAACTGATATTTAATAGATGCAAATAATTATGACTTGAAGTCAAAGATGAAATATATGGAGATAACGAATAGTATTCAAGCTCAAAAGTCCATTAAACATTACAAAATAGGTGCAGAGCAAACATGAACCTCCAAAACATCAGAGGTGGGATCAGATGCCATGGAGGAGTGAGCTTCCCCTGCCGACCGGTCACACCCGCCGTGTGCTCCTTGTGATGATCGGGAAATGGCTGAAAAAATCCGTCGATAATTCAGTGTGTAAATAATGGTCTAACAATTGGTAGAAAAACGTCAGTCAGCATTTGACTCAATGATAAATTGTATTTGCTGACAAGGTCATTGTATCGACCATAGAACTTACGAAATGATGACTTTAAACGAGACTGCTGATATTCTTGTTTCATCAACTTGTTCGTCAATAATTTACCTCTTTTTAGAAATTGTACATACGTAGAGCATGCTAGTCCAATTTCCAGAAAATCCTTTCATTTACATGATACATCTGGCTGTCTATAATAATCAACTATTGCTGAAAAAGGAACAAAGTTACATTAATCTCATTATAGTTCTATTGACATCATTTTTAAAAATAACGATATGCATAATAAAGATTTTTTTTAAATAATGAAAGTCCTATATTACTAATTTAAGGAGGCTGGAGGGTCAACAAATTTACCACAAATTAACCACCAGATTTAACTTAATTTTTTAGATATGATATCTTAAGCTGTCAACTATCATTTGGCAAAGAAAAATTTCAAAAATTTTAGTTTTAAAATTTGATCATTTTCTATATCTTCATATGGAGCTCTTCTTCTAAAGGAGATCAATATAGTCTAAAAATGGCCACAACCCCCAGCTTCTTTAATTACAGAAGAATACAGTCAAACCCCTGAGAAGCGAAAAAAAGAAACAGGCAAAGGCACCAAGACAAGGTAACAATTAATTAAAGCTGAATTAGTTGGGTTTAATTTCTACAAAGAGTCAGAGGAAGTGATATTGTAAAAGAGAAAATACTAATGATTGTCCATCCCACTGCTTTGTCACTAATAATATAAATTGATTCCAACAATACTATACATTACAGCCTATTTTATTTCCCATCTGAGTATTACACTGGGAGGCTGATTTTTAAGAGTTGAAGGTCTCGTGTCAGCAGTCTACTATCTTGATACAGTTACCTGTTTATTTCTACATTAACTGAATAAACTCCTTAAAACATAATTTTTTTTCCTTTGTTCATGAGTATTTGATAAATTTACAAATTTAAAATAGTCAAAGGACTACATCACTAGCTGTAAATGTAAATATACATACAAATACACATACATACATGCATTATATTATATACATGCAGTCATAATATCAGCCATGTATATAACAAACCAAATTCAGATTTACAACGTTACAGAACACGTCACCACTGCTGAAAAAACATTTTGCCAGCCCTTTCCTTGATGACTTGTCAGTGTTATATTAATTCAAAGGAAAAAAAAAATATTTTTTTTAACTTTGCTTTTATTGAAAATGAAGTATCCCGGTTGTTAGATATAGAAAAAGAGAAGATGGCAAAATTAGAAGCATACAGAGCAAAGAAAATCAAGATTCTGGAGGAAATACTGGAATTACAACGTAGAAGCACTGATGAAATATATGGAGATAACGAACAGTATTCGAACTCAAAAGTCCATTAAACATTACAAAATAAGAGCAGAGCAAACACGGACCTCTAAAACTTCAGAGGTGGGATCAGGTGCCATGGAGGAGTGAGCATTCCCTGCCGACCGGACACCTGCCGTGTGCCCCTTATCATGATCAGGAAATAACGGAAAAATCCGTCGACAATTCAGAGTGTAAATGATGGCCTAACAAATAGTATAAAAAAGGTCAGTCAGCATTTGACTTAATAATAGATAGTATTTGCTGACAAGGTCTTTGTATTGACCATAGAACTTCCGAAATGATGACTTTAAACGAGACTGTTGATATTCTTGTTTGATCAACTAGTTTGTCAATAACTTACCGCGTTTTAGAAATTGTTCGTACGTACAGCATGCTCTGGCGTATCGAATCAACTGAGAGATATAAACCCCGTATGCAGGTGATAAGAGCATATTGCTGTATAAGTAAGGGAAGTTGACGATTGAAAAGTAAAAGTCATCACGTTTATCATAAAGCTTGGTTGTTAGATTACCATTAAAGTCTTTTTCTAATAAAATATCCAGATACGAAACAGATGTGTCAGACTCTGTGGTATGAAATATATGGAGATAACGAACAGTATTCAAGCTCAAAAGTCCATTAAACAATACAAAATAGGAGTAGAGCAAACACCGACCTCCAAAACACCAGAGGTGGGATCAGATGCCATGGAGGAGTGAGCATCCCCTACCGACCGGTCACACCCGCCGTGTGCTCCTTGTCATGTTCGGGAGATAACAGGAAAATCCGTCGACAATTCAGTGTGTAAATAATGGACTAACAATTAGTATGAAAAAAGTCAGTCAGCATTTGACTCAATGATAAATTGTATTTGCTGACAAGGTCATTGTATCGACCATAGAACTTACGAAATGATGACTTTAAACGAGACTGCTGATATTCTTGTGTCATCAACTTGTTTGTCAATAATTTATCTCGTTTTAGTAATTGTACATACGTAGAGCATCCTCTTGCGTATCGAATCAACTGAGAGATATATTTACCCGTATGCAGGTGACGAAGGTATTTTGCTGCATAAGTAAGGGAAGTTGACGATTGAAAAGTCATCACGTTTATTATAATGCTTGGTTGTTAGATTACCATTAACGTCTTTTTCAAGTAAAATATCTAAATATGAAACAGATGTGTCAGACTCTGTGGTATCTTTTATCTCAAGCTCACCAGGATATATCTATGACATAAGAATGGAAATAACCATTGTTAATTGACAATACATCGTCGATATATCTAAATGTCGAGTTGAAGGCCACAACAAGTGTTTTCTTCTTTTCACATGCAGTAGAATCTTTTCACCTGCAGCAGAATCTATTATCAACTCCATGCAACAATCTGGAAATTTTCAACCTTTATCAATGTCATTATCTCTTGTACTCAAATTCTCTTAATACATGCCCACAATTAACCAAATGTAATCTTAAGAAATAAGGTACAATTTTTAGCTCGTCTGAGCTGAAAAGCTCAAGTGAGCTTTTTTCATCAAATTTTGTCTGGCATCTGTCTAGCTGTTTGTCCGTCTGTAAATTTTTCATATTTTCAACTTCTTCTCAAGAACCACTGGGCCAATTTCAACAAAACTTGCCACGAAGCATCCTAATGGGTGAAGGCGATTCAGATTTATTCAAATGAAGAGCCACAACCCTTAACAAGATACAAGATTTAACAAGGGGAGATAATTAAGAATTAGTGAAAATTTGGTGGCATCTATTTAAAAATCTTCATCTCAAGAACCACTGGGCCAGAAAAGATGAACTTAGGTGAAACCTTCATTACATAGTGTTGGGTCACAACAGGGAAATTCAAGTTTTTCAGGCTATATAGGAGATGAAGAACAGCAGGTCAATATTGATTCAGTGAACAATTCAGTTAAACTTTCAGCAGGATGTGAATACGGATTGGTCATGTGATCAAATCCTTGAAAGCTTGAAGGGCTTTATGGTAGACTTGACCACATACAAACCCGTATTTACATACCAGTAAATGTTTCAAAATAATACCTTATTTTATTTACATTTATGACTGATTTTAAACAAATATTTGTGTACTATAGTTTTAAAACCATGAATCACAAGGTCACTGATCTAACTTTTGGATACCATAATTTGACCAAAGTGAAATTTTCATCAAGTGGAAAAAAACTGTCAAGGTCAGCTATACGAATGTGAAAAGCTCATTGCTCTTTTCATAAAATACTTTTTATCCAGTATCAAAGACATGTATTAACAAAGAAAGAAAGACATTTTTATCTATATCAATTACTTGTACCAATTCAGTTAAAGTATGTTTTTATAAAATATTGTAATTTATCACATGTTTACCCCTTTATCCCGTGGATATCACTCATTGGATATTTTTTTCATATCCCATTGTTGTGACATCATAATGGTTTTATTGTGAAAGTGATGAAGTAAAATCATGTGGATGCATATTTAAAAAAAAAGTTTAAAACAATGATAAGTATGTATAAAACATGTGATAAAAAGAATCTCCCATGATTTGTGGGTGGAAGTGATTTTTATCCAACTCGTTGTGTGTTTTTATCCCCTCGCCATGGCTCGTGGATAAAAAGAACACAACTTGTTTGATAAAAATCACATCCAATCATAAATCATCGGAGATTTTTAGTATATTATACTAATATAATATTATTATATAGTATTTTAATACATTTTAATTAATATATAGTATTAATTGTGAAGAGCCTACTTCTTATGAAATATTTTAAATAGATGGCTTTTAAAAAACAGGGTCTGAATAATTTATTATCGGTGAAATGATAACGGCAATTAGTATTCATAGAAATAAAGGACAAAATACTGCTTGTAAATATTCCCAAATAATTATGTATAAAAATTTTATCTTCTGTATAAATTCTAAAAATCGTACATTGTGTTTTCAAATTACCTATGAACTCACCAAGTTATCAAAATAGCCATGTTATGATATACATGCGTAAGAATACATTAACTGAATATAGGCTTGCTCATTGAAAAGTGTTGAAAATTTGTAAAGACATACATTTGTGAATATCTTCTGAAAATGTGTCTGATTATAAATTCTTAAATTAACTAGAGGTACCGTGAGCACTGAGCTCACTAAATGATACCCCCCGCTTCCCATATGATTATAATGGCAAAGTCCATGTTTTGCTCAGGGAAACCCAAAATAAGTGTCCGATCAAAAAGTAAAATAGGAGGTGTACAATGGCAATCTTTAACAAAGATTCTGTGAAATTTTCATAAAATTTCATTCAGCGGTATAAGAGGAATTGCGGATAAGAGATAGGTACCCCAAAGCGTAACAGACGGACGGACGGACACTTATTTTGGGTCTCCCAGGGCAAAACATGGACTTTGCCTTTATAATCATATGGGAAGCGGGGGGTATCATTTAGTGAGCTCAGTGCTCACAGAACCTCGAGTTTAATTTAACTTTTATGTTACATGTACAAATAATTATTTTCCTCTTAATTGCTTTCAAATTTTCACTACTACTACTACTGAACTTTGAAGTATCACTTTGTCATTCACCTCAGGGAGATTATACCCCCCTCCAAATGTATGTGTTTAAGAAATCACATAACATTTTAGGCTGTTAAACATGATAGTTTTTGAAAGACTTGTTGCTATTATCATTATTTTGTATAGGTTTATAATATACATGACACATAATAAAGTGTAATGTCTAGAATCTTTGCCCAAGTCTCTCTCTCTCAGCACTGCTGCTGTAACATTGTTTGGGAAATTTTGAGCAAAGAGTTGCTGGACATCATCTTCTACCTCACTCTCGAACATGAGTGGCACCCTTTCATTTATGACCAAATTGTGTAGCCTGATGTCACGTTCAATTATCTTAGTGCATTTGTCTGGTTTATATGGCAAGCACCCTCCAGTTTTATGCAAACACCTGTTGATAATTGAGAAATATTTCAAGTTTTCCATTGAAATAGCTACATTTTTCCTTTTAAGAATATTCCTTTATAATGAAACATAATCTTATCTAATTTGAGTTCAATATTTTATTAAAGTAATACAGTGTAAACTATACTTGAAACGTGCTTTAAGCACACCAAATGCTCTCTTTCAATGGTGTTTCTGATACGACAGTGAGCAGAATGGTAGCGCTTCTCTTGTCCACCCCTCTGGTTGCTGATAGTAGTCATTAGCAATTTTTTAAGGGGATACCCTGAATCACCTATCAACCAACCTCCGCTCTGAAGGCCCACCATTAGGTTTGGCAAGAAACTGTTTTGTAGGATGTATGCATCATGGGTTGACCCAGGGATTTGCAAACTGCATTGTTAAATCTGAAAATTGATAACATGAAAAAAAAGTATTTTCTTTGATGTATATAAACATTCTAACCTGTTATTATCAATGTCATTTGAGTAAAACAAAATTTGATTTGAATGCTAACCTTAAATCAGCGTCAACAATCATCATCTGTAGTCATGCCTTGTATAGGTATTTGAGTGCCATCAATTGCACCCACGACATTGGGAAACTCAGCAATCTTGTAAAATGCTGCTTTAATTTTTGTTAACTGTTCTTTTCTTGAAGGGAATTGGATGTTGTTCAAATTTTTACATATAGCGTCGATTACACGATGTCTGATCAAACAACCTGAGGCTTTGGAAATGCCATGGATATCCGTCGTTTCTGATAAATAGTCTCCTTTGGCTAGGAAACGCAGACATGTTAGAACCTAAAATTAAAAAGCGCTGATGATAAAAGATCCTATATATATATATATATATATATATATATATATATATATATATATATATATATATATATATAATATTTTATTTTGAAAAACTACTGTCATCTTTAATAAAAAGTTGCAAATCCTATACTGGTACTTATGGTCATAACCCGGCGAATATTATGTATGTCCCTACCAAGGTCATTTTTAAAAGCGGTGGTCAAATCATATAATGTCTTGAAAATTCTGTCTAAATTTGGTTCTGTGTAATTCTGTCTAAATTTGGTTCTGTGTGTTACTTTAAAGATTTGAAAAAATCTGAATAACTTTGGCCCTGCTGTTCTCAATCAGCAGATTTCCCCTATATATCCCTATGTATAATTTGATCGCCCATTGTCACCCCATCCTAGCCCCGGGTTGAAATTGGCTCAGTGGTTCAGAAGAAGTCAAAAAAAGTGATAAGTTTACTATGGTCGAACAGACAGATGGACTTTGGACTACAAACACAATTGATAAAAAAAAAAAAAGCTCACTTGAGCTTTCAGCTCAGGTGAGCTAAAAAGCATGTCTCCGAAACTTCTTTAGTGGGGAGGGGGGGGGGGTTCAAAAAAGTATTCTTGTTAATTCAGTCACACGTTACAAATTTACTAATAATCTTCATTCAAGGGCGATTCCAGGGATGGTTGTGCCCTCCCACTTTTATCTATGTACATTTTGTTGTTTATGTGCACATTTTTTTTACTTGGCCTATGTAGACAATATAACATAATTCACTTTTCACAAACAAACATACACCCTGACATGCTTCATGTTGTCTAAGGGAATGGGGATAGAGAGAATTTTCTTTAAAAATAAATAGATGTTTACATTAGTTTATCCAAAATTGGCTTTTTTATACTTGGATCAATTGCAGGAAGATAAAGTAACAATTCTCTTACACTGTATCAAGATGCATCGCTCAAAGTTGTTAAACTTTTCGACGAGACTGTCCGACTGGAATACTTATGAAACGTATTAATTATAAGTTATGAAGGTTTAATTACGACAATAAAACATTACTTATGTAAAAAAAAAAATAAATAAATAAAAAAAAGAACAAAAAACATTGTCTAAACCTTAATCTTGATCACCCTGACGTCATACACTATTTCCAGACACTTTGATTTTACCTAGTTTGTGCTCACTCCCCTTTTTTTGTTTTTTCTTTGGTTTTGTTTCTTGTTTGTTTTGTTTTGATTTTTTTGTCTTTGTCATAATAATTTCTATCAACATCCAGTCTGTTAAGATTGGAACTTTTACGCATAATTTGATTAACAGTGTTCTAATTGATTTTGTGATATATTTTTTTAAAATTCAAATTTTTCCATAATGATGAAAAAAAGGAACTTTTCCTGTCGAATAAGTCAGTGTTTTTGTGTGTATTGACTTGTTCTATCATAAAGCGAACAATCGGACAAGCGTTTATGTTAAGCTTGGATTATGTTGTCATGTTTAGTTGTAAATCTACCTCATGCAAATACAATTAGTTGTCATGTTGTGAATTTATTATTCATGCCACCCAGTAAATACAAAATTTACAACATGACGATATAAAAATAAATGAGAAACATGCATAAATTCTACCCATGCCTAGATCTAGAAGGGGGAGGGTCCCTATGATTTTTAGAGTTATGTTCGTAGTGTCCTAGTACCCAACCACCCCCTTAAAAACACAGGATACCTCTTATGATGGTGCATGTAAGCCTAGTATTGTGTAAAAAGAAAATATTGGCTTAAAAAAGTGACAAATTTTTACCTTTTTTTGTCCATAAAAATTCGGAGTCCTATATTTTTTAGTTACTTTGCCCCACCCCCACCCACTCCGCATGGCTCCGCGCATTATTCCAAAGACCCTAGCTAGATTTATGCCTGACTCTCTTATTCATTTATTTTCAGTTCATTGTTAAAATTGCCAACAAATGTGCATATTAATACGTTCTATTACCACTATGGAAGAGTTATACTTCTTAGTGCGCTCTTTTGTGAAAAAGTCGGAAAATGTACAAATCTCGCGGGATTTCTGGGACAAACGTAACATAAACATGTAAACAATATGATGAATGTCGATGAACAGTTCCTAAGAAAATGCAAATGAAATATTTTATTGTTGTGGACTTTAAATACATCAAGAGTAGGAATGACAACGATATCAATTTATATCTATCGTTGATCGTATGTATCTTTTTATCGTATGGTACATCTAAATACAATACCCATGCCTCGGAAATGTCGTATTTTTTTATTAATAGATGATAAATTTAGGGTTCTTGCTCTCTTACATATGTATTTAAGTTCTTCTATTCTTTAATTGGAATGACAAATACATTTAACATTTAAAATTGGATTGAGATTGTTATGTTTTTATATTATCCGCCACGCCATGCTGTCCCAGTCAGACGACCAAACGCGCCTCTAATTTTGAAGAGTTCACTAATGGAAATGGAACGTATTAGGCATATAGCTCTTGAAATTTGCGTTGCTTCAGTTCCGACTTCCCTCCGGATATTAGAAATGTAACTGTGCATAGTCTATCTTTTATATCGTATAAGAAACATCCGATTGATACTAAAAATGACTTAAACAAGTTTTATAATACCTGAATATGGACCGGTATGACTTAAGATCTGCAGGTTTTGGGTTCTGTCCTTCTTCATGATCAGTGCATCAACAAGCGTGAGGATAACGTTGGAGGGGAAGCGATACCTCTCAATTAATTCACAGTCCAACATAGTGTCAAGCACTTGGATTCTGTCTCGGAAAACCTGCTCCCTTCGTACAAGTTTGTCGTTTTCTTGTAAAATTTCCCTTATGATTATGTACGTCATTTTGCTTCTTTTTTTTTTTTTACAAGTGTGTAACATCTTAATTTAAAGTAGCACCTATGCTGCCGTAAGTTGCGATGAAATTTTAGACGTAACTTAAGATACGAAGTTTAGTAAGACAGACATTTATCGTAACTTATGGTTACGAAGAAATCTTAGCTTAAGATATGTTAGTAAAACTCAAGCCAGGTGTCTTACAAAGAGTAGTCAATGAAGTCTTCCACTAACCAAATCAGTCCACCACTACATGTAACCAAATCATTTCGGTGAATGTCTTGGCCAAGGCATTTGATAAGGAATCGAATTCCATTGAGAACATTAGAGAGGGTACTTGCTGCTATGGCGAAATGGTGGCCGAAAGCTCAGTGAGCTGGTGGCAGGAAAACCTTAAGAGTGGAAGATTTCCAATCCAAAGGATCTTAAGGGCTAGTTCATTTGAGAGTCCAAGATAACTCCATATAAAATATTTGTAAGTATGACGTGCAATACATTGCAAGGAGAGGTCACATCCGGAGTTTCCATGACTCTTCAATTGGCATAATTTTGGAGAAATTACATTCAACGAAATGAGAGCTTTTATTGTTGTCATTCTAAATATGGGGCTAATTAGAAAGACGAAGTGCATATTAGTGAAAACTGGCATACAATATGTAAAATCCAAGAAAGAAGCTGGTTTCGAAAATTTTTTTTAGAAGAAATATATTTCAACAAATCCTCCAGTTTTTTTTTACTTGGTGAACAACAGTGACATTTTAAAACAGGAATGGTCCCAACTGCTGTCCGGCAGCAAAGTTTCAGGTTCTTGTTGACCATTTTAATCTCCAGTCATCACACCATTTAGAACCACAACAAATTATCACTATTGGTGAATGTTTAATTGCAGCAAGAAGTAGATCTACAATGTATTCCATCAAATCAAAAGTGCAAAAGTTAATGTTGATGCTTGTAGAAGCAGCGTCGAGCTATATTTTTAACATGAGAATATATAGAGAAAGGCGGTATGACTCGATCTCCAGAGGTTCAGGGTTAAAGGACATTTACATCATGGAAGCCAGCACAAGATACATGTTTATCAAATGAATAAATAAAAGGTATAACAAAACATTCCTTGACTATGTTCTCGGACAAAATGCGCTTTGTCGACACCTTGAAGCAAACTGTTTGCCTGAGGCCGTTAGGCTTTTGGGTCCCTTATCCACGAATCCAGTCAATAAATGTTTAATGATAGTAGTAGTCATAAGTCCTTCTGGTCTAAACTAGAAAAAGAAAGATAGATGAAGCATCGAAGTGGGGCGATGTGATGGATGGAAAGGTCAAAGGGGATCAGTCTGCAAAAGAAGAAAAGATCAGGGCATGTGAGAAGATTACCGCTGCAATGAATGTTTAAGTTTATAATTGAATTTAATAATTAAATGAACAAATAAAATGCATAAACATAATCTTATTCACAAAGACATATCGAGATGCATAATTATGATTTGCCGTAAATATTATTACTGTCCATACAGAAACCCGTTTTATAAAAGAACTTACGAATATATAAGACTAAAAATTAAGTTATTTTGTGAAACTTACAATCGATTCTCAGTGTTTCACGAAATGTCTGAAGTATGAACCAAATTCAACCATTTTTAAAAACATTTCGTAAGATATATCTAAATCTCAAAACTTATACGTTTAATTTTCTGCCTTTCCCCTAATTCTATATGTAGCAATTTAAAGCAGTTTTGTTTATATCTTACAACACAAATATCTAAGTCGGTGTCTTATTTATTCATATTTAAAGAAATGATCAAGATATTTTTGAGAAAAAACTCAATGTCACTGTATCAGATGAAATGGTCGGGAGTGCTCATCGCGTCGGAAAATCCAGAGAGAAATGTCGTCAAATTGTTGTGAAATTCAGATATATCTCTGAAAGAGAAAGGTTAAGAAATTGCTTATAAACAAACCTTCAAATCTCTGTTAACACGCGGACGAGGAACCTTTCTCTGTCCGTAAATGATAAAAATATTCAATCTCGCTAGCGACGACGCCATATTGAAAGTGAGAACACAAAGGAAGAAGACATTTTTCAAGTTGTTTGACTTTCTGAGCTCAAAAGTGAGACCAACTATGAAAATCAGAATCACATCGTGAAACCAAGATAAAAATCTGAGACCGTCTCAGATTTTGATCTCAGAAATGAGCCAGTTCGTAAGCTGAGTCGTCAAGATTGCTGAACAAATGGCATCAAGTGGTTTGCAATGGTTTCTTCAAATCTATTGATTTGGCCAAGCAATTATGTGATAACAACACTTAGACACAATCGCTACATGCCACATTACACATAGCTACACTTAGACACAATCACCACATGCCAAACAAAATAAAGATCCTCAGTTAGGACAAAATGAATCTATCTATAATTCTAAAACTATATACATTGTATCTGAAGCTAAAATAAAAGAGAACATAGAAAACCAGTCCGTATGTTATCATCGAAAGAAAATGGTAAACAATGCACTCAACAAAAGACCTTCAGAATTAATGATGAACTTGTATATATAGCAACAGGAAATCCATGAAGGTTTGGCGAAAACTAGATTTTAACTTGATAGGCAGAATGCTAATTAATTTACAGACTATAATAAGAGAATACAACTGATGTTCCTTTGAAAAGCAGGCTTACCTTTATTCAAAACATAGTCTATGATCTATCGAAGTCCATCAGATAAAATAAATTCCACTGTCAAGACTACTGGATGTTAATCTATCTTAAGTCCATCTATCAGATAAAAAAAGATGCCACCGAGAACGCGACTACTAGATGTTAGAGCAAGTCTGAAGAAGCAAACAAGTGGCAAGCAAAAATGAACGTTTGGTTTGTTCAAACTGCTACTATTTTGGAGGTCGCCGAAGAGCGAGGAAAACTTGTACAAACTACGAGAGATGTTTGCATTAAGACTGTTTTTAATTGACTACAGTGGAGCCTCATTCATTCGGAGGCTTTGGTTCCCAGTAAATCAGTCCGGATAGGTGAAGCGTCCGGATAATTTTAGTTACAAGACCATTCGTACCATTGGCAAAAGTTAAGAATGCTGCTTTATATAAATGTCTTATTGTTAATAAATACATATCAGGGATTTATCAGGCTATTTTGGGAAACGCCATTTTTGGGGAATTGGGAAAAAATTATCGGCTATTTGATGAAATTGGGAAAAATTCAAAATGTTGCTGAAATCATGTATGTGTAATTCATTTAACATTTCAGCATGAACTCTAATTTGGGCAACCAACCAGACAATTAAATATTATCCAACTTCTTCATACAAGATCAATTATGAATAATAGACTAATAAAAGTAAAATTGACTTCAATGAGTATAAAGTATTTATTTATACAACTTAGGGTAGTACATGTGTGTATGAGATTCCAATTTAGGTCATTATAAAATCTTTTTCCGGAGATTATAAACCTCCTGCAAAAAATTATACTAAGTACACATTTTCTCAAAGTCCTCTTTTAATATGTATTAAAATATTGAATTCAAAATATATTTTTCTTTCTGAAATAATGCCTACAGCCCTTACCATTCACTCGTAGATCAACTGAGCAAGTGGAAATAACTTGATAAATTTATACACACAATATCACCATTTTCAGAAAAACAGAGGAAATTCGGATTAAAAGTTGGAGATGTTTTTACAGTTTTTTTAAACATATGTTATGAATGTAGCTTTGCTAAATGGGTTAAAAAGATGAAAATTACAGACAATCTGACAATTTTACTCTGTGTTTTTCCAGGATAATTAATTATTTAATAATTGTTCACCAATTGGGAAAAAATACTGCCAAATTGGGAAAATCTGAACTCATTTTCAATTGGGAATGGGGCCGAAATTTCGGCCCCTGAAAAGGTACTGATAAATCCCTGTCATGAACTTTAATATACATAAGCACTACTAAATTCTAGTTACCCATTAATGAAATAAAATAAAAAGAACATTGGATGTAACGGTTTAAATTGGTTATTAATAATTTTTGCTACCCAGTTTCTAACGAATGAACTTCCCCTAACCAAAATGTCTGTAGGGATAAAGAGCACTTGGACTCGAAACTTTGCAACAGCAATAAATAAAATAATGAGTCTTGATTTGGTCTCTTTTTGTGGCAAGATTTATTGCAATCAGACTAAAACTGTATGAGGAGTAGCCTTTTAAAACAATTTTACAGAAATTTCGATTTAAGTAACCATGGCAACATCATATAACAAAATTAAAAAAAAAAACAGTAACGACGATTATGTATCTCGGTGTAGTCTACTTCAATGCCAAGGTATACTGAAATCAGACAAAAAGCTTTGAAAGTATTTCAGGAAAAATTCTGTTTTTAGTTACCATGGCAACACTGTTTATCGAAATCCAAAACTGGTATAGAGAATTATGTATGTTAGTGTAGTCTACTTGTGTGCCAAGTTATACTCAAATCAGACCAAAACTGAAGGAGGAGTAGCATTTTGAAAGTATTTCAAGAAAATTTCTATTATTTAGTAACCATGGCAACACCGTCCACTGAAATCAAAAACCGATACACAGAATTATGTATCTTAGCATAGTCTACTTATGTGCCAAGTTATACTAAAATCAGATCAAAACTGTAGGAGGAGTATCGTTTTGAAAGTATTTCCAAGAAATTCCTATTTTCAGTAGCCATGGCAACATCATTCATTGAAATCAAAAAGCGATACACAGAATTATGTATCTTATGATAGTCTACTTGTGTGCCAAGTTATATTGAAATCAGATCAAAACTGTAGAGGAGTAACGTTTTGAAAGTTTTTCACAGAAATTTCTACTTTAAGTAATCATGGTCACATCGTTCATTGAAATCAAAAACCGATACATAGAATTATGTATCTTATGATAGTCTACTTGTGTGCCAAGTTATATTGAAATCAGACCAAACCTAAAGAAGGGGTAGCGTTTTGAAAGTATTTCCTAGAAATCTCTATTTTTAGTAACCATAGCAACACCGTCCACTGAAATCAAAAGCCGGTACACAGAATTATGTATGTTAATGTAGTCTACTTATGTGCCAAGTTATACTGAAATCAGACCAAAACTGTAGGGGAAGTAGCGTTTTGAAAAAATTATTCACAGACGGACGGACGACGGGCACCTTCCTATCGCATAAGCTCTTCTGGTCTCTGACCAATAGAGCTAAAAATATACCCAAGCAAACTATCGGTAGCTACATGTATATATAGAGTATTATTTTAATATGAACGCTCATCATTACTTTTAGTCCGAAATATCTGACCACAGGAGTCGGCAGTTTTATCAATAAACGAGAAATAAAGTCAAAATAAGTAACCAGAAGTCTCTGAGGAGACTGTAGCTCTACTGGTCTGTACGTAAGTAGCAATTAAAATTTGAAACTTTGCAACATACAGCAATAAACAGAATTATGTATCTTAATGTAGTCTACTTGTGTGCCAAGTTATATTGATATCAAACGGAAACTGTAGGAGGAGTAGCGTTTTCAAGGAATTTTACAGATATTTCTTTAAGTAGCCATGGCAACACCATTCACTGAAATCAAAAACCGATATACGCTATTATGTATCGTAGTGTAGTCAAATTGTGTGCCAAATTAGATTGAAATCAAACCAAAACTGTAGCAGGAGTAATGTTTCAAAGGAATTTTACAGAAATTTCTATTTTTAGTAACCATGGCAACACCGTTCATGGAAATCAAAAACCGATGCACTAAATTATGTATCTTAGTGCAGTCTACTTGTGTGCCAAGTTATACTGAAATCAGACCAAAACTCTAGCAGGAGTAGCAATTTAAAGGAATTGCACAGAAATTTCTATGTTTAGTAACCATGGCAACACCGTTCTTGGAAATCAAAAACCGATATGCAGAATTATGTATCTTAGTGTAGTCTACTTGTGTGCCAAGTTATAATGAAATCAGACCAAAACTGTATGAGGAGTAGCGTTTTGAAAATTGTTTACAGACAGACAGCTGGTCAGACAGACGGACGACGGACACCTTACTATCGCATAAGCTCTTCTGGTCTCTGACCAGTAGAGCTAAAAACCTAGCCATGAGCTTCGCTCACGAGGTGAGCGAAGCGAACAGGAATGCAACGCGATTTTTCACAAATCAGCTGCCGCGCCGAAATTTGCTTTGATCTGGCAATAAAATCAATAAGAATCGATAAACGTTACGTTAAACATCTAAACCCTGTCTATTTCTGAAGATTCGACCTCTCTAGCTCTATATCGATACTTTATTCAGATTGTCTTACCGAGAAGCCATGAAGTGACGTCATGTTCGCTGAAAGAGTGCACGGATTCTAAATATTAAAAGGAAAACCGCAAAAAGATTTTTCCATATATGAAGAATCTAAGAATGGAGCCAAGGGAGGAAGCTATTGCAAAGGCTTTGGAGGGCCATAGTTTGATTTCGACAGGACAGTGTGGAACGGGAAAAACATAGAGTTTGAGGTAAACAATGTAGTAGATATAATGGAAACATACCTCGAAAAATAGAACAATCGTCTGACTGACATTTCCCGCGATTTTTTTTTTTTTTGTTTTTTTGTGATGATGATGATAGATTCATAAGCATCTAAATTGTAATATTTAATAACAAAATCGATATAATTATATGTGATTTATAACTTTTCAATGGGAACCATGTATGTGTGTACCATAGCTAGGCACCCCTCCTCCCCCCCCTTTGGACCTAATTCATTAGACAATTTAATAAAGTTTTCATTTCTCAATTTTCAATAAGTCAGCACTTCAAACGCTCTGCACAATAAATAAATAATAAAGAAAATAGTTTGATTTGTTAGAAATGGTGCATTGTCCTAGTGTGAATGCAGATTTGCAGGACCATACTGAGCGAGAGTTGGATTAGTATTCATTCCATTTCTTAAGGTTTTACCAAAGGTCAACATGCCCAAAAATTTATTTTTACAACAGCTCCAAAACTATGTGAGGTATGAAGTTAAAACTTTTACAGTTTATAAATATATCATTGATTAACAGATACAAAGTATCATTTAAAAACAAATATTTAAAAAAATATATTTTTTGAGAAGAAACAATTTCAAAAAATTTGCATATTTTAAAAAAAATGCACCTGCTTAATTCTGTACTTTTAGTGAAAACCATCATTGAAGAAATAATATATGTTTATCAATGAAGGGCAAGTTGGACGTGAATGGTCTCTGAAAGGCTATTATTGAAAGCATGACATGTATAAAGACAAGTACCCTATAAAATCCGCCATTTGCAATGTACTTTCGGTTTCAAATCTTAATATTTGGACAAAATAAACAGGGAAAACAACTTTCCAGAGGCTATCGAAGTCCAACTTGCCTTTCATTGATAAACATATATTGTTTCTGCAATGATGGCTTTCACTAAAAGTACGGAATTAATTAGGTGTATTTTTTAAAAAATATATGCATTTTTTAAAAAGAATTTTTCTCGTTAAATACTTTCTTTAAGTATTTGTTATCAAGTGATACTTTCTATCTGTTAATCAATGATATTTTTATAAAATGTAAAAGTTTTAACTTTATACCTCACATAGTTTTGGAGCTGTTGTAAAAATAAATTTTTGGGCATGTTGACGTTTGGTAAAACTTTAAGCCCCTCTGTTGTCCAAAGAAATTCTCAATGATGTCTGAATTAAGATATCCGGGATTTATGCAATTTTGTCCAGTCAAAAATTGCTTTCAGAGGGATACAAAACCCACAGTGGAAAAGTTTATGTCAGTTCTTGTCTCTGAGGTCATATGTTTTGATGTCACATGCATTATGGACCTGTCCACAGCATTTTCCCAAGATAGGAAGAATTTAGAAACATTGTCCAGTGTTTCAAACATTTTGTCTTGAAGAGATGAAATGAGTTCGTTTATGGTACAGAATATATCAACTAATTCTGAAATATTTTCATTTCTATTTTTTTTTTCTGTTATAACTCTTTGAAAGTTAGGAGAGTTGATTTCTTGGTCATTCTAACGGAATGCAAATTTTGCCAAGCGAAAGGTCAGTAGCTAAGAAGGCATAATATGCATGTAATTCTCGTGCGGCTGTCTTTGTGTCTGACTCTAAGGAGGCCTAATATGCATGCAATTCTCGTGCGGCTATCATGACGTCAGTGGGCGGGGACTATTGAAATTGACATGCGAGTCCTTGTGTAATTCAAATCTATTAGTGTACATTTTTAAAATCTAAATTTACAACTTTATTTCAAAATGAAATGGAAATATAAGGAATCAGTGTCTAGTTAGTAGAGTATGCCAGGGACATCAACGATAGTTGGAAACGTGGGATAATTTATGCATAACGGGCATACTCTACTAACTAGACAGTGATTCCTTAAGTGTTTTCAAAAGTTCAATGCTTGATGCCAAGTTTTCTGGATTTTGGAAGGTTGATTGGTAGGCCTTCATCAGGACTTGAATGGCAAGCTCATTCCACATTTTACTTGAGGGGGTTAAATTTATGTGCCCCTCAGACAATTTGCTGTGCACTGAAAATCCATTCTGGAAATTGAACTTGAAGCATTCTTCCCAGTGTTCCCAAACTATGCACCTTTCATTCAGAAGTATCTACCACGTCCTGTTCTGTTTTTTAGTTTGCTTGATTCAGTATTGTTGCGAATCTTTTTAAACACATGTATAATATCTTGAATAAAGGACAAGTTGTGTTGATGGTAGAAAATGTCCTGAAAAACCCAATTGGTGTTGATGGGATTCCCTGGAAACAACATGGTTGCAAATGTACGGTTTGTGGAAGCACCATCTGTCATAATGTAATCTACAGTAACATCCAAATCATCCAACAGGTCGACACATTTCCAGAAAGTGTTGTATAGTTGGTGGGCTGTCTCTGGATTGGATCCAAAATATACAACTGGCCATCTATAAAACATAGAGGTGAAAAAAATTAATAAGTTTCTTGTATAATACATACAAGGTACATGTGATGTAAATTTTATATCTGGTCAATAACATTTATTGAACAATATTGAAAATTATATAGATTATGAAATTTTGTGCTCTATCTACCCATTCCATTATGTCACATTATACAAAATTGTCATTTCATGGACAATTTGAGGTAAGTAGGTCAAATAAATTAAGATTATTTATTGTATCAATATTTTTACTTGAATCCAGTGAATCCATGGAAAACAAACTGAACAGAGTGTGTTGCTAAGTTGATTTTCTTTTTTCCAGAACAGATAACCTCTATGTTGTTGTTGGTCTTGTCCATATCTATGAAACCGACCAAGTTCCAAGTATCACCAGATTTGGTAATGATCAAATCGTCCTGGATTGTCATTTCATCTATGATGATGCCCCCATGTCTACCAAAGTCTGACACTTTCTGCCTGTCCATCCCCTTCTTCATCCAGATCAAATTCGCTTCATTGAATCCTGGAATTTGCCCTGTACAAAGTTAGATTTCTTTATGTCATCATAAGCTTGAGGAGAGCTCATATACAAAGTCAAAAAAAGGTGATAATCTTTCGGTCCCATTTTCTCTGATGAATTTCCAGATCTTTTCTGCATTTTTGTAATTGAGATTTAAATAGAAATACAAAGTTTTCTGGAATGTTTTCATCACAAAATTCAATACTTCTTCCATGTCTTTTTGATCATTTTCATTTAACACAATGCTCTCTGTCTCAGAAGTTCAAATTTTATCACTGTTTGGAGCTTTGGATTTGATTATCTCTGTTGAAGCCTTATAGATTTTTTTGTTTTCTTTATTAGGGCCCCGCTCTGTGGGCGCCCTATAGTGATCAGTCTGTCCGTCCGGCCGTCCATCCAAGATCTCTTGTCCGGAGCATATCCTTTCCCTCCTTGTCCCCAATCTGGCTCATACTTCACCCACAGAGTGTTTTTGGGTAAAGGTGTGCAGTGACCTTGAACCATGTTTCTAGGTCTAAGGTTAATTGTATGAAAAATCCTTGTCCGAAGCATATCTTCTCTCCTCTTGGTCCAATAGGCTTATACTTCACTCACAGAGTGCCACTGGTCAATGGATGTGCATGACCTTGAACAATGTTTCTAGGCCAAGGGTCAAGGTCAAATATAGCCTCTCTGTTTAAATTCTTGTCCGGAGCATATTTTCTCTCTTCTTGGCCCAATCTGGCTCATACTTCACCCACAGACTGCCTTTGGGTAAAGGGTGTGCAGTGACCGTGGACCATGTTTATACGTCTAAGGTTAAGGTCAAAGCAGAAGTGTACGAAAAATCCTTGTCCGGAGCATATCTTCTCCTCTTGGTCCAATGTGGCTCATACTTCACTCACAGAGTGCCACTGGTCAATGTATGTGCAATGACCTTGAACGAAGTTTCTAGGTCAAGGGTCAAGGCAAAAAAAAAAATAGCCTCTCTGTTTTAAAATCTTAATTTGGTGCATAATTTTTTTCCCACAAGTCCAGTAAGCCTCAAACTTTACCAACTGACTTAGGGTACGGAACATTTGTGATTTCCTTCCATTTTTTGATAGAGGATATGCAACAATTTTCATTGAGGATATGCAACATTCGTGATTTTTGTGCCGTTTTTTGATAGAGGGTATGGAGCACTCGTGATTTTCGTGCCATTTTTTATTATAACAAGGATGACATAGAAGCCTTTTAGACTCAAACAACACATCCTTTAATAGTACACAAATGTTCCTCTTCAAAATAAACCCTTTTCAGCTACCTTACATTTTCATGTTCGTTGCTGAAAGCGGGGCCCTTTGAGATGGCCACCATCTCAATGATATCTAGTTTTCATCCTCTTCATGTAAATCAGGATGCTTGTGTTTTTTCTGTTTTCTTTCTGGCATACAAAGAATCACTACATGTTTTACAAATACTCTTTTTTGCTAACCAGTCAACAACTTGTTTATATGTTCTTGACCTCATAATGCAGATTTTGTCAGCACTAAAGGAATTTGAAAGGGTTTCCTCCTTAAAGCTGGGTTTAAAATAACCTTCATCTTTAGGTACCCCTTTACACAATGAAACAGCTGCAATGAGATGTACGAGTCCATTAATGCTTGCCTGTGTAATTTGGATGGGAAATCCAGCAGACAGCTTCACTTTAAGAAATTTCAACCAATTATCTTGTGCTTCACACCCAACTGTACAATATTGCTGCACACCGTTGATTACTGCATCAATAGGACATTGGAAAGTAAATACTGGTGCTGTTTGCATCAGGACACACATGCCTGGCAATGTAAAATTGGTTTCACTCTCACTTGTTTGGAAACGAGGGCCAAGATTTGCAAAAATAAGCTTTCTTTCTCCTCCTTGAAAGATCTGTTTGGTTTGTACTTCAAAAAGTCTCATTATCAATAAAATTGCTTAGAACATCCGTGTTTGGTGCGCTAATTGCAGCATTTTGTATGAAGAAGTCTGTGCAGGCACAGTGAATATCATGAAGACTTAAACACATCCCATCATTTCTATTGTTTCAAAGTTTAGTGCCAACGTGCAATATGCATAAAACATAGATTACGTGCTTTATTGTGATGATCACTGTTCTTTTTGGGAGAGGGGGTTAAACTATTTCTTGTTTTTCAACAATAAAAGGATCATTCTACACACAGATGCCCAAATAGTGTCCCACATGATTATCAAGATTTCGCAAGAAATTGAAATAATTTTGAACATCGCTTTCTGCATCAAGGCAAAGATGTAATGTTTTTATGCTTATGAAATTTTTTCAAAACATATTCATTTTTTTTTAAATAAAATTATCAAGGAGGGCAAAAAACACGATGTCCCCAATCTTGGTTTTAAGCACACGATTGATTAAATAGTATTAATTAACTGTCCATGTGTTCTTTTTTTAAACTTGTTGGCAATTGATAAACATACTGATTCATGCATTTAATGCAAATACCAATTTCTACAATTGATTTTAGAAAAAAAAAATCCATGTAAAAGTTGTCCTAATTTTTTATGTCATTTCCGCAACGTAATTTCAAATTTCTCTGTTTCTCAATGATAAAGGCGCGTTTTCTTTATGAATATCACGTGACTGAATATACCCGGGAAAATTTTTGCAGAGGATGCAGGATGAACGCTTATTAAGCAATGTAACTAGCTAAAACTCAGTCTTACCAATTTAAAACTTTAATAGTATATTTATTGTGTGTCATTACCGAATGCAAAAAAATACAAATATATTAAACTTAAGTGAAAAATTAATTTAGTCGGCAATAAATTTGTTTTTTCTCTACCGATTCAGAGCCTATCAGCAGCCATGATGATACGAATGGCCCTGTAGATCATTAAAAAAAGAAATTTGTCATTACCATAACAGGTCATTACCGTTACACTTTTGCAAAACGTTATCGTTACGGTAATGACAGTATGTGACGGTAGTGATATTTTAATTTATCTATGTAATTATATCTATCATGTAATGAGGTAATTCACAAATATACTAAATGATATAGTTACGGTAAAGACTACGAAATAAAATATCATATACAGAATAAATATCAAGTATAATACCTATTTAGATTATAAAACATTATATTTCAGGATAAACTTGAAGAAGAAACTATAAAAAAAAAAAAAAAGATTTGATAAGGACTGAAAAGTTATCAGTATTATCAGAGAAAACACTGGTTGGACTTTTAAGTAATCGCCCTAGTGATCAACATCTCCATATTTGGGTTAGGTCTTATGGCTGATGCTTTTGATAAGTGGGTACATACCAAGGAGCTTCTAATTTTGCAATACAAGGTAGCAAAGAACCCTTACTTAAATGGCACTGTCGGCAAAAGAGACAGCGTTAAAGATGGAGAACAAATCAAAAACTCAAGAGAAAAAGGGACAAAGATATTCTTGATTTGTTAACTACAAACACACCTCCCGATTCCCCAGACGACAGAGCATCAGTTGTTTTTACCATGGACTCGCAGAAGTCTTCTGGAAGGAAAAAAGTCAGAAAAGACCGTGCAAAGGCTGACAGGGAAATAAAGAAATTAAAAGACAAACTGCAGAAGAAAGGAAAGGACAATGAAAAGTACAGAAAACCTTTGCTCAGAGAAAAGGCAAAATACGCTAGAAATGCAACAGACTCACCGAGAACAAGAACTAAAAAATTACTCAGAGGCCAAAGCGTTTCCAAAGAAGTAAAGCGTATGCTGAACTTTCATCATGCAATCATAAAAGGATTGAGGGAAAAGTATGAACATGCAAGGAAAAGAAAAACCCAAAAGGCAATTGTCAACATTATACCTTCCAAGTTATTGCGCAAGTATAGACTAAAGTCTGTTGCTGATGGGGCAATCGGATACTCAAGAAAGAGAATCCTTACTGCAATGAGCACAAAAACTCCAACATGCGGAAATAGAAGAATTCAAAGAATACAAACAGCAGTCAAAACCTTTTTGCAAAGGGACGACAACAGCCGGTCCTCCGCTGGGAAGAAAGAAACAATCACCCGGATAAAGAAGGAGAAACGATTTCTTAATGACGATATGAACACTTACATGATAAATTCCTTAGTGAGAATGCAGAGATGGGAATACCATATTCCTTTTTTTGTCGAGTTAGACCATTTTGGGTAGTAAAAGCAACAGAAAGGGACAGGCAGACTTGCTTGTGTATCAAGCATGAAAATTTTCAATACCAGGCAGACAAATTGGGGGATTTTAATATCATAAAGACATCAAACTTAAATTTGCTTGCAGAGATGATTTGCTGTGATTCTGATAGCAAGACTTGCATGTATAAAGAATGTCCAACATGCACTGAGAAGGTGATTACTATAGAGATGGAATGTCAGCGAATATTCGAGTACTCGACTATCGTTCGATCATACCGACTATCGACTAAAATTTCTTTAGTCGGTTATTCGTTAAAATTGTGTTACCTAAACGTAATTTTAAATTCAAGGTAATAAACTTGGATCCGCCCATTTCATTTATTTACAGATCAATGTTCTCGTAAGTAAAACTCAGGGTATGGTTTAACTGTTCAAAGGAAATTATTTGTATGTCGATTTATGTTGGGCAAATATGCCTCCAAAATCTACAGTTTTGGTATGCTTAAAAAGACGTCAGGATGGAAAAACAGTTAAAAGTTCGTTATCAAGGTTATGTGAAACTGAACTTGTATTCTGCAGTGGAACATCAAATATGATGTATCATATGCCGAATCCGTCAATCATACAAGTCATGTAGTAAACACAGTCTTCAAGTGAGACTTTTCTTAAGTAAGATCTCCGCAAAAATGCCCAAAAAGCAGAGCCGGAAAGAAAAATGTTGCTATCACAAACATGATTATCAAGGATTATCTACCACTTACTGGAGAGGACGTTCAAGAATTGTGTGGTTTTGTAGATTCAAGTTATAAAGTTTTAACCTGCAGCCGTTACAATGTTTACAATTGTAAATACGTGTAAATTGGGGGACAGTTATGAGCGTAATTATAAATTAAATGGTGTATCTTTTTGATATTAATATCATGCAGTCATTTTAAGATTGTATTGATTATTTGCACAAAATCTCATATTAATTAAAATTTATCGCAAGCTCTATCTGTTTTTATAAGAGGTACGCTTTAATTGTTTAAGTCAAAGGTCACTGACACGACACGTAAAATGGCTTCAATTAACGGGTACATGTACTATAGTTATGAAAAGAAAGGACAAATGCGAGCGTTTGATATCCTGCATTACGATAAAATGTGCAATAAATATCATATTAATTCTGAAATTAAATACATTGGATAAATTAAGATGTACTGTATTTATCGTACTACGTAATTCGTTGTATAATGGTGATAGGGTAGGTTAAATATTGTACAACTAGTCTATAAAAGACAAAGAGTGAAAAGGACATAAAAATCAATTTAAATTTCAACGAATATTCGACTATCGTTCGACTAAAGCCTCTGACTATTCGACTAAGCTGTCCGAATAATATTGTGAACTTTTTTGATCTTGGGTTTAGGATTGGCAAATGGACATTTCTTGAGGCAGGGCATGGTAAGGCTCCAGCATTTGGGATCGGGGTGCAGTTAAACGGTCGGCTGATGCAGTCATTGCACATGCTGGGAGTATTACAGATGCGAAAACAATGATCTTTGCTTTGGAAATCACCGGGACAAAAATAAAGTTTTATCTTGTCACGGAGGCAGAGGGAGGCAATTCAGAAGTATCTCCCATTGAACCTAGACACAGTGCCGCACACGACGAAACTTCACCAGGTAACATTACCATGTTCAAAGTTTCTATAATTTGTACAGTAAGTATATCAGTGCAAATTTCATAATCTCGTTTTATTTTTAGGTGTTCACAAATAGAAGACACGCCGTAGAAGTTCGTGCCCCGAGTTGCTTTTGCAGAAAACCAGACATGTGCAATTGCTTTGCACGCACTCCATTCACCTTTACTTATGAAGCTTCGACAACCTCTCCAACTAAATCAACTGAAAATTCAGTAGACACTTTCCAAATGTCCATAGATAGACAGTCAGTGGGGAAATGGTGTGTTGTTGTATATGATGATGTTCCATATCCTGGTATAGTACAAAACGTTGACGATGATGATGTTGAAGTACAAGTAATACACAAAATCGGAAATAATCGATACTTTTGTCCGATGTTACCAGATATATTGTGGTACGAACATTCACAACTTCTTTGCGAAATAAGTGAACCAACAAAGTTTTGTTCTAGGCATTATCAGCTTTTAAAGTCTAATTGGGCTAAAGTGGTTAAAGTGATTAATGTGTAAATAATGTTAAACTGACAAAATGACGAGATTTTATTTCATATTCTGCTCAATCTGCAAGATTTGAAATTGCTTTTATTTGTATTTCATGTTTTTTTTAATAAAACTTTGTTCTTGTGTGTATGATTATCATATGTCTCTTGTAAATGGTTTTAAACAACGTCCGCTAATACATATTGTGTATATACAGTCATTACCGTAACGCCTTGTCATTACCGTAGGTCAAAGTCATTACCATAACACACACTAAAAATTGTAATATATTTTAAAATAATAGACACATACAACTTTTTTCTTATTCTTGGAATTAGTAAGACTTCTTCATGTATGACCAAGACGTAACTATAAAGCTATGATATCAATCAGACCAAAAAAGAACAAAGACATAATGCACAGACTTAAGAATTTGATACAACAGTGTTATTTTTGCACACCATTAAAAATAATTAAATGATCGACTCTCAATGTTCTTGTTGTTTATAATTGCTTCAGTGTCATTTAATTAAGGATAATAATATAAAGTGCTTGTTGAAATAGATTATTTGAATGATAAATATGAGACTTGATTCGTGTTACGGTAATGACATACATCAACAAGTAATACGTTTAAATGCTAATTGATTGAATGTTATCACCAAGAACTTCACTGCTGATAGTATTAACTCATTGTAGTGTTCCTAAGAACACTAGAAACATCGAAACTATCCATACTGACATATTTTTTAAAATCAAATATTCAAGATATTGTTTGGGGATCTCTGTGTAGAATGACCCAAAGAGCGTCCATGTATGTTGTACTGTATTGTGTAATTGTAAACAGCTGATTGGAATAAGATTACTAATAATTTTTTGCAGGAAAATTATAAAGGAGCTTAGCGTTTAAAAAAACGATTGGTATTACGGCAAGCACAGGAATGGCCAGCCTGCAGCTTGGGCCCCAATCCACAACTCTCCACCACTGGGCCGGAATTGTGGACCGACAGTGTATTTGGAGGAATACAAGTACAGTACCGACCGGACACAACCTAACACCAGAGCGAACCCAAAGCGCACCCCGGGTTCGCTTCCTGGGTTCGCTCGGGGTCCGCTGCGGGTTCGCTTTCAGAAAATTTGGGACCGCTCTGGGTGCGCTTCGGGTTCGCTCTGCGTTCGCTCGGGGTCAGCTCTGGGTCCGCTAGAGCGAACCCGGCGTTCGCTTTCCGGGTTTGCTTTACGCACTCATGCGTGAAGCGGACCCCGCTTTAATCTTGCCGCCAGTAAGCCCCGCCCCTTGTATATTCCAACTATAGTAGTGAAATCGATCATTACGGTTTTTATGGCGATCGAAACATGTACATGTAAGTGACAATATGGAGAACGTTGATAATTTTTCAAGAATTTCACCGTACATTCGACGTAGAATTATCACTTTTATTTTTCTTAACTTACAAGCTAAGTATATCTCGAAAAAAAAAGGCGTTAAATTTATTTTCGATGTATCGGATGGAGTGAAATTGATAAGAGTATCTTAATAAAAAAAAGCTTTCAAATTCATTTGTTTATATTATTCATGCGTTTTAAAATAAGTTGGAACTTGCAATTGTAATTGCTAAATCGTAATTTAAATGTTTGAAAGACAAATAACTTAATCACGATCTTATCTATAAAATAGCTGTGACATACTGTACACGTAAAATGCTAAGTTTTCATATTTAGCAGTTTATATTTAAGCTAGGTTGTCGTCCATTACATGTATATGTCATGATAATCACTAAAAATTCTCATACAGTGTAACTTGAGTTTCGTTTTACAGATCATTTATAATTTACTTCCATGCTATAAATCATTGTTTTATCAGGCGAGTTTAACGGAAGACTTATAAAAAAAAAACAATAATCAAAAAACCAAAACAAACAAAAACTAATAAATGGTCAACTGTAAAGAATATATTATTTTTTTAAAGTTGTTTTCAAATACATGTAAATGATCACTTGAATAGTTTGTGTTCCTTACTGATTCTTGATCCCCCCCGCCCCCCCCCCCCCCACTACATACATGTACAAACTGGAGCGGCATGTTAACATACAAAATTCTAAATGTTTAAAAATGAATAAATACAAGAAAGAAAACAAACAAAATATGAATTCAATAACTTTAAACTCGCATGATTAAGTAGATGAAATTAAGGTAATAACGCCCGATGTTTGTTTGTTTGTTTTTTTTTTTTTATTGTTTTATTTCGATGAGCTCCCCCCCCCTCCCTCTCCGTACTTGAATTGTTTTCTATGGGCCGGTTGTATCGATTTTAATTTCAAATGATATACAGTGTTCTCTCTCTCTTTCTCTCTCTCTCTCTCGTAAAGCTATTTTACTGATTTTCAGCATTCAGGTGGCAGCAAATTACATGCATTGAACATGTACTCTACCAAAGAACTATGACGTTTCCAAATTCCAAAAAAAAAAAAAAAAGAATTGAATTTCTCATTGATAACGTGCCCAGACGAGGTACATGTAACTTAAGGGGCATCGAATGTAAGGGGAGTATATACTCAGGTATACCGTGACCATGGAGACAGTATACATCCAGCTAGCAAGTGTCAATTAAAAAAACTCACAGCAATTGCTCTTAATAACCGCAATATTTTCGAAACAGGTGGATGATTACCGATACGTGATGACCTTGGCTTCACTTTGAAACTACAATTATTAAAGTGTTGAAATTAAATAATTATGAAAATTACAAAGTTCAAATACAGGTACCTATGTAATGAAAAAATATATGTTAGTTTTCGTATTAAGGTATCTTTGCAAGCTCAATTTATTAATGTTGGAATTACGTGTACTTTTCATGCACGAGTACCTAACGTACCCGTCTAGTTAAGGTCTTCCGTCTTCACGGAAGACCTTATAGTGATTCTACTGTTTCTTATTATTATTAAGGTCTTCCGTTTCAGACGGAAGACCTTATAGTGATTCTACTGTTTATTATTATTATTATTTTTTTCCCGTTTTTTGTCCAAGCGATTTCTCAGAGATGGCTCGATGGATTTTCTTGAAACTTTCAGGGATTATGACAAATAAAATAAACTAAAAACATTTTCAAGGATTTTGCAAAATTCACTTCCAGTCGTCAGATATGTCCGATTTCCGTTTTTTCAAAAGAGATCATGTCCGGACGATATCTCAGAAACGGTAAAAGATTAAGACCTCAAACTTTCAGGGATTATTGATCATGACAAGTACGTTTGCAGAATATGTTTAAATTTGTCAGCCGTCACTTCCGGTCGTCACAGGAGGAGATCAAATAAATCGAAAATTTCAACTTTTCTTATTTTAATTAAATCTTGCATCACATTATTGCATCCGTTTTACAGTTTCGAAATATGTTAGTCCCACCGGAAACAGAAACGTCAACTTCCGGTTATAAGAGAAAAACTACATAATTTGAGTATTTTACTTTCCAATAAATATCGCTTATAGATGAAGTATTTGAAATGATTTTAAGATATGTTATTTAGACTGCAAATGTCTAGAGTAACGTCAAATATCTTGGTAAAATTCACTTCCGGTCGCGTGTTTTACTGTCCGCAAAATAAGAACTTGTCAAGGTGAGATCTCAGAAACGGTAAGAGATTAAGACACCAAACTTATATGAGTAATAGAACTTAATGAGTAGGCAAAACTTTTTGGGTTAATAGCGTCAGCCGTCACTTCCGGTCGTTACAGGAGGTGATCATAGAAATCGAAAATTTAAACTTTTCACTTTTGAAATAAAACTTGCATCATACAATTGAATCTCTTTCACAGTTTCTATATGTGTTGGTCTCACTGGAAACAAAAAACGACACTTTCCGATTATAAAAGAGAAACTATGTTATTGGGATTTTTAATATTCCCCAAAAATTTCACTTATTGATAAAGTTTTTGAAATGATTTTTACATATGTTATTGAGACTGCAATTGTCTAGTGTGAAGTCAACCATCCTAAGAAAATGCACTTCCGGTCGCGTATTTTTCTGTCCTCAAGTTGAGATTTTGTTCACCTAAATGCTCAAAAACACTACATGACTGAAGTCAAAAACTTTCAGAACTTATAGTTAGTTACCAGTTTATCTACATCATGTAAAAATCGTACGTTGTCGTCACTTCCGGTCGTGACAGGAAGCGATGCAAAAAAGTGAATTTTTAAAGGTTTTTTTTTTTTTTTTGCAGAAATGTTTGGCTAATGCAGATGTTAGATAGACCGTGACCATGCAAATTATTTTTATACATTTTATTCGTTTGGAGCACTTTCGTTCATGACAAAGTACATAAAGAAAACAGAAAAGTAATTCCGTTTGTTTTTATCTGTATCTACATATCTTTGGAAGCCTTGAGATAACTTTTGTTATTATTTAGAGTAATCTTATTGAGATGATTGTGGGGTTTTTTTCAAAGAAGTCAAGAAAACGGAAGACCTGTTATTGCCTAGGCAATAAGTATCTAGTTATTATTATTATTTTTCATTTTTATTTTTCTGACCTTTTCAAATCGCGATATCTCAAAAACTACTCAATCATTTTCAGCCAAATTTTCAGGAATGATGTGTTATCTCATGCCATTTTGAAATATTGAAAAAGTTTGGAAAAATTCACTTCCGGTCACGAATTATTACGATTTTTCACTTTTTCCACTAAAAATCTAGTCCGTGAATGTTCTCGGAAACTGTTAAAAGTAGGAGTCTGAAACTTTCAGGTATGATAGAAGGTGATTTGTAGATGTGTGATGGAAACATTTCGTGTGTCGTCGCCACTTCCGGTCGTCACAGGAAGTGATTTAAAAAGGGTAGTTTTTTGAACTTTTTTCTTTTTCATTATTTTTTTTATGATATTTATAGGTTAAATAGAGAATCTTATCAGAATGCTAAATATATAATTTATTCAAAAATAGATTAACCCGTACTCTAGATATTTATGCTTGCTACTTTGATACGATGGTCTTTGATAGCGTAATGGTAAGCATGTTGAATTTTCACGCGGCAACTCGTATTCAATCCCCAGAATGTCCAAATTTGTTCACACTATTGTTTGGGCTCAAATGTAATATTTTATTTATATTTAAAGGGGGGGGGGGGCTATGTCGTTCAACGTCAGAGCAATGGTGTTTGACTTCACAATGGCACTGTGTCTTTTTACTCCTTCATAAAGAGTTTGCAGTTAAATTTTGCACTATTCAATCCCAAGAATGTCCGATTTTTTTCACACTGTTGTTTGGGCTCAAATGTAATATCTTATCTTTAAGTGGGGGGGGGGGGGGGGCTATGTCGTTCAACGTCAGAGCAATGGTGTTTGACTTCACAATGGTACTGTGTCTTTTTACTCCTTCATAAAGAGTTTGCAGTTGAATTTTGCACTAATTAATGTGCATATGTGTGTGATATGACAAAATAAGGTAAAGATGTTAATGTAGCTAGGTACCTATGCAATTGAATCACAAATCGGAGATTTGTCAAATTATATTTTTAAAGTAGAATTTATTATTTTCTCATCTTGATTAAATAAAAATAGCAATTTCAAATGAGAGGTAACTTCAATGACATTTAGTTTAGAGCAAGATCCGCCATAATTAAGAGCTCAAAGCGACTTAGCGGATAAAGGTATGGTTAATTAATGGAATACAGTGTATTAACACAATGAAACACATAAAAATCTGTATACTTGAAACAGTATGTGAAAAAATATGCTTTCACGTGAAGTGTCAATCATTTTGTTATGCGTGTGTGGTGCTGACTCAGGGAGGGGGGGGGGGGGGGTAACCTGAAATGCATGAAATCGGGTAAAATAAAACAAAATAGTGTAGATACATGTAGGTCTTAAATTAAAAAAAATATTTAACATAATTTTGTATTTTGTACAATTAAGTGTGAGAATCTCAAAGTTTAAAAAAATTCACACAAAGATGTTTTGGAACATAGGTCCTCCCCCCTCCCTAAAATTATATTTCGTATTTTTTTCGTTCCAGATTTGCAATATTTTCAAAATATAAACGTTTAATTATATTTTATGTATGATTGATTGATTGATTGTATGTTGTTTTAAGTCCCATTCGAGAATTTTTCACTCATATAGAGACGTGACCACCGCGGTGAAGGGCTTCAAATTTAAACTTTTACTCGGCACTCAGGGCCATTGAGCAATGAGGGATCTTTATCCGTGCCAACACCTGCCTTGACACGTGGCCTCGGTTTTTAAGGTCTCATCCAAAATATCCGCAACTTTCACTTCAAAGTGCCGAGCGCATGGCGAAGGAATTTTGTATGAAGGTGTGACAGGGAATGCACAACATAACATGTTGTTTAAAGAGGAATCAACTTCTATGAAGACAGAGAAGGGACGGAAGACCTTCTTGTTGCCATGGCAACAAGGTTTCTAGTATATTTTTTATGTTCATATAAAGTATCTCGAAAATTACATGTAGTACATGTAAGAGGTTCGTGAACATGTAAACCTGTATAATTATATATATCGACGCGAAGGAAAGTGACAAGCATTTTTGCGTTTTTTTTTTTGTTTTTTTTGTTTTTTGTTTTTGTCTGACTTGCAAGTACATGTAGTTACAAAAATTCAAAAACATACAATGTAAGGTCTACATGTAGGATAATTAGAATTGAAAAAATAATCTTTCCCTGTATACATGTATTTAAATCAAGCTATTTATTAAATTTTGGTAAAAGATTAATTTTAAAAAATATCATAGTAGTTAAATGAGATTTTTTTTTCCTCCAATTTGCGTATTGACATAATTCACATTTATTCTGTACAATGTAGATTTAATTTTTTTTTTCATGATCAATTATTAAGATCGATATTTTTGAAGTTGATCTGGATAAATTAGAACGTGCATGTAAATTGAAATAATTAATAAAAAATAATTAAATTAAAGCACGTACATGTTCTTATACTAACTGTTCTTATAATAATATTCTTATACTATATCTTAAGATAAAAAAATTCTATAATTTATCGAAGACCATTTTTTTTTCTTTTTTTTTTTCTTTAGTAACATATGTTATAACCATTATTATCTTCTTTTTTCTATTATAAATTAAAGTACTAATTGTCTGATAAATTTACGCAATGTATATTTATATATTAATGGATTTTAAAAATATAAAGAAAGTAAATATTTAACTATACATGTAACATGCTACCTGGATAATAAAAATATATAATGTATCAATAGATTTTAAAGATAAAAAATAATGAAAATAGATGTGTAAATATTGCATGTTGTCTGGAGAATTAAAGTATATAAATGTAAAATCATGTTTAAAAATCATATTAATAATATTTTTACATAGTACATTCACACGCTTTGCTTGTACAATGTTTAGATTATAAACTGGCATGTTGACTGGTCGATGCGCTGATGGTCAACGCATTTTATAACTTATCCTGATTGACAGACCTGTTCGGCATGTTGATTGGTCGAAGCGCTGATGAGTTAATCGATAATCCTGATTGACAGCTCTGTTACGCAATACCGAACGCGCGTTCGCTTTCTGGGACCGCTACTGAATTTGGGGTTTGCTTTCTGCGTTCGCTCTGGGTCCGCTACGGGTGCGCTCCGGGTTCGCTCGGGGTCAGCACTAGCGGACCCCAAGCGAACCCGCAGCGAACCCAGAGAGCGAACCCGGGGTGCGCTCTGGGTTCGCTTTCTGTTAGGTTGTGTCTGGTCGGTACTGTATGTAAAAAAAGAAAAAAAAGATAGCAGTACTTCATAGAAAGAAACTCAAAATATTTAAAAATCAGATATAATTAAGTTATTTCACTATTGAATAAGGTAATTTGAATTTATCTTTGAAGTTGAAATACTTGTTGTTTTTGCCTCCTAACTGTAACAGTGTTGCTCTGAAATGTTTTTCTGTCTCTCTGGTTTAAAGATCAAATTAAATTTTCAATTCCTTTAAGGAAGCGATTGCAAGGGTCCGTGAAAAAAATCTGCTCAATGAATTTTTCTCATTTTTACATATAATTTGCCTTACGTTAATGGTATCATAATGTGAAAACCATAATCATCGGGGTTATAAGGATGATATGGTTGCCATAGTAACCGCAGTTTTTCAATATTTTGATATTTATGAGATAAAATTTTATATCTGCCACACAGGTATCAAAACTGAAACAAAATTAAAAAAAATCCACTAGATATTAATTAATATGCTTTATATTCAATGAAAATAAAAATTGTATCGGAAACTATTGATAGATGTAGTAATGCCACCGCTGCTTTGGGGAGTATTCATTGTAAATTTGCAGTAATATTTTCACCTCAAGAGCAATTTTCAACGTCCTGACAAAATATTGCCCAATGAATTTTCCTAAAACTGATATATTTTGTACAAATTATTATAAGTGACTTATGATTAAAATATGAAGTAAGGTCATCACATTCATTTTGAAGCTACATGCATTTCAATACCCCCCCTTCCTAAAATATTATAAGATTTCATAAATTTTCGTACGATGGTTTGCTGCTGAACCTTAAATATATATAGTCTATTAAAAGACTAAAGAAAAACAATATGTAAAGATCAATAAATACTTTTTTTCTGAAAATCTTGCGGTTGATTTCATTTTACATGTAAATCAGAATAACAAAAGTAAAAAAAAAAATAAAAATATGTACTCAAAAAAATAACAACATGCACATTTGTTTTTTGTTTTTCTTATTTTCCCGTCTCCAAAACATTCATTCCGTTATTTTATCAATATAAATATATATATTCTAAACCAGTGCACAGTGGTCCAAGGGGCAAATTGTTCATGCGCTGAACAAAACATCGAGCTCTCTGCAATGTGACCTGGAATGGGGGAGGGTGGGGGGGGGGGGGTTGACACTTGTCGGAATACATTGAATGAATAGGGGTTATTTCATGGAACCTTTATCTGCAATAAAAATATACAAATCCTAATATCTTGTTTGGATAACAATAGTGATTTGCTATTTAATATTTATGTTCCCCAAACGGAGTTTGGGAACATATTGTTTTTACTCTGTTTCTTATTATTATTATTATTATTAAGGTCTTCCGTTTCAGACGGAAGACCTTATAGTGATTCTACTGTTTCTTCTTTTTCTTTTTATTATTATTATTTTTGTTCCCTTTCTTGTTTTCACGATTTCTCAGAGATGGCTGGACGGATTTTCTTGAAATTTTCAGGGATAATAGAGAATGAAAATACCTACAAATGTATCTTTCATTTTTATCAAGATTCACTTCCGGTCGTCAGATATGTCCGATTTCCGTTATTTTCAGAAATATTTTGTCCGAGTCATATCTCAGAAACGGTAAGAGATTTAGACACCAAACTTATATGAATAATAGATCTTGAGGAGTAGGCAAATCCATTTGGGTTAAGAGCGTCAGCCGTCACTTCCGGTCGTCACAGGAAGTGATTAAAGAAATCGAAATTTTCAACTTTTCTTTTTTGATTTTTTTCTTTCATCACATTGTTGCATCTTATTTGTAGATTCGAAATATGTTGGTCCCACCGGAAACAAAAATGTCAACTTCCGGCTATAAGCGAAAAACTGCATAATTTGAGTATTTTACTTTCCCATAAATATTTTTTATAGATAAAGTATTTGAACTGATTTTTAAATATGTTATCAAGACTGCAAATGTCTAGAGTAACGTCAAATATCTTTGTAAAATTCACTTCCGGTCGCGCGTTTAAATGTCCGCAAATTGAGAACTTGTCCCAGTGATATTTCAGAAACGGTAAGAGATTTAGACACCAAACTTGTAGGAGTAATAGACGTTGAGGAGTAGACAAAACCATTTGGGTTAAGAGCGTCAGCCGTCACTTCCGGTCGTCACAGGAAGTGATCAAAGAAATCAAAAATTTCAACTTTTCTCTTTTGGAATAAGACTTGCATCATATAATTGTATCTTTTTCACAGTTACGATATGTGTTGGCCTCACCAGAACCAAAAAACGACAACTTCCGGTTATAAGAGAAAACTACATAATAGGGTTTTTAATTTTCCCATACATATCGCCTATACATAGAGGTGTTTAAATGATTTTAATATATGTTATTGAGACTGCAGATGTCTAGAGTGACGTGAAATATCTTAGTAAAATTCACTTCCGGTCGCGTGTTTTCTTGTCCTCAAAATGAAAACTTATTTCAGAGAGATCTCGGAAACAGCATGAGATTAAGACACTAAACTTATAGGAGTAATAAACCTTGGTGAGTAGGCAAAACATATAGGGTTAAACACGTAAGCCGTCACTTCCGGTCGTCACAGGAAGTGATCAAAGAAATCAAAAATTTAACTTTTATTCTTAAAATTAAAACTTGCATCACTTTATTGTTTCTCTTTCGCTGTTTTGAAATATGTTAGATTCTACTGGAAACAAAAACTTTAACATTCCGGTTTTAAGAGATAAACTACGTTATTTCGTGGTTTAACTTTCTCATAAATATCACTTATATATCAGTATTTGAAATGTTTTTTACATATGTTGTAGATATTGCAAAAGCCAAGAGAAAATTCAGAGATTTTTATTCATTTCACTTCCGGTCGTGTGTTTTCCTGTCGTCAAAATTAGAATTTGTTCTTACAATTGTCGGCAACGGTAATAGACTGAAGTCTAAAACTTTCAGGACTTATAGTCAGTCATCAGTTCATTTGCATCGTGTAAAAATCGTGTGTCGTCATTACTTCCGGTCGTGACAGGAAACGAAGCAAAAAAGTAATTTTTAAGTTACTTTGTTTCTATACAAGTTTTAGACTAATACCGACGTTGGAGAAGACATGTTTATGCAAACAGGAAGTAGTATAACGGAAGACCTTCTCATTACTAGTAATGAGCTTCTAGTTATTATTATTATTCTTTTTTCTTCTTATTTCTTCTCCGGTACTTTTTTGTCCGCGAGTGTTCTAGGAAACTGCTCATCCAATTGAGTTGAAACCTTTTTAGGGTTAATAGGTATGTTGTGTATATTTGCGGAACGAAGGTCATTTTGCGCGCACATGCATGCACGTGCGGGCGCGTGCAATGAGTGAAATGACTTACATACGTCATATAGCCGTAACTTATATATTTTTTGATGAAATGCTTTGAAAATCATAACATAAGGATATATTAGTAGAGTAGACAAGATGACATGGTCAAATTAGCATGAACTCACGCGCATGCACGTGCGCTTCGCTCTGATTGGCTGAAACAAAAGTCTCAATATCTTTCTTGTTTTTTGACAAAATACTTTGAAATTTAAAACATAATCATACATTAGAAGGTTCTACAAGACAATATATAAGGATTATCATGAAAACACGCGCATGCACGTGCGCTGCAATCTGATTGGCTTAAACTTTAAATGGCTATAACTTTTTTGGTTCTCAACAAAACAGGATGAAATTTAGAACATAAATAGGTATAATAGATTCCTACATTATGCTACTATCAAAATTGAATGCAAGAAGATGCATGCACGTGCGCGCGCATACAATGCGTTAAGTGACCAATATACTTGATATAGCTGTTACTTTTCAACTTTTTGATGAAATGCTTCGAAACTCAAACGATAGAAATATATTAAAAGTGTAGACAAGATGATATGGTCATCATGCATATGCCTGCACGTGCGCGCGCATGCAATGTTGAAATGACCAATATACTTGATATAGCCTTTACTTTTATACTTTTTGATGAAATTCTTCGATACACAGTTTCATAAAATATATCAATAGTGTAGACAAGTGACATGGTCATCTTGCACATGCATGCACGTGCGCGCGCGTGTAATGCGTAAAACAACAAATATACTTCATTGCCTTATTTAATGAAGTCTTACAGGAAATAAGACACCAAAAGGGAGTTGGGGAGCGTTTGGGGAACATCTGTAACGGTCCCCGTTACAATTATAACTAGTTACATTTGCAAATATTTTTCCTTCATATTCTTTGCATCATTTTCTCATGAACTAGGTAGATCTACATGAGGGAGCAAGAATATCTCCATTGTGACGTCATAATTCCACACTTGACGTCAAAACTAGAAACTGTTTAGTTTCAAAAATAATATTGTTGAATGATATAAATTTGCGTCGCTTTGTGCTTATAAAATATGCCGGCGTGAAGCGTCTTTGTTCATGTCCTCGTGAATTTTCAAAAATTATTATTTTAAAAATTATTTTTTGCTAGATTTGTGAAAAAATTGCAAAAAGAAACTTTTTTTTCTGTCATCAGAAGTGTGTCCAGTTTCAATTTTTGACAAAATACGACGCATAAAACATTTTACAACAAATGTTTACACAATGTATGCACCGATGATTCAATGTTTACATGACGGATGTAAGTGTTGAAAATGCTAGAGAAGATCATCTTATGGAGGAAAACTAATTTTCTCTGCAATAATAAAAAAAATGTTCATCTCCAGCATGCAACCTCAGATTTCAATGTTCAGAACTACCACAAAAGCTAGATGTGTCAAAACAAAACACGTGGATAAAACAAAATCTGCGTCGACGCTCCCCAACACTCTGCACAACGTCATGTCTTATTTTCTCTGTTCAAGAAATATTGCCACTAGGACTTTTTGTCATATCACGCCCCTTATTCCGGAAATGGTTACCGTAAACTTTCTTTTTTTAAACATCACATGAGTCGATCAGGTGACGCCTTGCAATCGAGTCCTTAACCCTTTCGCTGCCAACGTAATTTTTTGAATTGCCAAAAACGTAACGTCACACGTAAATGACGTTACAATAGTTGTGACGTTATTAATAATTGCGGGTTTACGTTATATCAATGACGTAAATCGCACCTGCGTTATGTATAATTTTAACAAATTTTATCAAGGCGAGGAAGATCCTGTTTCAGCACATAATCTGAATCAAAGTAATTTTTTTTTTAAAAGAAAGAGACATTTCAAAAAATTGTGTTGTCTGAACATAACCTCATCTCTAACACGTACACAGCTGCACGGTCGATTCTTTATATTTTTTTAAATTAAATTACGCACTGATTGATAATTTGGTAAATTTACTGTGAAGTATATTTAGTGGAAAGTGGATGTATTATAGCCATTAAAATTACTTCGGAATATGAATTGGTAAACTTTCCATTTTGCATACTGATATGTATTTACAATGTACGGAAGATAAATACATTGTTTAAAAATGAAAGTACTCTGAACGCATTCTGTATGAAATTTTATGTTTTTTTCCTAAAGAAAAAATGATATACCCCAACAAACACGTTCACTTATAAACCAGCTAGTCTGAAACTCTACACTGATAAGAAGACCGTGTAATTTAGAGGGTATCGCCTTTATCAAGAATTTACAAACCTAAAACAAATCGCACGTATTTTATTGCTATGCCTTGTTGTTTAGAGAATTCAAATGCTGTTAGGAAATTTTTGTCTTCCTGACACGCCAAACCTTTATGCCATTAAATACATGAAATAAAAAATCAAATGTGTCATTTCTCATTACCTATTTTTTGAAAATAATTATTTTCTAGTACGAACTTTGAAAACTGAGAGTCGAAAATAGAATAGTCCTCACTTTGTATGCCTCTATTCTTTTCCCAGGTAAATTGTGAATGATTTACCTCAACTCTTATAAGTACTGTTACTTTATTTTCAATCTGTATAGAGTACATATTAAACGTAAATGAATATACATGTACATTGCTTTTTGATAGAATTGCCAATATTGAAGCATTATGCAACAATTACATAGTTATAGGAAGTGGATGCACATTCTAGATTTAACGTGAAAAGTGACCGATGTTCTTTCGTTTAACTTGAAAGAAAATGAATAATGGTAAAGCGTCTTTTTTTTTTTTTCATTTTTCAAACATTTAACGGCCTCTCCGGCCTCAAACAGCGGTTTGTACTTGTATACAATTTACAATATTTTCAGAAATCGGTGGCGAGTGCAGATTTTTTTTTAGTGGGATACGAGTCAGAAGCAACCAGCTCAAACGTGAAAAACATATTTTGTGTACCGGGTATATACATGTATACGAATGGAGGGGATAGGGGGAGGGGCTTGGTTAAGTTTTTTTTTTGTTTGTTTGTTTTTGTTTTTTTTTTTTTTGTTTTGTTTTGTTTTGTTTTGGGTTTTTTTCAAATACATGTACACGACTCTCTCTTCATACTTTTTAAGTGGGCTTTGTTTTTCCTAAGGTTGGTTTTTCGTTACTTTTACATATAAATATTTAATAACTCAAATGGAACATTTCAAAATGAGGGACCCCCAACTCGCCTCATGAATCGTACACAGTTTTTAAAACTTAACATCCCAGGTTACCTGCACTCCGTCAGCTTTGTATCCGATTCCATGCTTCTTTTGATACAAGATTAAACATAAACTGCATTTTTTGATGGATGGTCTACTCAAACATAGATCAACCACAAATTATGAAAATCGCCCTCCATTAGATCACTAAAGTTAAAGATTCATATACTAGTATATCGCCTTAATTTTTGGTAATTAATCCTTCCTGTTGGTAAATTATCATCTTGCAATACTCGAACGAAGCCCATTTATCTTTTAATATATTTTTCAGTTACGCCAGTCCACTTGCGATCTTTTAATAGGAAAGAAAAAATATATAGTGTATTAATTTTTTAGACCCGGTTCTTCGCGGCTCAACCCTATTCCGAGTGGCCGAATATCGGGCGTTATCAGAATTTTAATAAATGTACCGATTTCTGCGATAGCAATCGTATTATGATTTAACATAAATATTTTTAACATACATAAACTCACCCTATTAAAATTTAAAAAGAGACTTCACAAAGTTCCACATTTTTTCGCATTTTGTATTCTAAAAAATATTCATGGTAACATTTTTAAAAAGGATTGGTGGTTTAATAAAACTAGCTGCAATAATGTAGCCCCTCCGTTTTTTTTTGGGGGGGGGGAGGGGGGGGGAGGACCCTTTCCAATGAACAGTTATTTAATAAATTGAGATTTAACACCCCCCCCCCCAAATTAAAGAAAAAATACTTTATCGCAAGCCTTCTCTGTTTTTATAAGAGGCACTCTTTAATTGTTTACCAGTCAAAGGTCACTGACACGAAATGGCTTCGATTAACGGGTACATGTACTATCGTTATGAAGAGAAAGGACAAATGCAAGCGTTTGATATCCTGCATTTAGATAAAATGTGCAGTAAATATTATATCAATTTTGAAATCAAGTGCATTGGATAAATGTAGATGTACAGTATTTATTGTACTACGTATAGATGTTTACGATTCAGAAATTCGTTGTATAATGTTGATAGCGTGGGGTAAATATTGTACATCTAGTCTATAAAAGACAAATAGTGAAAATGACATGAAAAATTAATTTAAATTTCAACGAATATTCGACTATCGTTCGACTAAAGCCCCCGACTATTCGACTAAGCTGTCCGACTAAAATTGACATCCCTAATATAAATGTTTTCAAAGGTACAACTACACACATGTACATATTCCATAATGTAAATGGAAGGCACACGAATTAGTAGGGAGAAGGTCGATATTTAAAAAATCGCATATTTCGTAGCACATACGTACTCTAACGGATGGGGGTTGGGGATGGGGATGGATCGAGTTTCACCCATTTTTTAATAATGAAATATGTAGTCATTTGCTATGATATAATACAGTGCATGTATTTAGTTTGTATTTTTTAAACTCAAAGACGGCTGTCCCCTTGCCGTTTTTCTTTCTTCTTGAAGCCGAAAACAATAGTGAGAATTATCAAAATAATCACCTTTAATATATTGTTTTTACTTCTTGTTTTTCATTTTTCTCCACCACCCCCCACCTTTCCCCGTTTTGCGCTTTAGGCAAGTTTCTACTGCAGTTTTAAATAGATTTTCATTAATTGTTTAATATTTACGTAGTCCCCAAGATATCATTAACCTGATGCATGATTAGCATTAATTCAAAGGGAAAAAATATATAACACTTGTTGTTTATACACGTAAACTTGATTTTGTATAGTCATCATCAGAGGGAGGTGCAATTTTTACGTCCTTAGCAAAAAATCTAAATAATCTGTAGTGTAAGGAATATATTTAGGATATATCCCACACGATGAAAATAGAAAGATCAATAGCCTTATAACAAAATAAAACAAGAGGCCCAAGGGCCTTGAATCGCTCTTCTGATAAATTGTACAATCTATCACTTCTATTAATATTGAAGCCCTAACTCTAAATATCCTAAGACCCAAGATGCATCAACTGACAGAGTTTGATGATTCTTAGCCAGTTAGGACTGAAGATATTTCAATTTAACTATAAAATACATGTACCATAAGTAGGTCACCGTGACCTACTTTTTAATTGAAATTTTCTGAGGACTTATGATGCATTAATTGACAAAGGTTAATGATTCTAAGCAAATAAGTTCCTGAGGTATTCAAAAGTAGGTCACCATGACCTACTTTTTGGTTGACATTCTTCGAAAAAACCCAAGATGCATCAAATGATTCTAAGCCAGAAAGTACCTAAGATACTTAAATAAAGTCATAAAATGTCAAAACTAACTCATGGTGACCTAATTTTTTGGTCGACATTCTCCGAAATCCCATTGACCTACTTTTTGGTCGACATTTTCAGAAAACCCAAGATGCATCAACTGACAAAGTTTGACAATTCTAAGCCAATAAGTTCCCGAGATACTTAAATATAGCCATAAAATGTCAAAAGTAGGTCACTGTGACCTACTTTTTGGTTGATGTTTTCCGAAGACCCAAGATGCATTAACTGACAAATTTTGATGATCATAGGTCTGAAAGTATTCAAAATATGCCTTTTAAACAATTTGAAAACAAATAACGGCAAAATGTAAAAAGTAGGTCACAGTGACCCAATTTTTCATAAATATGTTTTAAGGCCTCAAGATGCATCAACTTACAAGATTTGATGATTCTAAACCTCTCCGTGTCTGAATTAATGGGATTAAATGTTTTAGAAAAGATTAGCCATAAAATTCAAAAAGTAGGTCACGGTGACCTATTTTTAAGTTGACGTTGTTTGAGGACCCAAGATGCATCAACTGACAAAGTTTTGATGATCATAGGCCTTTAAGTGTGCAAAATATGTCTCAAAATCAATTTCAGAACAAAAGCCCGCAAAATTTAAAAAGTAGGTCAAGGTGACCTACTTTTGAGTTAACATGATGTGAAGTCCTAAGATGCATCAACTTACAAGATTTGATGATCCTAGTCTTTATAATAAGCAAAATATCAATGTTTTTATAAAGTAAAATTTTGGTCAACTTTGAAGTGACCTTGAGACCACGCCCTTTGCCCCAAGGTAATTCCCCGTGCAAATTTTAATCTTCAGCATATCCTGATCCTTGTATGTAAGTTTGGTTAAAATCAGCCTGGTGGTTCCGGAGAAGAAGATTTTTTAGCAAACATTACTTTTGGTTTTATTTTCCTGATTATCTCCCCTTGTTTAAGGGTCCCAACCCTAGTTTTAGTATAAATGGTAGCCCTTGGGCCAAGGATACCCTGTGACAAATTTGACAATGATTGGCCAAGGGGTTCTTGAGTTATGGCCCATATTCTAAAAAGTTTACGCACACCGCACAAATGGCCATAGCATTAGGCCTTTGAGCCTTTGGCTCAGAAGAGCTAATAAAAAAAAAAAGAAACAAAAGAAACAATCTTTTTCGAAAATAGATTGTCATACAAACAATTTCATTCATTCGCCGTACATGTATATTTCCTCATTAGAGATTTCAATAAAATTGCGTCATTATTTTCCAATAAAATTCTGGAAGAAAAATGGTCATATCAAACATATTAAACTGATCATGATTACCCTTTTCACTGTTTAAGCATTGAATTCATGCGTCTTGTTAAAAAAAAATCTATGAAATATTAAAAGTTATATGTAATAAATATTTAGTCAATACGGAACAAATAAAAAAAAAAATATTGATTAAAATTAAAATTTCGGAATACAATTAAAGCAAAAACAAACATTTGAACTTATTAGCTTTGGTTATCTTTTCAATATGTCTAATTATGTGCTTTTAGTTAAGTAGCAGCATGTAATATCTGCATTTAGGAAACTTACGAAAAATACATCGAACACAGGAAACAAAATTTAATTTGTTCTTTAGAAAATATGGCATGTGCAATGTCTCCATACGTAACAAAATAAAATAAATAAATTTGACAATATTATATCACGGAATTAAACAATCAGTCAATCAATCTAAATGCCTGAATCAGGCGCGGATCCAGGAATTTTTTCCAGGGGGAAGGTCCAACCCAGAAATTTGTCACAAAAAAAAAAAAAAAAAAGAAAAAAAAAAGAAAAAAAAAAACGTGAAAATCCCATTTCGTGGGGTTGGGGTGGGGGGTAGTCGTTGACTTCCAAATCTTCTTCATACCTATGACTTCACACCAGCTTAACCATATCCAAGTTTTTTAGGGGAGGTCTGCATTTTCTAAGGGGGGGGGGGGTCCAAGGTAACTTTTTACTTGGTTTAGTATATAAACTCACATATTTATAATCTATAAACGCGGAACGTTTTCTCAAGGTTTGGCTTACGCGTACTTGTTATTATGACGTCATTTACGTAAAATGACGTTGATTCTAACCGTTGCTGGCAAATGGATGAGTAGTACCTCAATATACTGATTACTCAATTTATAATAGTATGAGAATATACTTTTGAAATGAAATCGTGTTCATTGAGCATATTCAATAGTAATAATACCGGTTTTATAAGTAACAACTCATTTATTTGAAAAAATTCATGGCGTCATCGCTGGTATGAAATTCACTTTGTTTATCCATAAATTTTCCTGAAATTTTCATGATATTCTACAAATAAGCCATAAAAACTTTACTGTTATGCAATAAAAAGATGCAAAAGTTCAATAATTATTTACGTTGAAAAGAAGTAAAAGAAATGCATACTCACAATTCATTTCAATAAAATCGGCCTAAAATCGGCCCCGTGGCACTCTACGCAACTGTGTAATCGGCCCTTTGGCACAGAAGTGGTTAAATCATTTTGATGGAAAATTACCGATTAAATTCTTCATTATGCTAGTAGAGAATTAATTGTATTGTGGATACTGAGAAACTCTGTAGATGCTAATTTATTAGATTTTATTGTGTTTTTAAATAAATTGCAGATCATGGGATTAACTCATGAAGTTTGTCACTTTTTTGTAACTGCAGATCATAGGATGTGGAGACTTTAAACAGTTTCCACCTGTTCCGAACATGAGATATGATGTTGATGGCAGCTACTGCCTCCAAAGTGATAGATTCTTTTTGACAATATCAATATTAAGGAGGCATCAGCCTATAAAAACCATAAACAAATGTGAGCCTATATGTATTAATAGCATTTTGCAATTTCATTGATTGACCGATCATGAACGTTTTAATATTTTAATATTTTAGGTTGTAAGGCAGGGTGAGTTTCTAATGATAAGAGCGGTGAATGAGCTATGTGATGGAGCTCCGTCAGAAGAGACCATGCAATTTTTACACAGTTTAGACAGGCCTCTGAATGTTCCAGATGAAGAAGTGACCAAACTATTTGGAACTAATTTTGACACATGTGTTTTTAACAAAGATATTGGAAGAGTTGCCAGGAGAAATGTTCGAGAAAGGTACGGGTGAAAGGAGTTTTGAAATGATGTACAGGGAAACTTTTGGGGTTTTTTTGCTGGCAGATAATTTGTAGTCTTGATTTTAGATTTTTTTTTAGCCCACTTTTATGTAACCTAAGTGTGTAAAAAAAACCCCACGAATCTAAAACCGAAAATAAATGTTACTTAATGATTTGCTTTGACTACCGGTGTGCACTAGTCTTATAATTTTTATGAAAGATATTACAGTCCACACACATAATACTATGCATGTAGATCATAAAACATGATAAACATATTATTGTTTTTTAACTTTAATTTCAGGTGAAACTAAACTGCTTCGAAGTTGTGTGGCCTCAAAGAACCTTCTTCTTAAGGAGGGAGCCAAAGTCATTGGAAATGGGTTACGTAATGGACTGTGTGAAATTGTCGGAAAAATTGAGAGGGGTAGCCCACCTATCATTTATTTTAACGGTAACCTTGTAAAGGTGGGAGAGACAATGTTTGATATTTTTTGACACCAAGCTTCAGAAAACTTTAACATCCCGGATACAAATTCCATTGATTTTAGCATTTGCCCTCGCAGTCCACAGAGCTCAAGGAGAGACGCTCGATTTCCTTGAAATCGACTGTTACTCATTCTTTGCACCTGGGCAGATGGGAGTGGCGGTCGGGAGGGCAACCAACACCAGCGGACTGCGTATTGTCAATTTGAACAGCAAAGCAGCCAACACGAAACATCCAGATGTTGTTTACCAATTTTACAACAGGCATTTCTCTGATTTTTCTGAGGATATGCTTTGCTGCAGTAAACACAGTGACCCTTTATTAAGTACTGTTTCAGAAGAAGACACATACTCAGGCCCTTCAACTGCTACATTGAAGACATACATGAATGAGAAGCTGCCCTCAAGGACACAGGATCCTGGACCTTCCCACAGTCCCCCAGTGTTGATTAGGATTTGCCACAGTTAGAGTCACCTTGGGATATTGGTAATTTTGCAGAACATGAGCATTTACCATTTATGGCAAATTTCAGTGAAACATTCTTTCATTCAAATTCATTTAGAAAACATTTTCCTTTTCTATACTTCAAAGTCCATGCACTAATGAATGAAACTCCCAAGTGTTCACAGTAATTGATCCAAATGTACACCAAGTTAAATGCATTTGTTACCAGTGATCAACACATTTCTTCACTGAAAGTATTGTTTCTCACAGATCTTGTCAACAAGCAACAAAACAAACTGTCAACAAAAATAGTGTTTTGGTTGATGGACAAAGAAATCTCAAAAAGATCAGAGACAATTGTTAAAAAGCAGACAGAAGAAACTGAAAAAATAGAAATTTCTACAGATTAATCAGCTGTAGGGAAAGGAAAAATTCGCTACATTGCAGGAACCTGCATCCAGAGAATTGGAAAAGGATTTCGCGAGTCAGTACTTCGAAAAGTGGGAAAAATATCAAAGAAAAGTACAATTGTACGTAAACTTGAATACAAGAAACAATCTTTGTTAAAGAACTTCCGAGTAAGTGAACAAGATTTAGATGTTAATCAGGACAGTATGGCTGAGATTGAATTTAAGCAAGGTCCATCAAGAGGGCTTACAATTGTTAGTGATCCTGTATCTGATTCTTTTGTTCAGTTAAACTCTGTCGTACAAAAAAAATCTGACCCCAAAACATTTCCATTTATATCATGAACGTCTCCATAACGCATGCAGAAATGCCATAGATGCAGACGATGCCCTGGCAGAGAAATGATTTTTTTTGTTTTGAAATGATGATAATGAGATTGAAAATGAAATATTCATGACTCTCATTATAGAGCTTTTCCAAGATGTTACTGAGCATTTTGTAAGAATTTCTCTTTTGTTGATGCCCTACAAAATTTCAAAAGAACAGTTCCAACGGAAAAAAACAGGCTCTGAGAACTTAATTCCAAGTACTGGGTGAGAGGGACAGTTAAAAGCAAAGAAATCAAAGTCACCGTTGATACATGTCCAGAGGAGAGTGAAATCTATACATGTCAGGTCTGCAATTTGGAGTGCAAGTGGGAGCCAGCATTGACTCAGGATGAAAGTGTTGCCTGCGATAAGTGCAACTGTTGGTTCCATTACAAATGTGTTGGGTTAAAGAGAACTACGATAAAATCCAGGCCATTACATCATAGACAAGCAGACGTTAGTCAGCAGGAGGTAGCAAAGCGTTTTAGTGTTCATCCCTGTACAATAAGGCTGTTGCTGCATCGGTTTTATCAGACAGGATCAATAAATGATCGTCCAAGACCAGGTCAACCTTTTGTGACAACACCACGTCAACAAGCGTTCATACGGCAACGTCATTTGCGAGTACGGATTACGGCTTCTGCGACCATGGCGAGAAAAATTATTGGACGTCATGGGAGGCCTGTTCATCCTAGAACAGTTTCTAGAATATTAAAACGCCATGAGATCCGCTGCAGAAGACCTTTCAAAGGGCTACAACTTAAATCGCATCACCGACGTTACAGACTGCAATGGGCCAGGCAAAATTTGAATCAACGCCAAAATTGGGCACAGGTTGTCTTTTCCGATGAGTTTAGATTTAATGTGAGCAATGCAGACGGCAGATGTCGAGTTTACCGTCGTTTACATGAACGTTATGTAGACAATTGTGTCCTTGAACGCGACAGATTCGGAGGGGGTAGCGTCATGGTCTGGGGTGCGATTAATCACAATTTTCGCTCACAACTGTCATTTTGAACGGAACCCTCACTTCCAGGAGGTATGTGGACGAAATTCTTCAACCTGTTTTAGCACCATTATTGCAGCAGTATAGACGAGGCAACAGGTTAATTTTCAACAGGACAATGCACGTGCGCATACGGCAAGGTTGACAAAAAATTTCCTTCAAACGAACGGCATCAACGTCCTTGATTGGCCCGCTATGTCGCCGAACTTAAATCCAATCGAGCATTTGTGGGACGAGCTGGGAAGACGTGTGCGCAGCCGCCAGCCTCAGAAACCGCAGGAACTTGGGAGAGCCTTGTTGGCAGAGTGGCAGAATATTCCTCAGAGGACTATTCGAAGTGTCTGCCAGTCAATGACACGTCGCCTTCGTGCCGTTATCAGGGCCAATGGAGGCTATACTCGGTATTAGTGACCAAAACCACAATTTTGACCCACCCCTCTTTGACATTCTTTTCAAATGAAGCCTTTTTGTGAATAAAATGATGTTAAAAATCAAAGAACACTGGGCATTTAACACGGTAGAATATATACCAGAAATAATTTATTTGTTAGATCTATGAATAAACTTACAATTCAGAAAATTATCAAGCATTGCGCTTCTAAAGTCCGTCAGTATATTATGTTAAAATATTCTGATTGTAAACACAAGTACTCCGAAGCTGATATTACATGTAGAGATGCTTGAGTTTCTGATAGACAATATCAATGTAAGTTTTAAGATCAAGTCTTCCAACAATTCATCGAAATTCGCATGATTTCTAATTGCTTCTCAAAATCCAGAAGTCCTGAATCCTGTATTTCTAGAGGTATCAGTGGTAGGAAAAATATTGGATCAAATGAAGGAAAAATTAGCGAAGAACAGGAACATGAGGAAGTTAGGACGGGGTGCAATTGATTATTTAGTTAAGAGGCATTTATTCTTCGAAAATCTTCCCGGCCCTTTGTATGAAGCAAGCAATTTTTCACTCATATTGAGTCGCCACCACTTGCCGGTGGAGGGCTGCAAATGAAATTTAGATCTGTACTAGGCACTTCCAGCTTTTAGGCAGTGAGGGATCTTTGTCGTGCTTGCACTCAATGTGACACGGGACCTCAGCGTATTCGGTCTCAACCGAAGGACCTGTCTCCACGTCACAAAGTGGATTCAAACCATCTCTATCCTCCGCGACTCTAGACCAAACGTTCTAAACCACTGCGCCACGCAGGAGTCTAAAATGAAAATCCCTGCTTCCCTGCTTTAGGTATTTAGCAGATAAACTATGTGCATGGTTTTTACAAGCAAAGATGCTTCTTCCGAAATTGTTAAATTCAAGGGCCCTGGGTCAGGGGTTCTGGTGTTAGGGCGGGGCACAATTGATTAAATAGTGAAAATGCATTAATTCTTTGACATTCTTCTCTTCTCCTGGGCATCTAGGAGACAGAGTATAGGATTGTAATGAGTAAGGATGTTTTACAAGATTTGTGTGTCGCCTGCGTGGCGCAGTGGTTAGAGCGTCTGCTCTAGAGTCGCGAAGTAAAGAGTTGATCCTTACGTCGCGGGTTCGAATCCCACTGGGGGACGTGGAGACCGGTCCTTCGGATCAAACCGTATAAACCGAGGTCCCGTGTCGCAGTAGGTGCTGGCACGAAAAAGATCCCTCACTGCTCAATGGCCGTAAGTGCCGAGTATAGGGCAAAATTTGCAACTCTCCACCGGCAAGTGGTGGCGTCTCCATACGAGTGAAAAATTCTCGAGAGGGATGTTAAACAACAAACAAACAAGATTTGTGAAATTCTGTACCACTGGGTCAAGTTTTTTGGTGCTTGGCAGGGCTCTATTGATATTGTAGGGAAGTTTGTACTCTACTGAGAGAAGTTATTCCGATTTGCCTTTCACCTATAATAATTTATCAGTGAATAATGTAATTAATAAGTCATTTGAATAGAGGAATTAAAATTTTAAATGCATAATACTTTAAGTAATTTCAATGGTCAGGTAGACTTGTATTTAAAAAAAAAATGAGATAAACTTACCTATCATTGTACATTAAATGTTCTTTAAAGACCAAGAGAGGCCAATATGAGATGAGATGTGCTCAAGTACCTATTGTATTGTTTTGTTTAGTCTACATGGTAATAGTGACAAATCGGAGTGCATTATCACTGGCAAATACAGGCAAGTAAATAGATCTACTTTTTGATTTGTTACCGAGTACTAGACTATTTTGTTGATCCCTGAGAATCCTATTTCTTTTACTTTCTAGCAATTTATTTTCATCTTTCAGTTTGTTATTTACCTGTGATAATCAATTACGGTAACTAATGTAATTGATAAGTCAAGGATAAAAGAATTAAACAAGAATTTTAAATGTATGATACAAAGAGGACTTTCATAGTTTTTAATGGTCAGCTAAACCTGTAAATAACAAATAAATAGAAATGAGATAAAAATACCTGATCTTTGGTTATCATGTATTCTTCAAAGTCTAAAATCTGAATGGAAGATTTTTATGAAAGGGCCGCTGGTCCGAAGGAACCGGAGGTGGAGGGTGTGTTTGTGGGGTGGGAGTCCGATAATTTTATTTCTAGAAACTGGTAATAATTACGGAAGTGCCCACTCAATAGTTGTGTCAAATGCTTGCTACACTCCGCTTAAATTTTTGAAATTTTGTGAAAAAGGACTCCTTTTTTCCATTCTTGGTACATGTATATAATTTGAATATTCGGCTCTCTCATAACAATTAGCAAAAAGAATTGTCAGTAAATTGCTTTCACACCCAGCTGCATCATCAAACTTCTCAAGACTTTACCCCCCCCCCCCCCCCCCCCGAAAAAAAATCACCGCCTTTTTTGCCATCGATTGATATCGAGAGAGAAATAACTACATGTATATTCAGTATATATGTACTGGATGCTGTATATAGTAATAATATACACGAACTTCTAAATAATCTAAATATTTAAACACATCTTAAAATTATATCCGATACCTGAAAATGTTTATGAAACAACACAACTTACATTATCGAGGTTTATTCAGATATAATTACACACAGGACTTGCACAGTATTAAACCATCTCCCCTGTCTCATAATTTAGCAAGTTCACAGTTTTTATAACTCAGTATAGCTTATATTTATTATTTGTTTTATCGTTCTTTTTTTTTTTTTTTTTTTGTAAATGATAACCTCTTTTTTTCATTTTGAAATTCTAATGGGAGAAATAAGTTTCGCAGAAGGATATGGACATCGATTGAATCATAGAAAATGTTTTTCCCACCGAACTTGAAATTTGAAGGGGACTTCGAACGAGTTATTTAGTATTTAATATTAAAACACTTAAAATAACTCTTATGCACATCTTGTAGCTGTATAGCGACATCAGGAGGACAAATAATGAGAGTGTCTTCGTTAAATTCGGGATTCTTTATCGTGAGGCATGCCTTCTTTAAATGATAATGGACATTTTGAGGTGTAAGAGTGAGTTTGGTTATGCCATCATGCGTATAAGCGCGGTATTCTTTTCTGCATATTACTACATCATAGGGGGGAGCAGGTACAAATGGCGGCACTCTAATTGCCTTTGAACACCCATAGCATATGCATACTCCTATTTTTGTTCCTTTTAAAAAATTCAGAAAGTAATTGTTCTCCAAATCGTCAGATGCGTTCACATTGCTTTCCAGTGGACTGTAGCGCGATCTTCGTTTTGTAGATAATACGTCTTCAAATTCATACTGAGTAGTGGATTTTCTCTTTGCCGATCTATCTTTATGTCCCGGTTTCTTTTGAGGTTTTGGGGGCATTTTCTCTTTGCAAATCGTTGAAACGCTTAGTTCTCCGCATTTCTTATACCAACACAAAAATTCACTAGAGTTCCTTTTTTCTCGGCAACAGCTACGGCATGAGAACACATTTGCTTGGCTTTATATCCATCACACGGCATTCTATTTTTCCACTTTTAAATATTTCAACATAGTGAGGAATTTTTTTTTTGATTTGCTCAAAACAAGCATTGCTGTACTGTCCCCAGGGGCATTTACAATATTACTATCTTTTTCTAAAATTTCCAAAGCTTTGTCCCATACCCTTTGGTAAACATTTTCAGACAACCCGGTATCTTCAAATTCAATACTCATGCCACCAGATTTGGTTTTGGACCTTGTAGTTCCCGAAGTAGAGGCACCCTCGCTGTCTAAAGAGTGACGTGATGGCTTAAGTGGAGCCTTTAGAAAGTTTTGCAAGTGGGCTTGTCTTGTGCTACTTGATAATTTTAACCAGTCTGTTTGGCATATTTCATACTGTTTACAGTCACTGTTTACTTACTCCAATAAGGGCTTTTTCAACATCTTTGTTCTGACTGTCAACTAAAGAAAATAGTTTAGAACAAAATTCTCCTGAGATTCTTTGTAGTCTTCTTTCTCTTTAAGCTTCTTGTTTATAGATTCGTTGGCATTTGTGGTATACTCAGCAAAACCCAGACCTGCAGATATTCTCAGTGGTAACAGAAGATGTTTTTTAAATGTGTCTGCCTTGTCCTTGAGAAACCATTTTTAAAAAAGCGGGTCATTTGTTTTTCGGTCTTCGATTTCTCTTTCATTCCAGATTATTTCATAATTTTTTAACTCTGTGTCAAACTCGGATTCAGAAGTGGCATCAACTAATCCGTATTCTACCTCGGAATCGCGTTTTACACCAAATATATCCCTGATGTACTCGCCTATGGTGGATTCTGAAACACCCAGTCCTTGGAGTTTTCTGGAAATGTTATTTCGCATATGCCTAAAACACTGAATATTCAGACTTTGAGGGAAGAAATTTTTCACACCGTTAAAAATGGCCTTTTCATCGTCAGTTCCGGTAAAAAGAATTTCGCTAAGACTTGGCCTGAGAGAAGTGCACGTGCTTGCCAGATAGGAATATGACATTGGAAGCTTTTGCTGATGAATGAGGACGGGACCAATCATTGTAGGGGAATTTCCGGTTCGACGATGTCGAAGTTGTAAGTGTTTGTATGTTCCAACTGTTACAAGAAATTGGCCTATATTAAAAGTAGGGTCAATACCTAATATGGATGTCTCTGCAGGGTTAGTTAAGAACTTCTGCATTTCTGATAGCTGTCTGTCCGTTACACAGACGCACATGGGCTCGGGTGCAGCTTGAATGGACCTTATAAAAGGATTAGTCATAGACTGTTCCGATTTGCAGTGTTGTATAATTGAAAGCAAGTCGTCTTTATCCTTGGACCCTTTTTCCTGCCTGGACGTGGAGTGCTTAATATTGTAAATCTGCTTTATATTTCTAGGGATGGTACACATGCTCTCTGCCTCCAAGCCGCCGACAGATTCGAATGCGTTCTCAAAAGCATCTTTTGCCTTCATCTTCTTATTTACCTTATCAACTGTAGACTTTGTTGTCCGTACGTAGATCCCTCCTGATTTGCTATTTCCATGAGATCTTGGCTTTGGCGGGGGAATATTACCATGGAAAACAAACTGCAAAATGACTACTTTATGTTGATTTCCTTTCCAGTCAAAGAGTTCGTATATTCTTCTCTTAAACTTGCGTCGCTTTTTAAGGAGTAGTAAGACCTTTTGAGCATGTAGATTCCTTGTCTCATGACGCTGGGATTTTTTCTCAAAACTTGAATTACTCTCTCATTATCAGCAATAGAAACGTAATCTCTTTGAACTCTCTCATTTTTCATGGCACCTAGTTCATGTGACCGTATATCATCAAGATGCTCTAATTTACTCGTGTCTACAACACAAATATTTTCGTTTCTTTGCAACTAAAAGGTACTTTTGATGCCAAATGATCCTTTGTATTTAAAATTACTGATACAGCTTCTTTTACCCCAAATTTCTTGTCAATCGAAGAAAAAATTGGCATGTATTCGTTGTAGTCATAGAACTTTATTTCCGGCGACTTGGTTGGACATCCTGAAGACCTGAAATGAAAAGCTTATTTTAACAAGATGTGTTTGCGAAACACTGATGCCCCCGAACGGCAGCTTATGACAAAAGGTTCTCAAATGCACGTCAAAGTCCAAGGTCTCGAGATCAAAAATGTTGTTACCCAAAGAAAGGACTTTTCTCAATGAATATACCCGTGAAATATGAAAGACCAAGCACCAAAAATTCAAAAGTTATTGCCAATGTTAAAAGTTTTTAAAAGTGGGTCAAACTACAATGTCAAAGAAAGTCAAAGATTAAAAATTAACTGTACCCAGGGGAAGGCCTTTTCATAAGAAATATATACATGTTAAATAAAGCCCTAGCACTAATTATTCAAAAGTTATGGCTAAGATTTAAGTTTTTCGAGCTTGACTTAAGAATTAAGTCAAGCTTGAAGGTCAAAGTTAAAAGGTCAAAATTGTTGGTATCTAAAGGGAAGTTCTGTCGCAAGGAATACACATGTGAAACATGAAAGTCCTAGTACTAACTGTTTGAAAGTTGTTTTTAAGGATAAATTGTCTTAAAATTGGGTCAAACTCTGAGGTCAAGGTCATAAGGTCTAAAATATTTATACCCATTGAAAAGTCTTGTTACAATAAATACACGTGTGAAGTACATGTATGAAAGCCCTAGCACCAACTGTTCAAATTTATGGCCAAGGTTAAAGTTTTGTTTTGTTTTTTTTTTTGGCACAAGTGGGTCAAGGTCAAGAGGCCAAATATGTTGGTACCTAAAGGAAGGTCTTGTCACAAGAAATGCACTAGTAAAATATGAAATCCATATCTCCAACCAATCAAAAATTATGAGCAAGTTTTTGCGGACAAACAGAGCAAAACCTATAGGTCCCCGAATCTTTGACGGAGGCAAAATAAACGTTTAAAAGTGTGCACTGAAATACAACGCCCACCCTAGACACCTTGCACTTTAAAAAAAAGAATTGACTAATCTCTAACCGCTTTATAAAGTATAAGTTTGGCATAGACTCTCCAGGGGTTCTGGGGACGAAAGAAATTATTGCAAAATGAATTGTGAAAAAACGACAATCAGAAAAATTGATTGATGACTAGGGCTGCGCAATAATATCGATATTCCGTATAATGCTATTCGTTTACAAAAAATGTCGTTTTGCGATACGTTTTTCCAGTACCGATATACCGGCAAACTGCTTGGGCTTTAGATTTCATAAGTAAAATATAAAATTTAATTTGTTAGAAACGTTTTCAATAGTACCAAACAGTACCAAACGGTAAGGTTGCTGTTGTATGGCTGCATTGTGTTACAAAACTGTAGTGAAATCAAGAAGAACTTTTTCATAACACTGTATATATAATATTTTACACACTCTGCCTATAGATGGAGGTTAAACAATTAAGAAAAAGAGCATTTTAATTGGCATTGAAAATATTGCAATATGTATCGCAATACAGTTAAAAAAAAGTCGCAATATATCGCAATACGAAATTCCAAGCCGATACCCAACCCTTTTGATGACAGTGATATAACATTCTTCTTCAAGGATTTGTGTCAATCAAAAGGGTCCCGAAATTCGTAGTTTTGATAATTTTCCAGATAAAAGAAGTTTCTGAACACGTATATATTTCCGTGTGAAATGCTCTAGCAACATATAAGTCATGATAATATATAGAAATTTTCAGAAAAAAATTAATTCAATTTCAAATCTGTATCTACACTGTAAGCCCCTTGGAGACGTGGTTTGATTTTAAATTTTCCTGTAAAAAGACTTAAGTGTTCAAACATGAACTCTACACTTAAATCGTGCTTAATGTATTATTACCCTTGATCTGATGTACAGCCAGAGCTGGTCTCCAACACTGGTGATATTGGTGAATTTGGAGAAGAGTCCCAGCTTGAAGGAATAACGATTGGTTCAGGGGGCTGAGATAACTCAAGATTTCCAGGTTTGATATCGGAACTGGAACTGGAAATGGAGATTGGATCATCATCATTGCTTAGATAAGCCGAGAATTCATCAAGCGATGGCAGGCTTTCTTTCTCAGAAGAATTTGATAATTCAGAATCGGATCTAAAACATGAAAAGTAAAATAGAAGAAAAATACGAAAAAAAAATACGAATTCTTTCCTCCTTTTCATGGCAAAAATGGAAACTGACAACCCTTTATGTTTTTTTTTAAATCTTGGATCGATATCCTTTTTTCTTATACACTAGTATGTTTTCTGACGTTAACAGTAATGCAACCTTGTCGTCTTCATATGAATTGTACGTAAAAGTTACATTTTCAACAGGCACTTCTTTTTGCAAAAATTGCATTTTTGAATGACATGTACGTAGATAAAATGTATTTTTGAAAGAAGACGAAAGGGTTACATACCTGATAACATGTAATGATTTTTTTTCTTTCAAAATGCGTTTTTTTAAATCAATTCATGTATTTTTTTTTTCAAAATGCGTTTTTTTTAAATCAAAAAGGAGGGAGTTGTTTCCTTGTCCGAAGTACCTGTAGGCAAAACTTGAATTGATGAATACAATATTTCGGAAAACTTCAGTTCGATTTGAGAATCAGATATTTTGTTTTATATGATAGTAATTCTTGTGATTGGATCATGAATTATTAATTTTGATACAGTTATGGACCAGTAAAGTTGTCGTTTGTTCCTCTGTATGCGACAATGTGAGAGAGTAATTTATGAACCTGACCTCAAAGTTTTTACCGAATTTTTACAACTTAGCTACTTTCGTAAACAAAATCGTCTTTGTTCTCTGAAATGTTGCTTGTAACGGATATTAAATTTAAGTTCCTTTTGTCAAAGGCAGGAAAATGACATAAATGATTATTTGGTGATGAAACTGATGTATTTATCTATGTAAAATATGCAGTCCCTGTCTACCCCACCAAACTTTCAATTTACAGGCCCATAGAACGCAGGGGGGGGGGGGGCTCTTTTTCTGAGTATAATATTTTGCTATAGTAAATTTTCCTCTAGATGCTGGTTGCCCCCTCTTTTTGTTGCTGTAAGGTCGAGCAATCGCCTCGGCTTTTATATTTCAGACAACATTTCTCGACCTCGGAGGTTATCCTGCATCATTCACGACAACAAGGACTTTATTTCTATTCTACTAACAGCCCTAAAATACGGCTGATCGTTTTCTCTATAGAGAAACGAATTAAGCTTAGATCACCACGTCGCGATTTTGCTGTTCCATTTAACACCAGAGTCAATTTGTATCGATTGCATAAAATGCAGACGGTTTCAGCTTTCGTTGGATTAAAAATATCCTTTAATCATTTATAAATTTGTTTGTAACATATATTGATTAATTTTTATGAATGTAAAATAACAAAATCAGTTGTCTATTTCACTGCTTTATCTGTAAAATCACGGAGTGTAAATGTTGTGGGCAGGTCCGTGGAATAGCCCGACTAGGTTATAAAAAAGATATTTATCAGCTGTTGCAGGCAATCCATTTAGACTGCGTAAGACGACACATCGATATGGTCTAAATAAGTATTAGATTCTACATTGAAGTATTTATTTCAACTGCACAGGTTTGACATGTGTTTCTGATCTGATAATTTTTTAATGACGTTCGTGATTTATTGGAGAATAGTGTCCGCGGCATTTCTTTGATCTCGTCAATAACTGTGGTAGAATGACGGGAAAATATCATATTTTTGAGAAAGTATATGTTCTTTGCTATATTTTTTTTTCAGGGGTGGGTGGGTGGGTGGGTTATGCTCACTTTAGATACCTGTGCCTGCGCGTACAACTTTAATGTGTTTGAAATGTAGCACACTGTGACCACAGGTGCTTGAGGACAGAAACCCCACCCCCGATATAGACCCCCGGGCCGTTTCGACTTTTTCCCCTCATAAATTATCTTTCAATGTCATATTTGTGATATAATCCATACCATCAATTCGAGAAATTACCAAAAACAAATATTACTTGAAAATTTCTACACACTTCTTATATATAAATCTACAAGTACAAGGTTGCCAATTGCGGCTGCAAACCAAAATGCTCTGTTGAATTTTCTATGAGACTACATATATCCCTAAAATCAACAACTCACATTGGGGGGGGGGGGGGTCCTGTCCTCAAGCACCTGTGACATGCAACTTTGAAGATGTAACTTTGGTCAAAATTTAATTCTGAAAACACGAATTTTCCCTCAAATAGATGTAATAGCAATTATTATACTGCTTCAAAAATTAGTCGTTGAAAGTTGGTGGTACAAATCTTTGTTACATATAAATAAGTACATGTATAAAATTAAAAAGCTCAAAAATAATCAGAAATAAAATACATTACCTATCCTCTAAAAATTTCTGAAAACTTTCATGCCACATGGTTTTGTGATGAATACCTCAATGAAGATGGAGAGCTGAATGAGAACAGGGGGACTGCATGTTCCCAGAGTCACCGATTTTCAAAAAAAAAAAAAAAAAAAAGGCCGACATGTTTGATAACTACGCCGTCATCGCTTCAAATATCGACACCAGACTTTGACGTCTTCAATTTGTTACCATTTTGTAATATTTCATGACTGGGTGACTAAACCAAGCCAAAAGATAAAAGGATGTGTCGAGAATGTGAAAATATCAAAGCTTGGAAAACTGGAAAGTGATAACAACTCAGGCTTTTTCGCATTGGGTATAATGTACATGTAAATATAATGTAAATTTACTGAAACATTTAAGTATGCTCTAGAATAATTAATCACAATCTGAAGCAAAAATGTACCCTTGACCAGAAAACAGAATGTTAGTTTTTCCTTCTCATACTTGGTCATGGGCGGATCCACATTTTTTTCTCTCGAGAAATTGGGGGGTGGGGGTGGGGTGGGGGTTAAATAAATTTCGGAATCTTCTGACATTCAAAGTTTCAAGTTTCAAAGTTTTTTTTTCAGATACATGGCTCTTTTTACTATATATAAGAAGAGTCTTTTGTTAGGCGCGTTGGGTGGGGTGGGGTGGGTTCTAGGATCATTTTCTTGATACTCGATAACTTGGAAATCCGGGGGGGGGGGGGCTCAATCCTTACCCTCTAGTAGATCCGCCTACGTTTCCATATTGCCAACCTGTCTTTGATTAATTGTGTTTTCGTATACATGTAGCTCCGTGAGTAAAAAATATGATTCCAAGATCAACGTTTTGCTTTCGTATCATTTATTTTCTACATTTTCTGTTCTTCATTTTGGATATCTTTTATATGTGATAAAATATTTCAAACTTTTTTATGTATTTTTGACACTTGTACAAATAATACATTTATTTATTAAAAACGTTTTAATTGATATACAAACAGGTTATTCCCTTTAAATGGTTGACTCGGTCGTGTTCTCGGCAAGTCGATATGGCTGTTTTTCTTTTGACTGAGTCGCACTCGGAGCTCTTCGGGTTGCCCGTGCCTCGCACATAGCGTAGCGGAGTCAGCCGAGGATTGAGATACGGTAAAGAGAAGAATAGTACATATTCACGTACAAAATGTATATTTTTGGACAAAGGCTGTACCTCTTCAAGAAAAAAAAATGAAAAGACTGGAGAGTCTTTACAGTCCTCATCTATTGTGGACACTGATAGTGTGTTTATTATATTTCTTTTGCCCCCCCCCCTTTCTCCCTAAAAAAGTAAACAAAACAACCAAATACTTGATAATAAGAGATTCTTTTTTCAAGAATTTGTGTAGCTTTACTGTTTATGCATACATGAAATATCGCCAAAACCAACGAATTGGCGATTGCGAAGAGAGGCATGCCAAAAAACACCTTCTTATTGATCAATGTAAATTTGTAGATCATGCAGCAACGAAAGAATTAAATTATCTATTTTTAAATAAATTGTAAAATCCATTTTATATTTTCTTTCCGTTTTGATCGGGAGGTCGTGAGTTCGAATCTCGGCCGCGACAGACCTAAGTCGATAAAAAATAGGTACATGTAGCAACTGTTCCTTCGCCATGCGCTCGGCACTTTGAAGTGAAAGTTGCGGGTCTTTCGGATGAGACCTTAAAAACCGAGGCCCCGTGTCACGGCAGGCGTTGGCACGATAAAGATCCCTCACTGCTCAATGGCCCTGAGTGCCGAGTAAAGGTCAAAATTTGAAGCCCTTCACCGGTATTTGGTGACGTCTCTATATGAGTGAAAAATTCTCGAATGGGACGTAAAACAATATACAATCAATCAATCAATCAATCAATCTTTCCGTTTTCCGTTCCGTTCCGTTTTCCGTTCCGCGTTTTAGCAACACCCAGTATCTGTAAGTAAATAGACTTTATTGTGTATTACTGAGTACTAGCTGAACTATAATTTTGTTGATCCCTGACCAACTTTCGCTTGCTTTGGGGCATCGTATCTTTGTAACATATTTACATAAAACACTGGATCGTACCTGGTTAGTTCCAGGGTTTGGGGTGTTCAATATAAATTGATTTGAAATGATTGGTATGATTTAAGTGGACTGCCGAAATATGCAAATATGTCCTAAGCTTATGTAGGTTAACAATATTCAAATGTTAAATCACCGTAACAATCAGAGGCAAACTATAAATGATTGACACAGGAGACCAGTCGCCCCTGGATTGCCGCATATACTGTAGGGTGCCTTATTCAGATTGGACAGTATATGTGGAAGGCTTTCAACTACTATACTCACTGTAGAAAGTCTTATTCAGGACGGACAACGAGTATAGCAGCCTGGACGACGGTCTGTTCAGCCAATGCAGACGAGACACAATACTTATGGCTTGCCTCTCTACTGGAGGTCAACCTTTCCGTGGCAGGCCTCAACTGGTTTGGCAAACCTCAAATGACGTTCCAAATCCTCTCACTAAACTGAAAAAAATCACCGTAAACTTTATTTACTAAACTTACTCTTGTCTTCTCTCCTTAATAATAACAACAGACGACTGTGGATATCTTTCAGTATTTATACACAATTCATGTCACGTGATGTAAACAGTGACTAATTGAGAACTCCGCATGACAGTACCTTAAAATTCCGGAATCATTACTCTTTCACCTGTCAGTTTACATGTATTAAATTTTTATTCATTATTCAGTGGACCCTTTGCAGTGTAGTATTAGACTTAGGTGACCGGAAGACCCTTGGGCCTCATGTCTAATATAGAAAGAGACCTTCCTCAATCCATCACACCCATCTTTAACAGTTGTATGTAGAAGGACATTGTCCATATGCAACCCATTTTATCACCCATTTACAATTTCAGATTCTCATTCTTGCAAAGAAACATAGTATCTCAAAATACGAAACTGTAACTCCCATACAGTTTGGAGTTGCTATTTCAGCAAACTTGGCTGGCATAAAACATTCATTAATACTCAAAGGTTCTTTGCTATGATTCTTTTGAGTTCTCAAACAATACATTGTCTTCATTATCGATAGATAAACTGATGCCAAAGGCATTAAATAATTTTATCACTTTCCATTATTGAATTTTATCTTCAGCTTGCGTGTGTATTATACATGCAAGTTTGGATTTACATGCTATACAAATTGTGGAAGTTTAAAAGAATTTTTGTGATGTTAAAAATTTTTGTTAGTTTTTCTGTTTCATTCATTTCTTTTTTTTTTTCATCATACTTTATAAATAAAATTGCCCCGTAATTGAAGATTCGGGGGCATAACGTTTGTGCTTAGTCCGTCCCTCTGTCTGTCTGTTTGTCCGCAATAACGGTAACCTTGGCATAACTTTTGATTGAATCTGATAAGAGCGAAGGCTTTCATATTTCACTTGTGCATGCTTTCCTTGTGACAAGACCTTTCTATGGATACTGACAAATTTGACCTGTTAACCTTGGAGTTTGGCCCACTTTTGTAAACTTTTACCAAACATTAACCTTGGCAGTAACTTCCTAATGGTTGGTGTGAGCTAGGGCTTTTAAATTGCACGTGTTTTCCTTGCGAGAAGAACTTTCTTTGCACTTCGAAAAACTTAAACCATAGACATAACTTTTCAATGGTTGGTGCTAGAGATTTTATATATATTTCACGTGTTTATCTTGTGACTAGAAATTTCTTTGGGTACCAAAAACTGACCTTGACCTACTTTTGGAGAATTTTAACCTTCGCCATATCTTTTGAACCGATGGTGCTATGGTTTTTATATTTCACATGTATATTATTTGCGACAATACTGTCCTTGGGTATGATTATTTATGATCTTAAACTTTGATCTACTTTTGAAAAATCTTTAAACCTTGGTCATAACTTTCGAATGGTTGGTGCTACGGCTGCCAGTGTTTTTTTTAGATGTAATATGGTGATAACGAACAGACTCCCAGGGGAGCATCTGGTCACCATCAAACACACAAGATTCTGTTTGTAGAAAGAGAAAAGCCCTAGACAACTTTTTAAGAGTATGTGGATTAAGTCCAGTAAAGAAAAACATTGTAACTGGCCAGAAGCCTCGGATAAAACATCTAACTATTTAAAAAAAAATCAAGAACAATGTTTAACGAAGTCTTCAAGGTGTTAGCTCCAAACCAAGAGACAATTGCTGACCTCCTTTTAGTGAAGATGCAAATATACTGGACGTAGTTTCATCTGCATACAAACGTACTACAAACTGGAGGACATAGAGACAGTTATTATCCCTAATTGCCACTAATTTCAGTTTTTTTCAGAAATAACAACAGTGTATTCAAGATTGGAACAAATACAGATTTAATGCTGCCAGAAAACACAACAGAACTTTTGGTCTTGGACAGCTTATTTCCTATTCTACAGAAAATAGAGAAGTGCTATTGGAAATTCAAATTAGTCATTTTTTTTAGATTTTGCGATGTCCCCAGCTGTAATGACTGATGTACTTTTTGGAGAAATGCAACTGAAGTTTAAGTCTGGAGAAAAAATACCTACGCTAAAAATTATACCGAACAGCATCAGAAACAGAGTTGTTAGCAATATCATCAATATTTCCTAAAAACAAATTTTCCCGCATTTGTCAGTCACAGATCATGCATAAGATTTTGAGTGCTATAGAACCTAACATATTAAGGAAATTCATGAAAGGATTGGACAAATACGCTGCTGATGGTTCCAAAGCCTTTTATTTTTGATCAGTTAGGATTACTTCGAAAAGACAAGGTTTGGTGTGAAGTAATAAAGAAATCTTTGTCTTCAAATAGCAGTATTTCAAACTGGAATACAAAGTAAGCCATTACAAAATTAATTGCATATTATGCATATAGGTATAATTTTTCATAAATACCAATTTTTTAGTTACAATTTAGTTACAACTTGTCATCCTTTCAGATTAGAAATCTGTTTTTCCATCTTCACAATGAAGATTCTGATAAGGACTATTATGGCTGATCATTTATCTAGTTCTCCCTATAGACTTAACTAATATTTACTGTTTAAGACAGTATCAAAACAAAAAAAGACTATAATCAGTATTTACTGTTCTTTCGATTAGGCTCTACTGTTTCAGACAATATTGAACAAGAAATGGATGTACCACAAGGAGGTATCCTTTCAGTCACATTATTCAGTATGAAAATAAATAGTTTGGCTGAGGTACTTAAAAATGAATGCATGGTAGTTTATATGTTGATGACTTTGTTCTGTGTTAGAAGTCTAAAAATATGAATTTCACTGAGCGGCGGTTACAGACATGTCTCAACAAAATTCAAAATTGGGCCGATATTGATTGTTTTAAATTTTCTCAGAGTAAAACCGCCTGTGTGCATTTTTACTTAAAACGGAAAACCCATGATGATCCAACTTTCCAATTAAATCCAATTAAAGTACTTAAAGAAATTAAGATTCTAGTGTCATCTTTGATAATAAACTCTCTTTTATTCCACACATAAAGGTGCTTAAAGAGAAATGCTCAAAGGCACTAGATATTTATTAGTTATAGCAAACACAAAATGGGGAGCTGATAAAAGCACTCTACTTAAACTTTATCGCTCTCTGGTCAGATCTAAATTGGACTATGGGTGTATTGTGCATGGATCGGATCAGCTAGGACTTCTTATATATAAAGGCTCTTGACGCAATCCACCATCAAGGACTTACATGTAGATTGTGCTTGAGATATATAAAGGCTCTTGACGCAATCCACCATCAAGGACTTACATGTAGATTGTGCTTGAGGATTTTAGAACTCCCCTTAAAGATAGTTTATATGTAGAAGCAAATGAGCCACCTCTGGACTTTAGAAGAATTAAACTTGCTTTAGAGTTCATAATTAAATTAAAAGCGAACATTGATAATTCTGCTTATGACTGTGATTTTCATCCACAAAATGCACATTTATATGGTAAAAACAAGAAATGCATAAAACCAATTTGTTTATGATTTAAAAATCATATAACTAGAGATACTGATCTACCTTTAGATACAGTAAAACCTACCACTCTTTCTGAAATACCACCATGGAACTTAATTAAATATCGTGCTCGATGCTTTATGATGTTATAAAAGTTTCCGTCTACATGAAGATCAGTGAATGACGAAAATAATTTGCACATTTCCCTTTTTAATCGGTTTTCTTTTATATCATCTAAATAAAGTTTTGATCGAATAATTCAGTGATGATGTTTTATGAAAGAATTAAACGATTGCTTGTTGTCAGTTTAATTAAAAATTGCCAGTAAGTTAGATCCGCCAACCGGAACCGCCACCGGACTCACGGTTTTGCTATTTCATGGCTGTTTATAGAAAATGAAAGTAGACTTTTTTCAATTGTACTATGCGAGTGAAATCTGAAAATAGTTTACGGACATCATCTTGTATCTCCGTATTGATAGAGGAGTTAATAAGAACTATGTTGTACCCTTTTCGGAGTTTATTTGCAAAATTTATTAATTTTTAAGTAAAGATATTTGCACTGTTCATTACAAATTAACAAATCAATCACAAAGGTGATTCAAAGACCAAAAGGGGCCATTCTGAGAGGAATGTGATTGGTTCACTGTATGAACTCAAGCGTTATTGATTTGTATATTCTACATGGTGACAAATGGGAACACACTAGCACTGCAAATGAGTACTAGACTAAATATTTTGTTGATCCTGATCATCCTGCTGCTCTCGCTATTTTTGAAACATATCTTCATCTCTCAGTTTATTTATATTTTATTTTAAACTTCTATGGATACTTTACAGTGTTACTCCAGTAACCATTAGGACATTTTTTTTTAATCAGTTTGATATCTTCACCGAGTCGCCCACGTGGCGCAGTGGTAGAGCGTCTGCTCTAGAGTCGCGGAGCAAGAAGTTGATCCTTACGTCACGGGTCCGAAACCCACTGTGGGACGTGGAGACCGGTCATTCGGATGAGACTGTATAAAGCGAGGCCCCGTGTCACAGTAGATGTTGGCACGATAAAGATCCCTCACTGCTCAATGGCCCTGATAAAGATCCCTCACTGCTCAATGGCCCTGATTGCCGAGTATAGGTCAAAATTTCCAGCTCTCCACCGGCAAGTGTTGGCGTCTCCATATGAGTGAAAAACTCGAGAGAGGGACGTTAAACAACAAACAAACATTATCTTCACCGTTTTCGTGCGTATGATAAAGCTTGACTTATGTGATTAACATTGAATATCAAAGAACATAATTAATCTTCTGACAGGAAAGGAAGGCACATTCAAGGCATTAATTCTTGTCAATTTTACAGAAGTTTTTATTCCCCTTTCTTTAATAAAATCAAACTTCAATGGATTTACCATGAATTATGACTTCTTTTCAGTATTGATGTATTCTGATGGCGATCTTTGGCTAATGGTATACCTAACGCATTTATCAATGATGTCACAATGCGAAGGTAGTCAACAATATAAGAAATTTAAGTAATGGTGACCACATTCGTCATTTTCCATGTTTCAGCTTACCATTAGCAATTTCTACAGCCCACCACAATCATTCCCGAAAAATCCCTGGATCCTTGATCCAAGACCAAAATATCATTTTGTTTGCCCATTCTAAAAGCCCACTTTCATCCTCCGACAAATGCCTGTTAAGAATGGCTGCATCCTGGGTTTTTTGTGTTTGCTCAGCGACAAATGTTTGTTTAGAATGCATCATTGTTTCTTTTCGTCCACCAGGTAAGGTCCCAATATCTCAACAATATAACTGAAGCAACTAGCATCATTGATTTAACTAAGGGACGACTCCTAATATAAATACAGCTACATAGCTTTTGGAATTCAGATGGCGCCCATTTAGTCCCCTTGCAACACTTTTTTACGTCTACAATCATTTGTCCACTTCTGAAAAAAAAAAAAACTCTAATGGTTTCTCCATAGACTCGATGGTGATTACATCTGTACGCAACACAAAAGTCATTTTTGCCCATTTTGATTTTATGCAAAACTGTCTCTAATGACGCTTTACCCCTGACTTTGCTTGGTCCCAAAATCCGCCTCAATGCATTATCGGAATGTACAACTCGAGAGTATTTTTCGACTGGATGTTGAGATGAAATTTTGCGGGAATTAGGATTCAACACATCTTTGGCATTTACACATGCATTTGGAACTGCGGCTCTGTTCTATCAAACAGGATGCTAGGGGATAATCCCTTAAGGCAATTGCAGATACCCATCTTATCGTAGGCATACTGAAACTCATTAGATGAAAAGTGAATGGACTGTTGAAGCAAAATGAGTAACTGGAAATTGGGAGGGACTACATACTTGCTGTGATTACTCAGCTGTGCTGAGAACTTAACACAGATATGAATGTTGGAAATACCAGTCCTCCATTTCTTTATATGGACAGTTCGAAATTGATGCCTTTATCATAGATAATTATGTTCGTAAGAATATGAACAATTCAAAACTGTTGCTTTGTCATAGATGTTTTTGGCAAGAATAGCAGAAAGGTTAAGAATATAAAGAATCAAATTCTATTTAATTATATATCACAGAAACTTCATGAGTCGGGTTCTTCTTTGAACATAGTATGAACCAAAAAAAATTTCAAAATCCAATTACATACTAAACTAAATTTAACCGCCAAGTATAGCTGAAATACTGCCGACTCGGCGTTCAACAGTCATCAATGAAATATATGGAGAAAACGAACAGTATTCAAGCTCACAAGTCCATAAAACAATAAAAATTTTGGAGCAGAGCAAACACGGACCTCTAAAATATCAGGGGTGATATCAGGTGCCATGCATGGAGGAGTGAGCATCTCCTGCCGACCGGTCACACCCGCAATCAATCTTTGAACAAAAAGTCAGAAGTAATATGCAATTTCTGTTGAGTTGTGTTTTATAGGGAACAAAATCTTAAGTCTAGCTATGCAATATATTCCCTTGTTGAGGAAGATCGTAATATACACGGAAAAGAACCATCCTTTAAAAGTCCTAAACAAATAAGGTTCTCCATACCCCGAGCTACTTTTTCACATCTTAAATGCCAGTTCTGTTCAAAGACTTCGAACTTAAAAACTGTCAATGATGAAATCAAAACGAAAAAGGAGTTCTCATCCCAGAGGGCAGTATATGTTGTGAGCGCCATATCGTTGATGGCAAAATTGATCCCACTGTATTGGACACTTCTGACTTCACACACTTTAACATATCAGAAATACGAACTGTGCTTCTTAAGAGAAAAATGCCTCAAGCGAACAGTAGACATAGACTTCGAAAATCCAAATATCTGTCCGACGAAGATTATTGCGTGGACCCTGAGGTCCACGCAGAAAATATATTAGCGGAGTTAAACCGGATGCCATGGGCTTACGTCAGGCTACGCATGCGCGAGGATGCTAGAGAGTTCGCCTCTAAGACAACTTGCCCGTAGAACAATTCGCCCTCTTCGAATTAGAATATGCCAATCATTGACAAACCTCGCTCTAAAATCTGCACATCGTATTTATGTATTCTTTGGCGTAGCCAAGATCTGTATTTCTCTTTAATACGTATATCCTTATATACAAACTAAATTCGATGGTATAAGCATTTTAAATAAGTAGGAAGAACTTATAGAGATAGCTTAACAGCTTGAACATGTTGAATTAAAACCACTTTGTTTTAAAAGATAGTCTTTGCCACGTTTACCGGCATTAGTTTTGTGCATCAAGCTTTGCAAAATAATTTGATAGACAGCAATCCAAATATAGCTTGAAAAGCATGTAGCAATGTTTTTCCATGTGGGGGAGAGGGAGAAACATCCAAAAAAAATTCTGCGTACTACAGATCTGTGCTACACGTGTACCATCTATCTTTCCAATGATAGGATACTTCCGTATAAAACTAGTACAGATGTCAAGTCCCAGCCGTTATGCTTTACATGTATCGAAATAGCCCGATTTTTTTTTTCAGTTAAATGACAAAACTATAGGCCAATCGGGAATAAAATTTAACAACTTTGCTATGAAAGTACAATCGCTCAAAGTAGGCAGATCATTGTAGAAAATGTTAACGAAAGGTAAACCTGTGCCACCTTTCAGAGTAACCAATGAACTCGTCCATGGATGCATTGACAGTCGTTGTAACAAGAATAGATGGGGTACCCCATATCCAAAATATTCGACTTTTAATTTACTCCAATTTTCACTAGAAAAAAAACTGTACATGTTATGAAACTGGTGAATAGTTCTTCATGTCTGTAGCAAATACCGTCACCAGTTTAAGCGTCACTAGCAAACAGTACACACACCTGTGCTTGCAAGACCAAATAGCCTAGGTCTACACACGTGCGATAAGATTATCAATCGCATCTTCTCAGACCTTCTGCCGAGAAGTTACGATTGCAGTTTTTGTATATCAACCATTCCGTTATTTAAAAGAGACAGAGAAAAAAAAAACACACACACAAAATTATTTTTTGTGTTTTTAAATTGATCGAGTTAATCGATAACTTAGCATTGTTTAAGATAACTCGAGACCCTTTAGTAAGGGGGGGGGGGGGTTCTAAGTCACACCACAGGCACTTACATTCAAGCCCATAGCAACGGTTTTCAAAGGGGGCAACCTCCAAAAAGAGTTGACAAGCAGAAATAAATAAATTAATTAACAACCTGTGCACCACCCTGTAAAATCCTATTTAAGGGGGGGGGGGGGACTTCGTCTAACTTTTTGGTACATTTTGATTTCTTTTAAATGTTTGATTTTCTGTATTTTGAACCTTTCCGCAACAAAAAGTGCGGGGGAGCTTCCAATGCAATTTAAAACTTATATATTCAAATTCTAACAAAAGATTTTTTTAAAGAAAAAGTGAGCCCCCCTCCCCCACATACTACGGGACATTTTGAACCTTTCTCTTCATTGATTACAATATCCCAATAATATAAGGAGATAAATATTGTCCTTTACAAAAATTCTGATATTTCTTAGGCAAAATTTGTACATGACAATTAATTGTGTTGTACAAATTTTGCATAAGAAATCAAAATTTTTGTAAAGGATAATATTCTCTTACGGATACTCCCTTTCATGACTTTTTATGCATACTTCTTAAAGTTAGTTACTTTAGAAGATGGTCCAAAAAATGGCATCTATTAGCCGTACGTTCGTTCGCTGGAATCTTCCGATGATATCAAAGTGAAATATTTCATGTTACATTTGGGTGGTCGAGGCCCGGGACCGGTACTGTGAAGGTACACGGAGGAAGCAATAAGCAAAACTCTATCTAGAGAGCAGAAAGGGCAGAGATTGAAGTACTTAATATTTTATTGAAAATACTAGATGTAAAAATATATATATATATATATATTACAGAATAAACATTCTCTCTCTCTTCCTCTTTCTGCAAAAATAATAGGGGGTTCCAACAACCCCCCCCCCCGATACGCCAAGGGAGATTACGATACCTGCACGCTTAAGCCTCTTTTAATTCTGTTGTTAATTTTAAAGGCTAAATTACAATTGTGATAGATACCTAGATCAGCATTTCATATTCATATCATTTCAAGGTCATGATTTTTCTTATCATTACATCCTAATTAAGCAGACTTAAATAACGATGAAAACTAGAAAAAAAAGGATTAAACTTAATTACACCTTTGTAAACTCACTAAATCTAGAAATTTTCTTTGAATTTCGTTTCGAAACACATGCATATGGTCCACGTATTGCAGTCCTTTTTTAAAGGACAGCAACTTGTTACAATCTCACTTGAATTTTCCCACATGACAAGAGAACAGTTTTTTTTCCAAACACACAAGGCCCTATGTTCAGCATCTCTTGGCAAACGAAATGTCTATTGCTGTACATGTATTGGAGGGTACATATATTTACATCACAAAAAGTGGCAAATACACTTTTCAGAGACAGACGTTTAGTGGTCATGAGTACAGATCTCTTTTCAAACCAATGATGGTCTTTGAAACAGACTGATTCATCCCACCTGTTCTTGGACCATATCTAGCTGACAGCAAGAATAATGATTCCGCCAATATTAAGGAGGTTTAAAGTTGGACTGAGAGGAATGAATTCTTGGTTTCCGATCGGGGATTTTGAGATTCGTGACAAAGGCAAGATGGGTTGTTAATGTAGAGTCGGCATATGGCAAAATCAAAACTTCGAAAGCACTAGATCAGGTACAATGTAGTCTAAATACACCGATAAAATGGATAGAGAATCATATTAGAATTGTATGTGCCATGCTTTTCGACAACAGTAATGATGATATTGCTCTGGCTAATGAAATGAATGAACTGTCAAAAGTCGAATGAATTTCAACAAAGGATTGTTATCTCCATATATTTCAATGAAAGAGAAAATCTTCTCAGTAAATGTGCAACTTGGAGTAAGATTGGTTGATTATGTTGTTTTACGGCCCGTTCGAGAATTTTTTTTACTAAAATAGAGACGTCAACATATACGGATGAACATATACGAATGAAGGGCTTCAAATTTAGACCTTTACTTGGTACTCAGGGCCATTGAGCAGTGAGGATTCTTTACAATGCCAACGCCTACCGTAACACGGGGCATCGGTTTTTAAGGTCTCATCCAAAAGACCCGCAACTTTCACTTCAAAGTGCCGAGCGCTTGGCGAAGGAATAGTTGAAACATATTTTTTATCGACTCTGGTCCGGTTGCGGCCGTGATTCAAACACACGACCTTTCGATCGCGGATCGAGCGCTCAACCGACTGAGCTACGCGACGGTTTTGGAGTAAGATGTTTCACTATTGTTTACATAATTTTCCTCACTTAATAGGGAATAATATGCGAACCTTTAAACAAGGTGTTATTCAAATTAAACAAGCAAAATCTTATACAGTGGAACACATGTCTACGAGCGACAGTTCAGTCGCGACACGTGTCTGAACACACGTCTACTAACAGATGGATGGTACTGTCAGTATTGGATCAAGAACAGAGAAATGTTGTGAGTATATTGGGCAGCTATTAAGGTCCCACCGGCAAAAATTTCAAAAGTCCGGTAATTTTCTTCATGTAATTGGTCCGAGTAACCGGTAAAAAAAAATCGATCTTTTCGGAACTTAAACGTCTTAATGTGTGGATTTAAGATTACTTGTGAGATCGTCAGAATGTTTGAATCTGCGTGTATGATAGAATAAACTCAAGCGCTTTTAGGACAGTTAATTTTTCACAAAATGGCGGCGACACGGCTTATAAATTCGGTAAAAGAAAATTAAAAAAGAACCTAAATTGAAAAGAAAATCGGAAAAAAAAATATTTGTGAGTTAAAAAACATGGCAAGAATGCCGTGGTTGGTTGGAGTACAGCAAGGAGGTGGGAATTACCTGTTTCGCATGCAAAAACGTTGGGCACACTAGGGCAGGCAAGCCGTACTTTTCAAGCTTATAAAATGTTCTCCTCTTGGCAGTGACAGACCACGAGAAGACATGTAGTCAGAATTGTTCGCTACTGTAATGGAACTGGAATTAAAACGATTTCTGAGTTTTTGAAATTTTTTTAGTATATTATTATGTTTGCTGATGGACCAGTGAATATATGTGTGGACTGGTGAATTTCACTTAATCACAGGTCCACTTGACCAGTGAATATTTTTTTATTTCAAAAACTTTGACTTTGGCTATCAGAGACACTATTCGAACTATTTCAGATCATGATGGGGCAATTTTAGAAGCTGTAGACACAGACTGGCATTCCGAAAGTGATTAAATAAAATCTTTACGTGTATATACAACTACATTTGTGAAAAAATCAATGTTATACTTCATATATATATATATATATTACTAGCGCGCGGGGAATTGAATCTATACCACTACCGACAGAAAAATTCCAATATATATTGTGGTTTCTACTGACAGCCTACAGGCTTATAGCAGGAAGAAATATTTTGTTCAAAATCCTGCATTTAGTTTTGGAGCAGAAGTAGATGTACCTCTTCGACCCCCCCCCCTTTTTCCCTTTTGAATAATAACAATTTCATTAATTAACGTTTATTGTGAAATCTGTTATACTATGTTATGGTTATTGTACTTCAGGTGCTCTTACTTTATTTCTGTCAAGGATAAAAGCAGCGAATATGCACATTTTAATGATAAATTGAATATCTTTTTTATTTGTATAAATATAATCTTTTAACGCCCTATGAAGAGGCCAAAGTATTTGATACAAAAGACTATTAAGAAATACACAACTGAAATGTATTGATTAAAGAACAAAATTGTTTACAGCTTTAATTACCTTATTCATTAATTTTCTCTTTCCATGTAAGCAAGTTTATTACGAAGTACAAATTGTACTTCGGGTTCGTTGCCACGATGCTCTCAGTGAGGAATATATACAAATTTTACCGATAAATTTATAAGGAAAACCTACTATTAGTCTTTCAATATATAAATACATTCACAACTTAGTGTTATCAATGATTTACCATTATTAAAATAACCATTGACACGAAAGTTTTTTTTAGTTCATGCAGCTATAATCGCCTCGTTTTTCTTTTTAACATCGGGCTCGATGCTTTATATATGATGTTCTAAAAGTTTCCGTGAATTTTAAGATCGGTGAATAACGAAAATAATTTGCACATTTCCCTTTTTAATCGATTATCACAACTTATTTCTTTTATATCATTTAAATCAAGTTTTGATTGAATAATTCAGTGATGACGTTTTATGAAATAAATAAACGTAGCTTGTCAGTTTCATAAAAAAATATTGCCAGTAACAGATCCGCCAACTGGAACCGCCACCGTACTCAAGTTTTTGCTATTTCATGGCTATTTATAGAAAATGACAACTTTTAATTTAATGTACGATACTGACTATGCGAGTGAAATCTAAATATAGTTTACGGACATCATCTTGTATCTAGTGTATTCATAGAAGAGTAAGTAAGACCTCTGGTGCACCCGTTTCGGAGTTTATTTGCAAAAATTATATATATATATATATATATATATATATATATATATATATATATTCACAAATTTATTTAAAAAAACAAGCTATTTTTAGCAAAAAGAAAAAAACAAGTATTTTACGTCGTTATGCAAATAAATCTCATTAAGGTCTTCCGTTTCAGACGGAAGACCTTATAGTGATTATACTGTTTCTTCTTTTTCTTTTTAAGTCTTCCGTTCACAACGGAAGACTTATAGTGATTGTATTGTTTCTTTTTATTATTATTATTATTATTCCTCCCAAATTTTGTGAGCGCGATTTCTCAGAGATGGTTGGATAGATTTTCACATGATAGTAGGCTGATATATGAAGTTTATATAAAATTCCGTTTTTTGAAAAATTCACTTCCGGTCCGAAGTTGCGGCCGAATTTCCAATTTTTAAATGGACTTTTGTCCTGAATTTTTCTCGGAAACGGTTTGAGATAAAGATGTGAAATTTACAGGAGTATTAGATCATGACATTCTCTTTGTTTCGAAGATGTTTTCGTTTGTTTCCGGTACTTCCTGTCCGAACCGGAAGTGAATTTGTTTTTGGTCAATTTTCAACTTTTTTGTTTTTTAATATTTTTTCAAGATGTTATTATGTATAACAGAGGTTATTCTACAAATACTAAATATATAATTTGTTTTGAAATCAGATTCCACATTTTGCAGATTTTCGGTACCGTCATTTTCCCTATTTACCTAGTGTGTAAACAATGGGCAAAGAAAGATAACTCTGACTTGTAAGTGAGAATAGAACTTTCGAGATAAAGGCGGAAATAGTAGCGATGACGTCAGACATATACACTCTCCATATCAAAATATTTAGACGTTCCATATTCACTCTTCTAAATGTAAGAGTACGTTGGTTACCGCTTCCAGTGCATGTAAAGTTTAAAGTTGCCAGTGTAGTGTAAGTCTGTATTGACAGTTAATTTATTTACACATGAATATATCTAAAAAAAATTAATATATATGCTAGGTACCTAATTCAAGTAAATATATTATAAGCACTGAATATACATTTACAGTGATGGACAGGCATTCAATTTTATCTATCTCGTATAGTAAGTTGTTCAGAATACGATAGTTATAAGCCTTCTATAATGCAGACGATTTATTATTCTCTATGATTTGAATGCGAAATTATCCCGATTTCCGAGTTTTATTTTCGATATTAAAAAATATTACATACACTCAAAAAGGAATTGAGCGATAGAAAATTGTAATACAGTACTGTTTTAAAGCCTTTATAAATAAATTGATATCTGCCACTTAAAAGAAAGAAAATCAATCTACAGATTAGATTTGGTTACTAGTATTACATGTATATTTGATAAAAAAGTTAAATTATTTATGACACATGATCTATACTCTATATACCCAAGGAATTATAAAAGATGTGAAAAGACGATTCCTGGATTCTTGTGAAATACTCAAAGAGTAAAAAAAAAAATTGTGAAAACGCCATTCTGTGTGAAATAATGGTACACTATATGTTTCTTTTGAAAAAAAAAAACGAAAAAAAATTGTACAGGTCTGTTGATATGTGGGATAAGTATACCTGAATGAACACAATTTTATGCAGTGATATATAATTATGTACATGCAACTGACGTCCGTACTTTTCCTTATAATTCATAAAACATAAAACTATCTAATTCCTTTGAAGCCCCCCCCCCCCCGTCTTGATTAATATTTGGAAACGTTCGTGCAGCCAGGCATTTGAATTATATATTCGTTTTAGATTTAAATCTGGAACATGTGAATATAATTACCATTTACATGTATACAGAATTTCATATTCTATAATGGTAGATTTGTCATTATGAAATGTTCAATTTACGTCTGAGAGAGAGAGAGATGGAGAGAGAGATTCCCTCTTAATCCCGATCCTCCTATCCATTTACATAGAACAAAAATTAGTTCTATGTCGGTCACACCCATTCTTTATTAAATGTTTTCTGATTTCATAGTCAGGCATGGTCACATCCTGTATATTTTTCAGCTTAAAAAATATCACACGAAGTGCACGTGTGTTGACCTGTCAATCAAAATCTCTTGACGCTGTATGCACTGCAATTAAGTAGCCTGAGTTCGAAATGATCTTGAAGTATGATCTTTAAGTAAATCTGATGCAACAAACTTGTGAAAAAATAGAATAAAATAAAAAATAAAATATCTCGGTATTGTGAACTTCGATTGTGGGACGTGGAGACCGGTCCTTTGGATGAGATCGTATAAATCGAGGTCCCTTGTCACAGAAGGTGCTGGCATAAAAAAGATTCCCCACTGCTCAATTGCGATAAGTGCTAAATTTGCAGTCTCCACCGGCGAGTGGTGGCGTCTCCATGTGAGTGAAAAAATTCTCGAGAGGGACGTTAAACAACATACGTATAATCAATCAATCAATCAATCGATTGCCGAAGAATTACTGTAATTGAATAATCTGTCTCATAGGTATGCAGTCAAATCTTGATATTTTAACTTTACAAAACTCAATGACGTTACTAACTTAATTCATTATATTTTTTTATAACACCATCACAATTATGCCAAAACACACACATAGTGAAGTTTATGATAGTACGGTGTTCGTTCGTCTGTTTGTTTGTCTTAGAAATGATTGCAAACAATTTTTTTAATTGCTAATGATATACGTATATCTCTTATAGGTGCCAAATATATTACAGAAGATTGATAATGAAAATCAAAGTACCTTAAGTACTGAAAGAACTTTTGTCTAGTTATTTTTTTTCTTTCACAGTAAATATGATATATATGTTTTTTACACAGAAAAAAGCAAATTCTTACAGATTTAGAAGAACGGAAGACTTTTTTGTTGCCATGGCAACAAGAGTCTAGTTATTATTATTATTATTTTTTTCCCTTTCTTGTTTTCACGATTTCTCAGAGATGGCTGGACGGATTTTCTTCAAATTTTCAGGGATAATAGAGAATGAAAGTACCTACAAATAAGTCTTTCATTTTTTTCAAAATTCACTTCCGGTCGTCAGATATGTCCGATTTCCGTTTTTTTCAGAAATATTTTGTCCGAGTCATATCTCAGAAACGGTAAGAGATTAAGACACCAAACTTAGAGGAGTAATAGATCTTGAGAAGTAGGCAAATCCATTTGGGATAAGAGCATCAGCCGTCACTTCCGGTCGTCACAGGAAGTGATCAAAGAAATCGAAAATTTCAACTTTTCTTTTTGAATCTTTTTTGCATCACATTATTGCATCTTATTTGTAATTTTGAAATATGTAAGTCCCACCGGAAACAAAAACGACAACTTCCGGCTATAAGCGAAAAACTGCATAATTTGAGTATTTTACTTTCCCATAAATATTATTTATAGATAACGTATTTGAACTGATTTTTGAATATGTTATCAGGACTGCAAATGTCTAGTGTAACGTCAAATATCTTTGTAAAATTTACTTCCGGTCGCGCGTTAAAATGTCCGCAAAATGAGAACTTGTCCGAGTGAGATCTCAAAAACGGTAAGAGATTTAGACACCAAACTTGTAGGAGTATTAGACCTTGAGGAGTAGACAAAACCATTTGGGTTAAGAGCGTCAGCCGTCACTTCCGGTCGTCACAGGAAGTGATCAAAGAAATCAAAAATTTCAACTTTTCTTTTTTGAATAAGACTTGCATTACATAATTGTATCTTTTTCACAGTTTCGATGTGTGTTGGTCCCACCCGAAACAAAAAATGACAACTTCCGGTTATAAGAGAAAAACTACATAATAGGATTTTTTAATTTTCCCATACATATCGCTTATAGATAGAGTTCTTTAAATGATTTTTGTGTATGTTATTGAGACTGCAGATGTCTAGAGTGACGTCAAACATCTTGGTAAAATTCACTTCCGGTCGCGTATTTTCCTGCCCTCAAAATGAGATTTTATTCCCCTTATTGCTCAGCAAAAGTAAACGACTGAAGTCTAAAACTTTCAGGACTGATAGTCAGTCACCGGTTTTTCTACGTCATGTGAAAATCGTACGTTGCCGTCACTTTCGGTCGTGACCGGAAGCGATGGAAAAAAGTGAATTTTCCAAGTTTTTTTTTTTTTTACAGAAATGTTTGGCTAATGCAGATGTTAGATAGACTATAACCATGCAAATTATTTTGACTGGAAGTGCCGGCCGAAAAATCGTAAGTTGTCTCAAACGACCGAAAGTGACGGCAACGTACGATTTGCTTGGTGTTAAAATATATCATATCATATCAAGAGAATCGATTGCTATTTGACACCAATCGTGTTTCTCAATCTATTCAATACTGATTACTACATTGTGCAACAAACAAAAGGACACGTGCTTTTATTCCTATTTATTCTTAAACAATTAATTTACTACCTCCATCTTCATCGGAGTTCGTGGTCTAGCGGTTAGCGCACCGGTCTTATAATCCAAAGGTTTTGAGTTTGATCCCTGCTGGGAGAACATTTTTTTTCATTTTCTGTTTTTTTTTCAAACCAATTGACAAAAGAATCAAGAAAACGGAAGACCTGTTATTGCCTAGGCAATAAGTATCTAGTTTAACTTATAACTGCAACATAACATTTTAAATCTGTTATCCGCTTTAAAAAAAATGTTTACTCAAAAAATGAAAAAAAAAGATGTGTTTGTGAAACACTGATGCCCCCGTATGGCAGCTTATGGCGAAGGTTAAAGTTTCTCAAATGGAAGTCAAAATCCAGGCCAAAAGATAAAAATGTTGGTACCCAAAGGAATGTTTTGACACAAGGAATATACCTGTGAAATTTGAAAGCCCTGGCTGCAACTGTTCAAAAGTTATGGCGAAGGTTAAAGTTTTTTAAAAGTAAGTAAAAGGTCAAGGTCAAAGTTTTTGGTATCCAAAGGAAGGCCTTGTCACAAAGAATACACATGTGAAGTTTGAAACCCCAAGCACCAACTGTTCAGAAGTTATGGTCAAGGTTAAAGTCTCATAAAATTTTGCAAAAGTGGGTCAAACTCCAAGGTCAAGGTCAAATATGATGGTACCCAGAGAAAGGTCTTGTCACAAGAAATACACATGTGAAATATGAAAGTCATAGCTCCAACCAATCAAAAGTTATGGGCAAGGTTAAAGTTAACAACAGACAGACAGACAAAGATATAAACAGACATAGAGATAAACAGACAGACAAGACAAAAACAATATACCCCTGGGATCTTTCGATCCGGGGGCATAAAATGTATACTTCAATTATCAAGTAGCCGTAAAATGCGTATTCTTTGGTAGATTAGAAGTTTATTTGTCACTTGAGTCAATCAGGTGACCTATTGCTATCTGTTTTTGTCCGTCGTCAGTAATCCGTTAACATTTTCAGCTTCCTCTCTGCAACCGATGAATTTACTTCAACCTATATTGGCATAGAACTTGTATGAGTGAAGGGGAAAAAGACTGAATTTCACCCCCCCCCCTTCCCCGATGGGTTTATATTAGGGGTGACTAAACCAAATTAATGTTATCTTTCAAGATCTTTTTTACTCCTGGATATCAAGCAAGCAGTCAAACTGTTGGCGTGACTGTATTAAATCCCTCTACCAAAATTGTAAAATCCATGGCCCCTGGATCAGGGATTCTGGAGTTAGCTCAGTGTTAGAATTAGAGTAAAAAAAGTTGTAAAAAGTACATGTATTAGTACAATTACCAAATTTTTGAAATTCTGCATCACTTGGTCAATTTATTAATTTGTTTGTATGTTGTTAAACGTCCCTCTCGAGAATTTTTCACTCATATGGAGACACCACCATTTGCCGGTGGAGAGCTGCAAATTTTGTCCTATACTCGGGACTTACGGCCATTGAGGGATCTTTTTCGTGCCAGCACCTACTGCGACACGGGACCTCGGTTTATACGGTCTCATCCGAAGGACCAGTCTTCACGTCCCACAGTGGGATTCGAACCCGCGACGTAAGGATCAACTCCTTACTCCGCGACTCTAGACACTCAAGAACAGACGCTCTAACCACTGCGCCACGCGGGCGACTTTATTAATTTTTATTTTACTGAAAGAAGTCATTCCCCTTTGCTATTTGTCTGACGTCATGGCGTCAGCCAGTACTAGATTTAGCCAAGGCTTCTTGGTCAAGTCGTTAAATAGAATTTTGTGATAACTTCATACTACCTTAACTATCAATTTGAGAGCATGAGGAGTAAAGGAAACATGCTAAACACCCAAACAAGCCAAAGCATTGGATCTGATGTCATTATTATCACATTATATTATTACAGGTTACATAACATTTGGCCATTCTCGAATGCATCATTCATGTCCAGCAAAACAGCAGGAATGAAGCTTGTAATGTCAACACTAAAATATTGTCGAATATCTTTATCAGTTAGACTTTGGGATTTTTTTTTATAAATCTACACATATTCATAACTTGTTGACGTTTGATATCAAAGTAAAAGATAGACGTTGACCATTCTTTTGCCAAAATACAAAGATGTTAGCTCATTTGTAACACGTTTATTTTTTAATAATGAAAAATGTTTTTGGACTTTACTCCTGGGTATTTGCATCTTCGCTAGCCAAGGGTTTCTGATACGCTACTCTCCTCATAAGCCCTTGGCATACGGTGCTGACAAAAGACGGGATTGTTTTCGTCACGTGATCACGATTCTTACCAGGTACGCACAGATTGCATCATCGACAGAAATAAAACGCGTATTTAAAAAAATAATGTTTTTAAAGAATAATTAACAAAAAGGTATTGAGTTATGTTTAATTTGTTATTTAAACATGTTAAAATGCAAATCTACATCTTCAGTATTCATCCTTAATCACATATTTTGCACGTAGCTTTAGATATTGGATGACACCATAATAGCTATTCATAGAATGGCATGTTATCTTACGGATCGTTGTTTACTTGCGTTTTTCATTCCCGATATTAAAGAGTCAAGATATATCCCGAACGCAAATATCGTCATTTACAAAAAACAATTGCTGATTGGTCGAACGATGTCGATCAACTCCAATCACAACTTGAGAAAAAAATCCCAACTTTTTTTAACACCGTATGCCAAGGGCTTATGAGGAGAATAGCGTATCAGAAACCCTTGGCTGGCGAAGATGGGGTATTTGGGAAAGTGCATAGTTTTAATGACAAAGCCTGTCTCTTTCTCTTTCAAAATTGTGTGACTTATGACCCCGGGTCAGATGGTCTGCTGTTAGGGCGGGGCTAGATTGATCGTGTAGTGAAAGTAGATATAAATGAGTAAACATTGAAACATTGATATGACTTCGTCCTGGCGTTTCAGGCCGAAGTCAAATGTTTTGTATTGCAAAAGGTCTATTATTCTTACAAAAATCCCTAAATATTTAACAAAGTGAATTTATGCAAGTTTATACAAATTATTTTAGTTCAGGGTAAGGAATTTTAAAGTGTACAGTTTCATACTGAAGTGCTTTTTTGCGGCACTATCTACCTTTGAGTTTCCAGGGCTACCAGTATGACTTAGGATCCAACAAAATTCAACATCTTTACCTTGTTTAATGAAGTGATAGTATTTTGTTAATGTATACAAAAATCGCCCGCGTGGCGCAGTGGTTAAAGCGTTCGCTCTAGAGTCGAGGAGTAAGGAGTTAATCCTTACGTCGCGGGTTCGAATCCCACTATGGGACGTGAAGACCGGTCCTTCGGATGAGACCTTATAAACCGAGGTAGGTGCTGGCACGCAAAAGATCCTCACTGCTCAATGACCCTGAGTGCCGAATATAGGTCAAAATTTGCAGCTCTCCACCGGCAAGTGCTGGCGTCTCCATATGAGCAAAACATTCTCCAGAGGGACGGGACGTTAAACAGTAAAAACAAGATGTGTTTGTGAAACACTGATGCCCCCCGTATGGCAGCTTATGGCGAAGGTTAAAGTCTCAAATGCAAGTCAAAATCCAGGCCAAAAGATAAAAAATGTTCAATTTGAAAGCCCTAGCTGCAACTGTTCAAAAGTTATGGCGAAGGTTAAAGTTTTTTTAAAATTAAGTAAAACGTCAAGGTCAAAGTTGTTGGTATCCAAAGAAAGGTCTTGTCATAAGGATTACATATGTAAAGTATGAAAGCCCTAGCACCAACCATTCAAAAGTTATGGCCAAGGTTAAAGTTTTTCGAAAGTAGATCAAACTCCTAGGCCCCCGTGGGGACCCGGGGTGACAAGAATAGGTCCCCGGCACCTCCTTGCATGTCGTAAAAGGCGACTAAATGGGGCAACCTGTTGGCCGTGGGTTGCGACCCGTGTTGGTGGAGAAGGGGATCCTGGTGGCTGAGGTCTGCAGGTGATGGATGTAACGCACCTGACATGACCAACACTCCACTTTGGCCCCATATTCATCTAGACGGGAGGTCAAGTTTGGCCCGACTTGATCAATCGGCTAGTCACGCCGAGCTGTTTTATCTACATGCCTTAGTATTGATGTATATGCAATTTTTATTATAATCTGTCTATTTTGCAATTTCCAATACGCCGACGTTTCCATGTTGATATATATATCAAGCGGTGGCTCAGGGTCAATCAGGCATATCATGTCTGAGTATAGTTTCTTTGTATCCTCTGGGTGTTAGTCTTACTGGAAATCCGTTTGACTTGACATCGCCCTTGTTGGCGCTCCGAGGCGGGCGGGGAGCAAGGATTCCGAAACTTTTTTCGTCTAATCGTCTAATCATGGCTCTTTCCAAAAAACGTTGTTACCCAGCAGGTTTGGACATCACTTTAAATGATGAGCAGATTACCTCTGTAACGGAATACTGGCCCCGCTTCATCACACTTGAAGCAAAGCTATCAGAAAAACAAACAAAACCCCTCACGAAGGTGTCGCCTTTTCTCATTCAGAAAGTATACAGGGAATAATTGGAACACCAAGATCTGTTAAAAAATTAAAATCTGGAGCTCTTCTTATTGAAGTAACAAAAAAGCAACAATCCACATCATTGTTAGCACTGAAATCTCTTGCAGATATCCCAGTAATCGGTAAAATCCATAGTGGACTAAACCAGAGTAAAGGTGTTCTGTTTGACAGAGACCATGACCTTGATGACATTCCTGAACAGGAAATCCAATCTGAATTGGAATCTCAAGGTGTGGTCTCTGTGAAACGGTTCATGTAAAAAACGCAATGACAACATCGAACCAACGAACACTTACCTTTTAACTTTTTGTATACCAACACTACCAACAAACATTAAAGTCGGCCTTTACCAGATGAAAATTGAAATGTTTGTTCCAAACCCGCTGCGCTGTTTTAAGTGTCAGCGATTTGGACATGGACAATCAAATTGCAAAAGCGCTGATACATGCTCCAGATGTGGTGAGGAGGGGCATGATGGCAAAGCCTGTCAAAAAGACCCCAAATGCAAAAATTGCAAAGGTGACCACATGGCTTCATCAAAACAGTGTCCAACATGGAAAAAAGAAAAAGAAATTCAAAAAGTTAAAGCCGAAAAAAGAATTCCCTATCCAGAGGCGAAAAAATTGGTCAATATGTATAGTATACCTAAGCCAAATCTGCCCTCATATTCATCAGTTTTGAAAGCATCCTCAAAGAAGGATACATCTACTCAGGTCTGTGAGAAAGATTTATCTCAACAGATCACAACAACTAAGGATCTTTTGTCATCTAATGACAAAGCTAAATCCGATTCAATACCTGCTTCTGCAGGCCTTGCAGCTGTGGCTGCACCAAAACCTGTGGCTGCAGCTGACTCTAAGCCAGCAGCTTCGGGTTCATCAAAATCGTCCGGGAGACGAGACAAATCTCCCCTCAAAAATGCACAAAAGCAGTCGAGCGATCGTTTGCCAAAAGGGGCAAATGATCCCGTAGCTTTCCATAATAAAATTGGGGTCTTCGAGGAAATGGACGTTACACCGTGCCATTCTTCCTTGCGAGTCCGAAGTACGTCACCCAATAAAAATAAAGGGAGGATATCCCCCATTAAACTTGACAAATAAAAATGAATCATCCTTCATTTATCCAATGGAATTGCCGAGGTTTTAGAGTCAATTTTAATGAATTATCTTTACTTATTCAGGACCATTGCCCGGTAGCTATATGTTTACAAGAAACACATTTGAAAGAAACAGATAAGATTAGCATTAAAAACTATAGTATGTATAACTATTATGCTCAGACTGATAGGGCATCTGGTGGTACATCTATAGCAATTAACAATAAATACATTCACAGCCAAATAAATTTGAAAACTAATCTTCAGGCAGTAGCTGTACGCCTTTCCCTTGATAAAACAATTACCCTTTGTTCTGTATATGTACCCCCACACTATCAATTACAACCTTTAGACCTTACAAACTTATTAGAACAACTCCCTGCTCCATTTCTGATTGTCGGTGACTTTAATGCCCATAATCCGCTATGGGGTAGCGACAAAATCACAGATAAAGGGAAAATAATTGAAAACGCAATATTGCATCATAATCTTTGTATCCTTAATGACGGCTCAAACACTTACTTGCATCCGGGCAATGGCTCCTATTCTTCAATAGATATCAGTTTAGTAGATCCTACTTTACTCCTTGATTTAAGTTGGTCAGTGCATGATGATTTATGCGGGAGTGATCATTTCCCAATTATTCTTAAAGTACTCAAACCCTCCGAAAATAACAATGTTCAAAACTGGAAATTAAACAAAGCTGACTGGAATAAATTTGAAAACTTGTGCTTACAGAATATTTCGGTTGAAAAATTTGAAAACCATCCTGATCCTATTCAAAATTTTACTGAAATACTGTTAAATATTGCAAATGAATGTATACCTAAAACCTCGACAAATTCTACTAGAACTAAAAAGCCATGGTTTACAGAAGAATGCGATGAAGCGATAAAAGCTCGCAAAAAAGCAGAAAGATTATTTAGTAGATTACCTACATCAACAAATTTACGCAACTTCCGTGTATTTAGAGCAAAAGCCCGCAGAACTATTAATTTTAGCAAAAGAAGGTCCTGGAAAAAGTTTGTTTCAAACCTTAATACACATACCCCTATCAATAAAGTTTGGAATGCAATAAGAAAAATAAAAGGAAAAGGTCCTGAGAAATATCAACATCTTAATATTGGAAATCAAATTATTACTGATAAGAAGGAAATATCTAATGAAATAGCTAATACAATTTCTAATAACTCCTCGACAAACAACATGAGTCCTTATTTTATAACATATAAAAATACACAAGAAAAGAAAACATTAGATTTTACATCTGAAAACAAAGAATCGTTTGAAGAGTTGCAAAAATCTTTAGATAAATCTCACGATACAGCCGTAGGACCAGATCAAATCCATTATCAATTAATTAAACATCTTCCTAGAGAGAGTAAAGAGTGTCTTCTGCACATTTTTAATACAATCTGGGAAGGAGGTCAATTCCCACCTTCCTGGACTCAAGCCACAATAATTCCTATTCCAAAACCTGGAAAGGACCATGCAGACCCTAATAATTATCGACCAATTGCATTAACAAGCTGTTTATGTAAAACCATGGAACGGATGATGAATGAACGCTTAATATGGTTTCTTGAAACAAATAACATTCTTACAAATATACAGTGTAGTTTTAGAAAAATCCGAAGTACAACTGACCAACTAGTTAGACTGGAAACCTATATTCGAAATGCTATTGTTAAAAAAGAGCATGCTGTATCTATATTTTTTGACTTAGAAAAAGCATACGATACTACATGGAAATATGGTATTTTAAAAGATCTTTATGATATTGGTCTCAAAGGAAATTTACCTAATTTTATTAAGGACTTTTTAAATGATAGAACTTTTAAAGTGCGATCAGGATCTACAGTTTCAGGCAATTTCGAACAAGAAATGGGTGTACCACAAGGAAGTATCCTTTCAGTCACTTTATTCAGTTTAAAAATAAATAGTTTAGCTGAAGTACTTAAAAATGATATGCATGGTAGCTTATATGTTGATGACTTTGTTTTGTGTTTCAAGTCTAAAAATATGAATTACATTGAGCGGCGATTACAATCATGCTTAAACAAAATTCAAAATTGGGCCGACAGTAATGGTTTTAAATTTCCATAGAGTAAAATAGCATGTGTGCATTTTTGCTTAAAACGGAAAATCCATGATGATCCACAATTGCTATTAAACGGAACTCCAATTAAAGTAGTTAAAGAAAAAAATTTTTAGGTGTCATCTTTGATAATAAACTCTCCTTTATTCCACACATAAAGATGCTTAAAGAGAAATGCTCAAAAGCACTAGATATTATTAAAGTTATAGCGAACACAAAATGGGGAGCTGATAAAAGTACTCTACTTAAACTATATCGCTCTCTTGTTAGATCTAAATTGGACTATGGATGTATTGTGTATGGATCAGCTAGGACTTCCTATATAAAGGCTCTTGACGCAATCCATCATCAAGGTCTTAGATTGTGCTTGGGGGCTTATAGGACTTCTCCAAAAGATAGTTTATATGTGGAAGCAAATGAGCCACCCCTGGACTTAAGAAGAATTAAACTTGCTTTACAATACATAATTAAATTAAAGGCGAACACTGACAATCCTGCCTATGACTGTGTTTTCCATCCACAACATGCACATTTATATGATAAAAACAAGAAATGCATAAAACTAATCTGTCTACGATTTAAAAATCATATTAGAGATTCTGAATTACCATTAGATATAGTAAAACCTACTACTCTTTCTGAAATACCACCTTGGAAATTAATTAAACCAATAGTTAATAAATCCCTATCCGAACTAAAGAAATCAGAAACAAACCCTCTCGTTTTTCAAGAGAAATTAGCCGAAATAAAGCAATCTATACATCCTACAATACAAATTTACACAGATGGTTCAAAGGACAAAGGCAAGGTTGCTGCCGCTGCAGTGGTCAATAATAATGTTTTTTCTGTACGACTTCCAAACGAAGCAACGATTTTTACAGCTGAAGCAAAAGCTATTCAACTTGCTTTTGAATATATAAAAACTTCTAGTAAAAACTCTTTTACAATATTTTCAGACTCGCTTTCATGTTTACAATCCATACACAATATGAACACTGATCATCCATACATTTTGGATATATTAAATAAGTTTTATCATCTCACTAAACAAGGTAAAAATGTCGAATTTTGTTGGATACCGAGTCATTATGGTATTCCAGGTAATAACAAGGCTGATAGTTCTGCAAAAACTGCTCTTCAATATGAAATTGTACCTTTTAAAATTCCTTACACTGATCTTAAGTACTTAGTGAAACTTAACGTAAATTCTCTTTGGCAAATATTTTGGGATTTTTGTGATAATAATAAACTGTATACCATACAAAACAAAGTTAATCAATCACCTGACTTTGGCCTGAAACGTCAAGACGAAGTCATTATTTCAAGAATAAGAATTGGACATTCCAGGTTTACACATTCATATTTACTGAACGGGGAAGAACAACCGGAATGTATCTCTTGTGACTGTGCAATAACTATGAATCATATACTTTTAGAATGTTCTGATTTTACACCTGTTCGAAATAAGTATTTTAATGGTGTGCAAACGATGCATGATCTTTTTGCAAATGTGAGTCCTAGTGCAATTTTGCAATACATGCAAGAAACTGATTTTTACAATAAGATTTAAATGTATATATTTTTTATTAGCATTTTTATAATTTTCAATTTAACTGTTTTTATTTTTAAATTCCAAGTCCGTCGGATGGGACGTAAAACGGTGCCCCGTGTCAAGGATAACAACCTCCTTGGCACGCTAAAGATCGTTTCTCTGGTTTTCGAAAAAAGAGTAGGCTCATTGGGGGCCGCCAGAGAAACCCAAAAACTTTCAAAACCGTTCATACAGTATTATAATTCCTACCGCCGAAATATGGCTGAAATATTGCCGACTCGGCGTAAAACAATAACAATCAATCAATCAATCAAACTCCTAGGTCAAGGTCAAAGAGGTTAATATCCAGAGGAAGGTCTTGTCACAAGGAATACATATGTGAAGTATGAAAGCCCTAGCGTCAACCATTAAAAAGTTATGGCCAAGGTTAAAGTTTTTCAAAAGTAGGTCAAACTCTAAGGTCAAGGTCAAAGTTGTTGGTATCCAAAGGAAGGCCTTGTCACAAAGAATGCACATGTGAAGTTTGAAACCCTAAACACCAAATGTTCAGAAGTTATGGCCAAGGTTAAAGTCTCATAAAATTTGCAAATGTGGGTCAATGTCAATGTCAAAAGGTCAAATATGATGGTACCCAAAAAAAGGTCTTGTCACAAGGAATACACGTGAAATATGAAAAGTCGTAGCTCCAACCAATCAAAAGTTATGGGCAAGGTTAAAGTTGACAACAGACAGACAGACAGATAAACAGACAAAGAGATAAACAGACAGACAGGACAAAAACAATATACCCCCGGGATCTTTCGATCCGGGGACATAAAAAAAAAACCCAAACAATATATACAAAATATATGAGTGGTCAATGTTCATATTGTTTATGAATTGCAAGAAAGGGAGCGAGTCTGAAAAAAATGTAAAATAATCGTCACTTGATGTTGGTATATACTAGTATTCAAATGCGAGATGAATGGCTTTTGTTTCGGCTGTAAAATCGGAAGTCGTGTAGAAAACAACATTTTACCACTGCAGCAACAGCGACTTTGTTTTTGTCTTTTGAACCATCACTAAAACAAATTTCAATTGTCGAATGTATCGGCTTATTTCTTTTTGAAAACGATGGAATTCGTTTCTGACTGAATGAATTCTGTTATAGAAGTATTTATAACTGGTTTAATAAAGAAGATGGGCGTGTTTGGTTTGTGATCTGCAGGAATCATGTGTACGAAACATTTATAGTTTAAATGTCCACGATTTTGTTGGCTGACCACAGCTATACAGGCTTTACAAAGCTAAGCACATAGGAAAATGTTATATTTAGTTTGAAATAACTTGTCAAATTGTAATATTTAGGTCCGCTTATCTTATTAATCAAAATTTAACATAGTTATGCTTCACATAAATAATAAACACCTACAAGATAATAAGTATATAGTAAAATGCAATTACAAGTACACGTGTATATCAAAGTATTAGTAGATTGGAAGAACTGCTTTACATGTATTTCTCGATGCAAAAGAACCAGAATTTATCCATTTTAAAATAAATCAGAACCAACAAAAATTTAACTTACAAAAGAATTGATTGTTTGCATTGAAAAAAATATTAGAGCTCCATGCGAGGATCGAATCAAACATTTTTCGACTCCATTGCACTAGACGGGTAACGCATATTACTGAGCTATCATTGCTATACACATCAAAAGAAATGCTAAAATTTCTTGTAGTAGATCAATGAAATTTTCACTTTTCAAGTGCGCCCAGATTCCTGCCGAATGCCAATCAAAAGCGCCCTCGTTCTTTCTATGGCGGTATTTCAAAATGAGAAGTGGTTTTATACTATCCAACGGTAGGTCGGAATCTCTGATGAAATATATGGAGATAACAAACATTATTCAAGCTCAAAAGTCCATTAAACAATACAAAATAGGAGTAAAGCAAACACGGACCTCCAAACATCAGAGGTGGGATCAGGTGCCATGGAGGAGTGAGCATCCCCTGCCGTGTGCTCCTTGTCATGATCGGGAAATAACGAAAAAATCCGTCGACAATTCAGTGTGTAAATAATGGCCTAACAATTAGTATGAAAAACGTCAGTCAGTTATTGACTCAATGATAAATTGTATTTGCTGACAAGGTCATTGTATCGACCATAGAACTTACGAAATGATAACTTTAAACAATAGAGCTGATATTCTTGTTTCATCAACTTATTTGTCAATAATTTACCTCGTTTTAGAAATGGTACATCCGTAGAGCATGCTCTTGTGTATCGAATCAACTGAGATATATACCCCGTATGCAGGTGATGCAGGTATATTGCTGCATAAGTAAGTCTTAGATATGATATGGTTTTTATATCTTAAACAAACTGATTAAATGCATTTTTCTTTTTGAAACACAGTCAAATGCAGGGTTATCGGTTTTTGCTTTTATTTTTATTTAAGGAAGCCGACTGGGGTTTTATTGTGTGAAAACTACTATAGAGAAACTCTTTAATTTTATACCATATGTACCTTACATTGACTTCAGTATACATGCCAAGTTTAGTGAAAATATACCGTCTGGTTATTTTAAGGGACCATCTCAAAATACAGTTACATTTACTATAGGATTATACAGGAAAATACTATTTTTTCGCACTTTAGAGCAAATTATACAAATGCTACTATAGACTTTTTGCTCAAATTATAGTATTTGATGAGTAATACTATATTGTACATTTTATGCAAGAAAAACTAAATTCTACCGTCTGGTTTCCAGAGGGGGCATCTCAAAATGTCAAAATTCATGATATTTTCCTGTTTTTATGGAGCACTACAAAACATGACAGATAACACAGATTTATACGAAAAGTAATGAAAGTGATTGTGAGATTCTCAATTTCCTATGTTTAAAATTTCAAGAGCATCTATTTTATACTTTTTATTTTATGACATAATTTATTACCCCTTTTTAAGAACTCCGATTATTCATAACGTAAAAAACACACCATTATGACGTCTATTTACCCATCACTTGAAAAATCGATTAAAAAATCAGTTATTTAAAAGCGTAATTAAATTTTTTAACCTGAGATTTCTTTATTTTGTTAAATTTTATAAATTATGTAAAAATAATTGCTTTAAAAGAGTGAATACGCTTTATTTTACTGTGCTGCGCGAAGTACTGCGCAATGAAAACCCCAGTCGGCCCCCTTAATTTGTAAAGTTAGATCAATTCTTCCTAAGTCGAGGGGTGGTTCATTTACTTTTACATATCAACTGTCTACAGGGGAAGTTAGAAAAGCCCCTAAGCATAGCCGAAGGCCTTGATGGTGGATTGCGTCAAGCGCTTCCATAAATAATAACAACCATAGTCTAATTTTGATTTAGCCCTACTTATTTTTACTCAGAGCATTTTTTCGTTAGTATATGCTAGGAATATTAAATATTGATCTGACTAGAAAGCGATTATAGAGTTTAAGAAGAGTACTTCTAGGGAAGTAAATAAATTTTCTTTCTGAGTTGTTTATAAGGCGAAGGTCATTTGAATCTGTAAAGGGGGGAGGGGGTCTGGCAGAGGTCATTTGATTCTGTAAAGGGGGAGGGGGTCAGGCAGATTTTAAGAATAATTAATGTATCTTCGAAAATGTTGAAAATAAATAATCTGTCCTTTACTGGGTTAACCACCCACCCCTCCTTCCCAAGATTTACAGTTTTGGATTTTGTGCGTCCCTCCTCCTTGGCTTTTCAAACTTTTTCAGTCAAGAAAAATATAAATAATCTGACTCGAATACTTTAGCGACCCCTCCCCCTCCTCCGAATCAAATAGTCATCCTCTGCTTACCAGACTATAAGTTTTGTTTATTTCTAATTTGTTTTTAGGTCACCTGCGTAAACTCAGGTGACCTATTGCTATCCGTTTTCGTCCGTCGTCGTTCGTCGGTCGTAAACTTTTGAACATTTTTAGCTTCTTCTCTGGAACCACTGAACCAATTACATCCAAATTTGGTATACAGCATTTATGGGTGAAGGGGAACAAAAATTGTGAATTTCATGGTCCCTGCCCCCCTGGGGCCTGAGGGGTGGGGCTAAAACCACCAAAAATAATGCAATCTTTAAAAATCTTCTTCTTTACTCCTGGACATCAAGCAGTCAAACTGTTGGCATCATTGTAATAAGCATTGAGCCCTCTACCAAAATTGTGAAATTCATGGCCCCAGGGTCAGGGGTTCTGGCCCCAGGGTGGGGCTATATAGATCATATAGTGAAAGTGTGTTATTTCTTTGAAAATCTTCTTCTCTGCTCCTGGGTATGAAATAAAGTTACTAAGTACATAGTTATGATGAGCAAGAGTGCCTCTTCCAAATTGTGAAATTCATGGCCCCAGGGTCAGGGGTTCTGGTGTTAGGGCGGGGCTCTATTGATTATATAGTGAAAATGCATTAATTCTTTGAAAATCTTCCTCTCTGCTCCTGGGTATCAAATAAAGGAACTAAGTACATAGTTATGATAAGCAAGAGTGCCTCTTTCAAAATTGTGAAATTCATGGCCCCAGGGTCAGGGGTTCTGGTGTTAGGGCGGGGCTCTATAGATTATATAGTGAAAAAGCATTAATTCTTTGAAAACCTTCTTCTTTGCTCCTGCGTATTAAATAAAGTAACTAAGTACATAATTATGATGAGCTAAAGTGCCTTTTTAAAAATTGTGAATTTCATGGCCCCAGGGTCAGGGGTTCTGGTGTTAGGGTGGGGCTCTATTGATTATATAGTGAAAATGCATTAATTCTTTGAAAATCTTCTTCTCTGCTTCTGGATATTTAATAAAGTAACTAAGTACATAGTTATGATGAGCAAGAGTGCCTCTTCCAAAATTGTGAATTTCATGGTCCTAGGGTCAGGGGTTCTGGTGTTAGGGCGGGGCTCTATCGACTATATAGTGAAAATGCATTAATTCTTTGAAAATCTTCTCCTCTGCTCCTGGGCATTAAGGTGATAAACTAGGTACATAGTTATGATGAGGAGGTGGGCCTCTTCCAGAATTGTGAAAGCCATGGCCCCTGGGTCAGGGGTTCTGGTGTTAGGGCGGGGCTCTATTGATTATATAGTGAAACTGCTTTAATTCTTTGAAAATCTTCTTCTCTGCTCCTGGGTATTATTTAAACAAACTAAGTGCATGGTATGATGCATAAGGATGCCTTTTCCAAAATTGTGAATTTCATGGCCCCAGGGTCAGGGGTTCTGGTGTTAGGGCGGGGCTCTATTGATTATATAGTGAAAATACATTGATTCTTTGAAAATCTTCTTCTCTGCTACTGGAGACTATTTAAACAAACTAAGTGCATGGTTATGATGCATAAGGATGCCTTTTCCAAAATTGTGAATTTCATGGCCCCAGGGTCAGGGGTTCTGGTGTTAGGGCGGGGCTCTATTGATTATATAATGAAAATGCATTGATTCTTTGAAAATCTTCTTCTCTGCTACTGGAGATTATTTTAACAAACTAAGTGCATGATTATGATAGACAAGGATGCCTCTTCCAAAATTTTTAAATATATCGCCTCAGTTTTGGGGGTTCTTGAGGAGGGGGAGGGGGGGGGCTCTATTGATTATATAGTGAAAAAGCATTAATTCTATTAATTAATCATTAATTAATCCTGTCGGCTCCTTAGTGTTGAGCTGATAAATAAATTGCTTAGCTATGGTAAAAATGGGAGCTTCGAACAGAATTTTTAAATCTTGTGGTCCTTGGGTCAGGGGTTCTGGCATAACGAGGGGGGGGGGGGTTGATAATATAGTGGAAAAGTGTTAATTCTTTGAGGTCCATAGTAATGATGATGAGGGTAACTCTTCCAAATTTGTAAATTTCTTGGCCCTTGGTCTTGGGTTCTGGTGTTAGGGTAAGGCTTTGTTGAATCTGTAGTGAAAATGCATTGTACCTGTGAAATTCTTCTCTGCTTCTTGGCATATCGGAAGCAAACTGAGTAAAAGTTTAAATGATACGAGTAAGCGTATTTCTACCAGATTTTTAAACATCTGAACCATTTGTCTAAGCATTCTGGTCCTGGGCAGGGCTCTATTAATTTGTATTCTACTGAGAGAAGTTATTCCCCTTTTCCATTCACCTTCGGTAATTAATCACTGTAAATAATGTATTTGAAAGGTTAATAGAATAAGATAATTATGCAAGAATGTTTATCGTATAATTAAAAAAGTACTTTCTTAGTTTTAATAATCAGGTAGACCTGTAAGTAATAGATAAATAAAGATGAGACAAAAATAACTTATCTTATTAAAAGTTCTTCAAAGACCATAAGAGAGGTCAATGCTAGAGGTCTTAATATGGGTTTATAAATAGTACAGAAGCACTAATAGTTTGTTAATAGGCTGCATGGTGATTAGTGTTAAGTGGGGGACAGATTAGAACTCAATTTCTGAGTTGATAGTGAATACTAGACTAATTATTTTGTTGATCCTGATCTTCCTACTTCTCTTGTTTTTGTTCCTCTGCTCTGCCTCTGGGTATTAAGTAATCAAAGTAAGCATGCTAACCTTATAGTTATGATGAGCAATAGTGCCTCTTTCAAAATTGTGAATTACATGGCCTCTGGTTTAAAATACGAACCAAATTCAATTGTTGGAAAGTTGTTACACAATACTCAGGTGACCTATAAGGCCCGTGGGCCTCTTGTTTTTCTTGTTTTCAGGAATTTTCTGTCCCAAATGAAGGAGTAGAGAAGTGTTGGCATACCCGAGTATTTGCCTGTTTATAAATTACATCGACCTTCGAATATTCAGATACCTTTGATTTTATACTTGATGGTATTTTCGTAAACGGTCATTATCCAAATATAAAACATTATTTCCAAATCTGTGAAAAAACCAAACAAACAAAGTCATTTGATAGCATAAAAAGAATTTCCTGGAACAGATGTTCGTCATATACAATGTATATATTTTGCAACAAAGATTGCTTTTTAACTATGACGAACGCGTCGGTAATAATTACTAGTATGTGTGACCAGGAATAATTTAGTATTACAATGTTGTAAATTGTCCTGATAATCTGCGAAAATTAGGAATCGTCTGTTACACATTACTATTTTTGTAAATTGTGGATGCATGCATGCATGTAGGTTATCGAAGTACATTTAAATGGGTTAAAAGCACATTCATAAAAAAGGTTTTGGTAAATAATTTATTTTGTCTTGGAATATTTCAAGACATATTTCAGCAAAGTGAAAACAAAGGTATAACTGACACCATCACAATATCGCAAATGCCATACTCTTTAAATTACTAAAGAAAATATCACGATATGTCTCGGTTCTATTAAGAAACTCTTGCACTCTTAGCATAAACCTGCCCTTGAAATGTCTTGAATATTCTTGGTATTGTACATAGGTTGATGAAAAATTCAAATATATTTAGTTTTGTTGACACACTGATATTTAGTAGGTAACTTTTTAATTATGTTTCAAATGTCTATCAAAAGTCAATTTACTTATTTGCCTGTGTTATGGAGGTTGGAAAGACACAACACATTAATTGCCGAGTAGGCATTTCCACCGAAATAGAGAGTAAAGACGTTACGCGCGATATTGGTTCCATTTTACAAGTTTAGTACCTGACCTATTAAACCCATCGGTGATTTAAAAAAAAATACTCGCAATATATTTGATTTTGGTATGAATGGATAGGTTTTGAATAGAACTACCCGATTCCATTCAGAAAATAGCATTTTAATAAATTTTATGCAAAATATAGAATTTTACAGCGCAGATAAAAAGGTATTTTAAGCGTGTAACGCGTAATTACTTTTTGTAAGCAGGGATCGCGCATTTTTCTTGTGTAGAGTGTTAAAAATTGATTCTAGAGTTTTCATTTTCCTCACAAAACAAGAGCAATGCATGTCGTTTGTGACTTCATTAGCGATTCTGCATTCAATGGTGGCAAGAAAAAATAAGCGATAGTTTTTACATATACGAATCTGTAACGCTATTAATCAAAAACATGCATATTAATATAAAGATTAAATATACTCATTTTCAATAAAATTTAAATAAAAACAATTTATATCAAAATAATGAGCTTTTCTTATATATTTTAAATATTTCATTAATGTTCATATTAAATTGCATGTTTTGTAGCTAATACTGTACGTAGCGCAAACTGGGTATGAAGTTGTTGGCGTAATCATGAATTAGTGCTACACATGTCTATACCGTGTTTTGAATTATAAATGATTTCGTAGCGGTATTCATGAATTAGCACATTGGTGTCAGCGACAGAGCCGTTAAAATATGAAGCCCGCTTTTTAAAGTACACATACAGTATATGGATTACAAGTTCAACAGAAATGTCTAGCGTCTACAATCACGTGCAAAAATGAGATTAAGTCGTTTTTCATGGGGTTAAATTCTAATTTTTTTTTCATCGATTATAAAAATAATTATATGTGCTAATGTAAACGAGCAGATTGATAAATTTACTCTTAAAATTTTACGCGACATTGAGGAGGTTCAACATATTTGTCCGGTGGACGTTCTTGACGCGTAATTCGTTTTGCTTCTACATAATGCACGAAAGTCCGTTTGAGAGTGCTTTGAGCAATTAAACTTTATCAGATACAAAGCGAAAGCACCCTTTTGTTCATTCGTTTAATTACAAGTAGCCTATGATTATTTTACTCATTTTTCAAGTACAAAGACATATATAGCGATATAGTACCAGTTAAGCTAGTAGCACTACTAGCATTGCGTCAATTTTTCCGTAGCGCTTAGAAAGCGTAACGTCAAACGCCATCAACATTACGCGTAACGTCAAAGAGTTTATCATATTATTGCCTATTGCTATCAGCTTTCCGTCATCTTGCGTCGTCTTTTAATATCTAGAGACTTTAAACTTCTCATTTGGAACAACGTTGTCAATGAAATATGAAGATAACGAACATTTTTCAATCTCGAAAGTCCAATGAAATGATACAAATTTGGAACGGAGCAAACATGGACCTCAAAATTTAGAAGTGGGATCAGGTGCCATGGAGGAGTGACCATCCCCTGCCGACCGGTCACACCGTCGCCGTTTGCTTCTTGTCATGATCGAGGGAAAAAACGGAAAAATCCGTAGACAATTCAGTGTATAAATAATGGCCTTACAATGAGTAGGAAAAACATCAGTCGGCGTTTGACTTAATGATAGGTTGTATGTGCTGACAAGGTCAATATATCGAGCGTAAAATTTGCGAAAAGATGACTTCAAACGAGACTGTTGATATCCTTGTTTCATCAACTTGTTTGTCAATAATTTACCTCGTTTTAGAAATTGTTTTTAGAAATTTGTGAGAGACAAAAACCCCATATGCAGATGATAAGGGTATATTGCTACATAAGTAAGGGAAGTTGACAATTGAAAAGTTGAAGTCATAAAGCTTTGTTGTTAGGTTACCAATAACGTCTTTTTCTAGTAAAATATCTAAATGTGAAACAGATGTGACAGAATCTGTGGTGTCTTATTTCAAGCTCACTTTGATAATTATTATATCGAATCGACATATGATTTTTTTATAGGGTTGGATACCGTTAAGGATGAAACGGTACAATACCATACAGGTATTTTTGAAACGATACGGTATTTTTAACGATACGGTACTATACATTGATGAATGAGAATGAGGGTTCATTTAATAACAAATCTGCCTTCACCATTCACTAACCTTTCAATGTTATAATCTAAAATGAGCTTTTAAACTATGTTAACATAATTTTAAGAGATAACAATAGATATTCCTAATATTCAAATTAAAAATATTTCATTTCAATTTCATCTTTAAAGGTGCTTGGACACAGCTTTGAAGTTAATATTTTCTCAAATTTTCGGTATAATATCATGACTTACATGTTTTTATAGCATTTCACATGGAAATAATATAAAAACCTTATTTTATCTGGAAATTATTGAAACAAATTTCAGGGCGAGTTTGATTGACACATCTATGCACTTTCACAACGTAAACTTTATCCTTAATACTCAAGAAAAGTAGAAATTTTGTTGTGCATTAAACTATAATCCAGAAAATAAAGAGTAGAAATGTGAGAAAGCAAAACCAACTCACCAGTATTGTCAGTCCGTGCTCAGTGATGTGTGTAGAGTTTAACAAATTGAACACACCCTAGAAACGTAAACTGTTTTTGTAAACAGGGCACAAGCTCTGTTATTGTTAATGTTTATGTTTCACCGGGTGTGTTCAATTTGTTAAACTCTGCATATTAACTTCAAATCTGTGTCCAAGCACCTTTAAATAATGATCAACAAAACAACTAAATTGAATCCCAAACAAATTAATTTGCACAAATCGGCTGACTGCTTCACCCGATTGCCAGGACCCATTTTGTTTGGTCGCACTTAAAATGACGAAACATTAAATAATGGATAGATCACAAGTTTGCGACATTTTGCCTTTTTAATTTACACTTATTATCAGTTTTTAATAATAGAATTAAAACGAAGATTCATGTGAATGTATTTTAATTTAAAAAAAAATTGTACCTATTGATTTACCTCGAATACCGGCAGTCGAAAGTAAGTATCGTACTAAGCATCCATTTTGTTAATTAGCCTACCCTTTCAATGCGCGGAGAATTCGATATTAGCAAGTCTGGAATCGTTTTTTTTTTTTAAATCATTTCGAATGTATTAAAATGTTTCAAAGATTAAGAAATACCGTTATTAGTACCGGTATAAAATAATACGGTATTTTACCGCCATTTTTGAAGTAACTATTCGGTACGGTATTGGTACCAAGTACCGGTATCCAACCCTGCATATGAATGAAAGTAACTATTGTTAATTGATAATACGTCGTCGATCTAACGAAATGTCAAGTTGAAGGCCACAGCAAGTGTTTTCTTCTCATGTAGAAGTTTTTGAATGAATTCTGCTTCATACATGCATGAACACAAAAATAGGTTTGCTTATAAAAGGGCGCAATTGGTACCCATGGGAATTGCAACAGATCTTTGGAAGACCTGATCTCCAAAAACTATATAGATAATGTCAATCAGATACTCAAGCATCTTCAGAGTACTTGTGTGTACAATCAGAATGTTTTTTCACAAAATAATTTTGCAAATGACCAATGATACGGTTAGTTTATTTACGAGTTCCATTTTTATTGAAAAAGAAGCTGTCTATGATGTCACAAAGCCTGAACTTCAATTTATCGTGGGGAATGGTTGTACAAAGTGTTGAAAAGTCGCATGTTTTGATGTTATTGATTTTAGTAAAATTTTGTAATTTCAAATTTTCTAAAAGTTCTTTCGAGTTTTTAAGTATCAATCAATTCAACCTATTTGGTACATGTATATAGCATGTCTAGGAAAAGGGGAGTCAAAACCATCAAATCTTCTTTAATCTTGGACATCAACTAATCAAACATTCCTTTGTGCCTTTAAACAAAATGGCCCATGTGTTCAGTCTTGAGGGCTAAGTTTGTCATATATTGAAAATGCGTTAACTCATAAAATCTTTATCCATGGAGACCTAATAGACAAAATTCATTTTTATTATGCCCCCGTATCGAAGATTCGGGGGTATATAGTTTTTGCCTTGTCCGTCCGTCTGTCTGTCTGTCTGTTTGTCCGCAAAAACTGTAACATTGCCCATAACTTTTGATTGGTTAGAGCTATGGCTTTAACCTTGGCCATAACTTTTGAACGATTGGTGCTAGGGCTTTCATACTTCACGTGTATTCCTTGTGGCAAGACCCTTCTTTGGGTACCACCATATTAGACCTTGACCTTGGAGTTTGACCTACTTTTGAAAAACTTTAACATTGGCCAAAACTTTTGAACGGTTAGTGCTAAGGCTTTCATACTTAGCATATGTAATCCTTGTGACAAGACCTTCCTTTGGATACCAACAACTTTTACCCTTTGACCTTGACGTTTGACCTACTTTTGTAAAACGTTAACATTGGCCATAACTTTTGAACGGCTGTTGCTAGGGCTTTCATACTTCACATATGTAATTCTTGTGACAAGACCATCCTTTGGATTTCAACAACTTGGACCCTTTGACCTTGACTTTGGAGTTTGACCTCCTTTTGAAAAACTTTAACCTTGGCCATAACTTTTGAATCGCTAATGCTAGGGCTTTCATACTTCACATATATAATCCTTGTGACAAGACATTCCTTTGGATACCAACAACTTTGACACTTTGACCTTGGAGTTTGACTTACTTTCGGAAAACTTTAACCTTGGCCATAACTTTTGAATCGCTAATGCTAGGGCTTTCATACTTCACATATATAATCCTTGTGACAAGACCTTCCTTTGGGTACCAACAACTTTGACACTTTGACCTTGGAGTTTGACTTACTTTCGGAAAACTTTGACCTTGGCCATAACTTTTGAACCGTCTTGGCCATAACTTTTGAACCGTTGGTGCTAGGGCTTTCATACTTCACATATTATAATCCTTGTGACAAGACTTCCTTTGGATACCAACAACTTTGACCCTTTGACCTTGGACTTTGACCTACGTTTCGAAAACTTTAACCTTGGACACAACTTTTGAAAAGTTGTTGCTAGGGCTCTCATATTTAACATGTTTATCCTTGTGACATGTCTTTCCTTTGTAATCCATTGACCTTGACCTTGGAGTTTGACCTACTTTTGAAACACTTTAACCTTGATCATAGCTTTTGAACGATTGGTGCTTCAGCTTTCATATTTCACCTGTATATTTCTTGTGAGAGGGCCTTTCCATAGGCACCATTAATTTTGACCGTTTGACCTTGATGTTTGAATTACTTTTGAAAAACTTTAACCTTTTCCATATCTATTCAATGTTTGCTGCTACGGCTTTCATATTTCACAGGTATATTCCTCGAGACAAGACCTTACTTTGGGCAACAACATATTTGATTTGCATTTGAGAAAGTTTAATCTTTGCTATAAGTTGCCATACGGGGGCATCAGTGTTTCACAAACACATCTTGTTCGTCAAGTACTTAACTTTTTACCGAAATTATGAAATTGAGGGTCTCTGGTTTAAGTCTTAGGGTGGGGTTTAATTGGTCCAACAGCCAAAATAAATTGTATCGGTGGAAATCTTGCATTCTACAAGTGCAACATTTAGCGGAAAAATTATTTCAAAGATATGATGAACACTTGCATATAGCACTCTACCAAAACTGTGCAATTTAAGGCCCTTCAGTTAAGGGTTGGATCTAGATGCACATAGATAAATATTCTTTAGTCTTCCTGACAGATCGTTTGACTATTAATTTTAAATTTAAACCTTGCAGCTCTTTACCAAAAATGTAAAATTCATGCCCATGATTCAGTCCCGAGAAGGGCTTAGCTGGTCATATATTGAAAAACAAGACATATTCAAATCTTCTTCATTTACTCATGGACATCTATCAGACAAAATGTTTGAATGATTATATTGAGTGGACCCAGGGGCCAGGCCCAAGGGTGGGGCTAAGTCCATTTGATAAAATATATAGCAAACCTTATCTCCTTTACTAATGAACTTCACGGAGACGAGCTGTATGGATATAATAGTGACTATAGAATCCTCACAAAACTAAACATTTGCTAAATGTGTCCGAAGTTCCAGTTTTTGGTTGGGCCAATGTGTTCATTAAGCGTGAAAAATTCATGATCGATATTCATGTGACCGTCGAGGCCCCTTTTGTTGCTTAATGTTCGGCCACCTCTTTGTTCAGTGTGAATAAAATTTTGTGCTTTCACATTTATTGCATTAACAATTAAAACAGGGACGTAAGAGAACGTTTATATCCTAAAATCGATAACACAAGTATAGACTTCCAGTATGTATTGTAGTTTAATTTTGTTCATAGAAGTGTCTTACAAACAGAAATCCTAAGAAATTGTTAATAGTGAATTGCATTACAATATAAATATTAGCAATAACAGGATCATTATTTTCATTTTTTAAGAGAAGCTGTCTGTAACCATTGAGAATTATCTTTAAAAAAGTGGAAAGTGCAAAAATCACAAATCTGTACAAAACTTTCACACTTTTGTGCATAGTGATAGTAAATTATAAAGAAGTAAAAAATACGGGAATTGTGCATCGTGTTACTATGGCAAGGGAACGTGCCCACAGATAATTCAATAGATGTTGTATTTTTCAACCTTTTCACAATTATTTCCAATAAAACAAATCCCCAATAATGTACATCGACAGGAAATCCGATAAAACACATAGATTATTATATTTATCTTTCAAAAATACATATATTCCTCCTTTTTCTTTCAAATGTGTCATCAATGAAGGTCAGAAAAGAGCATTTATAACTTCCTTTCAGACATTATTTTTTCTGAGGCACAACGGGGTTATCAATAATTATACATGCCGTTATTTAGACAGCTGCTTATGCAACCAATATAGTAAATAAAAACATTTAAACAATTCACCCTTTTTTTGTAAAAGCTAAAAACACTCTACACTAGTTCCTTTTATTTTACTTAATGATTAGCCCCCTTGATGCGAACTCTCTAGAATTAAAGGAAGAAATGAATAATCAGTGCTTAGCAGATATAACATGCACCAATTTCCTGAAAAGGTAATGTATATATTTGCATATTTTCCAGCAAATCAAGTTTTCTCAGTTAGTTATGATGAAGTTAGAATCTGTGTAATAATTTCAAATTCATACAAAATGTCTTGATTTGCAGATGTCACACCTATATATATGTTTACATATCTGATATCAGCAGTCAAAAATCGATCATAACAAAATGTATATCAGAGCATGAATATTGTATTTATTTAATAGATTTATTACATATACATGTACACCATTTAATATATATTTTAATGATTTTTTAAAATGGATTAAATCACTGATTACTGAAAATGAATATGATAAAGGGCTTATATAACGCCCTATATCATCCCCTAATATTGCATGAGATCAATATCATATTGTCTTGCATTTATAAACCCGGCATATTAAATGTAAACTTCTTGATCATCATTTTAACTTCTTTACAAATGTTACTTCCAAAATGAATCAAATTTTTTGAGTAATTTTATTGCTTGTTTTCAGAATAATTACAAAAATGGATTTCCCATGTACATTTCAAGCAATATCAAGTAAAATATATGTGGTGAAGGCAGGCTGAGGACATCAGATGAGACAGTTAAATGTAACATACTATTAATTTCTCAATGTAAAAAAGACATATGGGACCACCTATTCAAGTTTAATTTATCAAAGGAAAATATACAAAGTAAAGCTGATTTGCTAAGACTGCGGGGAGGCTTTTTTGACCCAAATTTCAGCATTACTGTTTGCCCTGTGCATAGGGCAGAATACGACACAGAATTAGTTTTTAAAGGATTTATTTGTTTTTTATTCTTTCATGAGAAAGTTTGTTACTTGTTATCATCAAGTCAACATCTTGTGAAACCTGGAAAACTTACACGTTATTGTATGCAAAAATATATTGATAATCGGTCATTTTTAGGGATGGGTATCGCCAAAAATTTCGTATCGCGATATTTTTTCAAAATATCATGATAATATCGTGATATTTTGGAGCACAATGTTTGTTTGATTTATAAGCAATTACTCCTTATTTTTTTCATTTTTGTTGTAAATAAATGAAAAATCAATCATTTCATAATGTATTTAATGTGTTTATATTGAAAAAAATTAAAATCAAACTGCAGAAAACAAATAAGAAAATAAAATATTACTTATAATAAACTGTTCAAACTCAAATGGTTACAAACTTTCCCGTTTTGTTTGTAAATAAAGAAAAATTGATTGGCTGATTTAACTCAAAACACAAAAGTCAATTAGATTTGATTTTTCAGATTAGGGCAGGTTTTTTTTTAAGAAAATTAAATTGTCAACGTGCTTCGGCTTTAGACGTGCCCTCTGTGCGCTTAATATATCTCCAGCAGTAGAAAAAACTCTTTCGGACGGGACACTTGTTGCAGGTATACATAAGTAAGCTCTAGCAAGTTTAGCAACAAGTGGGAATTTAAATTCATTTTCTTTCCACCAAGAAAGAGGATTTTCCTGAAGAGGTATTGCTCGTGCACTTCTGTATTCATTCACCTGCTGCTCAGCAATCACATTTGGTGATTTTGGAGGCTCAATATCGGTAATGTACACATCACCTAAAAACTGTGGAGTACAGATTCCATACAATCACCACAACTAGTAGAGGAAGAATCTTCTGCTTTGACTCTCTTTTTGACAGGACTAACAGCCGGAGAATCTGAAAGTGAAGAAAGTGAGGGCAGAGGTGGCTCATTCAGGACTTCAACATCATCTAATTCAGCATCTTTGTTTTCTTTCTCTCTTTTCACTTTGATAATATTCTGTACTCTACAGACTTCTAAAACAATATCAGAGAACACCGCTGATCTCTCATTTTCTGATAAAAATGGAAGCATCTTGAATCGCGGATCCAGTGCAGAAACAATGCGTAGAGTGTGTTCAATGCGAGCATATCTTTCCTTTAAGTCTTTAAACATAATATTCTTCATACTGCGGACAGTGGGAGTATCATCAATTTGTTCACAAAGCTTGTCCAGAAGTTTATTGTGGAGTGGCAAGATAATGGACAAAGTGGGGGATTTTTCTGAACACAGGAGTGTTGTTATGTCCTTAAATGGCTTTAACAGCTGGATCACCTCCTCTGCCACAGAAAAGTCATCATCATGGAAAGACTTCAATTCAGATTCCCTTTCTTTTCCTAACTCCTTTGATTTCAAGGTAGCAAATATTGCTACCTGCATTTCAAGAAATCGTGAGATCATATCATAGGCACTGTTCCATCTTGTGCGGACATCCATTATTAATTTGTGTTGAGGTAGTGACAAAGATTCAGCTGTATTCTTCAGCAAAGCTGCTGCAATGTTGCTTCTATGAAAAAAGGCAACAATTTTTCTGATTTTGGCAAGAATATTTTCCAGTCTTTTAACCGCAAGGCATTTTTGACAAGCTAAATTTAATGTATGAGCATAACAATTAACATGAATGTTTCCAAGGAGTTCACCGGCTTTCATCATGTTAGCAGCATTATCAGACACTACTGGTGGAAATCCATAAAAAATGGGCAGATTCCATTCCCTCACAGCATTTCTCAGAACCTCTGCAACATTTTCTCCTACAATCAGGACAAATATTTTTAAAATCATTTTTTCAAATAATAAAACCAATTATAATATACATGTATACTAATTAATATTTAAAATTTATAGCAATTTTCTTAAAATAAGTAATTGATTAAGCAAATAAATAAATATAATCAAATCAAAATTTTAACATTTACAATGATGTTACCTGTATGGGATTCTGGCATCATCCTGGTTTGCAAAACAAAATTACAAATATTCCAATCTTTGTCAATATGGGTGGAAGTAATCGTAATGTAGGACTCTGTTGCTCGTGAACTCCAGCCATCAGTGGTCAATGCTACCTAATAAGGAGTGAAATATTAATTACTTCACTTAAAATATTTATGTTAGATTTTTCTAAAGCTTTTAAACATACTGGTCTATAAATCTGAAAATATTTTTCTTCACTACAAATTACGCAGTAAATACTTACTTGCTCTGCTTCACGAAGACTACTTTGAACTTTAACTTTCACATCTGAATACATTTTTGGAATGACAATTTCACTAAATGTCTTTCTGGAGGGAACCTGGTAACGATTATCCAAACAAGCTATCATATCTCTGAATTCAGGGGAATCAACCATACTGAATGGTCGAAGATCTTTGACAATAAATCTAGCAATTTTATCCGTGATTTTCTTTGCACGTTCCGTGTTTGAAGCATACTTTTTACCAAGCAAAGAAACCAAGTTTCTAGATACAGGTGTGTTTACCAAGGGCTTTTTAACCTCTAATTTTTCTGAAGTATTTTTCGTAGGATTAGGATCTTCAGCAAGCAAATTCGGATGATGTCTCCTCATGTGACTGTTGAGGTTGGTAGTTCCACCGGGGCATTTCACTTCAATTTTACATTTCGAACATACGGCTATGTTTTCAATAACTTTTCCTGTTTTCTTGTCTTTTTTTACGAGGAAGTATTTCCATACCTCAGATTTACCTCGGGTGAATTTTATTTAATCGATGTCTTCAGAAGTCGCCATTTAAACTTCCGGTAATTGTAATTTTAAAGTTTGGTCGATTAAATGATTTATTTCCGGAAAGGAGATGGGCGAACATAGCGCGCAGAAAGCCTATAGCTTCAGATATATAAAAATCATGTTCAGTTTGTGAATTTAGTATTTAGAGTAAAGTTCTCATTATTGAAATTAATGAAATTATGATAAATTAAACAAAACTTTTCCGAGGAAAATTTTCTCAGCAAAAATTTCTTCTTTTATTAAAAAATAATGTGGTATTATTGGGGTTCGAACCCTAGCAATAAAAATCCTGAGTATCATTTTCTTTCAAGACTAGCACGCTTACCACTAGACTACACAAGTCCTGATGAATAGTGGCATTTAAATCATGTTTGTGATATGACCCTTGACTTAATGGACTTCAAGTATTTCTCGAAAAGATGCGAATGTTATGTCATAAAAGTATATTTTTAAGGTATAGTGGGTCTTTGCTCCATATTTTTGGTAACCAAAAAATGTACATTTTTATGCAATCTTCGAGGATTAACTTTCAAAAAAATGGAGCGAAGACCCACTCATATCGAAAGATAGTGTTATTGTATGAGAAAATGACTCTTTTTGCCCTCTTTAGTGTGTGTATGTTATTTCATAAGCAAATAATTTTAATCTTTGTCGGATTTTTGCAAATAGTACAGATTTTGCACTGTACATAAAGTATATTTTAATGTTAGATGATATATCAAGGAAAATTTTGATATAATTGAGACCTAATTTTTCACCTTCATGTTTGTCATACTATAAGCTTTTCGCTCGGCATGTTCACCCATCTTCTTTTAAACATGTGAAAAATATCGGTATTTTGGTTCCCGTATCGCGATACGTATCGCGCGACAAAAAATCGCAATATACCGGTATACCGATAAAATCGCACATCCCTAGTCATTTTTGTAGGAATATGTGGGAAGTGCAGAACAGAACTGCTCCAAAGAATGGAAGCTACAATAGTACTATCATGGTAAATATATTGCAGTGTACATGCATGTATACTAGATACCATATAAATCACAATATATCATTGTCGAATATATTGATTTCAAAAGAAGGTAAACATTCTGTTTAATAAATTATAATATGTACTGAGAAGTATTACACCACAACACACAACAATGTTAAAACCCTTTAATTAGAAACATCCCAAACTGAAATTGGTGAGCACACTATAAATTGTCAATTATGCATGTTTGAATTACACCACTGCTGTATAAATGCTGAGTCCAGTTTTTTTAATTGTTTTTGAGCTTTACAGCTCATCCATCAAACAAATACAGACCTGTACAAGTATAAGCTAACAAGAGAGTGAAATAACAATGTACATATATACAATAAAAACTTAATTTGCCAGATCAGGTGAAGTGAGGGGATATTTAGGAATGATCTAGTCAGCTATGTTATAGTCGTCGTGATATTCTCAAAGATATAAGATCAGTATCATCAAATGATAAGCTACATTCATTGATGAAGAACAAATGATTACATTTGATTAAGCTAGGAGTGAACAGCTTAATAAGGTAAAGGAATGCAAACATAAAGCTAATTACTTTTTATATCCCCACCATGAAATGGTTGGGGCACATCTTGCCCCTTTCCTTCTGTCATTCCATAATTCTATCATTCAGTTATAGTTACTTTTCCAGACTTTCTAGCTCACTTGAGCTGAAAGTGAAAGTGGCTTTTTCTGATCACAGTTTGTCTAGCGCCATCTGTCTGTTCGTCCGAAACGTGAAATCAAACATATGCAATGACTATGTTTTTGTAACCCTAATGATTAGAAAATATTTGCTAAAATATACATGATTTTTACACCTTCATGAATTTAGCTTCATGTAAATTACACAGCACATGGTACTGTTATATTGTCTTAATTTTTTTTTTCAGGGACAAGTGCTTATGGACAGCCAAGGAGAGGATGAATTTTCAGTGACAGAAACAGCTTCCTCACAGTTTTCTTTGAATTCTGAGTGGAAGGATTCTCAGGAGAGTCCCTCAAGAAAAAGAAAAGCAGCACTGAATGAATTTTTAGCAGCAGTAGATATAAGCCCCCCCCCCCCCTCTGAGTATTGACTTTGACCTAGCTTCTGAGAGGACAAAGAATGATTACATCAAGAAAGCGAAGCAAATAATGCATGGTGTTTTACAGATTCTGGTCCCTGAACAGGAATCGAAAATAGAAAATGCTTTATATTCAATGCCAAATACAGAGAACATGTTAGAATCTGCCTCTTGTGCCTATAATAGTATTGTAAGTTGGGGAGCTCAGAGGCAGATTCTTAGTATATTAGTTCAACACTACAGCTATAATGATTTCAAAAAAAAAATATCCCAGAACTGACTCGTTATAAGTATTCTGCTGCACGTAAACATGCTGCAATATTTGGTGTTGCAACTCCTGTCCCTGACAAAAAGCAAGTCCGAGAAAAAGTTTCATCTCAGCAAGATGAGCACTTCCTAGATTTCATTATGTCCCCAGCCATTATGACAGATGCACCCTTTGGAGAATGTACATATTTAGCTAGTTCTGTGTTGTAATTATGTACCATCCAAAATTATCACTTTAATTACAGCTATCTTGTCTCCATGGCTACACCATAATATAGCAATAACCTTCAATATTTCTTTATACCGTCTGTGTCACGCACAATGTCTTAAGATGTATATTTAGCAGTATTCATTCATTTAGTTGACAGTATCAATTAAAACTTAACCATAAACTGTGTGTTTCTATGATATTTTACCATAGTAACCATATTTATTTTAAAAATAAATTGCTATAGTCTTTCTGCATAAGGCCAAGTACTTGTTTTGTTTGGGTATTTTTTTACTATTGGCATTTAGGTTTCATCACATCACACCTATCATAAATGAATACTGGGCATTTTCAGCATGTAAATTGTATGCAAAATGTATCCATGGTTAGCATCACTTTAGAGATATCCAAATAATTTTTTTTTGCAGCATAGGTAGCAACATGGTGTAATTGCAAGTGGTCAAATTGATTTTTTTAGTGTTTGTCAAGACTTGATAAAGATTGTAGAAAAAAATCTCATTTTTTTTTTTCATTTTTTTTTCATCTGTTACCATGGCAACCAAGACATTTAACAACCAAATTTTTATATATTTGTTTCAGGTATGAAGCCATGTATGAATGAGCAGAGTTTCATCAAAATTGTTGATCATGCATGCCAAAAAAAAAAACTGCTTACAATGAGTGGCTCTTAAACAGATTTTTGAAAATGCTGCTGATTTTTTTAAAAAATGGTCATTTTGGTCAGGTTAGGAACAAAAAACATAAAGTTGTTTAACTGATTTTATTTTTTATAATAGAAATCTAGCATTTGTTATTTCTTTCTATATGAAAGACTTTACCAGACTGTGTTGTGCCCCTGAAAAATGGTAGCTCAAAAATCTTTTGTTTTATTGAATTTCTGATTGTATAAAATGCAAGTTATTTTGGTTGCATTTTTGGCAACCATTTTAGTAAGATATAAAAAATTTGTATTTCATAAAAAAAATATTTAAGCATTGTTAATTTACCTTAAACTTATAAAAAGGTATTTCACAATCTTAATTGTATTTATTTTGCATTTAAAGGGGTATATTACTCAGTTTTTTTAAAGGCTTTGTTGCTTGTTACCATGGTAACAACAAAGTGATCAATAAAATTTTATAAACCGAGTTTAAGTAACTTACCCATGTGTATTTATTAATGTAATCAATAATGCTATAAATGATGATAGGATTTTTTAATAAAAAAAATTTGCACTTTCCAAAAAATTCTTGATGATTACAGACAGCTTCTCTTAAATGTAGGCGAGGAACGGTGTGTCTCTTCTCCTCAGGGTCTTCCCATTTAGCCTACTAAAATTGAGATCGTAGACCACAGGTTTCCTCGCTTGCTAAGTTGTACCCTTGTGTACCCATTTCTATATATATGAAACATTCATAAGCATAATGTCTTCCACATTGCACAAAAAAGCTCAGACGTAGCTTTTTTAATGTGGGAAATTAAATGATCCTCATTTGCAATGAAAGCAGTCTCTATTGAGTCGAAGTGTGGGCTAACGATTATTAAGAAAGCTTAGTAAGTCGTTGACATTATTATTTTGGATTATTACCTAAATGAACAAAGTGAATGAAATCTCGACCTTTTCACTAATGCACACCGAAAAAAAAATCATGCAATCTGGATAGGATACTTAACTAGAGAGTTCACGGTCGTCTCACGATCCCGTCATCGATCCATAGTCGATGGGACGTGACGCAACAATGCGATAGCGAGATGACGATTGCGCGATAATGCAGTGGTCCACGATTGCGCGATAATGCAATGGTCCATCGTCATTTTATCACTACATCGCGCTATTGAATCATTACAATGGCATTATCGCACCATCGACCCAAACGTCGATGGTGCAGTAGCGAATTATGTGGCTCTATCTGAAATCCACAGTTAAATAAAGCATTTGATTATACAAGTCTACCTTGTCAAATTATCGTTGAAGCGGATTTCAGCATAAAAATTTTACGATGGTTACAATGCAGAGTTTTATTGAAGGAAAGTCAATGTGTGAGAGACACTAGTATTACGAACACATGTACCAATAAAAAAAATCGCGCCAGATTAATAAACGTTCCATTGCCCGAATTCGTATCCTGCAGTAGCAAAATATCTGCATTACACGGCTAATTATTAGTCTATGATTTAAAAAAAAATACTAAAAGTCGAGAGAATTTGAGTGTTAAGTAACTTAACGTTTTGTTGAACGCTGATTTTGCATCACGCATACGAGTATATACCCCAACGCATTCCGAATGCGAGCGTTCAATATCGAACACGCTGTTGTACACAAAATATGTCGTCTGCCGGTCTAGTCAACCTCCTCAACGGCAATATTTATGATGGGTATTGGCAGCTAGGGAAGATGTGACTATTTCAACAAAAAATTTTTAATAATTACTAATTTAGTTCAAATGAGCCTCAATAAAAATTCAATAGCCAAATCATAACGCTTGGTTGGGTCACTGGAATGGTGTAATATTGTACATTTCAAGATCAGGCTCGAATAATGTCCACTACTTTTGTAAATACCGATTTAGAAAGATTTTCATAAATTTCAATTATTTCATTTAAATGATGTATGAGAAAATGTTTTACCTATATAAGAAAGGAGTTATTGAATTTACATTAGTGATATGCACTCGTTTGCTCGCAACCTCCTGCATTTGACAGCCAACTCATGCCAATATTCACTAACAGGCCAATAAGTTCATTAACCCTTTATTAACTTATAGTTGGATTGTCAGTGAGGAAGCATAACGCACTATCAGTTCTCACATGACACATTCCTTTGTGTTTTGATTTAAATTTCATACAGATTTTTCTTTCGTGAAAATAGCATTATGATGCTTACATCAACGTCTACAGTCGCTTTCGGAGCTAGAAACCACACAGAGTATTCCAGTTTTCATTTTTTTTATATGAAAAAATCACAAGTACCTTTATTTGTTTTTTTAGTGCAGTTTAAATCGTTAGTGTAATAAAGTATATGTATTAAAATTGTTTGTTTGTTTATTGTTTAACGTCCCTCTCGAGAGTTCTTCACTCATATGGAAACGCCACCACTTGCCGACGGAGAGCTGCAAATTTTGACCTATACTCGGCTTTTTCGTGCCTGCACCTACTGCGACACGGGATCTGGTTTATTCGGTCTCATCCGAAGGACCGGTCTCCACGTCCCACAGTGGAATTCGAATCCGCGACGTAAGGACTCTTACTTCGCGAGTCTTCATTTATATATGAGTATATTTTGATTTAAACTAACAAAATTCCTATTACCCACCTTCAACTTAATTCAATCGGATAAAAAACATTTTGTGTCAGTTTTTGTTGATTATTCCGTTTTTCTGGTGAGTTGTTTTGGATTAATTCCACATTTCAACATTACAAATGAAATCCCACGATGGCTTTACTTTAAAAACTATCATTGATCTTACTAGAAGAGAAGCCACATGGGTATTAGAGCATTATAAACTTATAAATTATTTTTCCTTCGGGATTAAAGATTTGAAACTGAAAGTGGGGGAAAATCCCTAATATAACTATGATTATCTTAAAGGTAACTTAAATTTGATTTTGTAATTAGAGAAACATTTGACGATGCTCTAGAACAAATGGCGGAGGGACATTATTATCTCATCGGTGATTAACTCCATAAAAGGAACAAAGTGAAAATTTGTGAAAAAACAAGAGCATTAGACATACATTATGAAAAATAAAAGAAGTTCAATTGCCATGGGTTTGTTTTAGAATAAGATGATAAATGCTATGACGCATGTAATCCTGAACGTGGTATAAAAATCCGATGCTTAGTGCCTGATTATGTGCTAGGTGTCGGAAATTGCCCAAATCGACCGAAAATTTGCAGACACGGTCAGCAGTTGGATGTTACATCAATAACATTAGTTCAGCAATAATTAGGATTCAAGCCCTTTTTTGGTGAGAACACTGTTTTTTAAAGAAGAGGCACACCCTTTTGTAAATAAATATGGGATACTCTTGGTGGATATATACGTGTATGAGCTGAAAGCAATTCAAAACCGTATGATTTTCAAAAACTGACTCCAAGACACCTAAAATAAAATTATTAAATGTATCCAAATCATTTTATAAAATATTATATGTAGGTATACTGCTTCATTTACACGTAGGCCGGCAGAGGGAAGGAAGGGTTCGTGAAAAGTAAAAATATTTACCATAAAGTATAACCTTTTCAGGCATTGCTGACAATTACATTATTAAATTTCCTTTACTTATTCTTTTTATAGACACAAAGATAATAGTACTGTCCTTTATGTGTCTTTGGAGGTCGTCGACATCGCAACAACACTAAATTCAATCGATAACTGCATGGGTAACTCGAGGAATGATTTGTTTTTCTAACAAAACAATGTGGAATATGAAGACAGAAAATAAGTTAAAAACAAAAAAAATTAAATTCTGTAAATTCACACAGATTAAAAAGTCATGAAGACTTTGTCGTTGTTTTCAACTTCTTAGTCATTGATTGATTGTAGACCTACATATAGTTACAGGGTATAGTGTTTTTCATTTATAAATAAAATTCCCCTTTTTGACCTGCTGGAAATTAATTGAAACGGAATCGATTTTTGGATATATAAACAAGTAGGCAGGTTGAATACAAACGCTGACACCTCAATAATAGGTGTGTTACACATTTAAAAAAAAAAACGGTATCACGCATTATTTTAACACGTACATGTAAAACATCCACCATTTTGTCTAATAAAAGAATACATGTATTAAAGTAATAGGAAGTGCCAGTGCAATAATTTTAATTTCGAAAAAGATTTATTCTAAGTCAAAATTGTTTAAGAATACTCTTCACACTGTTCACTTATCTCTGTGGTATTTTTTAAGGAGGGATTCTTGTCTGGTTTCTGACTAGATGAAATATTCAAAGTATATTTTCTTTTATGGTTTATATATTTAGATGTAAGAGATTTAAAAGATCATATTTTTCTTTCCTCATCATAATTGTACATCTTTAAATAAAAATGGTAAACTGAGTTTGAAATCTAGCAGGGACTATATTTTTGGCGGAATGGTGGCGTATGAAAATATCTTCTTTTCTGCCTCTCAAAATAATTATAGAACAATGAATTTAGTTATAATTTTACACAATGAGATACTTGGAAAAATTTTTAAATGTAAGTTAAATTAATAATAAGGGACTAAAGTTTTAAAATATATCAAATAAATATGATTTCCAAACTACAATTATGTTAGCTTTTAAAAACTTCCAATCTAAGTTCAGATTTGAGCCAAAAATCTGTAAAAAGTGTTTTTTCTCTCTTAGTAAACGATCAAAACTTTTTGTTTTTAAATCATTTTGTATCTTTATGTGACAACTTTACTATATGTGAAAATAAGAAAAATTTAAATATAGGAAGCATACAAAAATAACTAAAATATCTTTAGGTTTTAAGTAAAATAGAGAAAATTCGGATTAGTCAATATCCATTTTAGTTAAATTATTTATGTCAATTTGGTAATATCATCTTATAGACCCCATATGGTAATATCTCTTTATGCAAAAAGAAAAACATTTAATTTATTGAAATAGAAGTAGGCATCGCATGATTGGCAACAGTAATTTGTTATTCTTAATGTCCAGGGAAAAGGTACTGACCTTGACCTGACCTTGCCTCTAATATTAAACGGTCAAATTTAATCTAACTGATACCATCACTTAGTGATATTGTCTTCTTGATTCTGTAAAAATTTCACTGATTTTTAAATATAAGAAATAAGTGATTTTATGAGAAGAATCCCTCCTTAAGTAATACTTAATTGTTTTTGAAAATTTCTCCTTTGGGTAAATACCAGGTATCCCATGCTGAAAATTACAAAGATAAGCTCACTAATTACACCTTTATACAATAGAAGATTGGAAAAAAAGAACTTTCAGAATGCACCAGAGCCTATTAAGGTATGTCACTCGTCAGCCTTTTAGAAAATTTCAGTCAGAACCTCTTACTTAAAAACTATTTATTACAATTCAATCTTTATAACATATTTAAATTAAACAATGTAAAATGTTCAACATTCAATTAAAAAACTGCTCAAAAATTCACAAAGAAGCAAGATTTATAAGGGACTATTTCTTGTGGCGGAAGGATATTTAGCAGAAAATTCTGCAAATCTACACATTTATTAAATTTAATATCTTGGAACTTTAGCCTCACATACTTTTACTCAGAGAATATTTTCCGTTATGATATGCCTGGAATATTAAACATAGGTCTCAATTTATATTTTTATAACAAAATTTACACCTTCGCTCAACAAACATTGCCAAGAAATGAAGATATATTGAGGAAGTCGAGATAAAATTTACACAGTTTTTTGCCTGAAAATCGCATATTTTGACCAATATTTCAAAATTTACATCACTGACCCCAACTTTTTCTTTCATTATTTTAAACTACTCGATACTTTTGACCGATCAGCACTTAAGTCGTAAAAAGTTTGATACAAGAAAATATTCTATTGCCTATTTAGATTTTCAATACCCCAAATATGATACTTTTTTAGTGCAAAAAGGTCACACAATAATTTACGCGCATTAATTTGCATGATTTGTTCAATGATAAATATTATTCATACTATTTTACGTAAAATAAGATTATGTTTATTGCCATGGTTACATCTTATAAAATATGATAACGGTTAAAGTGATTAACCAAAGAGTTACAATTTAAGTGCAAAAAGGTCAACTTAATTGTACCGTAGCTCAGTTAGATGCACACTGACCCCCCACTTTCTCTGCGATTTTGAGTCATACTATATGAGTACTTATCCAAAATATACTTCTCAAAAAATCCTTGATATAACAAATTTCACGAGTGACATACCTTAATGGTATCGATTATTTCAATTCGATATGCTTTCTCTTTAGGGTCTTTTATACCAGAAATGCACATGCTTAAAAGGTAGATAACTAAATTAAATACATAAGCTTCTTGAAAAAAAAAATTAAATAGTCTTTGAAAAAGCAAGAACTTAAAACTATGAAAGTGTGGCACCAGGTGCATTCGAACTACGGCTCTAAAAAGAGAACCCACAATGTTAATATTATTTGAGCTATTCTGGATATGAAAACCAAAAAATCCTATCTTATCTGAAGCTATCAATATATCATAATCTAATTTAGGACAGGCCTGGACTGAAGGACTTTTAGACCAAAATTATGCAAAAAATCGGTGCTTTAACGGAGAAAATGTTTTGGGTTAATTTCAAAATAATACATTTTATGGTTCAAAGTGCAAATTTGAAAAATTTAGACATACAACTCCGCGCACTTTTTAAGCTCCTGTGGTTTTTCGCACAAGTTAAGGTCACATTCTTCTTGTAATAAAATTTACATTATAGAACTTCAGTACGACGACACAACCCTAAGATATTACTTATCTCATGTCAAGGGAACATGTCTTTTAAAATTATTATCTAAGTTTTCATAGATGATGTTTTAAAGGGGAGTTTATCAAGGAATGGTACTATGAAACAACTTTATGATTCTATCGTAGGTATAATTGAGCTTTCGATGAAATTTTTAATTAACTTCTTAAAGGTAATTATTTTTCGAAGTATTTTGCTCAATAACCAAATTCGTCTTGGTTTTGTCGAAATGTACCGCCGAAAAGGGACAACGCTGCAGAAAGAAACCAAGCCAAATGCAGGTGTCGTAAAAGTATTTTAGTTGATGTTCACGTCAAAACATGGCTGACGCAAAATAATTCCAGAATCTCCCTTCCCGATTCGGGCATTTTTGTATGAGACATCTACAGCTGATTTTTTTTATGAGATAAAAAACGATATATAAACGTCATGTATTGACCAGATTCATTAAAATTTAGGGCGTGCCGATTACTCGTATTTATATACTGTATTTGTGGGGAGAGGGATTAGGTCCTGCACTTGATTTTCAAGCACCTGCTCGACTTCTACCGAAACAAACTTGCGTGCCTTGCTGGATGGCGATGTGAGTTTTGGTACTAAATTTTTTTTATAAAGAATTGTTTTGCAAGATCTAAAAAGGAAACCTCTCAAAGGTTTGTTTTAAATTAAGACCTCTTATTCAAATCTGTACATATTTGGTAAGAATATATAATAAAATTTAATACTATAGTGCAACCTGCAGTAAATCCAAATTTTATATTTAAAAATATTATAGTCTAAGATTTAAGGTTTCATTTTGTGTGTTTAGAGAGAAATAATGGTATGTTTTGACCGTCTTTACTGTTCGTTTGTGTTTAATGAAGCATAGAAAATTAGTCCGGATTTCCTCTAAAAAAATCTATCTTGACCACGCAGCGGGCTGATTTCGATGTAACGGGTTGAGTGAAATGCAGGAAAATTAGAAGGCACCATCATAAATACATTGCAATTGCAATCGTTAACACAATTTCCTCGTAAACAAGTTTAAAATCCATAAATGTAAAGAAATTAGACCAAAGCCAGAGCAAATAAAAATTCTGAATATGCGTGAATTTGGAACACAGTGGTAATAGATAAAGAAGTCTGCAGAGAAAATTCTAATGAAACAGAAAACACTGTTGTATTTAAATATGTATTCAATGCTCTTTTTACCCCTCCCCCCCCCCCCTCCCTCTCCTACATGTATCTATTGTCAAAGGCCCCTTTTTTTAGCCGTGTTTTAAAATTTTTTAAGCAAACTTATTTTACACAGTTTATTATCCTTATGTGAAACTGTATGCATTAATTTTAAAATTGAAACAAAAAACATCAACAGTTCAAAGCCCAAGATCATTACATGCAGTTCAAATTTTTGCAATATATTTTTTTTTTAGAAATCCGTGTTCACCCCGAACAAGCCTGTCATGGAGTGTCACCAGAATTTGTTCTAATTTGAAACGGATTTACATGAAATTTGCTTTATTAAATAAAATGCTCATTAGAGATCAGGAAAATAGTGTTATAATGGCAAGCAAGAATTTAAATTTTAATTGCAGGTGTAGTAACAGTATTTCAATTGAGGTTCACGTCAAAACACAAAAAATATTTCCTGACCCCCCCCCCTTTCCCGATTAGGGCATTTTTGCACGAGAAAAGAGCTGATTTTTTTTTATGAGATGAAAAACGATACGTTAACTTCCTGTATTGACCAGATTCATTAAATTTAGGTTGTGCTGATTTTTTTATATACTGTATTTAAGGGGGGAGTGATTAGGTCCAGCACTTGATTTTCAAGCACCTGCTCGACTTCTACCGACACAAACTTTAGTCTTGCTGGATGGCTATGTGTTTTTTTTTTTTTTTGGTACTAAAATCTTTATAAAGAATTTTTTACAAGCTCTGAAAAGGAAACCTCTCAAAAGTTTGTTTTATATCAAGAACATCTATTCAAAGTTGTACATTTTTGGTAAGAATATGTAGCAAAATTTAATACTGTTGTGTAACCGAAGGGTAGGATAATGAGGTATTGTTTATCTTTTAAAGTAGTGAATTATATTTACGGTTTGAAACTTTGCAGTGGGGACGAATCTCGCATGATGCTAGATTTCAGAAAGTAACTCTGAAAATACCAGCTTTTTAACATAGAAAGCAGTCAAACAAATGAGAAATACTGTTACCATCTTGCGCTAGGGAATCATGTTAATGTACAGAAAAAATAAGTTACAGGAGCTGTACTGTGTCTACGCAAGGCAAAAAAAATCATCGATAGTCAAGAGAGAAACTTCAAGAACTTGGCATTGGAGGAAATGCGATTCATTGCCAGAGTTGAAGAAAGGATTGTAAACTGAAACATGACATCTTTAATTAAGTGAAACAATAATTAAGTGAAACAATAATTCCATCAGAGTTAAGAAAGATTAAAGTGAAAAACTACATGTACGTTTCTGTAAAAAGGTATTGCTTTCAAAAGAACTTATACAAAGACGGCTGCAATTGGCAAGAAACCACAAGAACATTTGGGAATTGTTATAATTTATCAGCCAAGAGTACCAGTTATTATCTGTGAATTATGTTTTAGTTAGTGAAATAAAAATAAGATATACAATCACTTTTAAAATATATTTTGTTGTCTTGTTAAACACTATCGCATTGTAACATTGTGAAGTTAATTTGTGCGAAAAACCATGTGAGTTTAAAACTTTTAAACTAAAAGGATATTCATAAAAATTTCTAAATAATAAAGTTTTAGCTTTAAAGTAATGAACTAATGGCGTGAAAGCGTGTATTTTTGTGGAAAAAAGTGGACGAATTACCGAAAAGTGGAAGGATGGACAGGTCTGCATTTTGGTAAAACGGATCTCATGTAAAATATAAATTGTAGGACGAAGTTTGATAAATTTACTCTTTGCAAGATTACAAGAATTTATTGTATATTGAAAAAAAATTCTAATTCATAAATTGTTGTCACATTCTTAATGACGTCATACATAACGCCCTCTCTGTTGATATGTTTCAAACATTTTGCATAGAAACAGCATCAAGGATTAAATGTACAACGTGACATTTGTTCTTTTTTCTTGGAGGATTCTTTCACTTGGTTTTATTTAAAATAGGGAAAACTTCATCATCAGTATCCCGATCAACCACGTTTGAGGTTAAGTAACGTGCATATGGTCGGATATAATTGTTGAAGTAAATTTCTGATGGATGGAATGGAGTTTGGAGTTAATGCTTAGTATCCCTGCATAAATATCCGATTATTTTAGTTGTATTATTTCTATATAGAAAGATTGATTTGATTTTTTCACACATAAACATATACCACGGGACCAAATAGAATGTGTTGGAAATATTCCTGCGAAGCAATTGGCCATCAACAAAGAGACTCCGCCCCGCGAGATTTGAGATATCTGTCTCCAGTGTCCGCACTCGTCGGAACTTGTCGCAAACGCCAATTGTCAACCGTTTTTAACAATGTAATCCGGGAATATTAATTTCACTGATGATCTGTTAATGAGAAGAAATTTTCGTCATATCCGTGAAGACGTGGGTTTGAACTAAGTACGCGATAATTTGTGTTCTCGATCATTCTCAACTAAATTCGGCTATAAAAGACAAGGATCGCATTAGATCCCCCTAGAATAACAGAAAGAGGCTTAAAAGAACACTCAGACATGAATGCTTTACATCTAATGTGTTTGGTGGTACTGTCTCTGACTTTACTCGGAAATTATATCTGCTCTTCGGAACCACAGCAGTATTATGGGGACGGTGACGAATTTGCCGAACCAACTGAAGAACAGGTATATTACATAAACATTTCAAAAATTATGAAACAACTCATTCAAACAATGTTTTCTTTCTCTGCTTTACTGGAGAATTTTAGTCAGTTCGATCCACTGAAACTTAAATTTAAGTCATGCAATTTATTTCAGATTATTTGGTGCTACTTTATTCTTGGAAATTCAATTACACGGTATTAATTAAATATAAAATAACTCATTCCAACAATGTTTTTCCCTGCCGTAATTCTGATACTGAACAAACGTAGTCATTATTATTGTCCAGTTTGATCTCTTTAGTATGCAATTTATTTCAGTTTACTTTGTGTTACTTTATTCTTGGAAATTCAATTACACAGTATTTATTAAATATACAATATCTCATTCCAACAATGTTCTTTCTCCCCTCCTTAATTTTAATATTTTGAACATATTCTCCAGTTCGATTTCTGTAATAATTATTTTAAAAATATTATTTGGTGTTACTTCATCTTTTGAAAATCATTTAATTAAGAAATAAGATATCATATTTTAAACTCTTATCGAGATATAAATACGGGTTGGTCATGTGATCAAATCAATTAAAGCCCGAAGAGACTTTATGGTAGATCACATGCCAACCCGTATCTATATCTCAATTAAAATTTTAAAATGAAACCTCAATACGTGTGTATATATTTGAGACTGCTTTACAACGTATATTAAGTACAAAAGTTTTAAACCCATAAAATGATTTAATTTTTTCAAACCTCAACGGTATAAATGATTGTCTTGAACTCGTCTACCACTTATGAAACACTGTGAATCACGTCAATCGTTTATGGCTGAACAATGAAGTTAAGGACACGAAATAACCCTTTTTTTTCCTTTTTTTTTAACACAGAATTAATTACGCCTTGCAGTGATTTTTTGGGGCCAATTTGGGGCCGAAATTCGGCAACAGTCCCAATTGAAAATATGTCTGTATTTTCCCAAAATGTAGTGGAAGCTTTCCCAAAGAAAAACTTACAAAATATTTGATTAAATTCAGTTTGTTTATTGCATGTTTTTCAGTGAAGTTCAAGCAGGTTTTGCTGTTCAGCCATGTTGGATTTCTTCATGATTAGATAATTCATACCACTATTGTTCATGATGCAAGTAATTAGATAATTCATACTAAGAATAGTCTTGATTTGTTATAACAATTGTTTGTTAAAGTAATACAAAGACAAAAAACAAAGCTTTTTGACAATGCTTTTTAAGTGACTGGGTTTTCTGGGAGATTCCCAATTTAGCCTAATTGACGCTGAAATTCCCAATTCTGAGGGCCCCAGCCCCCAGTCCCAAAGTACTGGAAAAAAAAACACTGCCTTGCTAAGATAGTGTTAAATAAAGGAAAACATTTGCAAATGTAAATATAAAGTATTCATTTGCTTTTTCCTTAAAAGAAGGAATCAGTATATTGTTTAAATAAAAATTTGATGGATTTTTTGGTATTTTAACTTTGCCATGAAAAATTAAAAACGGTCAGGTTTCTCCTGACACAACGATCTTTATATCTTTCCAGGAGTTTCCTGCCTTTCAATTGTGAAATTCCGAGAGATTCAATGATGTATTTGCATTTACGTTTTGTCGACATATTTATAAATGTCCCTCAGCCCATACTTAGACAAAACATAACGGCTGTGTATCTTGTAGTTTTGACAAAACAATCACCGCCACGCGTCAGTTTTATCAATGGAATTTTTTTTTCGACTAATCTAAAACTACTGGACGGTGACTTAAATCTCCGGTATTACAAGAAGCGTGTTACATATTTTCAGAAATCCGTCTGAAATTTGTTCCTATGAGGCAATAACGCATAACTTGTCTCAATTTTTTAGCCCTAGTATAAACCCTATACGCAGACTTTATGTATTTTATATATTGCTGCAAATTTAATTTCTTGAAAGCAAATTCCAAGTTATGTGTGGCACATACATGTATTGCCTTTCTCATTCTCACTTATTATTATTCCCGTGAGTTTCCACTATGGCGTTTGGAATTTTCCAAATTTCTCTGACGGGACATTTTTACGGAATATACATAATGTCAAATTGGAGTATAAGAATGTCAAAAGTTTCTACTTCCATTTTTACGGAGGATCGAATCGTAAAAAGTAAAACTTTCATGTAATTAACAGATTTCTGTCGATTGACATTCGGGGATGACTTTTTCATTGTCCAGAAATCCATATGATCCCATCTTAAAAAACAATTCACTGTAATTATTTCTTTCTTTTAAAATTATTTCTATCGATTCTTTAAACGCCAAGCACCTTACTGAACTTTATAATATACTTTTTATGTCGTTTTATTATTATTTTTTTTTTTAATTAGATAAGAATTATTTGTAACATTTTGCGTATTCTGGAGCATGATACTGTAATCACAAGCGCACCTCTTGTTTTCATACTGTAAATAACTGAACTACCCTTTTTTTCCCGACCCTATATGACAATGGCGCTACTGTGAGAAAATGTTCGTTAATCGACGCATAAAGCTTCTATTTGACATCTGCTCTATAAACATGGCCTTAATATTTAAATCTGTCAAAAAGTGAGCGACATTCTCCAAACATTAGGTTCATTAAATTGACCTTTGGACTAATTTCCTTCAGAGGTTCTAACAAATGTATTTCTCTACTTGTGGTGATTCTAAGGGATTTGACCTTATTGAATTTACAGTCGTACATCCACGCAACGGTTCCTAAATTTCTTTACAAATATCATGTCAGTTTAATATTTTTTCTCATTCTTTCCTGCAAAGTGACTTGAATTGTTATACACGTACTTTCAGCATGGGGACTACAATGTACAATTAAGTCAATTAAAAATGCACCCAATACAGTCATACAGAATTGTTCTGAATTAATAATGACCTGGATCACGCAGGAAATCTAGTGGGTTCAGCATTTATAACCAGTGGGAGTAAATAAGTATTTATCGCGAAATTGTCTTCGATGTATTAAACTGCATGAGTTGAATCCGTTAGGAGTTGCTAATTTTATCGGCTCGACAATTCTCAAATATTTTGTAATTAGGCGATGTTATTTCTTATTTATTTTTTGTTGTTGTTAAAGTGCAAAATACATGTACCTTACTAACAATCCATTAATTTCAACTAAAGTGGGTGTTGCAGTCCTTCTGTTATTTTCCCTAAAGTTGTAGCAGTTTAAAACAAAAATTTCAAGTAACAGAAAACGGTCTTAAATTTTTTTCAGATACAACGGTATATACAGCACAATGTAGAACAATATTTAGAAACTGCATATCGACTACCAAATTGCCATTAAATGAAGTGTAAATTAGCCATATAGCAAAATAAGTATCGTTTTCTGTTTTTCAAATAGGGAATCCCCATTGTTCTGAAAATTGCCTCCTTGAAAGAGAATGAATTTGATATACGCATAAAGAGACAGGATTTTTCTTCAAAACTGAAATTTCCGATTTTTGTTTCAAAGAGGCATATTTTTGAAAATCACAAAAATCGAATAAAAATTATTATCCACCCGAAATGGAAAATGTGCACATAAAATAGCACTAAATACTTCAGTATCGGAGCTGGTCTGGTGGTAAAGCGTGCGGACTCTTAGTAAAAATTCTTTTACTCGAGATTGGGTTCGAATCCTGGAATGGCTGGTACATACATATTTTTTTCTTAAATAATGGAAGTACAATGTAACATCTCTCTTGAGACAGAAAGAGAGAGGGAGAGAATGTCAGGAAGTTAATGGGTAATATTTTAAATGCACGCAGAATTAAATTGTTTTCCTTGATATTGTGATCTAAATCAAATAAGACATACATTTAGTGGCGATGTCTTAAAAAATAAAGTACTTTCATTTTAAATAATTTAATTTTTTCATACTCATTTCGTTTCATTATTGTTTTGTTAATTAGTTGATCAGATTTTACTTGAAACAATTAAATTGAAATGACTCAATGGAATTTTTTGGATATTGCATCAACAGCGTGATTATTGGACACATTTTTATATACGTATTAAAAAAAATTAACGCATGCTGTCTACAGCACATCTTTCAAAATGATTTGCGAGATGCACTTGCCATTAATTGTGCTTTTTATCGTTCTAACTTATGGCGACAGTGACCATAGATGTGAAAAAACTTATCATCTCGCCAGTCTATAGGATAGTATTTATTTAAAGTCGGATAAATCAACAAGATAGGAAAAACTATGCATGAAATAATTGTAAAATGTGAAATGTTTCGTTATAACAAGCTGGACATACCCGCCGTATAAATAAAGTCATCTACCTAGTATTATCGATCTATATTTAGACATAACTCTTCAGGCGTTGTGGGTATTTAAATGTCCTTCTCGATACAAGGAATAATCGCGAGTTTCTGCAACACCCTCTTTGTTTAGTCTTTTTTTTTTTTTTAGAATACATGTAAATGTTAAAGATGCTAACATTTTCCACTAGAAACAAAGACTATCCATCCTGAAAAAAGTCTTGAAAAATATCTTGTTTTACATATTGTTCTTATCGTAAAGAATTTTTTTTTTGGCTTTATGAAAGTGTCATTACAATTTCATTGTTATGACAATAGGAATAAAGACACCTCGAAATACCTTTACAATTCGAAAACACAGGAATCGTTTCGTTTTGCGTGAAGGAATTGACAAATATGTTTAAAAAGAGAGACAATATGAATTAAAATTGGGGGCAAACGTCGTTTTACAGAAAGGGCTGAACGATTTGGACGAGTAAGTTCTATCAATATTATAATTAAACACATAATATAAAAAAGTAGTAATCTCATGTGTCAAGAATTGTCGAAAAATGAAGAAATTAGTGTACCGCAAAAATCCAATAGGATATGATCCTTGGTAAAAAATGAGAAAAAAGATTAACATTTTTTTTTTCAAATTATTTTTATTTTAATACAATTGGAAAGTAATGCAAATTCCACGAAGTGGAAAACTAACTACGCTCGACATCTTTACGTTTGGTATTTTCAAATAAAATGAAGATTGTGCATCAAAAGCAAACTCATGCAAAGAATTGGAACTTTAACCTTCATCGGGCTTGTAAAATTTCGAAATGGCACAGATATATATTCAACGTGAAATCACAGTAAATTAAAATATATTCATTACAAGATTGATTAATCAGCATGTTAAATAGTTCATTCTATTGTTAGACTGGGAAGTGATGAAAATTAGTCAGAAGTTGAAACCAACTTAAATCTAAATCTAATCAAATGGCGTACATAGGCGGAGGGTAATAAATTCTCGCGGGTAATTATCAAACATGGCCTTCATCAATACCCTGCTGAGGAAAATTCACCACATCCTAAAACATAATTACTAATATCAATATCAAAGCCCAAGCTCTGTCATTTGGAAGTGTTTTACCCTAAAATGACAATTTGTTCAATCACAGTTGCAAGACACGAAGGAATGGAATTAATTTTGATCAATTAAACTGATACGAATTTCTGAAATCAGTTTAAATTTCAATACGACAGTTTCCACATGTTATTTTTGTACATTTTTTTATTTACATTTCACGAAGCATTAAATTAGTTTTTTTTTAGATGTTCACAATCACAAAAATTCGTATAAAAATCAATTATTAACATTTTACATCCCTCTTTAATTTCCAGCGAATGATGATAAATGATCAATTCAAAAGACAGCTATTGAAAAATTTGAACCAACTCCGAGACAACGGAAAGTTGAAAAGACTAATGGCTCAAAAAAGATTTTCTACTGACAGACAAACAAGAGGTGAGAACGATAATATTTTTTTTGTCACCGTTTTTGTAAGATAATACTGACTTGTTATAGAATTAATAAAATGATAGGAAATGGTGGTGTACCCGATAACAATATAACTTGAATTGTCAAGGTCAGTATACATTTTTTCTATTAACATTTACCGTTTCTTCTATTAGGTGGTGTAGCATTGTGTTTGTGGAAAGTGTGTCCGGCTGGTCCATGGCTTGTACAGAAGTAAAATCACCAAGACCGTACCAAATCCAAATCCAGTCTGTACAGAGTGCCGCCTCATTAATATTTAACTGTTCCATTTCCATTGTCAACAATAAACTATACGATGTTGCACAATTAATACAATAGTTGTATATAGCGTTTTTGACATTGAAGAAATAGGTAAAGCTAGATTTCATGTCATAAATGAGTAAACAAGTGATTGTTTGAAGAAACTTCTTAATGACGCTGAGTTTATATCCTGCCTGGGCTTTTTTTTCTGTCTTACTGATTTGGTGCTGAAAAGTATGTTTACTAACAAATATTACATGCATGTACTAATAAAAATAAATAGTCCTACAAATAAATTTTTCTGCCAGTTGCGATTGTGCAAAACATCCACAGCTGTTAACACCAGGTACTTACATATTGATGGTTTGAGTTATGAGAAATACACGTGTTACTTAGAATGGGCAACTTCGTGAAAACAGTTCAAAAGCTAAGGATTTCGAGATTCAATTAAGCGTTTACAATAAATATCACGTTATTTTAATATTTGCTACTAAACTGATAATGTTATGAAAATGGATCTCCTTTTGTACTCCTCTAACTGTTTATAAAGAATAAATATGTAAAGTGGGAAAATCGTGGACCATAATGAAGAAACTTGGGAGATTAGATTTCTGTATAGAAACACTGGTATAATTATGAAAATTGTAATATTTCTTTCCTTCATTTGGTTCTATATTTTGCTGTATCCTTAATTGAGATTTGTTCTTCTGTATGGAACGCCATTGCTGCCTTCTGTTATTTGTTTCATGATAAGATTGTTCTTTTTCATAATATGCTGTGGTTATTAATTGTTAAAATGGTGCTTTTTTAAAGCATGCTCTGTTTAATTTTAGTAAAGATGGTGGTTTTTAATTATTTACCGTTATCTTTATGATTAGATGGTACTTTTTTACATAAGGAAGTCGTTGCCTTCCATACTTTTTTTCTAAAATGACGAAAAGTTGATGCTGCTGTTGAGTTAAACTACAGTTGAACTTCATTACATCGATATTAAGAAAATAATAATATATTGAATGAGCCCTGAACACCGTTTTGAAAGTTTAAATTTTTTTTCAGAGTTCTTTTTATTGTACACGAAGAGATTAATAACTCGGAGTTTGTAATAAAAACATATTTATTTTAGAAATGGTAGGGTGCCCCTTTCTGACCTTGAAAGTTACTTTTAAAGAGACACAATGTAGTGGTTATACAAACACTTCGTTTATATCCGTACCATAAATCGAAATATTAATTAAAATTATAAGTTTTGACAAACTAGAGCTCAATTGCACTGTAAAGCAAAGAAATAGTGTAATGTACTGCATACTCATACGTATCTTAGTTTACTGAAAATGTATTATATGTAGTGTGTACGATATTTTGCGGAAATTCCTTTATAGTGAATTATCAAATTTGCGTTTGACTAGGAACAAGATGAACATGTAAATGTTATAACAATCATCCTTTCTGTCTGTCTGTTTCTCTCAACAAAATCTGTTTCGGGATACATGTATACCATAGTTTTTCATAAAGGAGGTTAAATGATGTAATTGTGAAGATAACGAACAGTGATAAATCCAGTAAACAATACATATCTGTGAACAGGGCAGAAACACAGATCCCTGCAATCACAAGAGGTGGGATTAGGTGCCTTGGATGAGTAAGAATCCTCGGTTACTCGGCTGCACCAATAAGTTGATTATACATGTACAAGGATATCAACAGTCTCGGATAAAGTTAGCATTTGGTAAATTCTATGGTCGATACAATTACCTTGTTAGCAACTACAATCTATCGTTAAGTCGAACGTTGACCGACGTTATTCAATCAAATTGTTCGGCTTATATTTTCACACTGAATTTTTTACGGATTTTCCGTTTGTCCATGAGCACACGGCGGGTGTGACCGGTCGACAGGGGATGCTTGCTCCTCCATGTTACCAGATCCCACATCTGATATTTTTGGGGGTCCGTAATTGCTCTACTCCCAATTTATATTGTTCCAATGGACTTTTGAGCTTGATTACCGCTTGTTATCTTTATATTTCATAACCTAAAAAAAAAAGAAAGAAAAAAAAGCAATAATGCTTGGACAGTGTTAAATGAACAAACTCCTGAAACAGCCGAGTATAAAAATTTGGGTACAAACTTGTTGTCAGGAGTTACTTGAGCACAACCAATCGGCAATCAACGGCTGACTCCTCTACGCTCCATACAAACCTCGGGTGTGATTGGTTGAGGAATATGCGTCAAATCGATGCATTTCTCCGCCGGAACTGCTTTTTAACTAATTTCATATTTCTTACTGCATAAAGTTCATCAAAAGAGTTATCTTGCTACCTTATCCAAATCTTCCCTGTAAATTAGTTTTGCTTACAACATTCTGTTAGTAGTCTTTGAAAGCAGAAACATAGTGTTGGGCGTGCCACAAAGTAATTCTGTATAGAATTGTCGCCCGCGTGGCGCAGTGGCTAGAGCGTTTGGTCTACACTCGCGAAGTAAGGAGTGAGAATCCTTACGTCGCGGGTTCGACTCCCATAGTGGGACATGAAGAACGGCCCTCGGATGAGACCGTATAAACCGAGGTCCCGTGTCGCAGTAGGCGTTGGCACGAAAAGGATTCCTCACTGCTCAATGGCCCTGAGTGCCGAGTATAGATCCAAAATTTGCAGCCCTCCACCGGCAAGTGGTGGCTTCTCCATGGGCCGACTTCATTTGTTACAGATCAGCGTACGCCGAATTGTGCCGGTCATATGACCGGCGTAAAACGGCTAAGTGGCAAATGAAGTAAACCGGCTAAAACAAACAATAATTATACTAAATAATAATCAATTAATTATAATCTATCACTTTTTACATTATGTCTTAGCGAAAAAAGGGTTGAATAATTCAAAATTCAATGTAATAAAAAAATCACGGACCTCATGAAAAATTTTAATTTCGAAAATAACAACAGATTTTAAATATATGAATGGAAATTTGTTCATAAAATGCAAACAATTAAAGAAAATGCCGAATTGGTAAAACGTATCTGCATTTTAACAGTTGTTGATCTTCCCACCATATTTCTAAGACCGGTGAATCCGTCGCCGGTCATTTCAAACCGGCGAGATCGGCGTACGCCGGCGAACCTTCCCCGTTCAAATGAAGTAACAAGCAAGGTTACCAAAGGTCAAGCGGCGCATTCTGCGGTTTGACAAATGAAGTACCACCCATATGAGTGAACGTTAAAAAACCCCCAAGTAATTCGGATTTCAAAGGAATAATATTTGGAAGAATTTCGGATTGGATCACATGATTGTGTTAGCAAAATGGTAAAACATCATGTGTGCGAGGTGGAACATAACGCATTAAGTAAACACCAACATCTTATTTGTCATGATGAAAGTTTCCAAACATGGAATACAGATTTACCTCTCGAAATTACTCTTCCGGATAAATGCTTTGATTTTTGTGTGTTAGTGTGTGTGTGTGTGTGTAGCAACGATGATTCGGTTCACACAAATGCCCAAAGATACAGACATTTACTCGATTTGCCATATACTAGTATGTTTGATGATACATATTGAAAAAAAGTACAGAAGCTACATCGTGACGCAACAACCTAAATCATTATACCTAAAAGTTATCAAAAATACATAGAAAAATTAAGCCAGGGTATCGCCAAATTAATATGAGATTGCTGACAAAAAAGCTCTTATTACGGCTCAAACCGTTACCACAACTGTGAACCAACTGAAAACTGCTGAAAGCGGTACACACCTCTGGAGTACGTCAAGTGCAAAATCGAAAATCGAAAAAGTTAGCGAGAGGGTGAAGTAGATACCTTTTTGTATCGTCATTGAAAAAATTAATTATATATATATATATATATATATATATATATATATATATATATATATATATATATATATAGCTGTATCTTTTAGTCATAGATCTTCGAATCGCTTTAATCTCACCGATATACTTAGTATGCCTTTTTAATAATCTTAGAATGTCAGTTAGATTTCAGCAATCTGAAGGTCTCTGCTTTAACGGGTCGATAACTTGATTGATTGTATGTTGTTTTACGTCCCATTCGAGAAAATTTTCACTCATATAGAGACGTCACCATACACCGGTGAAGTGCTTCAATTTTGACTTTTACTCGGTACTCAAGGCCATTGAGCAGTGAGGGATCTTTATCGTGCCAACGCCTGCCGTGACACGGGACCTCGGTTTTTAAGGTCTCATCCGAAGGACCCGCAACTTTCACTTCAAAGTGCCGAGCACATGGCGAAGGAACAGTTGCTACCCATTTTTTATAGACTTAGGTCACTCACGACCTCCCGATCATGGAGCGAGCGCTCTACTGACTGAGCTACCGTGAACGGTAACGACAGGGGCTGACAGAAGTAAATAATCTGTCGTTGAAAATTGTCTGTCTTCCTCTCTGAAGAAATTGAATAGTCTGACCTTGACAGGTGGTATTTACCCTCCCCCCTTTTCATGAAATCAAGTTTGGGCACATTTCCTTTACTCTCCTTTTTTATTTGCTTGACATCTTTTTCATGGAAAGAAAATAATCTGCCTGTCATCTTGGAAATGAATATTCTGTACTGCGAGAGCATGAAAATAAATAAAAACAAAACAAATAATAAAAACATAAAAAATTGGTTTTCCTCTTCTAGGAATAGTAAAAATGACGACTTTTGTTCGTTGACAATTAAAATGACGAGTCGCAGGTCCGCTGGCCGGTAAGTAGCCTTCATCCTTATTTTCTGAAGATTTCCCATCCAGGAGTCGAAAGTCGTCTGTTGAAGTTGCAAACCTTGTTTCTTTAGTATCAGATAGTGTGAATTTTTATTCAAGGTTAGTTTAAGATTTATGATTTTTCAATTGTGAATACTATGTGAATATGTCATAGAAGAATATTTTATATAAAAAAGTCGGAGAACCCTTGGGATACGGAACGCGGGGATCCCGTCCCAAAGCACCTTAGATAGCCTTCCACATAAAGAAAGTCTTTCTGTAAACGTACAATTATATTTAACACAACGTTTGCATGTTTGAGTTTGCATACCCCAAGCACTGAAATATACATCAAACTAAATATTAATCCCTCTGATGCAACTATCTTGAAAAATAACTACTTCATCATCAGTAGTCCTTTCAGGCGCGGATCCAGGAATGTTTTCCAGAAAGGGGGGGGGGGGCACCCCAAAAATTTCTTGACCAAAAAAAAAAATCCATTTCCCAAACTTGAAAAAGACCTATTTCGTGGTGGTGATGGTGGGGTTCACGTTTTCTAGGGGGGTCCAAAGTCATTTTTTATTTGCTTCGGTATATACTTTTAATAGCTCTGCAAATTTCAGGGGGGTCCGGACCCCACCTCCACCCCCTAGATCCACGTATGTGTTAAATAAAAAACGATATTTATTATATTTTACTATTTAGTGCTTAACTACGCATAGATCTAACAGTAAATTAGTATATATGCGTAGCGAAGCAAAACTTTTTAGTATGTATAGTGCGTATACTATATATGCATGTAATTTTTTTCCAACTAGAAAACCAAGAACCTTACAATAATTATTGTATTTGTACATATTTACTATATATCGTGAAATTTTGAAACGCGTTATCATATTTTTATAATATTCATTCAAATCGTGGTCCTGGGGTCAGGGCAGGGTTGAGCGAGTCATAATGAAGCACGAGGGGGGGGGGGGGGGGAGTGGGTTAGCATATAATTTCTAGCAATTATCCTTTTATTAATTTCTTCTTCTCAATGCATGACAATAAAGATTGTGAAATTCATATCTACAAGTCCTGTCCTTTCGGACATTTTAAATTTTTAAAATAAAATCTGCAACAGGAGGACTTTAAAGTCGTCATGTTGCAGATTTTATTTAAGAAAAATGTCAGAAAGAATAGTTCCCTCCTATAGTGTCGTTAAGTGATATCACTCATCCTTGTGGTCACTTCAGGCCGTAATTGAGGTTTTGAATTCAAGTTTTATTTACTTAGGAAAGTACCATTTAAATATTCTCAAGAACAACATTGGTATTTGTTAGTTGTATAAAAGTATACTTGAAAAGTGTCAATTTAATTTAACTTTTAAACGTGTAAAAGGAATTTAATCTAAAAGACATGTTTTTTTTAATAGCCCTTTGGATGCCTGGCTCTGGGCTCCCTGATTTTGCTACAAATTAACAAAGAGAATCAGAGAGTGATAGCCGAGCCAGGCTCGAAAGCCGACAGCAAGTCGGAACAAGAACCTACAGGATCAAGGGAAGAAATTCAAATGCCCAGTGTAAGCCAATAAAAAAGATTTTCTTTTTCAAAATTTTATTTATACACTGTGATCGTATAGTTTTTATTGTAATTCCTGAATGCTCATAGAATAGACCAACACAATTGGTATTTATAAGCAGTGGTTTATAAGATTAGTCCAAAAGTGCCAAAATATTCAAGACTGAGAGCTCAAGAGTCAACCAAAGAGCCCCTAAAAGCAAAGGGGAATAACTTCTCTCAATAGAATACAAATTACGGTAATAGAGCTCTGCCCAGCACCAGAGCACTTTACAAAGCAGTCCAGAATTTAAACAAGATGTGTTTGTGAAACACTATGCCCCCGTATGGCAGCTTATGTCGAAGTTAAAGTTTCTCAAATGCAAGTCAAAATCCAGGCCAAAAGATAAAAAATGTTGATACCCAAAGAAAGATCTTGTCTCGAGGAAAACACCTGTGGAATTTGAAAGACCTAGATACAACTGTTCAAAAGTTATGGTGAAGGTTAAAATTTTTTAAATAAAAGTCAAACGTCAAGGTCAAAGTGGTTGGTATCCAAAGGAATATCTCGTCACAAGGATTACATATGTGAAGTATGAAAGCCCTAGCACCAACCATTCAAAAGTTATGGCCAAGGTTAAAGTTTTTCAAAAGTAGGTCAAACTCCTAGTTCAAGGTCAAAGGGTCAAAGTGGTTGGTATCCAAAGGAAGGTCTTGTCACAAGGATTACATATGTGAAGTATGAAAGCCCTAGCATCAACCATTCAAAAGTTATGGTCAAGGTTAAAGTTTTTCAAAAGTAGGTCAAACTCCTAGGTCAAGGTCAAAGTCGTTGGTATTCAAAGGAAGGTCTTGTCACAAGGATTACATATGTGAAGTATGAAAGCCCTAGCATCAACCATTCAAAAGTTATGGCCAAGGTTAAAGTTTTTCAAAAGTAGGTCAAAGTCCAAGGTCAAGGTCAAAAGGTCAAAGTGGTTGGATCCAAAAGAAGGCCTTGTCACAAAGAATACACATGTGAAGTTTGAAACCCCAAGCCCCAACTGTTCAGAAGTTATGGCCAAGGTTAAAGTCTCATAAAATTTTGCAAAAGTGGGCCAAACTCCAAGGTCAAGGTCAAATATGATGGTACCCAAAGAAAGGTCTTGTCACAAGGAATACACATGTGAAATATGAAAGTCATAGCTCCAACCAATCAAAAGTTATGGGCAAGGTTAAAGTTGACAACAGACAGACAGACAAATAAACAGACAAACAGACAGACAGGACAAAAACAATATACCCCCGGGATCTTTCGATCCAGGGGCATAAAAATCTGGTAAAAATACCTTTGCTTATTATAAGTTTGTACTCTGTTTGGTCTTAGATGCCCATGAGTAGAAAAGAAGACTTTCAAAGAAATAATGCTTTTTTTACTACACTTTCAGCCCTGCCCTAACACTAAAACCCCGGACTCAGTGGCCATGAAATTCACAATTTTGGAAGAGGCACAATAGCTCATCATAAGTATGCACTTTGTTCATTTGCTTAATACCCATGAGTAGAATTTTTTTTTTCAAAGAAACAAGATGTGTTTGTGAAACACTGATGCCCCCGTACGGCAGCTTATGGCGAAGGTTACAGTTTTTCAAAGGCAAGTCAAAATCCAGGCCAAAAAATAAAAAAATGTTGGTATCCAAAGAAAGGTCTTGTCCCGAGGAATATACCTGTGAAATTTGCAAGCCCTAGCTGCAACTGTTCAAAAGTTATGGCGAAGGTTAAAGTTTTTTAAAAGTAAGTAAAACGTCAAGGTCAAAGTGGTTGGTATCCAAAGGAAGGTCTTGTCACAAGGATTACATATGTGAAGTATGAAAATCCTAGCACCAACCATTCAAAGGTTATGGCCAAGGTTAAAGTTTTTCGAAAGAAGGTCAAACTCCTATGTCAAGGTCAAAGTGGTTGGTATCCAAAAGAAGGAGTTGTCACTTGGATTACATATGTGAAGTATGAAAGCCCTAGCACCAACCATTCAAAAGTTATGGCCAAGGTTAAAGTTTTTCGAAAATAGGTCAAACTCCTATGTCAAGGTCAAAGTGGTTGGTATCCAAGGGAAGGTGATGTCACAATGAATACACCTGTGAAGATTGAAACCCCAAGCACCAACCATTCAAAAGTTATGGCCAAGATTAAAGTTTTTCAAAAGAAGGCCAAACTCCTAGGTCAAGGTCAAAGAGGTTGATATCCAGAGGAAGGTCTTGTCACAATGAATACACCTGTGAAGATTGAAACCCCAAGCACCAACTATTCAGAAGTTATGGCCAAGGTTAAAGTCTAAAATGTTTTTTGCAAAATTGGGTCAAACTCCAAGGTCAAGGTCAAATATGATGGTACCCAAAGAAAGGTCTTGTCACAAGGAATAGACATGTGTAATATGAAAGTCATATACCCCCGGGATCTTTCGATCCGGGGGCATGAAAATGCATTTTCAATATAAAAATCAATGGAGCCCCCCCCCCCCTTTTAAACACTAGATTCCGGGGTCACAAATTCACAATTTTGGAAGAGGCACCCTTGCTCGCCATAAAAATGCAATTAGTTTGTCTGCTAAATACCCCGGGGCTGACAATAATAGTTAAAGAATTTATAGATTTTTCACTATCTGATCTATAGAGCCCTGCCCCATCACAGAACCCTAACCCAGGGGCCATGAAATTCATAATTTTGGGAGAAGTACCATTGCTCATCATAATCACGCACTTACATGTAGTTTATCTGCTAAATACCCAGGAGAAGGGCAGAAGATTTTCAAGGAATTATTGCACTTTCACTATTTAATCGAAAACGCCCCGCGCTAAAAACAAAACCCCTGACCCAGGGGCCATGAAATTCACAGGCACACTTGCTCATCATAAGTATATGCACTTTGGTTGCTTCCTTAATACGCACGAGAAGAAAAGAAGATTTTCAAAGAAATGATGCAATGACCCCTCTCCCTGTCCAACTCCAGAACTTCTGATCCTCAGGTCACAAATTTCACAACTTGAATGACTGAGGTGACCTAAAAAGATGTAAAATGTCCAAAATTTTCCAAAAAAAAGATCCGTTTTCCCCAAACTGGGTATTTTAATGCTCAGAGAGTACTCATGGTCCCGGATTATTATCTGTCTTATTACCATTGTCTTGCCACCTAAGCTTTGTGCATAGGTCTGTCCGTTGACTAATGAACCCCAACATGGCACTACCCTCCAATCAAGGTATACCTACGTTAGTATTATATGGGTTCAGTCCTCATCTCTGCACAACAGGAGTTCTAGCCCTAACCTCTTTACTTATATACTTCAAACTCCCCAATTTTAAGACTGCATTTCCACTCAAATTTCATTGCTTAGTATCGATTGGTTTGATCTATTTTGATCAATTCCTTTACAAATAAATTTACAAAATTATAATTCATTGTACCAACATCAAAATCCAATTTGTTCTGAGAAGATACAGCTGTAGTACATGAAATTGAAGTCCTTTTCCAATTATAAAGTCACTGTAATTGGTACACCATTAATGTCCATGCTGGTTTAGTAAACTTTTATTTTATTTTACTGTCGCTATTAAGTTCACAATAAATAACTAAAATAAGTATGATATGAATATATTCCAAGTTTAAAATCTTCAAATAAATGTCCGTTCTAAACCCTAGCTACAGGTTAACATCAGCCACTTAAGACGAGTACGCCATCCGCCCTTTTGTCACTGCGAAAACTGTAGAAGAAATGCGAGTTGATTCCACCATTGATATTTATACAGATTCTTTAATCTTCCCTCATAATGATTAACAAAAGTCTGACATTAACTGTAATAATTTAGGCTGGATTAAGGATATCAGCCAGGATGGCTCAGTGGTTAGAGCACCTGACTAGTAATGCAGCGATCCAGGGTTCGATTTCCGGTCCAGCCTTTTGTTTTTCTTGATTTACAATGTTAACTCATTCCTCCTTTCCATACTACAAAACAGCGAAGAAGCAAAAGCCAGAGGGCGTTTACGGAGGTCAGATTGACCCCACCGTATTTACGCAATTTACATACAGATTGGACAGGTTTTAATTTTTCCGTGGGGCCAATCTATGGTGGGGAGAGGTTACCCCAACCGCCGTCAAAATCAATATTGAAAAAAAGAGAGAATCGAGATCTCAATAATGAAAAGAATGTCAGTTTCTCGCTAATTTGAAGGATACGTTCAAAACAGAAGACGAGGATTTGGACAAACCTCGTTCTCTTCCCTATTTAATTAAATCGCTTTAATTAATTGTTCTTAAGTTTTTTTTTCAGGAAATTCTGCTTTAAGCCAAGTATGGAATTATCCCCCCCCCCCCCCCAGATCCGCGCATGCCTTTCGAGAGATTGTTAGCATTCGAATCATTGACCTCGAGGAAAATGGCGGATATTGGCGATTCTAATTACGCCATTTAGCACAGTAGCAAACCACAGATTAATTTAGGCAAACGAGACAGCTGCTTATATAAATTCAGATTCTAAGTAAACTTATTTTTCTCCTAAAATTAATGAACGTATGCCCTTTAACCAAATTTATATAACGTCGACAATCATATTTTTCTTCGTATGTGGTGCCTTTATCGAAATGGACTTAAGAATTATTTTGTGTCAGAAATGAGTGTTCTGGGAAATTATTTATAGTGTTCATTAGCTAAAAAACCTCTAAAACCACAGTATGCAGTGTGAATTTCCATAACCTTTGTTCTTCAAACCTTTTGTTTCATCTCTTCAATTCTAATAAATACGTATTATTATGATTCAAGGTTCTGAAAAAGTATTGAAAGAAAATGTCAACAGATTAAGAAAATCAACTTTTTTCTGGTAATGAGGAAATGTGAGTTTACGTACATTCACTTGGATAAAGAGAACTCAGTAGATCTCTGCAGACTGAGTATTTTTTGATTTGATAAGCAAAATTAGTATGCTCAATCAGTGGTTAGAGCGTTGCGGTGTAAGACGTTAATCCTTTCGTCGCGGGTTCGAATCCCACTGCGGGATGTGGAGGACGGTCCTGTCATATTGTAATTTTTGAATTAACCGGGTGGTAGTAAATACAAAAATTACAATATGACAACTTGAAATTTTTGTATTTACTACCACCCGGTAAATTCAAAAATTACACTATGACAGTCCTTCGGATGAGACCGTATAAACCGAGGTCCCATGTCGCAGTAGGTGCTGGCACGAAAAAGATCTCTTACTGCTCAATGACTCTGAGTGTCGAGTATAAGTTAAAATTTGCAGCTCTCCACCAGATATTTGGTGGCGTCTCCATATGAGTGAAAAATTCTCGAGAGGGACGTTAAACAACAAACAAAACAAAAATTATTTGTGTAGACGGATTGGAGCAGATGGGAGTCGTTGGCGTAGGCTTAGGGCCTTGAAGATTAGTAACTGTAAAGCTCTCGAGTTTTTTCTTTACTAATTACGATGTTGTATTTACAAACTAAAAGGGATTTGATGCTTTTTAAGGTATTCAATGTATAACAGTGGGACATTTACGATTTTCAGTATAATAATCAAATTAAATAATGATTCTAAAATGAGTTTAAAAGGATGAGAAGAGCAAAGACACCTTAAAGTAATGAAACGTATGGACAGAATCCTTTTATTAACATTCAGTTTAAGTTAAGAGTAATTTCATCTTAGAAAATATAAGAAATATTTTAAGGGATCTCGCTCACTTACTACATCCCTGTGACCAATGGAACTAGTGAAGGTGAAAAAAAGTAACACTATACAAATTTTAGACAAGAGTGATTTGTGGAGCTGATAGAATTTATTCACAATTATACTGGAAAGGTTTTAGAGGATAATGTGCGAAAAGAGTCAGAAAAAAAAACTATCTCTATCTAAGGCAACTACAAAGGCAGACAACAAACTTGACAAAGAAACAAAAACAAAAACTGGTAGAAAGATATAAAGTCTTTCTCAGTCATGGTAGCCTGAAAATGACCATTTCAAAGGAAAGGAAATGCCAAAAGCTGTCCCGTGGAATGGTTTAATTTCAGAGGAACTGAATTTACAAATACCTGCTCAGAAGAAATTAAAAGCAGTGAAACAAAGTGTCTTCGGTTGCTCAGCAGGGTCCATACATTATGCCCTTCATGAAATGAAAGTTTTCAGAGGGGAAGTGTGAATGGTTTAGTCAGTTTGGAGAATTCAGAAAAGACTTGGAAGTGTGGGATGCTTTTGGCTCAGAGGACTAATTGAAAAACTACATGCAACATTTCCTGAAATGCATTTTATTAAAGGGGACAGCATTTTACAATTAATTAATGACAGAAATGTGTTTGCCAGAAAATGAAGAGACAATGGTAACCTTGCTGAAACCCCAAGATTATTTTTTTTTTTTGCAGAGGAAGGGAGTTTCTTGAATTTCTCATTAGTTCAAGAGGTCGAAACTGAATTTCAGGTGACACCCTCTTATGACCTTCTTCGGAGTTTTAGCCCTATGCATGCAGAAGAAACTAGTGGGTATTGTTTTTTTCCCCAAAAAACACATGTCTCCCCTTCTTTACCAACATTAACAAGTGCAAATATATGATCAGGGTCAAAAATAATAATGCAGTGCATCTCAACTCAAATTCTGTGTACAAAATTTCAAGTCTTCATGTCAAACGCATCTCAAGTAATGGTCTGGTTGTGTTTTTCTTAATTTGACCTTGAAGAAAGTGGTCAAGGTCAAATATTTTGATGCAGTACATTTAGTCTCAATGTTGTCTTTCCTTGTTCCAAGTTTGAAATCCTAATGTCAAAAGTTCTCAAGTTATGACCTAGACTATATTTTCATGTAAACGATTGACCTTGACTTTATTAATAGGTCAAGGTGAAAAAATGTTGCCATTCACTCTTCCTCTATACCACCTCTCCATGTTCGAAGTTTGAAGTCTTAATGTCAGGGTTCTCAAGTTATGGTCTAGTCATGTTTTCTCTATTTGACCTTGAAGAAAGGGGTCAAGGTCAAAATTTTGAAGCGTTGCATCTTGTAACAATATCTTCTTCCTATGTTACAAATTTGAAGTCCTAATATCAAAGGGTACTCAAGCTAAGGCCTGGACTCTATTTTGATGTAAAAGGATGACCTTGACATTATAATAATTGGATTAAGGTCAAAAATTTTGGTGGCATGCATCCTTCCTTCATACCACTTCTGCATGTTCCATGTCTGAAGTCTTTATAACAAAGGATTCTTAAGTAATGGTCTAATCAAGTTTTTTCCCTATTTGACCTTGAGGAAGAAAAGAGGTCAAGGTCAAAAATTTTGGTGTGTTGCATCTTGTATCAATGTCTTCTTTCTATGTTACAAGTTTGAAGTCCTAATATCAAAGGGTACTCAAGCTATGGCTTGGACTCTATTTTGATGTAAAAGATTGACCTTGACCTTATAATAATTGAATCAAGGTCAAAAATTTTGATGGCATGCATCCCTCCTTTATACCACCTTTGCATGTTCCAAGTTTGAAGTCTTAATGTCAAAAGGTTCTCAAGTTATGGTCAGATCGTGTTTTTTCCCTATTTGACCTTGAAGGCAGAAAGGGGTCAAGGTCAAAATTCTAATGCAGTGCATTTTATCTCAAGGTCTTCTTCCTATGTTACAAGTTTGAAGTCCTAATATCAAAGGGATCTCAAGTTATGGGCTAAACTCTATTTTGATGTAAAAGATTGACCTTGACCTTATAAATAGGTCAAGGTCAAAAATGTTGGTGGCGTGCACTCCTTCTCAATGTCATCTATCTATGTTCCAAGTTTGAAGTCTTAATGTCAAAGGGTATTAAAGTTACGGCCTGGACAAAATTTGGATGAAGAAGAAGAAGAATAAGAAAATCGACAAAAACAATATGTCTCCCCTGGAAGGGGAGACATAATTCTTAATTATGCCAAGTAAGTACATTATGGTACAGCATATGAAAAGGAAGCATAATTATGTATATAGTAAAATATTTGAAAGATTAGTGAATTATGAGTTTAAAACATTATCTATCCTCAAGTTTATTGATTCAAAATACAAATGTTAATGAAACACAACTACTTGAAATACATGTATTCAACATTAACTAGAATGAAGTTAAGCGCCTTGCAAAGCATCACGGAACTCCAAAAGCAGACACTTTTCAGGGGCATATAATGCAGGTAGATGTTGACATTGACCAACAGACAACAACAAGGATATTTCAGGGTTTACATTATCTTCTATACATAAGGTAGCCAATTTGATAATATTTCCATTGTCTGAATTATTGGTGTAAAAGTTCACAGCTACATGTGCATCTTTTTAATTTATTAAATACCATCTGAGTTCCATATTTTTATTTTGTTAGAGTTTTGACTATTGTATATTTCTAATTTGCATTCAGAAGTTCCATTTACTATTTTTTTTAATCATTTAATGTTTACCTTACCTGATAATTTAATGTATGAATTAACCAGGTCTAAATTTGATATTCACTAAAATACAATATTTCTTTTAAGTTGGAGAGACAGAACCAGTTTTTGCAGTTTGACTCAAGTTGTTACGCTTTGATTAGATAACGGACTATTCAATTAATAAGTACAAAAAATGGTCGTTATACATTGAATACCTTAATAGATGGTTTTCCTATGACGTATTTTGCCTTCGAGTTATTCCCCTTGGCCCCCATCTTTTCGGTCAGAGTAGTGAATTTTCCTCTTTGGGCAACCAATTTTAAACAACATATGGTAAAAATATTTACAATATTGAAATTATGAATTAAAAGAAGCTTTATAAACGTATATTCATAAGAAAAACAGTGTTATCTTCACCTCAGTGCCCGCCCGCGTGGCGCAGTGGTTACTGTTAGAGCGTTTGCTCTAGAGTCGCGGAGTAAGGAGTTGATCCTTACGTCGCGGGTTCGAATCCCACTGTGGGACGTGGAGACCGGTCCTTCGGATGAGACCGTATAAACCGAGTTCACGTGTCGCAGTAGGTGCTGGCACGAAAAAAATCCCTCACTGCTCAATGGCCCTGAGTGTCAAAATTTGTAGCTCTCCACCGTCAAGTTGTGGCGTCTCCATATGAGTGAAAAATTCTCGAGAGGGACGTTAAACAATAAACAAAAAAAAACCCTCAGTGCCCAGTATAAGAAATTGAACTTGGTTGAATAATAAAGGGATCTGGGGATGTTGACCTACAATATGGCGGCCATGGGGAATAACTTTTGCTTAAATCACCTCGATGGAAAACCATTTATACTATAAGTTTTTAAAATAAAAGTACCCATATAATTTAATCAACAAAGTAAACATTGAAGTATAAATCATGTGACCGAATATTCGAATGCTAAATTTCCATTCGAATATTCGCCATTTACTATTCATTCATGTTGGCGTACGCTTGGAATGTGATAGAATAAAAACTATTTCACTCAACTCTTTAACATGGTAATATTTATTAAGGAATGTGTCTTGAATAGTTATCTTTTGTATCAATTTATTTTACCAAATTATTTTTTTGTAGATGAAAAGCATAGAAAGAAAAAGAATGTTAAGTCATCGGATGAAGAAATACTTTTAATATGCTACGATTACATCAAGTTTAGCCTTGCTCGTGGGTCAAGATCATAGAATGTATAAAAGAAAACAAGCACAATCTTAAAGAAGATGCTTAGACCATGACAAAAAGCTGTAGCTACTGACAACTTTAAAACCACTTGTCAAATGAGCTAGGAAAACTACTGGCAACACCACAGAAAACGATGAAAAAATAAATTGATCAAGTAATGGCATTTTATAATTATATTTCATATATTATTAGTTATCCAGGTCCAATTAAGGGTGTACAGGGATTTACTCCGGGTTTTATTTCGTACACCCTGAGGCCGAAGGGTGTATGGAATACAACCCGGGGTAAATCCCCGTACACCCTTGATTGGACCTGGATAACGAAAGTATTTCCTATGTATTCAAATAAATTCTTTGTAAACAAGTCCAATAAACTGTTTCAAGCTATCGATAAGATTTACTACGTCCTACAATGCATTGTGACGTCATGTTATTTGCTTTTTATCATTGAGAAACTATGCATTGTGACGTCACGTTTTTTTTTAACCCCCCCCCCATCTCAAGTCGGGTGTACGGAAATTTACACCAGACTTTTTAACCAATCAAAGCTCGTGTTACAAGCTACATAGGAAATAAGTTATTTTATTTGTGTCCCGTTCATTACATTTTTAGCTCTATTAGTCAGAGACCAGGCTCCGGGGCCATAAAACTTGGACAAGCTCACTTTTGAGCCGTCTCACTTCTACATAAGGAGTTAATTGTGAAAAAGTGAGACCGAGGTCAAAAGAGAGCTCACCTTAGTTTTATGGCCCAGGAGCCAGGACATCTTTCACAGAAAATCTTACGATTAATCGTAGACGTAAGATTGTCTAAAGACTTTTTTGTAAGATTTTGGTTATTCACAAAAAAAAAACCGTTCGTTTGACGTTACGTCAAAAACAGTCGTAAGCTTATACGTCTAGTGTTGGGCTGACGTAAGTCTTTCATTGCTATGGTTACAATTCCAGTTTGGCTACTACCTTTATCATTTTATCTGAAAGAAGCAAAAAAGGGAGAAAACTCCCGCTACCAAGTGAATTTAGAGAAATCCTTGTCCGATTTTGAGACACTAGCTAGATGTCGTTTACCTAGAAAAGAATTAGTAGAGCTCCTCAATTCCGGTCCATTAAAAAAGAATCACAAAGGCCAACATCAAGGAGCTGTGCCATCCCCGATAATCACATAGGTAAAAAAGAAATCAGTGTAGAAAGAAATCTCTTAAATATATTGTATTGCGTAATGCATATTTATCTGTCATTGATAATTGTATACATTATTTAAAAAAATTATAACATAATTTTATTATTTTAACAATGTGATTATTACTTCATGTGAATTCCGGCCCAAGTCGAATTTCACTGAGGGATTGAGCCTGAAAAACGCTGACAAAGGAAAAAAAATTAACTGTGCCAAGACTTGAAATAAGCTATCCCCCCCCCATAGCATCATATTATCAATTTTAAATCAATTCAAAAAGCAATCTGAACCCAGGCATTCTAAGAAATTAATATTTTATTTAACAATTGTTAGTACACGTAGAAAAAGGACATAATAAGTTTTTAAAACTTTTGTCTAATCCCAGTTGTAAAAAAAAATATGTTCAAATTAAATGAATACATGTATTTCGTGTCTATTGAGCATATGTACATGTATATCTCGCCCCTTGAGGCCAGAATTTTTTTTTAGATCCCCCCCCCTTCCCCCACAGCCTCCTACTTCCCCCTTTCAATTTGTATGGGTTTGGGTGTGTGTATGTGTTATCAAAAGTATTTGTTACTTGAACTTTTTAAAAACAATTGGGATCGATCATGGTCAGGGTTTTAAAGCACTCCCTAGAGGCCATACCAGTAAGCATTGAGCTTTGAATGGAAAGCCCAAAAAATGATATTTTCTTTGTTTGCTTGTTTTTTTATGGAAAAGGTGTGTTTGGATTATTTCTATCACAAATAACAAGAAAAAGTACAAAATTAGTGATTTAACCCATAATCACTTCAGTCGCCCTCGTGGCGCAGTGGTTAGAGCGTCTGCTCTAGAGTCGCGGAGTAAGGAGTTGATCCTTACGTCGCGGGATCGAATCCCACTGTGGGACGTGGGGACCGGTCCCTCGGATGAGACCGTTCATGTATTAACCGAGGTCCCGTGTCGCAGTAGGTGTTGGCACGAAAAAGATCCCTCACTGCTCAATGGCCCCAAGTGCCGAGTATAGGTCAAAATTTGCAGCTTTCCACCGGCAAGTTGTGGCGTCTCCATATGAGTGAAAATTTCTCGAGAGGGACGTTAAACAACACACAAACAAACATAATCACTTCGTCCAAGGAAAAACATTTCCTTAGTTACCGGAACAACATTTTAAATTCAAAATATGCAAATATTGACGTATTTCAAGTCCATGTACACATAAAAATTGTCGTAAGATTGTTTAAAATTACTTATTCTTTAAAAAGGACTTAACTGTTACATGTAGTTCTACTGTGCCCGATTAAATTGGATTCTTTTTTTCTGTTATGTTGCTATGGCAATGGGTAAAGGGCCATGACTTTAGCAAAAAAAAAATATATAGGTGAATTCAAGACATTTTTCAAAAGGCGTCTAACAAAAATCTGCACAACTTATAAACTCTATAATGTGATTTTGTAAGTGATTAGTTATATTAAAAAATAAAATAAGAAATAAATTTGGGTAGACTTTCAAAAAATTTGTTGCCATGGAGATTCAAAAATATGCAAATTTGAGCATTTTTAGATGATTTTCTTTACACAATTCTGACTATTAGAGGTAAAAATTAACTTTTAAAAAAACAATGTTTTCTTATACCACATGGGTGCAACTGTATAAGGAAATGAGTCGTGCACTACCATGACCTTCTTCTCACCATGACCTCAAGGTCAAATTATTCTATATTATTTATTTTATACATAATAATTTCTTAGCCAAATCAACAGGGTTTATTTTATTTTGAACATTGTTCCATATACATGTATTTCATACATTGATGCATACTGTTAAATAATTCGAGAAGATAAATCCATGTTCTACTGTTGAACTTTAATTTAAGTGGCAGGTACATTTTACTAATATTAAATATACGAAAAGATTTAAAGTCATTATCCATTTTCATGAGTGATGTTAAAAAGCTCGATTTTAATGAAGTTGCAGGAGTTGTGGTGCTTACTCCTACATCTAGAGCTAGGTTCACTTTCTCCATACAATGGCCCTGCCCATATACCAATTAACTGACCAAGTCCCAATGTCCCTTTTCAAACATCAATATAAAGCAGAGACTTGGTGCTTTCATTTCCTACAAAAAAGTTTCTTCTGAGAGTCCAGGTATAGAAATACAGGCTTCGTGAAATTGCAATATTCTTGAAATTTGATGAAAATGCATGTTTTTGAGGACCTTTAACAATGAATTTAATTATGTGCCTATCCCTCGATCCAAAAAAAAAAATAAAACATGGAATATAATCTTCTGATACAGTTCTTTCATTAGATAATTAAATATTTTAGATCGGAGGTTGAGGTGTATGCAAAAATATTGAAAACAGCTTAAACTTTTGCTGTTTAAACTTTTTATAGAAAATTTCAGGATTTGAGGAAAATGACGCAATTAATGACGTCATAATACAAAGACTTACGAGAAAATTGCGTCATTTTTTTTTTAAAGATTATGCACTCACCAAGGGTGTAAGTGTATATTCAGTGTATTTTCAACCAAAGCTGTACAGTTTTGATTTTCGGAAATTCACAGGGCTTAAAAAGACCCAAAATGAACCTAGTTCTACTAAATTGTTGAATTTCAAAGCCATTGTTAGCTACTGTGTAAGTTATAAAACATAAAAAAGACATTTTTCGATGTTCTCATATAAAAATGTTCAAAGTTCTCATATAATTATATTCATTGTTCTCATATAGGTATTTAAAGCATGTGAGAGTAGAAAAGGATTTACCAAGAGAATTTAAAAAAAAATTATTTACCTTAGCAGTAATTGAACAATGAAGAATGCACTGAGGTCTATGGGTACAAGCAATCTTTTGAAAGTAAAAAATGAAATACTAAAAATATCAATAAATGCTGAGGTGGAAAGATGTATTTAATCATCAGGAATAGAAAAATGATTGAAAAATAATTTTGTACCAGATATATTTTTTTGGAATTCATTTTTATTGATTAAAAGTAAAGTGGAATAACTCTTCAAGGACACAAATTAGGGCATATCTAGTCTAACATACTGATACTAAAACATAAAAACTATGTCTAAATATACTGAGTATTCAGCCCATACATATCTATCATGCGTTCAATTTCATTGAATCTGGGGCTTTTATGGGTCGAATACCTAAATTATGTTAATCTAAACACCCACTGATCAAACGACTTCTGCTTTACATAGACATCAAGTACACTGTATGTTTGAAGAAAACCATGTGGGGCGAATCCACTGACAGCGAACAGCAAAATTGGGGCGAAACCTCTCGGAATCCATGATAAGGTCATCAAAGCATTTGTAATAGGTGCTTCCGCCTAAAAATAAATATAAATTCTGCACATCCGCCCCAATTAGACAGCAACATAATAGGATGAGAAGGTAAATTTATCTGGCCTTATTAAAAATGTTTATTGGAATATGTCACCAAGGCGAAATTTGAAACATAATTGAACGCCAATTTAAACCAACAATGTAAAATGTTTGTAAATACGCGTACACAATATTGTCAGCCATGTCGCATTCTTTAGTGGGCTATACCCCTTGAAAAATTATTATTATAATTCTAATTTTACACTAATATATTACACAAACACTTATTTTGCTGTTAATTTAGTAGTATTATTTTTTATGCGAGTTAGGTAAAGGACCTTTTTGCTTGACAATAATTTGAGGAGATTGTCTACTTTTCTGTCTCGACCCACCACTTTCACATACGAAGCTTCGTCCCTGCATTGCCTGTATTGTATTTCCTTTATTTAAAATACAGTTATTGGTATGTGTACATTCTGCGTTACTTAGCAAAGGGAGATTTCCAATCAGAATGCGCTGATTTACACGGAATATTGCAGCCTATGGTCTCAAGGATTATTGGCGGGGTCTTGGTGGCCTTAGATGCTGAACTGAACAATGTGAAATTTCGAACAATAAATGAGGAAATCATCAAGACAAAAACAAATTTTTTCAACATAGCTAATTTTCAGGACTTATCGGAGCCATTGATGACACTCTTATCCCAATTTTGGCGCCAAAAGAGGATGAATATGCATATGTGTGCAAAAAGAGCTTCCATGCCCGTAACGTCCAGGGGGTCGTCGACGCAACATTTAGGTTATTAATGTGCTTGTCCATATTTTAAAATTTTCATCAACATTTCCCCTGGTCTGTTGATTGAATTAAATTATTAGTTCCATTGATTTAGCAATATTAAGTAACTGGAGCAGGAGGTCCATAGGCCTTAACGGTCGGCGGGGTATAATGAAACCTACAATAGAGGAAAATAATTTGCTAAAAAAGCACGGGGATTAGGACAATCTAGGACCAACACAATAGTTATCCTTGTACTTGGGAAAGTTTTCAATATATTTTATTTTTCCCTACAAAAAACCTGGTTAATTCCCTGAAGACCTTTTAAATTTTACACAATGGCCACCGCCCTTTGAAACATGATTGCCTTAATGTTCTAGATGTGAAATAGTTTTATAATTTTCATTTTTTACCCGGGGGGGGGGGGGGCAATTGAGAGTTGAAAACAACGTACAAAAACCAGAGCCTAAGTACATAGTGTCCTGTGCAACAAGAGTATATCTGTCGCAATTCCCATGGGTGCCAATTGCGCCCCATTATTAGCAGACTTGTTTTTGTATTCATATGAATCACAAGTAGTAGATTACTCCAGGATAGCCGGGGCTATCCTGGAGTATAGGGGCCGTTATAGCCGGTAAAAAAATGGAAAAAATGTCAAAAATGCAAAATGGGCTGGCCGGGGCTATCCAGGCGTATAGGGGCCTGTATAGCCTGTAAAAAAAAAGTCAAAATAAGAAAGGCTATACAGGATACCGTATCAAGAATTCTAAAATGCGCTGGCCGGGTCAATTAAGTGCACTTTTTTTCTCACCCTTTTTCTTAAAAAAAATCCAAAAATCCACAAAAAATTTCAACAAACCTTTTATTATTGATCCTATCCAAATACAATACAATACAATCCAATATAATACAATATGAAAACAAGATCAGAGAACAGTCCTATTACAACACTAAAATCACATTTCTTTTGTCACTCTGTGTTTTTTTTTTTTTCCTTTTTATTTATCCTTACGAATCTCAGCCATCAGTTCTTCTTTAAACACAGCCAAATCATCTGTTATGATTTTTTTAAACTCACAGTTATCCTTCTGAAGTTGTACCATTATATCAGTTGAATTCTCCTGATCCTGAATCATTTGTCTTATTATACAGGCTATTTCCTTCTGGTTCTCTTTCAGAAATTTAATTATACCACATATATCTTCTAGGATTTTTTTTATCCCTTTTCTTTCCTGTAGTTCAATACCAGCCATTATTGTTGCCAATTCAAACATATCATTCAGAGTCCTGGAATTTTCTTCTTCCATCTTAAGGTTTGGTTTAAAGTCCCTGACTAAAAAAATAAGACTGATCCTATATACTCTCAGATTTGGTTTATATACCTTTCTAATCCATTCTATTTTTAGTCTCTACTATTTTTTTAGTTTAATCTATTTTTAATCTTCACTAATTTTTATAAGTCTAAAACTATTTTTAGTTCTTTTTTAACTCTAATTATAACACCACGAGATCTTATTCTTAAAACACCTGTGCAGTAGTGCCGTGTGCAAAAAAAAGTTTCTCCTACTTAAAATCTTGGCACCGATCCAAATCGCAGCGACCTGGGCATTGTGACGTCATCTATTGTATAAAAACCGTCTTCTTTTGACTTTCAGCTCATTCTGTTGTTAAAAATAAACATGGATCGTTTCACACGACAACTTAAGAAATGGAAAAAAAGACAGAAAGAATTAGATAAAATTCTTCATAACAATAGAGATAGAGAATTAGATCTTAGAAAACGAAATGCCTTGTACTTACAAAAAATACAGAAAGCCAATCGTCATCAACAATTACAAGCCTTACGTCATGTAAATAAAGAAGAAGAACAACCAAGTTCTTCATCTCATTTACCGTCGCCTCATTCACCACCAGGGAAACCGAAACCCATTTCTCAGTATTATAAAGTGAGATTAGATTCCACCAGACATTCCAGAAAATTTAAAGCCCAAGAAAATAAATACAATATCAATTTTGAGGAATTTCCAGAAGAAGAAAACAAAGGATTTGTTCGGCGATTATTTAGAGACATGTTAAAAAAGGTCAAATATGAAATGCAGTGTCATCCTAACGATTACTTACGTTTGAACATACGTCATCCTTCTCTGAAATCTGAAATCTGGTACGAGTTTACCCAATGTAAACATTTGAACGAGGAGGTCATTTTAAACAAAATAGAAGCCGTTCAACAATCTAAAAAAGATTTTAAACTGGGAGACGGGTCTATGGAATTCGACATGTTTCATGTGAAATATCCAGAAGGAAGTGGTGGAAATAATACCAAACACCTGATGATCAATAAGGACACTTTCCTTAAAGGAAAAAAATCTATCGTTCAGATCGACAATCCCTGGGATAAGATGTGTTTAGCTAGAGCCATCGTAGTCACCCGGTTACACAGTGAAAAACCAGAAAATCCCGACCTCGAATGGGAAAAAAGATGGAAACGTATGCGGTTAGGAGATGTAAGAGCTAATGACCAGAAAAACGAAGCTATAGCTCTCATGGAACAAGCCGGGTGTGATATTCATCAATCTTGTGGACCCGAAGAATGGGGGAAATTACAACAAGTGTTATATCCTCAATATCGACTGAAAATATTTCAGATCAAGTCTATGTCTTCTAAATTTTCCTTAGAACCTATCTACAAAGGAAATGGACAAGGAATTTCTTTAAACATTTTGTTAGAAGATCATCATTACCATGCCATTTTATCCATGCCTGGTATCACAGGATGTCAATATTATTGTGATCATTGTGATGTAGGGTACAGAAACATCACAGACCATCGATCCAAATGTCCTTTTCGATGTGATTTTTGTTTATCTTACCCTCCATGCCCTAAAGACGGGAGCCAGATTTCATGTCCTCATTGCCAGGGATTTTTTAAGAATAGAGGTTGTTATGAAAATCATTTACGACCTTACAGTAAAAATACGACAACAACCATCTGTAATTTAATGGGACGATGTGACCAATGTCAGAAATGGATGCCTAAAAAATTATTATCTCATCACTTATGCGGAGGACGGAAACAATGTAAGATCTGTAAGAAAATCGTACAGAATGATCATCAGTGCTACGTTCAACAGAAACCTCCCAAAAAGAAGAAGGGAAAAGAGACATTACAGATTTACATTTATTTCGATTTCGAATGTACCCAAGAAAACGGCATTCACATCCCTAATCTGTGTGTAGCACATCGGGTCTGTCAACATTGTGGGCATTTACCCATTGAGGATCCTTGTCCTCATTGTCGGCACATGGGACCCCGTCAACATGTGTTTAAAGGATTAAATACCTTAAAAGACTTCATGGACTGGTTATTACAACCCACCACAGGAAATAAGAATGGTACTTTATTACACGACGAGGCCATCATCATTGCTCACAATTTCAAAGGATATGACGGACAGTTCATTTTAAAATACCTTGTGCATTCCGCCTGCCTGAAACCTACCGTCATCCAGAACGGGAGTAAAATCTTATCTATGGAAATCCTTGGATTGAAATTCATCGATTCTTATAATTTTTTACCTTTTGCTCTGTCCAAGATGCCTTCCGCTTTTGGATTCACCGAACTGAAAAAAGGGTATTTCCCCCACTTTTTCAATACAGAACAGAACCAGAATTACGTGGGGCCTTATCCACCTGCGGCATTCTACAATCCAGACGACATGACTATTAGTGGACGACAAGCTTTTTTCCAATGGTACGATCAACAAGCTGGAAAAGTGTTTGATTTCCAGAAGGAATTTTTAGAGTATTGTATTTCCGACGTCGATATTTTACGACGATGTTGTGCTCAGTTTAGAGCCACCCTCAAGAATTTAGTGAATGTAGATCCCTTTCAGGAATCTATCACTTTTGCCAGTGCGGCCAATTTAGCTTACCGTCGAGGATTTATGCCCGAAGATACCATTGCCATCATTCCTAACCTGGGATATCAACCTGCTCGTCAATATTCGGCCAAAGCCTGTCGGTGGTTAACCTTTTTGAGTCAACAGAGTGGATCTCACATCCAACATGCGAGAAACGGGGGAGAAGTCAAGATCGGAACTTATACTGTAGACGGATATCAGGAAGATAACCACACCCTGTACGAATTTTACGGATGTTATTGGCACGGATGCCCCACCTGCTTTTCCAATCTACAGACCGAAACTCATCCTCATCAACCCCAATGGACTTACCAACAATTATATGAAGAAACTTTAAGAAGGAAATCAGTCTTAGAGCAAATGGGGTACAATGTCACCTCTATCTGGGAGCACGAATTCGATCAACAAGTGCAAAGAGATCAAGTTTTACAGAATTTTTTATCAGACCTCAACATTTCAGATCCTTTAAACCCCCGAGAGGCTTTGTATGGAGGTCGGACCAATGCTACACGATTATATTGTGAGGAAGGAGAAATGAGATACATAGACGTTTGTTCTCTGTACCCTTACGTGTTAAAACACAGACCTTTTCCTGTAGGGCATCCTCAAATCATTACCGATCAATTCCAAGACGTCAGATCCTATTTTGGACTCATTCATTGTCGGGTCTTACCACCTCGAGGCCTCTATCACCCCGTTTTACCTTATCGCACAGGAGGCAAGTTATTATTTCCCTTATGCCGAACATGTGCAAAACAACAAGACCCTAAACATCGATGTCAACACAATTCCAGTGAACGCAGTCTCACAGGTACCTGGGTGACCACCGAATTACACAAAGCCTTGGACATGGGGTATACTTTAGAGAAGATATACGAAGTTTGGCATTTTCCAGAAAGCAGCACAGATTTATTCAGACCTTACATCGATACTTTTTTAAAGATCAAACAAGAAGCGTCTGGATTTCCACCGGAGTGTCAGACGGAAGAACAGCAACTCAATTACATTCGTCAAGTGTTAGAAAAAGAAGGGATTAGAATGGATTGGTTAAGTATTGAAAAAAATCCAGTGCGAAGAACCATAGCTAAACTTTTTTTAAATTGTTTGTGGGGAAAATTTGCTCAACGTCTGTTATTACCGAAAACGAAATACTTAACGGAAGAAGAGGAATTACATCAACTCTTACAAGATTCGACCAAAGAGATTAAAGGGATCCAACTCTTAGAAAATAAAGAAAATCCGGATTTAGATATGATGTTAGTCAATTATCAAGACAAAAATCAATTTGTAGAAGAATGTCCCTTTGGAAACATAATACTGGCCTGTTTCACTACCGCTCATGCCAGATTACACCTCTACGAGACTTTACAACCTTTAGGAGATCGGGTGCTTTATTTCGATACGGATAGTATCATATACCAACATAAGGAAGGACAATTTAATCCGATTCTTGGAAACAGTTTAGGAGAATGGACTGATGAATTAGACGGGGATCACATTATCAAATTCATGTCAGGAGGCCCCAAAAATTATGCTTACCTTACCTCCAAGGGAAATTCCAGCCTTAAAGTCAAAGGATTAACTCTCAATTTTCGGGCTTCTAATATCGTATCCTTAGAGACTTTAGAAAAAATGCTCAAGAAAGAAATAGATGAAGTCACAGTGTCTTATCCTTACAAAATACAGAGGACCCGAGATCATCAAGTCAAGACAGTACCTTTAGAAAAACAATATAGAATTGTTTACGATAAGAGACAGATCTTGAAAGATTATAACACTTTACCTTATGGTTATTAAAAAATGATTTGTTATTAACTATAAATAAAGCATTGAAACTACCTTTGTCTTCATTTGTCATCATGCAACATGAGGAGACACCTCTCCCCTCTTTTCTTTTAAAACATGAATTTACCATGGTGGTAGCAGGACCTTCTAAATCTGGCAAAACGGAATTTGTCAAAAAATTAGTAGAAAATTTACATTGGATTACCCCCCTGCCACAAAAAATTGTGTGGTGTTATCGGGAATGGCAACCTGCTTACACTTCTCTAAGAGATCGGGTGTTTTTCATTCGAAATATTCCCGAAGACGATGAGAAATTAGTGGCTAATTTAAATATACCACACTTACTCATTTTTGACGACATGATGGGAGGAAAAGCCATTGAATCCATCGTGGATTGGTTTACCCGTAAAGCTCATCATCGGAATACCAGTGTGATTTACATCACTCAGAATTTATTTGATAGGGCAGCATCACATCGCACCATTAGTTTGAATGCTCATTATTTAGTCTTGTTTAAAAATCCCCGAGACAAATCTCAAATCAGTGTCTTGAGTCGTCAGTTAGCCTTACCTCATTTGATGTCCGCTTATCAAGAAGCTACCAATGTTCCTCATGGGTATCTCTTGGTGGATTTGAGTCCACACACCCCAGACGAATACAGATTGAGAAGTCGATTGTTTGAATGGTTAACTATACACATGCCACAAGAGTATAAATAAAAATGTATCATCCTCACCCTTGTCATTTATCATTCAACTCTCATCATGGCACCATCAGCCAAGAGTAAATTAGTGAAAACTTTAAGACGTTTACAGCGGGAAAAAGATCCTGCTAAGCGAGCTCATTTAATTGAATTAGGACGTAAAGCCTTATTGAATTGGTTTGCTATGGGAGCTCGAAATTTAATGAAAGGAGTCTTACCCATTAATAAACAGACTCAGAGATTTATTGATCATCATCGTCAAGATTTAGGTATCATCGCTGATAAATCAGCTACCGAGGAAGACAGAAAAAAAGCTATTTTAAAACGTGGCGGAGCAGGATTTTTAGGAGGAGTCATCATTCGTCATTTATTTAAATGGAATACCCCTAAAAAACGACGTGCTCGTCGTTTGAAAAGTGTGGTAGTAAGAGTCCAGAACAAAAAGACAAAAAAGAGAGTTTTACCAAATTGGATGGTTCGACTAGGTGGGGGATCAAACAATAAGAAAAAACCTACTCAAAAGAAGAAGAAGAAGAAAAGAAACAATCCAAAAACTCCAGGTCCACCTAAAACTCCAGCTCAACGTAAAGCTATGCCTAAAAGTCTAAGAAATGAAATTAATCAGTATTATAAAGAACAAAGACAAAAAACTATTGGAGAGTTATTAAAGAAACAAGCTGAAATGAGAATGGATCGTGCTATGGCACCCATAGGCAGTCAAAGAGCCCCGGATTTATTTCCTCAAGTTAATGTTGGAATTCCTTCTCCTGGAATTAAAGTACCCATACAGACTCCTAAAATAGCTCGCTTTCAACCTTTATCTGCTTCTACACCTAAACTTCCAAAAGGAATGAGATATAAATGCCGATATTGTTCCAAAATCTATGTCACCGAAAAAAATAGAGATAAACATGAGAAAGACAAACATGGCATGTATGCTCCTCCTCCTCCTTAAAAGAGTATAAAAGGAGGACACACTGAGGGACACCTCTTCATTATTTGAAAAGGATGGCTAAGAAGAAGAAGAAGAAGAAGACTTGTTGTTCTACAAGATTAAAATCTCATGGAGCTCTTTTAAGAGTGTTATCTAATCCTCATTATTCTTCACCCTTAAAGACAAGTATTTTAAAACATTGTTCTGGAGATTGTATTCTGAAGATTTGTGAGATTGTCTACAACCTATTAAAAGGAGTGTTACCTCTCAGTTCGGTTCAGAAACGAAAACTAGCTGGAAAGAAACACATCTTAAGGAGACTAATTCAACCTCAATCTATTCAGAAAAGACGAGCTTTGTTAGTCCAGCAAAAAGGAGGCCTCTTCCCTCTTTTACTCGGTCCTTTACTAATAGGAGCAGCATCTCTCCTAGGGGGAAAATGAGTCGTAAAATGGTATTAGTTCCTGAAGTCTTATTGAATGAACTTAAAGGAAAATTACCCAAACCTCCTGAATTTCAAACTACTCTCAGTTTAGGTCAGGAATTAGAGGACATTACAAGACGTGAAGATTTAACCCCAGAAGAAAAAGTCGCTTTATATGGTCAAGAACTTCATCGCTATAGAAATTATTTAGAAAAAGCTAGACAACAACCTACAAAAACTCCATTAGCTCAACCATCAGCTCAACCAGCAGCAGCAGCAGCAGCAGGAGCTCCAGCAGCAGCAGCAGCAGCAGATGGAGCACCCCCAGCAGTAGCACCAGTACCCCCATCCCCTGCAGAAGCAGTAAAAGGATCACCAGCAGCCCCAGCTGAGATTGACGATGAAATTCTTGAAACCGTCAATAAAAACATGAAAAGAAAAGCTGGATTATTATTAAATCATTTAAAGAAAAACCCTAAAGTGTTAACTTGGAATAAAGAAGGTGAAATTAGTTATCGAGGTCAAAAAGTTGCCGATTCTAACATTGTGGATTTAATGGCTGATAGTATGAGATCTCATACTTTGAAAAATCATCCGGTTCCTACAGGATTAGAACAATTTGCTCAAGCTTTAAAAGAGACCCGTACTCCTCTGGAATACCTGAGTAATGGAAACCTTATAAAAGCCATGCAGAAACCTGGAAAAATCAGTACTCCTAAAAGTGACGAAAGAGACGATAGTGGATTTTCTTCCTTTTTAGACACTCCAGTAAGTAGTCCTATAGAAGATCCAGGAACCGTCATTAAAAAACCCATTTCAACCCCTGTAGGGACAAGGGTAGGATCCAGATATAGTCCTTTAGCTCGACAGAAATTAAAAACCAAACTGGAAGAAGAAGAAAAGAAATTAGCAAAAATTGAAGAAAATTGGCTTCCTTTACCTAAGAAGAAATGAAAAAGAAACAAGTGGAAGACATTTTAAAAGAGATTTATTATGATCCTAAAAGAGGGTACGGAGGAATACAAGCTTTGTATCGTCAGGTCAAACCTTTAGGAATTTCCCTGAAAAAGATTAGAGACTGGTTAAAAGAACAAGATACTTATACTTTACATAAACCCATTCAAAGAAAATTCCGCAGACAACAAACTAGAGTGACCGATATAGATGAACAATGGCAATTAGATTTAGCAGATGTGTCCAGTTTAAAGAAATATAATGATGGATATACGTTTTTATTGTGTGCCATTGACGTCTTATCTAAATATGCTTGGGTAGTGCCTTTAAAACAGAAAACAGGAAAAGAAATGATTCGAGGATTACAAGAGATTTTTCAACAAGACGGACGACGTCCCATCCGCATTCAATCCGATCAAGGCAAAGAATTTACCAATCGAGAATTCTTACACACTTTTAAATCCATTCATTTTTTTACTACTCGTAATACGGACACTAAAGCCAGTATTGTGGAACGATTTCAAAGAACCCTCAAAGCACGCATGTGGCGTTATTTCACTCGTCATAAAACCAGACGATATTTAGACGTCTTACCGGATTTAGTATATGCTTACAATCATTCTTATCATCGAAGTATTAAAAGAGCACCAGCTCAAGTGAATGCTTCTAATGTATTAAAAGTCTGGAAAACTTTATATGGGGAAAAATCTCAAACATTTCCTAAAAAACCTCAATTTAAACAAGGAGATCGGGTCCGCATTAGTAAAGCTAAACGCACTTTTGAAAAAGGATATTTACCCAATTGGACTACAGAATTGTTTACCATTTCTAAAAGAGTGCCTGGAAGATATCCTTATGTGTATAAAATCCAAGATGATCATGGTGAGGAATTAGAAGGCACTTTTTACGAAAAAGAATTACAACAGATTAATAAAAAAGATGATGTGTACGAAGTAGAAGAAATCTTGGGGTATAAAAAGCGACGTGTAGGGAAAAAAATCATTCAAGAAGTCAAAGTGCGGTGGAAAGGATATCCTCCTAGTTTCGATTCATGGATTCCCCAAACGGATCTCATTCAATAACTCCTCATTGGAAATTTTGTGGAGAGAAAGTGCCTCGAGAAGAAATTGTTTATTTTGCACAATTATTCATTTGTGTATCTCTTATCATTACCAGTGTGGTCATGTTAGCTTTACACGATACTAATCGCGAATATTGGATGGTCTGTGTGAGTTCTTCCGTAGGATACATTATGCCTAGTCCTACCCTAATGCATCATACCCCTAAGAAGACCACAAATCCAGGGAGTCTAAAAATAGAGACACAATAGAGTATATATAAAAATAGATACAAATCCAGAGAGTCTAAAAATAGAAACACCATAGAGTATATAAAATGGAACAAGTCCAAAAAAAATTGATCATTTCTGATTTCACAGAGAGACAGAGCACACACACACACAAAAAATACAATGGAGTATTTAAGCTCAGAGTATCGTTGGAAAATGAAAGGTTCTATTAAGAAAGGAGAATGGATGAAAAACAAACAAGAATGTATTCAAGATTTCAAAGATAAGAATCCAGGAAAACAAAAAGATGCCACCCTGTATAAGAGAATGAAGTTTCCAGACCATCCATGGGTAATAACACATAAGATGGCAATATTAGGGGGTCGAAAGGAACCTAAGTATCAGGAATTCAAATGGAAAGTGAAATATGTCTTGTTTCACAATCAAAAAGGACCAGAAAGGACTTGGATTCAAGGAAAATGGATGGAAAGAGCCAAAGAGTGTATTAAAGATTATCTGAAAGTGCTCTTAAAAGGATACAGTATCATGGACTGTGCTTGTGAAACAGAATATTTGTACATGAGAAGATCTTTTCCCATAGATGAAACAAATGAAGTGTACAAAAGTTTTGAATGTTTATTAATATGATTGTTTTTGTTATGATTGTTGTTATTATGAATAAAAAAAAACACACAAAAATTACAAGTCTTATTTTTTTGATCTGTATCACATTTTTTTTTTTTAGTGTGATTAATGACGTCACAATGGATATACTTGAATCGCTGCCAAGATTTATTACCTGTGTATTAATGACTCAGCAAAAAAAGTATTTGCACACAGCACACTCATGTGGCCAGGTGTTTTCAGAATCAGATCTCGTGCTGAAAAAAATAAATATAGTAACAAAATTCTAAAAATAAAACACAGAAAAAAGAGTATATAAAGCTTAGCTTTGAGTACACTGAGCTCAATCATGATTTTTTCTTGGAGACTGATTTATTGGATTGACGTAGAAAAGTATTACTGTCATTACTGTGATAGGAAAAATAACCATTGGCGTGGATTTACGGTGTATGATTATCCCGGATGGCATCACAGAACTTATAGAATTTGCGAGCATTGTGAAATGACTTTTCCTCACTGGTTTGTGGATGATCCCCCTTCTATGGAGACCTGTGGATGTAGCTGGTGCATTAAATATTTCACATGGAAGTTTGGGGTTGACAATATGGTGCCCCCATGGGTCAAAGTAACGAGAAAAAGAGCTTTTAAGAAATGCCTGACCTGCTGGGAGGAAAATACGGAGGGGAGATGGAAGTGTCAACAATGTCGACAGTATCCTTGCTGTGAGAAATGTGTTGAGAAATTTGTCGTGACTTGTTACAGACTTTGTCCCTTATGTAGATATGAAGGAAATAAATCATAAAATGAAATGTGTATAAATTATCATTATTATAAATAGAAAGGTCAGAAGTAAATATCTCTCAGTCTCTTACTGAACATGGCTGAGAACAGTGGTTTTTACATGACATTACCCAGTGATAGCTCCATGCAATCTTTTCCGGGGAATACGACCGCTCAATTTAAAACTTTATTACCACAATCTGTGGATTTAACGGATGGTCAATGGGAAGTAGCATTAACCGAAATGATTTATCCTTGTAGTATAGAAAATATAAGTCAGGATGAATCTTATATCGAAGTGTGTATAGTGGAAAAAGTTCCACCTTTTTTTAAAGGCGTTTCACCATCTGAGAAACTGGATCTCGAGGACCCCGATAAGTACCAGTGGGGAAGGTTTCAATTATTGAAAAGTACTCCCATTAATTTTCAACAAACCCAGCTTTTAGTAGATTGGAGTAAAGCTTATTGGTTAATCGGTACTTATGATCCTAAAGAGAAATTGAATTTGTATCGACTTCGATTTAGACCGGGACCTTATCCTAACCCTACAGCTATCCTGGCAGAAATCAATGAAGGTTTAGTACAGACCATGAAAAAAATCTGGAAAAAGTATCACAAATGGACCGAGAAAAAAAACCCCACAGATCAAGGAAGTGATGACGATGATGATGTGTATGGAAATTTAAAACAAAGCTTAAAGACAGTAATACAAGACCTGAAAGAAGAAGAAGAAAAACCCTCAAAAATTGAGATGAAATTTAATTATCGAAAGGATTTCAATCGAGTGAATTATATCACTCATTTACGTCAAATTCCCATCTTTGTACGTCTTCCCTTAAGTCTGGCTTATAAATTAGGATTTCATGATTCTAAATTAGTCCCGGAAAATTGGACAGAAGACACGACCAAATGGATTAATATCAGTTATCTGGCTCCAGACACTGTAGATTTATATCGAAATTTAAAATCCATGTATGTGTATTGTGATCTGATTCAACCCCAGACCGTAGGATCGAATGCCTTGAAATTATTAAGAGTGGTCCCTTGTCAATTTGAACACAAAGACAATCAATGTAAATGGGAACCCATCCGTGCGGAATATCTCCCTTTGAGTAAAAAACATTTTGATACCATTGAGATACACATCATGACACCTTTAGGAAAACCCATGCCCTTTTTAAGTGGAAAAACTCTAGTCAAACTTCATTTTAGAAAAGTGTACTGAGATGAGTGTACAGCTTTTTTGTTACATCCTATTGGGAGTCATGATTTGTCTGGTATGCTGTTTATATTGTATTCAGCCCTAAAAAGGGGTATAAAAGGAAGTCCTCAGAGTGCAGAAAAGTCAGTTTTTAAGAACAGTGATCACCATGCAGTATCATCCAGGAATATTAAGACAGAGAGGACACGGTTGGACTTATCATAAAGGTTTATTACGACAAAAAGGACACGGGTTTGGTCTTTTAGCTCCGGTATTAAAATTAGCAGCTCCACTAGTCAGTAATCTATTAGGTGGAATATTAGGAGGGGGTCAACAGCAACCACCCCCACCCCCACCACCAGCTTATTATTATCCACCCCCAAAAAAAAATCAAAGAGGGGAAGGATTTTTTACGGATTTACTGAAAACGGGAGCTAAACATGCCTTGACCGCTGCTGCTAGAACGGGGTTAGATGTGTTAGAAAATAAGAGATCTTTAAAAGATGCTATCAAAACTCACGGAATACAAGCCCTGAAAAATACGTCGGGAATGGTAAAACAAAAAATGAATCTAGGAGATAGTAAGAAAAAAAGAAAAAAACAGACAGAAAGAGTTCTGTTGGCTAGAGGAGGTCCTAAGAGAAAAAGAAAAAATCAAGGAGAAAATATTCCCAATAAGAAAACACGTCCTTTAGATGTCTTTGACTGAGAGTATAAATAGAGAGGTGTAAGGGAGAGGAGTTTCATTTGTGAAAAATCAATCTTGGTAGACAGACATCATGTTACAACCCGATTCCTGTGCTTGTGGGATGGACAATTTACAATTGTTCCAAGTTCCTCCCACTAATATTGCTTTAGAAGAGTCTAAATGGGAAGAATATTACCCTATTTCTAGTACTTTAGATTCCGAGACAGCTCCGATCGAATTTGAAATTAAAGGACAAGGAGATCAATATCTAGATTTATCTCAAACTTATCTTCAAATGGTATGTCAATTTGTCCAAAATGATGGAAGTGATCTGGCTGGAGATCCTGCTAAAACAGCCCCAGTGAATAATATCTTACATTCCATGTTTACGGAAATTGATGTTAATGTCAATGGAAAAATAATCACTCCAGGGACCGATACTTATCCTTACAAAGCTTATCTGGAGAAATTACTGTCTTACAAACCCAGAACTTTAGCCACACAAATGAAAGCCTGTAGTCTATGGGAAAAAGATACGGCAGGACATATGGACGAAAGGGGGCTAGCAGCTCTGGGAGTGGATGCTAATCAGACATTTAATGTATCCGTTGGTAATACTTGTACCATTAACAAACCCATCATTCCAGCGTACCCAGCCAATTCTAAAAACGAAGGATACAGAAAACGTCATGAAGCCATAGATGATAGTAAGAAAATCACTTTGTTGGATCGTTTACATCTGGATTTGTTTCAACAAGATCGATTTCTACCGAATGGAGTGGACGTCCGTTTGAGATTTAATCGAGCTAGACCTGATTTCTACATGATGACGGCTCAAGCCAATACTGGAAAAGTCAAAATATTAAGTATGGTCTTGTGGGTGAGAAAAATGAAACCTTCCCCTACTTTAATGAATCAGATCAATCAAACTTTGAATACTTACAGAGCCAAATATCCATTAAGAAGAGTGGAAGTCAAAAGTTTTACCATACCTACAGGAACTCAATCTAAGATTACCGATCATCTGTTTCAAGGCCAGATGCCAAAAAGGCTCATTTTAGGGTTTGTGGAGAATGCGGCTTTTAATGGAGATAAAACTAAAAATCCCTTTAATTTTCAAAATTTTGGGATTAAAAAATTAGATGTTAGTATCAATGGAGAGACCATGATGACTCGTTGTTTCGAACCTAATTTTAATGAAGATTTATATCTGAGATCTTATCTGAGTATATATCAAGCTTTGGGAAAATTAGGAGAAGATTGGGCTCCGGACATTACCTTAGAAGAGTATAAAAACGGATACACTTTATGGGGCTGGGATTTCACAAAAGATCAAGAAGCCCAATCGGATAAATTTCATCTCATAGAAACAGGAAATTTAAGAGTAGAAGTCCAATTTACGAACAATACGGCTACCACTTTAAATTGTGTGGTGTATGCAGAATTTGATAACCTCTTAGAAATCAACAAACAGAGAGAAGTGAGCATTGATTATTAATGGATACAGGACAGTTGAGAGAAGTGTTATCTAGAGAATTAAAGAGTTCATTTGGTGGAGTGTATCCTTTAGATTTATTACCAGATCAATTAAAATTTGGAGAAAAAGCCATTGTAGTCAATACAGATCCTCAAGATCAACCTGGAGAACATTGGGTGTGTTTATATGTAAGCAGTCCAGTGGTAGAATATTTTGATTCTTATGGATTTCCTCCCTTACAAAAAGAAATTCAAGACTTTATCCACCGTCATGGTCATCAATGGATTTATAATCCGTATCGATATCAAGATTGGAATACGGATGTGTGTGGACAATATTGTGTGTATTATTTACATCAAAGACATATGAAGAAAATCAAAGCCGATGAATGGTTATTTCCCTTTGACCATCCTACAGCTTTACAAAGAGATCATTATGTAGCTCAATGGTTTAAAGACACTTATCATAAAACACCAACAGGTCATGGACAAATTTGTCAATGTTTCTATCAAAATGTATTGTAAAAAAAATTGTTATTGTTATTATTATTATTGTTGTTTGTTGTTTGTTTGTTTGTTCTAAAAATAAACAAAAGAAAAAAAATTGCTGCCTAGGTGTTTTTTTAAAAAGAATCTGAAACTGATGCTCTTATATATATATATAAAAATAGTAACAAAAGAGTTAAAAATAAACTAACACAAAGAGTTAAAAATAAACTTACCAAAAAAAGGTATAAATACAAAGGGACTAAGGTGTATGAAAATCAGTTTGATGAGGATGAGTTTGAGTAAAAAGTCAAAAGATATGGAGGAAGAGAAAATACCATTATTAGAAAAAAGAATGATCATACCTATGGAGGTAAATGATTCCAGTCCTCCTAAAAGAAGAATAGAACTAAAAACTATGGAGGAGGAGGAAGAACCCTGTAATGTTTACTTGCCAGCAGATGAGAAGATTCATGACCCAAAAGACCCATACAGAAGTTACAGAGTAGCCATTAACTGGACATTTGTTTTAAATCAAGTGAACGAAGAAATAGAAGATATAGACATTTTTCTGAACCATGAGGATGATGAAATTCAATACTTGATCCTAAAAAAGGAAATTCATCCCTGGACAGGAAAAGTGCATCAAATTAGGGGTTTCGTTCAAATGAAAGAACCTGTAGGAGGACTGGATGTGCATAAACTTAATCTTACAGCAAGATTTGATATGTCCCACAGTACACCAGAATTAGAAAGAATGTTCTACAGGCAAGGTGACAACTATCAAGAATATGGAATTCTGAAACCTGAGGAGAGAAACAAAGAATTACTGGAGAAATGGGAAACAGCAAAATTGTGCCTGGAGATATTTCGTAGAAAAGAAAAAGAGAAATGTTATTTTTGTTCAGCTTTAAAAAAGTGACATTTTAAAAAATATTTAAGTGTGTATTATAAAAAAAAATTAAAAAAAATAATGTTTGTGTGTGTTAATGTTGATGTGTAAAATAAAAATTAAAAAATATATATTTCTTATTTCTTTGTTTAAAAAAAAAATTTAATGTTCATAAAAAAAATTTAATTTTAATTTTTTAAAACAACAGTGACCTCTGGGTGTTTTTTTTATGAGACGTTTCTATTATCACCAACGGTGTATCAAAAAGGTATCTATTCGAATCATTGAAGTGGCCCTTAAAAGGGCCGTTGTTGATTTTTTATCAAGGGTTTACTCCCTTACTGTGGCTGCAGCCCAAATCCTCTCCAGGGGTACGGGTTATATCTGCACAATGGACAGGGTAGGCTCCTATCGATTAACCTGGCAGAGCACAGGTAGCAGGCAGGACGCTGCCTACATCTGTCACAAATAAAGTTACTCTCTTCATTTTCGCAGAGGCAGAGGGTGCAAAATATCAAGGAAACTGGAACCTGCATTCCCCAGTTAGGAATACATCCTTGAAACCTGGTGTGGTTTTGGAGCTCATCTACTGTTGTGGGAATCCCAGGGGATGGTGGTGGCGACTGGGGGGAATCTGGTAATCCAAAATTCCTCCCTTCCTCCTGGGGCCTCGGGTGGTAAAGAGGCGGAATTACCGGCCTTCCTGGCGGTGGTGAGGGTGCCCTTGGTGGTGGTGGTGGTGGTGGTGGTGAGGGTGCCCTTGGTGGTGGTGAGGGTGGCCTTGATGGTGGTGAGGCTGATCTTCTCCTCCTCCTAGGGTGGCGCTCAGGTACCTGGTACGGTCTGGCAGATCTTCTTCTGGCGTGTCTATTGTTGGACATCTCAACTCTCATCATTGGGCACCGCAATAACTCCTGCCCATCCGCTATCCTCCGGACCGCAAAATAGCATATTAATTCTATTCCGGGAATCAGGAATACTTCCTCATGAAATGTCTCATCAGTCATTGTGACGGTGGCTGGAAAATCAGCTAATAACGAATGACAGTTAACAGCTGACGAGCGTTGGTATTTATACACACAGCGCGACCCGAAAAGAAAGCACCCAAAACCCCGGATGAAACAGAGCTCAAAAAATCATGGAGAATTCAAATTTGTGTTATTTTGTGTTTGTGAATATCTCTATTGGATTAAATAACATATTATGGAATGATATATAGTTTCAAACCTTCTAGTAAAAGAATTAAGGTAAGTTTTGAGGATGATTTCACAGTATTATTCATACATGACATTCCTCCGTTGTTTAGAACAGCCTCATTGATGCCGAAGCGAAGGCCTAACCTTGAGTGACCTGAATACCTAAAATAAAGAGTTTTAAACTTTTAAAAGTGTGACACCAAGAAAACTTAATGTCTATCATAAGATCGAACCTAAGGAAAAGTGTTGAGAGGGTTTTTAAATCAAAAGAATCCTTACAAGTGTAGAAATAAACGTAGCGTCGGTCTAAACATAAACACAAGGGAGGTCAAAGGTCAGCCATTTTCAGAAAATCACTGTATAGACTTGTATAGAGCTTATAAGATTCTTTTCAATCCTGATCTTTGATGATGAAAATTTTGACATAAATACAATCGGAAACTTATAAAAAAAATTTGTATCTACTTTATTTCCAATGGGAATGTCTAGATTTTTATAAAAAGACTAAAACAAAAAAACATCTCAGCGTCTAAACAAGGACACAAGATGGCGTCCTATTTGTATAGAAATAATAACAAAAAAAGAACTGATTGTTTTTTTTCATTCTTTTTTTATTTTTTTAGTTTTAACAATTGTTCCAAGTGTTGAATTCTCCTCTGAAATCTTAATCGATCCGCTACTACAGTCATCCATTCACTTTTCCGATCTTCGGGGGGTAAATCATAAATTTCATTCAAGTCTGTATTAAACGTCACACATTTATTAGTAGGTCTGATATTTCCAGAGATTTCATTCCGTATTGAATACAGATTTTCTCCATCGTTTCTATTTCTTTCCAAAGTAGAATCACTTTGCTCCCTTGGGGATGACATAGAAAACTGTAGGGTTTTTGTAAATATTGCATCATGTTCATCCCGTACATTTTTTCGGGTAAAGTCTTTTTCATTCGTTGACATAGGAAATGAATAATCGCTAATCTCCCCACTGTCGTACGATGGGATAAAGCCAGGCATTGTAACCACAAGTCCTGAGTGGTTTCTATGATGTTGTCTGCTTTCTGAAACACTTGTTCTGCTTCGGGGGGTAATGGTTGTTCCTGTTGTTCTAGACATTGCATTAAAGTATCATAACTTTCCAACACTAAAGTGTGATAGTGTCTCAACATGATATCAATGATTTTTAAAAAAGAAATGTTTTTTTATGACCTTATTTATACTTTTTGGTTTTCTATTTATAGAAATAAAACCAATCAAGGTAAAAATAGGGCTTAAGTATTCTTTTTGCACACGGTACTATACTACACAGGTGTGTTTTAAGACTCTTGAATAGGTGCCAAGATTAGGTACATGACCCCTCTCTGCAGGTGTTTTAAGAATCAGATCTCGTGCTTAATATATATAATTATAGTAACAAAAAGGTAAAAATAGTTTTTCAAAGTTGAATCGGTGCCAAAATTTCACCTGTGCAGGTGTTTTAAGAATAGGATCTCGTGCTATTATAATTATAGTAACAAAAAGCTAAAAATAGTTTTTCATAAGGTATATAAACTCAGAGTTCAGTCAATTATAGCATTAGTCTTGACACCTGTAGAAAGAATAGACATGGCAGAAGCAATGATGAATCTTAATAATCTTACAGGTCAGAATTATATTCCACCTCAGAGTACAGGACTAGGATATGCCTTACCCACGGCACCTGATACACAAGATCCCATCGGATTGGATTTGGGACTTTATAATATGCCAGAACCCATGACCAAAGAAGATATGAGCATCTTAACCACCACTATGGATGGAATTATTAAAATGCTGATGGATTTAAAAGAATACAACACCAGTGAATTTTGTTTGATAAGGGGTAAATTATCCAGATTAGAAGTTAAAGTGACTAACATCCAGGAGAAAATGAATGGTGGATTTTATCAGAAAAAACAGAGTAGCAGTAGTAGCAGCAGGAGCAGCAGCAGCAGCAGCACAGGAAAAAAGACAAAAGAAACAGATCCATGTTACATTTGTAATGAGTTGGGACATTGGGCTCCAGACTGTCCAAGAAAAAAACAGGATTTGTGTTACAAATGTGGAAGAATGGGACATTGGGTTAATGAATGCCCAGAAGATGATGAACAATTAGTGAAAGAAGTACAAAATTTAGAGAAAACTCAAGAGAAGAAAAAACACCAGGAACATCAAATTCCTAATAAAGGCACTAACAAAAGAAAACTTGAGAATACCAATGTAAAGGAGAAACTAAAATTGAAACTCCAGAAAAATAATTGACAGTTTTTGTTGTGAATAATGGATGTGAAACAGTAAGTTTTCATGTTTTTTTTTGTGAACCTTGTGATATTCCTGTTAGGACTGTTTCTCTGATGTTTTTTCCTTGTTTTTGTGTGATAATGACGTCATAATGGATATACTTGAATCGATGCCAAGACTGTGTAAGTCCTAGGTATTAGTGACTAACCAAAAAAATTCCTTTTGTACAGTGATAAAAAAAATGTGATTTTCGTGTATAGGACTGTTCTCTGATCTTGTTTTCATATTGTATTATATTGGATTGTATTGTATTGTATTTGGATAGGATCAATAATAAAAGGTTTGTTGAAATTTTTTGTGGATTTTTGGATTTTTTTTAAGAAAAAGGGTGAGAAAAAAAGTGCACTTAATTGACCCGGCCAGCGCATTTTAGAATTCTTGATACGGTATCCTGTATAGCCTTTCTTATTTTGACTTTTTTTTTACAGGCTATACAGGCCCCTATACGCCTGGATAGCCCCGGCCAGCCCATTTTGCATTTTTGACATTTTTTCCATTTTTTTACCGGCTATAACGGCCCCTATACTCCAGGATAGCCCCGGCTATCCTGGAGTAATCTACTACTATCACAATTTATTCAAAATCTTGTACACGAGAAGAAGAAAACACTTGCCCTGGCCTTCAATTCGACATTTAGATATATCGACGACGCATTATCGATTAACAATAGCTGCTTCCATTCATATGTCGACTCGATATATCCCAGTGAGCTTAAAATAAAAGATACCAGAGTCTGACACATGTTTCATATTTGGATATTTTACTAGAAAAGGACATTAATGATAACCTTACAACCAACACTGGGTGAAAAAAGCAGTTTCCCGTCATGGGAAACTATATGGAAACCACATGGAAACCTCATGTTTACATCATGTTTCCTAGTGGTTTCCGCAGCGGATGCCAGGTTATTCCATCAAGTACCACGGAAACTACTACGCTCCGATTCCATTAGGTATCCCGAACCACGGAAACCTCAGGAAACCTGAAGTTTCCTGAGCCTCCATGTGGTTTCCCGTAATGGGAAACCTGAAGATTCCACTGGTTTCCATAATTAGGAAACTATGTGGAATCGGAGCGTAGTGGTTTCCATGGAATGGAAACTCGATGGAATCCTCAGATTTCCCATGAACGGAATCTAGAGGAAACCTCGTGATTCCTCAAGTTTCCATGACTCAGGAAACTACATGGAATCGGAGCGTAGCGGTTTCCGTGTGATGGAAACTTGGTGGAATTATCTGGTGTCTCATAAAAGGAAATGACAGGGAAACTTCAAGATTCCCTTATTTTTCTGAGACGGAAAGCAATGTGTAATTGTGGTGTAATAGTTTCCATACCATGGAAACTACAGGGTAGGTTGAGCATTTCAATTTCGAAAAATGATCGACTAGCAACTGGAAGCTCAAGGATCCCTGTATTTACCATGGTAAATCTTTCTTGTCTAGAATGTGAAAAGAGAACAGCAGGTTTAAATCAAAATATATATATTATTAATTTCCTTGGTAGACTGTGTTTTCTTTTCAAAATCTATCAAGAAAATGTATAAAAAGGAAAAAGCATTATCAAATCATGTGTTTAATAATTCATTTGATGTGCAAAAACATTATTTGAAAATGATAACAAAATAAATCAAATTATATATCTTGGTAAACAATGAAGTAGTCTTTCACATCTAAGTCCATTCATAAACTTCATTAAATACTCTATACTTCTTTCAACATCAGCTTCCTTTGTATTTTCTTCACATCATCTGCGATCTGCAATATATTTTCATATAAAATTATTACTTGATGTAAGAATTGTATGCTTGAATATTATTTAGAAATCTTACAAGATCACTCAATGTCCTTTAATGTACCAATATCAGTGATTATAATCAGTTTCAGTCTTTAAATTTAATGACCATGAACTCCGAATAATGAACATTACATAGTAAGGTTTTAAGCCAGATTAATATTAAAGCAGAATATGACCATCTCATACATGTATGACCATTTCATACACTGCTTTTAGTTGAGTGAATTGGAGAGAAATGTGCTCTGGACAAGGATATTATGAATCTTTTTTTTTTCTTATTGACATTTGACCTAGAAATTTTGTTAAAGATCACTAAAAACCCTTCATCCCATGGCACACAAGCCAGATCATACCAAGGGAGAAAAATTATGCTGTGGACAAGGACTTTAAATAAAGATATATAGTGTGTTTTGATATTGACCTTTGACCTTGATAACTGGTCCAAGGTCACCTTTTACCCTCCATCCACAGGCACTCTATGAGTTAAATTTGAGTGAGATTGGGCTAAGAGGAGAGAAAATATACTCAGGACAAGTGATATCAGATGGACAGACAAGATCATCTCATGGCATCTGCAGAACAGGACCCTAAAAAAACAATGCACATACATGATAAGCTATATCCTTACAAGTCAATATGAATTCATCATATGTTGCATTGCATACACATACTTTAATCATGTTTAATACCTTCTGAATAATTTTATGTTGCATGTACACTCAGTTTACATACATATAATTTAAATTTCATAAAAAAACGACCAACATATCAGCCATTCAAGATTTAGCTAATCAACATTCAGTACAAGTTCTACCACAGTATATGCTATATCATATGTACAGACACATACTAGTATTATTTACCTACATTCTAAATCTTGTTTTATGTCACTGAAAATTAAGGCAATAGCCATTACCGGTAACAAATTTTTACCCCCAATTTACATACATGCATGTTGTAATGTTTGTTCAAAACTTCTCATTTATAAATATTACCTTAGAGTATATTTAGTTAACATATACCTACAGTTAAAGCTTCAAAGTGTTTCATTGAATATTTTAGAAATTACAGTCATCAAAATACTGACCAGCCAGAAATCAGTAAATTTTTATTTTTCATTATTGTCTTGTTTCATTTAACATGTTTCAATGTTAGAAAGTTTTAGTAAGTTATAATATTTACTACTTTAGCATAGCCATACAGTTGAACTTTGGCATCTCGAATACCATAGATATGTCGAAGTAATTTGGAAGTATTTTTTAAATATTTTACTCCTGATATCTCGAATCCTCAAATACATGTATCACAAAATAATTTTAATTGAACTTTAAACCTTGACAGAAGGACTCTTAAACAAATATTCATTATTCTTAAAATAAAGTCTACAGAATACAAAATAATGAGTTGCTCAAAAATGTCTTATGATCATATCAATAATATCTGAAAGAATTGATCATTTCCCCTTGGGGTGAAGGGGGGTGGGGGGTGGGGTGGGGGCTTCCTCTGTACAATTTAAAATATTCTTACTTTGTGTCAACCTTTGTTAGAATTAGTGGTTCTTGAGAAGAAGTTGAAAATGTGAAAAGCTCACTGATGGATAGACAGTTTGATGGACAAAAGACAAAACAAAAGATGATCAGAAAAGTTTACTTGAGTTTTTAGCTCGGGTGAACTAAAATCCTCACTGCATGGTGTATATTATGCTAGATATCATCCAGACAGAAAATTTTATAGAGAAGTGACTCCAAGCCATACAATTACATAAGGCCAAACAAAAAAATATGTTTGCTTACTGTTACATGCTGAAATGAAATAGGGTCGGTTGGTAGGAATTTTTTATTTTATTGAATTTTTTTATACACAAATTCACATGAATTGGTTGAAATACAAAACAGTTTTACCATTGTGTGGTGCTGTTTTATTTTTTGTTTGGGCTTGCCATATAGGCGATAGACAATATCTTTCTTGCCAACTGCCTTACAGCTACCACACAATGAAAAAACTGTCTTGTATTTCTTCTTTAATTCCATGTTGCACTAACTATTTCTAGTACTTTCGATTCAAACGCTTGACCGATTAAGATGCATGTAAAAGTTAAACCGACAAATGAGTGACTTATGGATTTTTACAATGAAAAAAAAATTTGGGTTGGCTATTAGATATAGGGTCAGTCGGGTAACCATAAACAAACATATTTTTTTATTATGCCTAACCAGTTGTAGTTTGCAGCTGGTAGTTCAACATTCCAATTAAAATTGGAATCAAGTTCTTTTCTTTTAATGCAATTGTCATACATGCCTATTTATGATTGAATTAATTACCACTTACCACATGATCACATCTTGATTCATCATACATCTTTAGTTACTGGTTCTCCTTTAATGTCAGTTTTCTTCTCTCTGAAAGAATATATTATGTACAGTTACTACACTGTATTGCATTCTGATTTCACATATAAGACCAACAATAAACAAGAGTCCTAGGGGCCACATTGCTCACCTGAGCACTTTAGGTAGAAAAAAGCATAAATCAGTTCAGTATTTAAAAGTTTAAATATAAAAGTGGTTCAGAGAGAGAGGGGGGGGGGGGTGGTTATGAATTCAACACTTTCTAAGGATGCTTTTGAATTAATATGACACATATTACCATTGCTATCCTTAAGAAGAAAATTTTTATCAATATATCCTTTTTCTTCCTTTTTACAGTAAAACTCAGGTATAACGAAGTCACTGAGACCTGTGAAATTACTTTGCTATATCCTTAATTTGTTATATCCATATAAGGAATTAGTAAAATTTATTTACCTGGGGATCCAAGAAAACTTTGCTATATCTGTGAATTCGCAATATCCGTGTTTATACTAAACGAGTTTTACTGTGTAACTGTGATCCCCTGTTATGGTCCCTTTATTCTCCTGGGGAGGGAGGGGGGAGTGTCATGATTTGAATAAATAGAATCTACATTACTTCAGGATGCTTTTATATTATTATGACCAATTTTTACGATATTGGTCTTGAGAAGAATTTTAAAGATCTTTCCTATGTAACAGTATTGTTCGTAAAACGTTGATCGCCCATTGTGGCCCCACCCTACCCATGGGGTTCATGATTTGAACAAACTTGCATCTACACTACCTGAAGATGCTTCCATATAAATATGACGAATCATGGCTTTGCTGTTCTTGAAATGAAAAATTTCTAAGATTTTTCCTATGTACTTTGATCGTTCATTGTAGCCCCGTCCTACCCCGGGGGTCATGATTTGAACAAACTTGAATTTACACTAGCTGAGGATGTTTTAACATAAGTTTCATCTTTCCTGATACAGTGGTTCTAGTGAAGAAGATTTTCAAAGATTTTATCCTATGTATTCCTATGTAAAACTTGATCATCCATTGTGGCTCCACCCTACACCCGGGGGTCATGATTTAAACAAATTTGAATCTACACTTCCTGAGGATGCTTCCAAAGACAACCCTGAGTACATCTGATCATTGACAAACAAAAGTATTTTTAATAATAGCCAAAACTTCAACAACTACCAGGGAGGAATAAAATAAACAAACAAAAATTTATCGTTATGATACAACATATATCAAACAAAAATTTCAAACAAATGAGGATTCACTTATTTTTACCATTAGACTTCTATGATGTTGCGACCACCATCAATAACTGATGATTGTTACTCAGATGATTCATTTTCATTACTTGAAATACTATCAAAAATGATCAATATTTGTACATCTTGTAGGTTTATTATTTTTAACATTTTCAGTAAATCTCTCAGCAGGTCACACATGAGAAATTTTGTCTTTTGAACAGTAAACTGTTTCAATTTACAATATATCACTTGTTTCTTACATAGTTGTTATATTATTATAGACAGTACTTTAAAACCAATACATTTTCCCTATACATATCATCATTATGCATATGAATAAGGGTTGTGCTATGACTTTGTAAGATGTATATGTACTTTAGTTACAGACAATCTATTTAAATTGTTATAATGATTCTTCATAATTTCTAATTTTATCTGCCAAATAAAGGCGGCTAACAATAGTCAGAACTCTCTCTTTTAACTGTTTAAATTTCCATCGATGATGATGTCCTTCGTGAATAATGATAAGTTGAGATTGCGGACACTTTTTGTTTAAATATTGGTGACTTAACCGTAATTTAGAAGGAGAAATAATTCATTTTTACCTTGTCGTTACATCATAAAAAGTTCCAGAAGTCCAAAAGTACAAGAAGTTGCATTCCGAGAACACATGTATTCAAACCGGATATATGTTTGTCCGTATTAACAAAGAAACCATATTCGGTAAAAACATTATTATCCGATTTAACAACGAAAAAAAATCATACACTTTTCATTTATTTATAGAGAGAGAGAACTATTATAGTAAGCATTCATTTTCATTTAAAAAAAATCTACAAAGGCGAAACGTTAACATACAACATACAGCATTACCTTATATATATGTACCAATTAATGATCTATTTTACATACCGTTTTTCAATGTTAAATGTATCAATCCTTGACCTATGGAGAGAACGATTAAAGGCATTATGCCTGCTGTTCAATCCATTTCATTTGTAATGAATAAATATATTTTAAACTATACAGCATGGAAAAAGACAAATGTGGTGCCATAGGGCCTAACTATACAAAGTCTACTATCTATATATATCTATGATTGAACGTAAAACACTAAATATTGTGTAATTCAAGTTTCTCTTTCCGTTTTTGCAATATGTAAACTAAAATATTTAAAACTTTGATATCAAACTTTTCAAAATGGCGTCAAAACGAATGTGGTCTTCGATGGGAAAGATTTGTTCTGCCCAATATTAGTATTATTTACCGTAAAAAGTATATGAAAATATACTTACACTAAACCTTGGATGTTGATCATTGCATTTTTCATAGTTTTAAAGACACTGGGTGGCGAAAACATCGTTAACTTTTCACATTTGCACCTTACACCTGAGTTCTTCTCCGTCTTGCTCAACTCCAAAAATGGCGCCTCGTGAAAATTGACCAATGAAATTAAAGCCTCTGCAGAGCGACGCATTATGGGAAACGGAACCTGTTTACGTTAATTATGTTAGAGGGTAATAAAAATTTTTATATATAATATAATTTCCCTGTAACGGTGATTATGAGTTCATATCCATAGTGAAGTTCTTCACTGTTCATAGAAAGGGGGTGCTCCTCAATAAATTTGCTGATAATTAGTATACTATAGAAAACAAAGCGTTTTTCTGAGGGTAACCAGAGACATTTTATGTTTCTGGTGTGACCCCTCAAATTAATTGACTGGGGGGGGGGGGGGGGCTTGGTAGGTAGTGCCCATCCAAACAGAAAATGTCCGGTTATCCCCCCCCCACTACTTTTTCATTAAATTATTCATTATTCTGATTAATGTATAATGTCACAACAAAAGATGTTAAACCTTTATACATGTATACATGTTTTAAAATTTGAAGCGTCAGAAAATGAACATTAGTTGAAGACCGTAGAAAATAAGAGGGGGGGGGGGGGGGCATAGTGGACATGCCATACGTCCCTAAACATATTTTTTGCAGTATAGAAAACAAAGCTTATTTCCTGTTGCGCCTCTCAAATTAAACGTATAATGACTCTTTATCAGCTGTTTATTATTTTGTGACAAGAATGTTGTCCTTTGAAGTCTGCCGTAAATTTCGATCTGCATTTGGCATGCAAATGAACTACATGACATGTATACAGAACAGTATTTTATTTTTAGTGATGATGGAAAAGTTCGGTGTCAAAAATTGCTTGTTAGTAGAAGGAATCAGGGTATGTTAGATTAGTATACACTTGTGAAAATCAATACAAAATAATTTAATTACCAGCAAGGACGGTTCAAGAATAATAAAGATCTGATGATTTTTTTTTCTCTTGTTCGGCTTTAGATACTTTATTGAACCCCCTCCTTTTTTGGTTTCGATTTTAGCCTGATATCAATAATAATCAGTGGACGAAATTGCTGGACTTTTTTTCTATTTGCTATATTTTACTTCAAACACCTTTGCCTTTAGTTAAGATAATTCTCACCGTTATAATGTATCAGAATTTTTCACATTAAATTTGAAAATTGATTTATAAAAAAGGAGAGTAAACACAAGGTCCCACTTTTGAAACTGTTGCTACTGACCTGAAACACATAATTAAAATAAGCCCAAAATTTTTGCAGGTAACCTACAATCATGTCCATTGCGTTCAGAGTTTTAGTCGTGACTGGTAACAATTAGTCAATATTTGATCATCTGATTTGTTGGAAAATACTCTTTGATGTGCAGGGCTGTATATATATATATATATATATATATACGTGGCTTTAGCCGTTCAGCCAGTACCGCCCTGTATCTTTCATACATGTATATCTTTTTTCTGGTAATTTCTGGTAAGGTTTGCTAGTTAAGAACTTTCTGGTAAAGTTTGTGCCCCAAACTGAAATTATACAGGCCTGTGGTTTGAGTAGACAGTTTTAAGTGCAGTTTTTTTTTTTAAATATGTAATGGTACATGTAGGGGTATAAAAATCAAGAAATGGACGGCATATATAAAGAAATGTTTGTACATGTAGTAGTATTGACAATCACCACATCAGTATATTATACCTAAATATCGAAAGAAACTATTTTCTCTCCATATTTTGAAGGAGGGGAGGGGGCTTAAATTTGAAAGGGGTAACCTTCTGTTTAACACAATACACGATTTAAAAATATTAAGTTTTCGCTAAGCATCTACGTGTAAAACAAATTAATAAATTATTGGGTTTTTTTTCTTCAATGAATTGCCTTAGCATGCAGTTCTTCAGAAGACGTTGTTCTTAAGGAAAAGAAAATCATCTTATATAAATATTATAGACTTTTCTTTATTTAGAGCCAGCATTGGTCTCTGTGCACAAAATGACTAAATTGAATATACGTGCATGTATGTATTTAAGACCAGCATTATTGTAAATTCCTGCGAAAAATGAAGACATTTACTACATCAGGGTCTGTGTACAGATATAAATTAAAAAAAATAAGTTATTTAGTTAACACTCATTAATTTTGTATATGAATATTATTCTGCTGTATTATCTTATACATGTCTTTGTAGAGGACTATATACGAATTTCACACAAAACATTAGTAATTTAGTTCTTATGTTGTATATCTCATAAACAATTAAGCAGGCAACAAAGTTGATAATTAATAATTCTTTCTATGTTTTCAATATTCAACGTTTACATTGATGTCAAACAAGGACGATTCGTTAATTACCGATTAAGAAATTTTATTTCATTTATCTATGCACTTACAAATTTATTTGAAAAGGAATTACGATTTAACACATAACGAGAATTTAGATTTATTCTAGACCGATAGAAGAGTATATAGAATTTTTAAACGGCTAGGAAATTTTGTTTTTTAATCAGTAATGAAAAATTAAAATACAATTCTTTTTTTTTCTTCTCTCATTGAACATCTTAAAATTAATTTAGTTTATTTTATCAATATTCTGTGGTGTTATTGATAATTTATTTTATTTTTTTTACATCAAATCAATGGCCAGCAATTATCACCTAAATTTAAACTGAATTTGTGGAGACTATGTGTATGTACATGTTTGACCACAGCCCATTGTTCCCCTTAGGTAGAAAACCCTCTCAAATCACATAGAATATACAAAAAATACACAGTCGCAGGTGTCTTCGCGACACGTGTCTCCACCTGTGGCACGTGAGAACAGGTGCCCGCGATTACAAGGTTAGCGCAATGATTGAATTTTATCTGAACAGTTTACACTGATTTTTCTAAAATTAAAAGTTGTATTTATTCTTCTCTTACTACTATAATTCCAATTCACGTGTCTTTATGAGTTTTACCGAGACTAAAATGTTAAAAAAATATTTAATTTGTCACAGAATGTTCAATTTTATGACACAGAATTACAAAACAGCTTTTTTTAAATTATTCTTTTGATACACGTTTCCAAAATGTCTATTATCGGGAAAATAGGTGTAAACCACAGCATACGTGTTTTCCATATCTGGGAAACATGCAGGAAACTACAGGTTGATTGCTTCCATATCAAGAATCTACCTGGAAACCACTACTGCATGTTTCCGCGGTTTCCCATATTGGGAAACTTACGGGAAACCACAGGTTGATTGTTTCCATATCGGGAATCTACGTGGAAACCACTACTGCATGTTTCCACGGTTTCCCATATTGGGAAACTTACGGGAAACCACAGGTTGATTGTTTCCATATCGGGAATCTACGGGGAAACCACTATGTGGTTTCCATAAAATGGAAACTATATGGAAACTACTGATGTCACGATTCCCATATGTTTCCATCGGGTTTCCAAATTTGGGAAACCTGGTTTTTCATCCTGTGCAAGTTTTATGATTAACGTTATGACTTCAACTTTTCAATCGTACTTGTGTAACAATTTAGCCTTATCACCTGCATATGGGGTTTATGTCTCGGTTGATTCGGTACGCTAGAGCAGGCATCTACGAATGAACAATTTCTAAAATGAGGCGAGCATTTCACAAACAAGTTGAAGAAACAAGGATATCGACAGTCTCGTTTAAAGTCTTTATTTCGCAAATTTTAAGGTCGATACAATAATCTTGTCAGCAAATACGAGGATTGTTCGGAAAGTTCGTGGACTTCTGTCATATCCTTTTTATTTAACGTCATATGTTATCCAAATTTTGTAGAAATATTTTAACAATAAATTCAAATCATTTGTATTAAAATTTTTAAAAATCTCATGATTTATTGCAAACTTATCCAGAATTAAAAACTGCAAAACTCGGATAGCGGCGCAGGTCAAAATTTAGTAATCTACAAACAATCCTTAAATAATGTCTGTAGTCATACTCTATGTAAAATGGAGCAAAAAGGAAAAAAATCCTTGACGTTTAAATTAAGAACTGTTACATCGATTCATATTCCAAATTATGGCTTAATATTTTGCTTCGTTGAAAAGAAATCAATTTGTGAAGATAAGCAGTCCTAATTGAAAACGACAGAAACGATGACGTAGAACGTCACGGAGCAGCAGATAACGATGCAATTTTGTGTTATAGTCGGGGAAAATCCTTAATAAATTCTAAAAATGTTAGAGGAATCAGAAAATATGTCACAAACGAGTCGTGCATGTGTGTGTAAATGGTACATGCGGTATTTGAGTGACAGAGACTCTGTATCGGACGAGGATGATCTGTGAAGAAACGGTTTAACTGTAAAAATCTGAACGAATACTTTTAAAAGTGGGGACGTCATGGAAAGACGTAGGCGCTTCAGTGTTGCTGATCTTGTGAAAGCACAGTTAAGCAGTAAAAGAAATTAAAACATTGACAAAGAAATTATACAACGAGAACAATTGCTAGAAAAATAAATGTCTAGTGATAGAAAGAGGTTTTTAATGAGTGGGTATTAGACTATACTTCGTTAAATGTATAGGGATAGTATTTTTGAGATACTCTTGACGCTATGTTTTTGACGTTACATTGTTGTTAAGTGTGCTCCGTGGTAACAAAACATGTTGATTTTAAAATGAAGTAAATTGATTTCTATTGAATCAAATGGAATGAAAATTCACACATCAACAAAACAAAATTTTTTATATATGATATTGTGCTCATTTTAAATTTCTTGAAAGTAGTATAACGAAGATTGACATCGTCCACGAACTTTTCAAACAACCCTCGTACAATCTATCATAAAGTCAAATGCTAATTGACGTTTCTCATACTAATTGCGGTCCTTCGGATGAGACCGTATAAACAGAGGTCCCGTGTCGCAGTAGGTGCTGACACGAAAAAGATCCCTCACTGCTCAATGGCCGTAAGTGCCGAGTATAGGACAAAATTTGCAGCTCTCCACCGGCAAGTGATGGCGTCTCCCTAGGAGTGAAAAATTCTCGAAAGGGACGTTAAACAACATACAAACAAAAAAAATCTCATACTAATTGTTAGGCCATTTTTTACACACTGAATTGTCTACGGATTTTTCCGTTTTTCCCGATCATGAAAAGGAGCAAACGGCGGGTGTGACCGGTGGACAGGGGATGCTCACTCCTCCATGGCACCTGATGCCACCTCTGATGTTTTAGAGATCCACGTTTGCTCTGTTCCTGATTTGAATTGTTTGAATGAATTTTAGAGCTTGAAAACTTCGTTATTTATATATTTCATTTAAGGGTTGGGTCGCAGTGGTCAGAGCGTTTGCTCTCGAGTCGCAGCGAAAGGAGTCGATTCTTGCGGCGCGGGTTCAAATCCCACTGCAGGACGTGGATACCGGTCCTTTGGATGAAACCGTATAACCCGAGGTCGCAGTAGGTGCTCCCTAACAAAAAAATACTATAGTTAACTATAGTAAATCAAAGTTCCAAAGTTTTCACTATAGTAAATCAAAGTTCCAAAGTTTTTACTAGAGTAAATCAAAGTTCCAAAGATTTTACTATAGTAAATCAAAGTTCCAAATTTTCACTATAGTAAATCAAAGTTCCAAAGTTAATTCAAATGCAATATTTACATTTATAAATTTAAAAAAATACACGTTGACTGAAGTTGATGAAGCAGATATTTTGATTCTAAATGACAATTTTTTTTTTTTATAATTTATTATTTTTTTTCCAGAAAGAAAGCTTACGTTACATCTGCATAACATCAAAATTAAATACATTGAAATAAATATTGCTTTTTTATCGGCGCAAGCGACAACCTTTACATTAAAATTCATATCTTGTACATTATTCTTTTAGGGGAGGGGTCTAGTTTTTAAAATGTTCTCTAAAGCTTTTTTGAATCTTAAACTTGAAATATCATAAAATGTAAAGAATGGGAATCAAAAACATAATTCAACGGGATTTATCGCACTTAATCAAAGTTTTTACTATAGTAAATCAAAGTTCCAAAGTTTTCACTATAGTAAATCAAAGTTCCAAAGTTTTTATTATAGTAAATCAAAGTTCCAAAGTTTTCACTATAGTAAATCAAAGTTCCAAAGTTTATACTATAGTAAATCAAAGTTCCAAATTTTTACTTTGGTACTATAGTTAACTATAATAAACTATAGTTAACTATAGTTTACTATAGTAATTTTTTGTTAGGGCTGGTCAATGGCCCTGAGTGCCGGATTATATGTCTAAATTTGTAGCCCTCAACTGGCAAGTGGTGATTTATGTGGGAAAAATTCTCAAATGGGACCTTAAACAACAAAGAAACTTTAAGGGTTCGAATTTCAACCATACCATTTTTTGGGTCACCTGGGTCACTCAGGTGACCTATATCTGTTTACGTCCGTCGTCGTTCGTAAACTTTTGAACTTCAGCTTCTTCTCTAGAACTACTGAGCCAATTTCAACCAATTTTGGCATATAGCATTTATGAGTAAAGGGGAACAAAAATAGTGAAATTCATGGTCCCTGCCCCCCTAGGGCCTGAGGGGTTGGGCCACAACCACTAAAATTTATGCAATATTTAAAAATCTTCTTTTCTAAAGAACAATCAAGAAGTCTTAACTATTGGCATGATTATAATAAACCTTGAGCCCTCTACCAGAATTGTGAAATTCATGGCCCCAGGACAGTGGGGTTCTTGTGCTCGGCGGGGCTTTGTAGAACATATAGTGCAAATTCATTATTTAGTAAAAAAAAAAAAATCTCCTCTGATCCTTGGTATTAAGTAAACAAACTAAATGTATAGTTTTGACGAGCATTGGTGCCTCTTTAAAAATTGTGAATTTCATGGCCCCTGGCTCAGGGTTTCTGATGTTAGGGCGGGGCTCAGTTGATAACATAGTAAAAATGCATTATTTCTTGAAAAAATCTCTGCTCTTGGGTATTGAGCAAATAGACTAAATGCATAGTTATATGACGAGCATGGCCTCTTCCAAAATTGTGAATTTTATGGCCCCTGGGTCAGGGGTTCTGGCGTTTGGGTGGGCTTCTAATAATTATATAGTAAAAATGCATTAATTCTTTGAAAATCTTCTCCTCTGCAGCTGGATGTTAAGCAGATGAACTAAATACATTGTTCTGATGAGCAAGGATGCCTCTTTGAAAATTGTGAAAGGTGTGGCTCAGGGGTAAGGGTTCGGGGGGGGGGGGCTTATTGTATACTAAAAGTAAATACTTTTAAAATCTTCTCCTCTGCTCCTTGCCATTGGTATTAAGGAAACAAACTATATGCATAGTTATGATGAGCAAGGATATCTCTTTTAAAATTGTGAATTTCATGGGTCGTGGGACTTGTGTTTGGGTGGGGGGTTTGTTATTATATAGCGAAAATGCATTAATGCTTCAAAATCCTTCACCTGAGTATTAAGCAAACAAACTAAATGTAATAATATAAATGTATAAATTTGTATAAATGTGCCTCTTATCTGCTTCTGGGGATCTACGAAGCAAAATGGTACAAAATTGTAATAAGTGAATTGAATTAGAGTTACTCTCCTTTGCTAAGTTGTATTATTCGAGAAATCCTTGTGTATAATTTAATTAACAGGTTATTTAATTGAATGAGAATACAAGAATGATATATAATAAGAAACAAAATAAAAATAAATGTTTGGTTTAGACCTTTGTTATTATCCTTGTAAGACTTGGGAAAACCAAGTATGATTCCAAGGAGATCGCTTGGGTTTCACAAGTTACAATAGGCAAGGGCAGTTTAACCAGATTTTTGAAATTTTTGGGGAACATACTTCATCTATCAGTTAATTTTGCTTTATATTTCTATGGATCCTTTACAGTGCTGTATTATACTCAAGTAACCGTTAAAGGCATTGGGCCTCTCTTTAAGATATTTGAACACTTTTAAAATGAAAGGGTTTATATGACCCCGGGGAGACTTGCCATACAAAACACCTTAAATATTATAAACCAGACGTGTCTGATGAGACTTTGCCTCTACTAGTGTGTACTTACAATAAAGATACATTTGTGCGGAAAGTGTTTTGAAAAAGTTTTAAAGAATTTTTTTTTAGTAGCCATAGAGATCGTCATTGGTTGAAATCAAATAGGACGATGTACAAAATTATGAATATTGATATAGTCTTTTTGTACACCTAGACTTATTAAAATCAGTCCAAAACTGTTGTAGGAGTAAATTATGAAAGAATTTCAAAGAAATTCCGCTGTCACGGTAGCTCAGTCTGAAGAGCACTTGCTCCCTAATCGGAGGGTCGATTGTTCGAATCCCGGTCGCGACTAAGTCGATAAAAAAGGGAGCAACTGTTCTTTCGCCAAGCAGTCGGCACTTTGAAGTGAAAGTTGTGGGTCTTTCGGATGAGACCTTAAAAACCAAGGCCCCTTGTCACGATAGGCTTTGGCACGATAAAGAAACCTGGGTGCCAAGTAAAGGTCTAAATTTGAAGCCCTAAACCGGTATATGGTGACGTCTATATATGAGTGAAAAATTCTCGAACGGGACGTAAAACAATATACACTAAATCAATCAATCAAAGAAATTCCTATTTTTAGTAATTGTGGGGAAAACACCGTTTGTCAAAATCAAAACCTGCTATACAGAATTATCTATCACAGTGTAGTCTACTTGTATTCCAAGTCCTATTGAATTTTAGACCAAATTTGTAAGAGGAATTTTTAAGGTCACTGCACACCCCCTACCTAATGACATTCTATGTGTGACAAACTGGGCCAAGTGGAAAAAGATGACAATTTAAATCGGACGGACAGACTGATCACTGTAGGGCACCCACAGAGCAAGACCCTTATTACCAGTGGCGGATTTAAGAGGGGGCGCACCCGGCGCGCGCCCCCCCCTAAAACTGTCAAAGTTAGCATAAATCATAGTTTCGTCAAGAAAATGTAAAAATGTCTACTTGGTAGACCTCATTTTTACCCTACAAAATCTCTAGAATCCAGGAGCTTCCGAGGGCTTCGCCCCCTGGGCCCCCACCAGGGCTTCGCCCTGGACCTACTGGGGGCCTCAAGGCGGCCCCCAGACCCCCTGCCTACTTTCTGCGCCCCCCCCCCCCCCAACTTCAATTCCTGGATCCGCGCCTGATTACAGTGGTAAAGTCCTGAAAAGACGATCAATTATTTTTGCCCAAAGTAGATGTCAGACAGCAGAGAGAAAGAGGAGAGAGAGATTACCAAGGTTTGGGGGGGGGGGGAGTATGATTAGATAACTAAATCAAAGTGTTTTGAATGGGGGAAATCAAGCTTTACCGGTATAGCTTAGCCTAATTCAACTATAGAGCTTAATCAAGAGAATGTACTTTATACCATTCTCAAAATACTTACATCACCATTCCTGATTCAAGTGAGGGTTTAGAATATGATCAAAGAGTCCATCATATAATGACCAATAAACATGTATGTTGTGAAAAGGAGCGGGTAAGTAATGTTGACAAGTGGAAAGTGGGGGTAATATTCACAAATTTAGGTAGTTTTCAACATTTTAGACCTGTAGAGATAACTCCTTCCTGTCTTCCCCCTTCCCAGTCCCAGGGTTGTTGAAGTTTTCAACATGCAAGGTTTGCAGAGAAAACTCCTTCCTCTCTCCCCCTTCCCAGCCCCTGGGTTGCTCATTAATACATTCCAAAGCTTTGTTTTGAAAAAAAAAAATATTTTTGAATATATACAATACATAAAACTACATATAGTTAATTCGTGGGACTGAATGGTGTTCATTTATAATTGTTGGAGGATGAGCTGACCCCAGGGGTCATGAATGAAAAGTCAAGCGGACTGATGCGTGTTTGAAGCATGAAGACGACGTCGTTGTAAATTGTGACGAGTTTTTCACATTGTAGCAGGCCTAGTTTGTAGAAGAAATGAAAATTGAACTATTTCATCACTTTTTTCTCCCGAATTTAGTTCGATTAAATGGATCGATTTGAAGCTTTTAATGTTTTTATTAAAAGACCTAATGTTTTGGGAGCTGATTTGTGTAAAACAATGGATATATAGTTTTTTAAAGATTGTATGATAAATAATAAATGTATTGACAATTTTAAAATTGAATGTTGAAATTGACTGTTTTCATACACTGACTTTCATTACGTGGCCATCGACTGTAAGCCATGCTGGATCTTATATATTTTCAGGTTGAAATTGTAAAAAAAAAAAAAAAAAAAAAATACATGATTATTATCAATTCCGTGCCTCTGTACATAATGCAGATCTAAGGGGAACCGACCCACTGATTAGAGAGACAACTTCCGAAGTAAATAATCCTGAAATTACCCATAGTTTGTCATAATGTAATTTTTATTATTTTATATTAATTTTTTTATTTAGTTAGAGTTAAAATAAATATTTTTTTAATTTAAATTTTATGATTTCTAAAATAATGTGTAGGATGGAAAGAGTAACCCAGAAAACATATAAAAGGTTAAGGGAAAAGAGGGCAAGCAAGAAAAGAGAAAAATAACCATGAATTTATTGAACATGACCAGAGAAGAGCTGATGGAAAAATACTATCCTGAAGAAAGTAAATATAACTTTAAAATATATAAAGATAATATTTTCACCTTCCGTATTCCTTATGACCTGTAAAGTGTTTGATATCTTTACAATTTCTTTATAAAATTGAATGTAAAGTGCCTTTATACCACGTGTATTTGTTTCTTCCATTTCGAATCCTTATCTTCTCCTTGATAAACAAGAGGTCCATGGGCCACATTACTCACCTGAGCACTTTTGCTAGGAAAAAGCAGAAATCAGTATAGTATTGAAAAGTTTAAATATAAAAGTGATTCCAGGGGTGGGGGTGAAAAAACTTGAATCTACACCACCTAAGGATGCTTTTTGAATTAATATGACTAATAATGGCTTTGCTGTTCTTGAGAAGAAATTTTTATTGATATATGCTTTATATTCCTTTGTATAACTATGATCCTCTGTTATGGCCCCTCTATACTTCTGGGGGAGGGGTGGGGGGGGGGGTCATGATTTGAACAAATTTGAATCTACATTGCCTGAGGATCCTTTTATTTTGTTATGACCAATCACGGCTTTGCTGTTCTTGAGAATAAGATTTTTAAAGATTTTTTCCTATGTATTTGTAACGTGTTCGGGGTATGAGGCTTCTGAATTGATCAAATCTCCAATGAAGGAGATATATTTCCGTGTGACCAATATATGGTATATCCTGGTAATTTGCTAAATCCTTGTAATGATCGAAATCCTTGTAAATCTCTGTGTTGGTCAATAATACTACATTGTAGAGGCAAATAAGAGCACAACAGAAGATATTTCAAGTTTCACAATAATTTAATAACAGAAGAAATATGATATATATGGCAGGATAACACGATAATCAAACAATGGTGAGGTACAGTTGGTCAGGTCGGACATCACATTATTATATATGGTATAAGTGTAACTGTTGAAATCTTTAATAATTCAATTTGGTCAATGAAAGTTATAGAAAAACTTTGTTAACGTTACTAATTTGCTGTAAATTTATCAAAAATATCAGTGGTTACGTACTAGATCTATTAAAGATAGATAGCGGGCATTCTGCAAAGTCGAACTGAAATTCGAGCGTCCGTGGCGACGTTTATATAGGGTAAACTACCGGACATGGCCGACATGCGCAGTGTGCTTAACCTAACCAAAATGAAAGTATAGACCAAAATGGCAGACGATACTAACGATATCGCCGAAGTGGAACAAACCATGAAAAATACGAAATATGTGACGCCCATACATATAACAAATACATAATAATAAACAAAGAAGGTAAGTTACTTTAAAATGTACAATACATTTTGCGTATAAATTAACAGTTATAAAATAATGACGTTCGAGGACGGAACACAATAACCCCCCCCCCCCCCCCAATAAATAAGAACCTTCCGTAAGCCATGACCAAAAAGGAAAATAATTTGGTCGGCAGACGCACATTAAAACGGTAAATTACGATTAATTTATACAATGAATTGTAAGTTAAATGTAATAAACATGCATAACAATTGCTGATATCATTATAAGAGTCCATATTTTTAAGTATCCATGAGTTTACAGTCCTTATTTCACACCGTGGGAAAGTTGGTCATGTACCAAACATGAAAGTGTTGGATTTACCAAACATGAAATAATAGGAATTAACAGACATTGTTTTATAGTACACTTGGTAAACTTTAACATTTAAATATAATTGCTGTAAGAGAATTCATGTACATATTATGCTGAAATATAAAATAAATATGATTATGAACACAATGTGATGTATACATATATGTTAAGGGGGGGGGGGGTCTCGAAACACAAACGTTTCATTATTCCCTCCGTAAAAAAATTGTTCGTCCTCGAACAATAATACTGTTATATTCTATGCACCTATGCAATAATACAATTATTAAAAATTCAAAATGAAAATGAAACATCATCATTTCATGTAACATGTATTATATATTTCTTTCACATGAAGACACAAAATGAAGTCGAGATTAACAATGATGATCCACTCTGATAAGGAAACATTTCCAGGTAATGTATGAATTATCACACATATTAGTATATTTATATACATATGTGCAGACATAAAAAATGCGAAACTTAAACTTGATCCATTACAAAAATGGTCATTATATTCTCAGATAAATAAAATATTTTCCAAAAAAATCCAACCTCCTTCCAAAGCTTACTATAAGTAGCCATACATTCTAACAATGAATACCCCTAAAATATTTAAGTCCTTTTTTTTTAACTTGCTAATATTCGTCGAAAATGTAGGTCTGTTTCACAGTACATAGAATTCCTTTGTCTTCACATGTCTGGAGAGAGGGAGGTAGTTGAGCTTGATCTGTCTGAACTGCTACTTATTTTGTAATTTTGTAAAAAGAGTTCTTGGTCCACGTAGAAGAGAGCCAATATGTTGTCCCATCTGGCAGAGTTGCTCGTTCTGTCCTCTGGATGGCACCAAATCCAAGGGGGACATGATCTAGTGAGCGGTGTCTACTCTTCCTGGACTTCATCTGCGCATCCTGAAGAATCTTGGCCACTCCAGAGGTGAACATGAGGATGGGGCTTCAGCGAAGAAGAGGCGTGGATCTGCAGCTAAATAGGCATAGGGATCCTTCTCATCTGTTGGTGGACTCTGCCCCAGGCGCCTAGGAAAATAGTCTGGAACAGGTGGCAGTGGAACGTAGGGGTTAGAGGCCTCAGTTGAAGGGAGAGTAGGCTTCTTCAAAGATTCTGGGACAAGAGGACTACTCAAAGGTGCAGGATGTGAGCAGGTAGCAACTACAGAGGAATTAGCAAGAAAAGCAGAAATCTCTGATACAGTTGTGGTCACAGGGCCTGTTGTTGATGTAATCAAACTTGCAGGTGCAGCTGTCATAGACACTCTCACAGGAGAAATGATGGTAAAACAGACCGGAGCCACAGATGGAACATCCCGTCTCACAACTTTCCGTGGTGTATCGAAGATACCATAAATCTCTACAATATACCCAAGCAGATCGTGATCCCAGGTGGTGATATCTACAGGATCCAAGGATATATCCAAGCTAGGAAATCGTAAAGGTGTAAGAGGAGCTCGGACAGGTGAAGACGTGGGTACAGGATTTGATCTACTGTGGTGAATCCTGTGAACTCTTTCCAAGTGATCTTTAAGAAGACACGGACGGCTCTTGGGCGCTGTATACCTACAATGAGGACACGTCTCCATTGGCCCATGTTTATCTTTGCGATGTCTCTCCAGCTGGGCTCGGTTTTCATACCTTCTGGCACATCCCCCAATATGGCATTGAAATGAACGATGATGATGAGATATAATCCCAGCGAGATCCGTAGAGAATAAAAATTTTCGTCTGGTATCTCTACGGATCTCAGACCAGTGTCACATAATCTCATTCGGGGTTTCGTGCCCGGACTTCGACTGCTTGTTTCGATTAATACGGGCTGAAATGAATTAGATGTCCGCTTCAACTTTTTGCTTTGGACATCCTTTTAATTCCCTATCACCATAAAACTTTCGTTTCTTACCTCTGAAAGGTTTAAATCCATCAAAATATAAAGTTGTTGATTTTTCTTAGCAATAAGCTATTCGTTTAAACCTCCGATACTGAAGAGTTCCAGCAATAGTCTGCTTCAAATACTTCGTACTATGGTTCATTTCTATAGGAAAAATTAGTAGATTACCAAATCTACAAATAAACTCATTGAGAAATACCCTTGCAACTGTTTTTGCCTCGATATTTGGAAGGGCAAAACCCTCCGTCCATCTAGTGAAATAATCAAAAATGACTAATATATATGACTTTCCTCTAGGAGTTCTGTTCAAGGGACCTACAATATCTAGAGTAAGTCTTTCCAAAGGAGCACCAACAATTTATTGTTTCATTGGAGCTTTAGGAGTGCAGATTGTTGGATTGCTTGATTGACAGGGTTGACATTCTTGGCAAAATTTTGCAACTGTTTATTTCCAACCCAGTAAAACCTCTGTCTGATTTTGGCTAAAGTCCGGTTCACTCCTAAGTGTCCACTTGTAGGGTCACTATGCAACATTGTTAGGACCTGAGGTATGTACTTTTCAGGTAAAATCATTTGAAAAAAGAATTAGATAGATTACATGATCAGTACGTACTGGTCCCTGCTGACAAAGCAGGTAACAACATTGTCTTTGTAAGGCTTATTATATTAAATGTATTTTAGAGGAACTTGGATTTAATTCTACAAGTGGTAATCCAACTTATAGTCATAGTTCTCTTTCTAAGGAAGAAATTCTTCAAAATCATATGTCAGATTTGAAAATTTTTAATAATCCAAACAACCAAAATGAATTTGAATTACCTTATCTATAGTGGATTCCGAAACTTCATAAAAATCCTTACAAACAAAGATACATAGCGGGTTCCAGTAAATGTTCAACCAAGCCTCTTTCTTTACTCCTCACTAAGATATTAATAGTAGTGAAGGGGAAACTTCAAGAGTACCGTGCAACAATATATTCGAGAAGTGGTGTAAATCAGATGTGGATACTTAAAAATGCAAGGGAACTTTTGGAAAATTTGAAATCACAAGATTTTACCAAAACCAACAGCTTAAAAACTTACGACTTTTCAACTTTATACACAACCATTCCCCACGATAAATTAAAATCCAGGCTTTTTGATATTGACAGCTGCTTTTTCAATAAAAAAAAAAATGGAACTTACTTACCTTGTCATTGGTCATCTGCAAAATTATTTTGTTAAAAAACATTCTGATTGTACAAACAAGTACTCTAAAGTTGACATTAAAAAGATGCTTGAGCTTCTGATAGACAGTATCTATGTAGTTTTTGGAGACCAGGTCTTCCAACAATCTATTGGAATTCCCATGGGTACCAATTGCGCCCCGTTATTAGCAGACCTTTTTTGTATTCATATGAAGCAGAATTTGTCCAAAATCTTATGCGTGAAAAAAAGAAAACACTTGCTGTAGCCTTCAACTCGACATTTTGATATATCGACGACGTATTGTCAATTAACAATGGTTATTTCCATTCTTATGTCGATGCGATATATCCCGGTGAGCTTGAGATAAAAGATACTACAGAGTCTGACACATCTGTTTCATATTTGGATATTTTACTTGAAAAAGATGTTAATGGTAATTTAACAACCAAGCGTTATGATAAACGTAATGACTTTAACTTTTCAATCGTCAACTTCCCTTACTTATGCTGCAATATACCTTCATCACCTGCATGCGGGGTTTATATCTCTCAGTTGATTCGATACGCAAGAGCATGCTCTACGTATGTACAATTTCTAAAACGAGGTAAATTATTGACAAACAAGTTGATGAAACAAGAATATCAGCAGTCTCGTTTAAAGTCATCATTTCGTAAGCTCTACAGTCGATACAATGAACTTGTCAGCAAATACAATTTATCATTGAGTCAAATGCTGACTGACGTTTTTCATACTAATTGTTAGGCCATTATTTACACACTGAATTGTCGACGGATTTTTCCGTTATTCCTGATCATGACAAGTAGCACACGGTGGGTGTGACCGGTCGGCAGGGGATGCTCACTCCTCCATGGCACCTGATCCCACCTCTGATGTTTTGGAGGTCCGTGTTTGCTCTGCACCAATTTTGTAACGTTTAATGGACTTTTGAGCTTGAATACTGTTCGTTATCTCCATATATTTCTTTGTAACGTGACATTTTTAGTTTTAGCATGAAACCATTTTCTGTATAAAATATTGTCTTGAATGGTAATTCTGTCCCACTGAGACCAGTAAGTCTTGATTTGTGTACTTTCTTGAGAAATATCCTCCCACCCTGGTCTTGGAATATTATTCTCCTTCCACGTATATATTTTTCCTATGACTGGGTCAGATTTCTGAGACTCAGTTATTTTTTCTCTTGGTGTACTTTCAAACCAAGTATTATAACAAAGAAAGTCTTGTTTATGTAGAGTAGAAATCTCAGATTCTTGAGAATTTATTTTGTCTACCAGTTGTGTAACTGTAGGTGTAGATCTGACCATCCTGACTGTGAGGCTTCGAAGTTTTTCTTCATGACCATAGTTTATTTCCGGATTGTCACAACGGGTGCACTCAGTGCACGGACGCCTTGAAAGCCCATCAGCATTTCCATGCTGGGAACTTGTTCTGTGTTGAATGTAAAAATCATAAGTTGACAGAATTTGTAGCCGTCTTGCCACTTGACCTGGATTTTTGAATTTAAGGACCCAATTTAGAACACCTGGTCAGTGCTGACGAGAAAATTTTTTACCATATAGATAATGGTGAAAATGTTTGACCGACTCGACAATTGCAAGTAATTTCCTTCTGGTAACACACTAGTTTCTTTCACCTTTACTAAGTGACTTGCTAAAGTATGCATTGACTCGCTCTGACTTGCCATCTGTTTGCGACAAAACTGCTCCAATGCCGTATTCACTGGCATCTATATCTAAAATGAAATTTCCATCCAAAGATGGGTACCCTAAAATAGGGGAGGTAATAAAGGGCAGTTTTTAATGTTTGAAAGGCATGCTCACAGTCAGGTGACCAAATAAATTTATTCTTTTTCTCGGCAAGTTTGTGAAGGGGTTTGGCAATGTGTGCAAAGCCTTTAATGAATCTCCTTTAATAAGAACAGGTGCCCAGAAAACTCCTTACATCATGTACATTTCTAAGTTGTGGCCAATTTTGTACAGCTTCTATTTTACTAGGGTCAGTAGAGACCCCGTCGCTTGAGACTCTGTATCCTAAATAATGAACTTTCTGTTGAAATAATTGACACTTTTTGGGGGATATTTTTAGACCTGCTTTTCCTATTCTTTCTAAAACTTCTGGCAATCTTTCTATGTGGGACTCAAAGGTCTCCGAAAATACAATTATGTCGTCAAGATAAACAAGACATGTTTGCCAATGTTTGTTTGTTTATTGTTTAACGTCCCTCTCGGGAATTTTTCATTCATATGGAGACGCCACCACTTGCCGGTGGAGAGCTACAAATTTTGACCTATACTCGGCACTTAGGGCCATTGAGCAGTGAGGGATTTTTTTCGTGCCAGCACCTACTGCGACACGGGACCTTGGTTTATACGGTCTCATCCGAAGGACCAGTCTCCACGTCCCACAGTGGGAGTCGAACCCGCAACGTAAGGATCAACTCCTAACTCGGCGACTCTAGAGCGAACGCTCTAACCCTGCGCCACGCGGGCGACTGTTTGCCAGTGCAAACCTGACAAAACGGACTCCATTAATCTTTCAAAAGTGGCAGGGGCGTTGCTCAACCCAAAGGGCATGACATTAAATTGAAACAAGCCCACATGTGTACTGAAAGCAGTTTTCTCTTTATCTTTTTGATTAACTTCCACTTGCCAATATCCACTGGCTACCGTAATTCCAAAGTTGAAAAACCATTTAGAACCTTTTAATGTGTCTATTGAATCATCTATTCTAGGAATTGGATAACAATCACGCTTAAGAACTTTTTCATTAAGACGACGATAATCGACACATAGTCTCGGAGTACCATCTTTCTTCTCAACTACAACTAACCCTGAAGCCCATGGACTGCTGGAAGGTTCAATTATGCCATTTTGAAGTATGTTCTTATTTTCATTTTCAACCATTTCCTTCCAAGCAAGAGGTAAACGTCTGGAGGGTTGTCTGACTGGTATTGCATCACCAGTATCAATATGGTGTTGTACAGCATTTGTACGTCCAAAATCACTTTTGGATTTAGCAAACACATGAGAGTATTTAATAAGTAAGTCTTTGACAGATGCATCTTGAGGTTTGGGTACACTTTTGGGAATACTATTCCACAATATTTGTAAGTGTTCAGGGAGCTCCCTATTTTTTTGACAAGTTTGGTGCATTTGACCAATTCTCTTGGTTTCTCCTTCTCTTAAGCTCTCGCTTAAGGGATAGACTTTAGTAATGCGTTCAAGAATTGCTGCACAAATATGTTTGTACAGTGTTTTGGGGTCATTAATTAAGTTGGCTATTCTCACAGGTATTTGTCCTGTGCCAAGATTAACTACTGACTTAGCAACCAGGACACCATTTTCTGAAAGTTTTGACTGAAAAGGTTCAACAATTCCCTCTGCAGTATTGGCTCTTTTGTAATCAACCACAGAGGCATTAACAATCATCTCACAGCGTGGAGGCATCACAATATTTTCATTTAACACAATTCGAAACGAGGAAGGCAATTCATTTTCTAGGAAGCCTTGAACTTTCTGGCCTTGAATGACAAGAGATGACCCTGAAATATCTATTTGACAATTGTAAGCTGATAAAAAGTCGTAACCAAGTACTATGGGTGCTAAAACAGCAGCAATTTCTTCCCATTTATCTCAAATGCTAAATAAACATAACCATAACCAAGTGATTGAATAACGCCTTCATCAGCCATTTTTAGCTGTAAGGTATCTTGAATTACAGTTGGTTTTTCTGACAGCAGGTTAAACTTTTCAGGATGTATAATAGTGCTGGTAGATCCTGTATCTCTGAGACAACTAATTTTTGTTCCATAAACATTTGGTTTGACAATTCATCCATTTTGTTTTGGTTCTTGACAATCTTCTATACAAGTAGACATATTATTGTAGGGCCTGTCAGGCTGTGTAACAAATTCTCTGCTGAAGCTTGGCCCTTGGCTCCAGCTAACACCCGTTTCCCTGATTTTTGTTAAAACCAGATGACCTGTTATCTTTTCGACAGGTCTTCATATCGTATAGTCGCTTTCTAGTCTTTGATGAAATGACCTTTTATGCCACAATATTGAGAATCACCATTGTTTCTGTTCTGATTGTTGAACCTGACTTTAGATTTATCATTCTGTATATTTTCAGCCTTTTGAGAAAAATGGCGCTACTCGTCATCACTAGAAAATGGGGAAGCATCATGCACCACTTGCATTCTGACCCCTCCATGTTCCTGAAGTACTCTGTGCTTTCTACCATTTTGGAAGGCTTCAAATTCAAGAGCAGGACATCATCTTCAACAAATTTTAATTTACCTTGGTGAACTGCCCATTCAATTTCATGGTCATTCAGTGAATCCATAAAACAGTCACGAGCCAACTGTTCTCGTACTTCAGACGATGCATCTGAATATGCATATCTAACCAACTTTTTGATTTCATGAGAAAGGTCTTTGAGAGATTCATCTCTTTTTCTTAATCTGTTCTTTATTTGAGCTCTGTATAACTCAGCCTGAATTTTGGGTTCGAACCTCTGAGATAGAGTTTGAACTAGATAGTTATAATCCTTTCTGTGCTCTGGAGCAATGTCGCTGAGCACTTGTGCCCCCCCCCCCCCCCCCCGTAAACTTGTTGCAAGCTGAATAGCTTTAACTGTGTTGTTCCAGTCATTAAGTTCTGATACCATTTCAATTTGAATGTAATAATCTTGCCAAACTGCTTTTGCCATCATATGTTGCAGGTTTCTTCAGATCCTTAAAAATCATCTCACCCGCACACTCAGCAGTACGCTCTGGACCTGAGGACTGTAAGATGGAGACTGAGCCATTCCCTGGGCTGCAGGTTGGGCGGACCTTGACCATGCGTCCATGGTCGAATGTGAGCATGCGCCAATAGGCGGCTTATCCATCGAGGAATCTTGAGCGGACTTACCTGCCACGTCTCACCTGATGCGAACATACCTGACCATTTATGACAGTATTGAACTTAGCCCTTTGAGAAAAACGTGATTTCATTTGACATGTGTCAGGACCAAAGGAAAAAGCCTCAACTAAATTATCAGTGGAACCAAGCTCGTATGAACGCGCACATCTATTTGAAGTACCCAGACCACCTGAGTGTATCCTATTGTTAACTGATGGTGACGTCTGGGCGTCAGAAAACGATACAAGTGAATTCCGTCTGGAATCCATGGCCCTTTACTACCAATTATGGTTTCCAAAATGTTCACCCTTTCCACCAACGTAGTACTCAGCTCACTGATCTGACTTTGAATGCTCTTCAGGCATTCCGACAAAGAATCACTATGTGTACCGACTCAAGACACTGTTCTGGAACACTGTGTAGTTTCAGATTGCTCATTTTTCACAAATTAGATTTTACATTAAATTGTACCTCCCCACTGTGAGTGCCATCTAACGTAATAAGACATGTGTCATTATTTGGGTCATCTAGGAGTGGATTCTGCTGGACGTTAGATAGCACGTTCTATCGTTAAAATGATATTGTCCTACGGACCCGGTTTAACGATAGAATTTGTTCCGTGTATTGGCAATGTTGCAAAATAAACACGGGCGATAACTCGAACTCTGTGCATTTTCTATGAACAATCCAGAGAGTTCCGAATGTCAACATGGCGTTAAATTTGAAGCGAGGAAAAAACGTTGAGAAAATGAGTTGAATTTTCGTATTTATATGGATTATTTTTTAGGTTAAAAGGCATATACAATCTCAAAAAGGTTTGTTATGGTTAATTTGGTAGTTATTTTCAGTGCAACTCCTTTTGTATTCTTCAAAATCATTTCGGAGTGGATCCACTCTGATTTGCTACATTGCAAGTATATGGGACGTATTCTAACTGTGGTGAGGGTTTGTCCCGAGACAGATTATTCTAACTAGCTGGACGTCTGCTAATTCTGTTGTGTTCTCACCTGCCTCTAACTGACCAACACACGGTTTACCATTAAGTAATAATATTTGGTGACTATGTTCTGTTATTTCCATGTTGTAAGAAATATGACCAAATCAAAGAAAAAAGGATTCTATGGTGCTGAAATGATCAAAGGATTTGCATCCCACCGCTGCCACCAAAATTCTGTAAAGTGTCCGGGGTATGAGGCTTCTAAATTGATGAAATCTCCAATGAAGGAGATATATTTCAGTGTGACCAATATATAGTATATCCTGGTAATTTAGTAAATCCTTATAATGATGGTAAATCCTTGTAAATCTCTGTCACTTTGGTCAATAATACTACATTGTAGAGGCAAATAAGAGCACATTTTTAAATTTCAACAATAATTTAATAACGGAATAAATATGATATAGATGGCAGGATAACACGATAATCAAACAATGGTGAGGTAGTAAAGTGGGTCAGGACGGACGTCACATTATTATATATGGTATAATAGTGAAATATATGGAGATAACGAACAGTATTCAAGCTCAAAAGTCCATTAAACAATACAGAGTAGGAGCAGAACAAACACGGACCTCCAAAACATCAGAGGTGGGATCAGGTGCCATGGAGGAGTGAGCATCCCCTGCCGACCGGTCACACCCGCCGTGTGCTCCTTGTCACGATCGGGAGATAACGGAAAAATCCGTCGACAATGCAGTGTGTAAATAATGGCCTAACAATTAGTATGAAAAACGTCAGTCAGCATTTGACTCAATGATAAATTGTATTTGCTGACAAGGTTATTGTATCGACCATCGAACGTACGAAATGATGACTTTAAACTAGACTGCTGATATTCTTGTTTCACCAACTTGTTTGTCATTAATTTACCTCGTTTTAGAAATTGTACATACGTAGAGCATGCTCTTGCGTATCGAATCAACTGAGAGATATAAACCCCGAACACCAGAATCCCTGACCCTCGGGCCATGAATTTCAGAATTTTGGTAGAGTCACCATTGCTGATCATAACTATGTATTCAATTTGTTTCAATAATACCCAGGAGTAGAGAAGAAGATTTTCAAAGAAATAATGCACTTTCACTATATGATCTATCTAGCCCCGCCCTAGCACCAGAACCCCTTACCCTGGGGCCATGAATTTCACAATTTTGGTAGAGGACTTAATGCTTATTACAATCATACCAACAGTTTGACTCCTTAATGTCCAGGAGTAAAGAAGATTTTTAAAGATTGCATTAATTTTGGTGGTTTGAGCTCCACCCCTCAGGCCCCCCGGTGGGGGGGGGGGGGGGGGGGGCAGGGACCATGAAATTCACAAATTTTGTTTCCCTACACTCATAGATGCCATATGCTAAAATTGGTTAAAATTGGTTCAGCGGTTTCAGAGAAGATGGAAATGTTCAAATGTTAACACACTACGGACGAAAACAGATAGCAATAGGTCACCCGAGTGACTCAGATGACCTAAAAAATTGTTTACTTTAGAATACCTGGTTTTGGACCCAAAACTGTGTTCTTTGTAACTGCAGAACAGAGCCTAAAAATCGTAAGCATATACATACATAGGTAATGAAATATGAAGATAACGAACAGTATTCAATTACAAAAGTCCAATGAACGATGGAAATTTGGAGCAGAGCAAACACAGACCTCAAAAATTAGAAGTGGGATCAGGTGCCATGGAGGAGTAAGCATCCCCTGCCGACCGGTCACACCCGCCGTGTGCTCCTTGTCATGATCGGGAAACAAAAACCGGAAAAATCCGTAGACAGTTCAGTGTATAAAACGTCAGTCAGCATTTGACTCAATGATAGGTTGTATGTGCTGACAAGGTCATTGTATCGACCGAAAAACTTGCAAAAAGGTGACTTCAAACGAGACTGTTGACATCCTTGTTTTGTCAACTTTTTTTTCAATAGTTTGCCTCCTTTTAGAAATTGTTCATACGTAGAGCATGCTCTTGCGTATCCAATCAAATGAGAGACATAAACCCCATGTGCAGGTGCTGAAGGTATATCGCTACATAAGTAAGGGAAGTCGACGATTGAAAAGTTGATGTCATCACGTTTATCATAAAAGCTTGGTTGTTATGTTACCATTAACGTCTTTTTCCTAGTAAGATATTTAAATATGAAACAGATGTGTCAGAATCTGTGGTATCTTTTATTTCAAGCTCACTGGGATATACCGAGTCGACATTTGAATGAAAGTAACTATTGTTAATTGATGATACGTCGTTGATATATCGAAATGTCGAGTTGAAGGCCACAGCAAGTGTTTTCTTCTTCTCAATTTTTGAATAAATTCTGCTTCATATGAATACAAAATTAGGTCTGCTAATAAGAGGGGCGCAATTGGTACCCATAGCAATTCCAACAGATTGTTGGAAGACCTGATCTCCAAAAACTACACAGATATTGTCAATCCGTAGCCCTTTTCCCCAAAAATCTTAAGTTTTTGCGTAAGATTTTAACTTAAGAATCTCTTACGACATATCTTAAGTGCGTATCACGAAAGCATTCGTAGCAGATTGAACTTAAGATATTTTATTCCTAGCAACGACTTCAGTATGCTTTATAATCCTTAAATAAGTGAGTGAAAATAAAAATAAAACTTAGTTTTCAACATTTGTCAGCATAACAAACATTATTGACAACAAATATCGAATGCAATCGTTTGTGAAGCAAGGAAGTTTAAAATCTGACGTCACAATCACAAGTTTGACTTAAATGTAGATCATACGAAAATCTTAAGTGAAACTTACATTGTAAATATTTCGTAGTGTATTTCATTTAATTTTTCGACAATGATTGTGAAAAAAAAAAATATTATTGTAAGTTGCTTTACAAAGTTCAATTTAACGTGTATTTTGATTTTTGCGGTTTTATTTTTACAATAAAATCAGTTTTAAGATACTTAAAGAGAGGGTTGAGGCTCTCATAAAGTTACGACAGTTTTTGCACTTACGAATTTCTTAAGAATTTTTATGCCCCTGGATCGAAAGATCCCGGGGGTATATTGTTTTTGTCCTGTCTGTCTGTTTGTCTGTCTGTCTGTTGTCAACTTTAACCTTGCCCATAACTTTTGATTGGTTGGAGCTATGACTTTCATATTTCACATGTGTATTCCTTGTGACAAGACCTTTCTTTGGGTACCATCATATTTGACCTTGACCTTGGAGTTTGACCCACTTTTGCAAAATTTTATGAGACTTTAACCTTGGCCATAACTTCTGAACAGTTGGAGCTTGGGGTTTCAAACTTCACATGTGTATTCTTTGTGACAAGGCCTTCTTTTGGATACCAACTACTTTGACCTTTTGACCTTGACCTTGGACTTTTACCTACTTTTGAAAAACTTTAACCTTGACCTTAACTTTTGAACAGTTGGTGCTTAGGGTTTCAAACTTCACATGTGTATTCCTTGTGACAAGACCTTCCTCTGGATATCAACCACTTTGACCCTGACCTAGGAGTTTGACCTACTTTTGACAAACTTTAACCTTGGCCATAACTTTTGAATGGTTGGAGCTAGGGCTTTCATACTTCACATATGTAATCCTTGTGACAAGACTTTCCTTTGAATACCAACGACTTTGACCTTTTGACCTTGACCTAGGAGTTTGACCTACTTTTGAAAAACTTTAACCTTGGCCATAACTTTTGAATGGTTGATACTAGGGCTTTCATACTTCACATATGTAATCCTTGTGACAAGACCTTCCTTTGGATACCAACCACGTTGACCCTTTGACCTTGACCTAGGAGTTTGACCTACTTTTGAAAAACTTTAACCTTGGCCATAACTTTTGAATGGTTGGTGCTAGGGCTTTCATACTTCACATATGCAATCCTTGTGACAAGATCTTCCTTTGGATACCAACCACTTTGACCTTGACCTTGACGTTTGACTTTTATTTAAAAAACTTTAACCTTCACCATAACTTTTGAACAGTTGTATCTAGGTCTTTCAAATTTCACAGGTGTTTTCCTCGAGACAAGATCTTTCTTTGGGTATCAACATTTTTTATCTTTTGGCCTGGATTTTGACTTGCATTTGAGAAACTTTAACCTTCGACATAAGCTGCCATACGGGGGCATAGTGTTTCACAAACACATCTTGTTGTGAAAACGTTTTTTATCATAAGTTTTCACTTAGATAAAATATGTCGTAAGATTTTTTGTGAAAAGATCCAGAGAAACTCAAGCATCTTTTTAATATCAATTTCAGAGTACTTGTGTGTACAATCAGAGTGCTTTTTAACAAAATAATTTTGTAAATGACCACTGACAAGGTAAGTATATTTACGAGTTCCATTTTCATTGAAAAAGCAGCCGTCTATCATGTCAAAAAGCCTGGAATTCAATTTATCGTGGGGAATGGTTGTATAAAGTGTTGAAAAATCGTGCGTTTTGATGCTATTGTTTTTAGTGTAATTTTGTGATTTCAAATTTTCCAAAAGTTCTTTGAAATTTTTAAGTATCCACATCTGATTTATACCACTTTTCGAATATACTGTTGAACAGTTTCTCCTTCATTACAGTAAATATTTTAGTCAGGAGTAAAGAAAGAGGCTTGGTAGAACATTTACTGGAACCTGCTAGGTAAGTACAGTGGATAGTATTGGGAATCTTTCGAGTCCACAGTGTAGCAATGTGAATATGATGGGACTTTTTAACAGTACACAGGGACATAAGCCTAGTTATGGACATCGGTCTTACAATAAACCTATTATACACGATGTCTCCTTTGATCGACTACTATCTTATGTAAGTAAACAGTTAGGCCTTCATCATATTCGCAATCTCTAGAGTCGCGGGGTAAGGAGTTGATCCTTACGCCGCGGGTTCGAATCCCACTGTGGGACGGGGAGACCGGTCCTTTGGATGAGACCGTATAAACCGAGGTCCCGTGTCGCAGTAGGTGCTGGCACGAAAAAGATCCCTCATTGCTCAATGACCCTGAGTGCCGAGTATAGTTCAAAATTTGCAGCTCTCCACCGGCAAGCGGTGGCGTCTCAATACGAGTGAAAAGTTCTCGAGAGGGACGTTAAACAATAAAAAACAAACATTCGCATCAAACTTTACTCTGTCCTTTTGAAATTTTTTTGTTTGAATAGTCTATTTGTAAAAGTCATGGAAAGTCCATATTTGGATTCTACGACACCAGAATACAGGCTCGGATCTGTGATACTGGATATTGCAAATCACAGGCTCTTTAAACCGCCACGTTTCGCGGAAGAAAATACAGCTCAAACAACTCGTTTGTTCCTTAAACTTCCATATACCAACAAAGGAATTTAATATAAAAAATATTCTTAATCACAAAAAGGTCCAGTCTTGTATTCCACCATATTTCAAGTTGAAGTCCACACCTTGTAGTTCTTACAAATATACGTCGACTTTTTAATTAAAAAAAAACAACTTTACAGTGCTTAGATACTTAGATATCTACCATCTGAATCATAATCCTCCATAATATATCAACAACAGTGAAAGAGACCTGGAGACCTGTTTTTTTTTTTTTTTAATTAGGAGAGGGGTGTGCTTGCAAAGGAATATACTTTCTTTATACGTATAATTTGAGATAAGCTCTCCCCAGCAATTAACCCTGAGTCTGAAAAGCATGACTGGAACCGATCATACAGAAGTAAGGTGGCAAAAATACATACCTGTTTCTTAATTTTATATATTAATCTAAAGCACACGTTCAAATGGCAAAGAGAATGGATTAGCATGATCATTTTAAAAGAAGTCAGCGTTCGCTCCGTGATCGGAAGGTCGTGTTTTCGAATCATGGCCGTGACTGACCTAAGTCGATAAAAAATAGGTAGCAACTGTTCCTTTGTCAAGCGCTCGGCACTCTGAAGTGAAGTTGCAGGTCTTTCGGACGAGACCTTAAAAACCGAGGCCCCGTAAAAAAAAAGGTAGGCGTTCGCACGTTAAAGATCGCTCGCTGCTCAATGGCTCTAAGTGCCGAGTAAAGGTCTAAATTTGAAACCCTTCACCGGTATAAGGTGACGTCCCTATATGAGTGAAAAATTCTCGAACGGGACGTAAAACAACATACAATCATACAATCAATCAAAAGAAGTCATTGTCTGTGTTATATGACTCAGAGATGACATTTTCGAGGCAGCAGCTAGCTCCTTATATGTTGCCAACAAACATATCCTACCTACATTTGGATAATGATGCCCAACATAGAAAGATCAATGTAGATGACATGTGAAGACAACGAGCAGTTATACTCAAAAGTCCATTTCAACAATACACATTATGAGCAGAGCCAACACGGACCTCTGCAACAGAGGTTGGATCAGGTGTTATGGAGGAGCATTCCCTGTCGATCCAGCCGTGTTCCTTTTCATGCTAAAGTACAGGGGAAAATCCGCAGACATGATGGTCAATGTGTATGAAAGACGAGATTGAGTTTGCCACAAAGGTCATTGTAACGACCATAGAATTTGAGAAATCTTGACTTTAAACGAGGTCTTTGATATCTTTTTATCATCAACTTACTTGTTGATAACATTTTCCTTGTAAATCTTGTACGGTTCCAGTTTTGTGGCACCAGATGCGCATTTCGACGAATTATGTCTCTTCAGTTGGAAATCCGAAATATTTAAATTAAAAAAAAACTTTAAAGAGCTAAAAAGAAAGGGGATGCCAAAGACTGGAGCCAAATACGTCGAAGGATCAGAGCTATGCATGAAAAGATATTGCTTAATTTTGAAATAAATTTCTGAATTTTACCATAGCAATTAAATATATATATTATTAGTTTGCAAAATAATTTTGAAATTAGTACGTCTACGGCACATGAAATTATAACAAAATTTCTTGGATTTGAAAATGTTTTGGACGAGAAAAGGGGTGTCCTAGCATCTGAAAAGTTTATAAGACGACGGAGAAACTTGTCTCCCTAAGTTTTAGTCTTATGTCTCTCTCAAGTTCTTGAAACACTCACCATGTTATGTTAGCATCATTAGATAGAGGTCGTCCTGACCTTTCCTCGTCAATCTCACATCTTCCTTCTTTAAATCGTTTATGCCATTTGTACACCTTTGTTCTTGACACTTTTAACTTTCTTCACATTCATCTAACAATTGTTTTGTTTCCTGAGGTGTCTTTCCCGCTATCACACAAAAATTTTATCCTTGCGTGATGCCTTGTGAAATTCAATTTTAATGCTTTGCCCGTATGCAAATATGCAAATTATCCACGTTTCCACCTGTCGTTGCATACCAAATAAACTTGACAATGATTCCTTAAAAGGCATGTAAACACCTTCACTTTAGACGTTAAAATTGAAGTTGGTATACACTACTGTACGGATGTGGACAGCTTACAAAGTTTCGACAAAGTTGGAGGGAAAAAAGTTTTTAAGACGAGATAAAATCTTAGATGATTATTAAGACTAATATTTGATTGAAAGGCATCGTTTAGATATAATTGAAAATGTATAATAATTGGTCAGAGATGATTTGGAATGTCCAACTAAGGGAAATAAAGCTGTAAGTGTTTCTCTCATGGTTTGACGGTACCGAGATTTTATGCTACAGACATTTTTTTCAGCGTTTTGAGCGATTTTCAAGGAATGTCGAGGATGTCCTATCTCGAATAGTTGTTGATGTGTCTTGTAGCATAAGTACACATGTGGATGATGATTTTATCAAGTTTCCATCTGTTAATGGTGAGAATATCCATGTTATGCAAAAATACTATCAAATATCAAGTAAATTTCCCAATGTCTTCGGAAATATTGATAGTGCACATATCGCTGTAAGATCCCCTGGTTTTGTAAATAGAGAATGTTGTCACTGAATAAATATTCAGGGGGTGTGCGATGCCGGTCTCAAATTCACGAACACCGTTGCAAAGTTGCCGAGCAGTCATGATTATTTCATATAGACAGATAGTGCCCTATAGGCTCCGTAAGTCTCGGCACGTGACTTCCGTGAAATCGCGAGAATATTCACTTCCGGGCAGTCAAAGTTATGGCGTTGTCCATAGCTTACTGGGCAACGTATGTTGAAGGCCACAGAAAGCTAACCAGGAAGAGTGAGGCAGCGGTGGAGAGTGACAGAGTGTTGAAATTTGTTTTTGACAGGGAACTGCGAGTAATTAACTCATCGGTTCAGGCCTCCATGAGAGATACATCCTACAAAGTTCAAGTGAGTGCACTACCCACCCTTCTTGTTTATATTTCGATCATGTCACCTTGCAGTTCAGTTGTTTGGTTAATTAGTCGAATTTTTTTCATGTAATTAATTAACCTCAGCAGAGACCTGTCATACTGTACACTATATTTACTATAGTAAAAGACGAAATGTAGGTAAACTATTAACCTATAGTGACTTAAATATTTGTAGATGTATTTTGAGAAATTCAAAAGTTATAAGCGTTTTTCCACATACAGTAGTGCAACAAACACGTTAAGCCTTTAACAATCATATAAATATCATAAATGAACAAATGAAAGAAAATATTCCTTAAGCCAGTTAAGGCTTATGGACACACTTCTAGAACATTGCTTTACATGAACATCTGCATGGTGAACCATTTATATAATTCTCAGTAAAAGGCACTATGTACTCAGATCAAGAACTGTATTAAATACTCGTTTACATTGTAAATAAAATGATTATTATTTATTTCAGCTCAGAGTAGGAAAATAAGATATTTGTGGTGCAATATATATTAATTATATTATTTTATTCTTAATTAAAATAAATTATCACTTTGAGCAGATTTTTCTCGAGGAGGGTGACAATGGTAACGTGAAAGACACTACTTGTCAGTGTCCTATGGGGGAATTTAAATGTCACCATGTTGCAGCAACCCTACTCTTTGGGTAAGTTTAAATAAAAGTACTTAATGTGAAAACTGTATGGAATCATTATCCAACTGACATCATGTTTTTGATGCTGACCCAAATATTGTTTGTAATATTCTAATATAAAAAAAAATTATTTATTGCATGTACCTTTATGATTTACTTAAAAATTCCTTCAATTTTACCAAAGAGTCTAATTTACAAACGTTACATTTGAAGTTATAAGAGAGCAAGCAAAACAGACATCAAATGTAGCTGGCTAAAACACCCTAAATCGGCACCACCCAGGAGAACAGTGACAATGCAGGAACTGTATCCATCAAATCAGCCTAACTACAGGTACCTGCTTCATTTATATTGTTGATATTTGTCAAAGATACAAGTGTTTGATTTAATTATGTACATTTGCGGGTTATTATTTCTAAGTGATGAAAATGTTTTTAACAACCAAAAAATAAAACTCATATGTCTGTTTGCATCATAATCACTGATTAAAGAAACATGAAATTGTTTAAGTTTGCCTGATTTTCCCAAATAACAGAGCACTCAAAAGAGTTGTAGCAGATGAGGATAGATTATTTTTACGAAAACTACTTGGGCAGTTGGGGCGGTTCACAGGTTGTTTCCATCTTTCTGAAAATGTAGTTCCTCGTTGATCATGATCGAGCTTTCTTATTGATGTTATTTATTGTTTGATTAACCTTGCTGTTTTGTTGAACTTGAAACTTTGAAACATGAATATAAAATACAGAATCAAGAAGTTTTTTTGAAGGGTGAGGAAATGTGAAAGGTTTACAGATGAAATAAAGATGTCCTTTGATCAGAAAAGCTTACTTGAGCCTTTGGCCGAGACAACCTAAAAAAAATTATAGGGGGAGGGGGTACCAGTACTTTGAAAATGAACAAAAAAAATTCATAGTTTTCTCTTAACATATCATTGCATGCTATAAAATCACTAATTATTGTGAGGATAACATTTTTTGGTTTGTAGAAAAAATAATGGTTTGTGGAGGCTTAATTTGAAGAATGAATATTGTTATAATATTATAATCTTATGTTTCATGGTGGACAAAAAGTCATGGATTTCTTCATGCCATGAACCCCATGAAAATCAACCTCGATGAAAATTAGTGATTTTACAGAAGTTCATCAATAGAATTTTTCAGTTTTTCAAGTCGTTATTTCACATGAGCAATATTATACAATTATTTAATGCCTGGGCAGTCAATACACAAGAATATTTTCCCCTAAGTGTAGCTCAGTGTGTTCTATTGTCCGAGGCCAATGGCCGAGGGCAATAGAATAATATAAGCTGTTCCCTATACAAAGGGAAAAATTTTCTTGTCTATTGACTGCTCAGGCAGTAAACAGTTGTTTTATTACCTAATTCCATTGTTAGTATTTAGTGTTCACATTTGTATATATTACAGAAGGTTTGCCTACCATTATTAATTTATCCATTCAAATCATTGTAAATTAATACCTAGATGACCTAAACGATAGATTTTAAGAATGATAGTAAAATAAACACAATGCAGTGATCTTTTAGTCTTTTATCAATTAAAATGAGAAAATATCTCTCAAAAAAATCAATGAGATTTATAAGTTGTCGGTCCAATAGATCGCAGTCTATTGACTGGTGGTCCATAATTTCTCATCACATCTGTACATTATAAAATACATCTTAGAATGTAGTCTTTTTTTTTAAAGCTTTGCACTGGATTCTAAGCAAGGAACCTGAAGTTGAGGCACTGCCAGTACCATTGGTTGAGGACCTTCTCATGTGTCAGGAATATCTTCAAGCAGAGGAGCCACTAACATGGCTGAGGCACCAACTTATTGTATCACCTGAAAAAGTGATACAGACAGCCTTACTTACAACTGGACAGAGGGAAAATGCTGTTTGGGGAGCAATAAGGAAACTTAGGTTTACTGCCTCTAATTTTGGAAAAATCATTGCAGCGGCAAAGCGCAATAAGTACATACATTTATATCTAAAAGAACATTTCACTAAGTTGTACGGCACATTTACAGAGGAGGAAAGCAGGGCAAATTGCAATATTTTGATGAATTTTGGAAAAATCAGTTATTTAACAGTTGCATGATCCCATTAACCACATCAGAAAACATTTTTGTATTGTGTCATTTTAAAGTAGTTTAGGAGTAATAGATTTAGGAGTAATAGCTCACAATTACAATATATTTACCTCAAAGAAAGAAAATAAGAAAAACACATACATGTAAAATCAAATAAACTATACCCTATGGCTTTGTCCCTCAGGTTGACGACTTCTCTGAAGAAAAGGCTACTAAGTGCTTACAACTTAGAGAAGAGGGACCCCATCCAGTGGGGTATAACACATGAGAGTGTTGCAATGGCAGAGTATTGCAAAAAAGGGGCTGTCTCAATACTGCCAACAGGTATCTTCATATTAAGAAATTACATGTTTTGTATTTCACTGATTCCAAAGCAAATGCTTTTTACAAGTTAGTTTTATATACAGTCCACCTGGTGACATATCACTACCCCCCTATATGAAAGATATTACTGCTTTGTCAACTTGAAATAATTTAATTTTGTTTGTATTCTAGCCTCTGATTGGTTAATATCCAAAAAGGAACACAAATTATTTCTGTATAACCTGGTTTGGTATGGGGACACACCCCCCTGACAACCAGCTGAATCATCTGTATCCATACAATCCTCTCATTTCCAGTCCTCGGGATTCATGGAAAATTCCAGATTTAATAAATGTACCTTTCACTTCAAACAATAATTCGATCTTACCACATGTAAACAAACAACAATGCTGCTAGGCCTATGTATCAGTTTTTACCTCCCCTTGCTTCCCATCACTTCCGTTACTTCCGTTACTACGGTTGTATTATTGAGCGGCAAATTTGAACTAATAAAAAGTAACGAAATTTTACACCCATAGTTAATTAATGATTTTAAAATTAAATTATAAGGAATGACTCTAATTCTTGGCCATATTATTCGAGTATAACCTGGTTTGGGTCAGTTTACGCTGTTTTATAATCCGCTTCGCGGATTATAAAGCGTAAACTGACCCAAACCAGGTTATACTCGAATAATTTGGCCAAGAATTAGAGTCATTCCTAAAATAACGTGCAAAATAATATTTACAATATATAAATAGTGCTTGTTTTTGAAAGTTGAAGTTGACAACTGACAATGTTTTCCGAGAGGGGGTCAGTTTCAACAGTTACCATAAAAATGTGCACTATTTATTATACTGAATGTTTCATTATGGTATCAATATGCCTGCCTGTCTATCTTTCTGTAAAATTACAAAATGTTAAATCGATCTAAACCAATTGGATTTTAGTGGTTAGAGCATCTGCTCTAGAGTCACAAAGTAAGGAGTCAATCCTTATGTCGCCGGTTCGAATCCCACTGTGGGACATCCTTTGGATGAGACAGAGGTCCCCTGTCGCAGTAGGTGCTGGCATGAAAAAGATCCCTCACTGCTCAATGGCCCTACAGTAAGTGCCGAGTATAGGACAAAATTTGCAGCTCTCCACCGGCAAATGGTGGCATCTCCCTGAGTGAAATTCTCGAGAGGGACATAACAACATACAAACAAACAAATTATATGCAAGATTAGTTGACATGCATGTTTATGATGTTTTTATGCAGTTGTTAACATATATATGTATACAGTGCATGTATAGAGGGCAAAATTATGCCAAAATAACAAGAAAAATCAGCTTTACTCTCAGAAAATAAACTTGCCTAAATTTACATTTTCTCCACCATAATCAGATAATATTCAACATTATTTTCATTTTTTATGAAAGGCAGTTAAAAATAGTTCTTAAATTGAAGATTATATGATTTTCTATGTATATGGCTTCATGAGACAGGAATTTTAGGAGCTTCACCTGATGGTTTTGTGCAAGGAACTTTCAAAGACAGCTTGAATGTGTACCATCAGCAACCTCGTGATAGAATTTCACCTGATAAGTAGAAATCAAGTGCCCTTTCTCAGCAAAGGATATGACAGTTGCAGCTGCATGTACTAGAATCAAGGATTTCTACTTAGGTACTGGTGAGATTTATTGCCATATATACTGATGAGCTCTTCCTGGTTTATAAACATATATTATGAGATATATATATGTATGAGGTTTCCTCTTCAATCTTTGATTACTAATGTTTTACCATAGATTGCTTGCATTTTTTCAAAGAATATCAATTGAATTAAACATGTTAAATAAGGTGATCAAATTATAATTTTGTGGTACTGTATTACTGTTTCAGTTGCTGAAGAAGATGGGAGTCTAAATCTGAAGAAGACGCACGACTACTGGGATCAGATTCAAGGACAGCTTCATTTATCAGGAACTTGTTGCTGTGACCTTGTCATATGGACTCTAGTGGACTTGAAAATTGTCAGGATATTGAAAGACGACACATGGGCTCAAAACATTTCAACAATGTTAGATTTTTATTTTTCTAAGTTCCTGCCATCTTTGTCAGAATGAATGATTGATGACACATATGTACATGTAATATACAGTAAAAGATGTGAAACACAGATGTCCATGTATGGCAGCATATAGCAAAGGTTAAATTTCTCAAATACAAGTCAAACTCGATAATTCCTAAGGAAAAAGGGTTCTGCTATGCTTGTAAATTATTGGTTGAAAATGAAAAACTTTTTGTACTTTACTGTCCAGTGTAAGACAATTTTCAATTTCAATATTGTGATATTTTTTATGACAAATTTTTCAGAGTCACTGATCCCATTAAAGAAATTGTTATCCTATGTGATTTATAATACTACAAAATGTATATGCTTAAATACTTAAATAAATGCTTTATGCAGAGAAAACAAATCCAGGGACTATAAAGAATTGTGTAAAATTGTATTGCATGCTATATCCATTTTGTTCTAATTTTTCTTCTTTTTTTTCCCCTGTTATCTGTCATTCAATTTCTTATTTTGATGTATACCAATATGGTGATGTCTAAATTGAATTGAATTGCATACTTTTAATATACTGAAGTAAACCATTGGCTGTAAATAACAATATTTATATTCTTTATGTATTTTTCTTGTACATTATACATGTTATAAAATATGTTGAAAGTTTCTGCAATTATAATAACAGAAAAGAGTAGGTCAAAAGCTGTTTTAAAATTCTTTGTTTGTAAATATTGATAATCCTCAAGTTGCCAAGAAAAGAAAGGCATGTCATTGTTTTTCATGTATCTGATAATTTACGTACATAAAATGGTTGAAATTGCATAAAATATTGAATTTTTTATCTGTACATTTAAATACAGTTGTACTTTGGTATCTCGAACACCAATATTTTTGAATACCATGGATATGTCAAAGTGATTTTGAAGTCCGAACCGTTTATTCCTTAAGTATCTCAAATCCTCGGATTTCTCGGAAGTATTTTTTCAGTCCCTTTGAATTCGAGATAACGAGGTTGAACTGTAAATGGTTTTTACGTAGACTTAATCAGTTAATTGATAGCAATTGGTTTTTATAACTTATAAGATACAGAAATAAAGAAGAAAATATTCTGAGGATAACAATAAAACATGATATAAATGTCAAAACATTGCAATTCATTGCATAATGTATTTTACTGTATTACCACATCTCTGATTCATTCTCCTGTCCTACCTCATATTTGTCAGCAATCTCTTTAAGGAGAGGAGCCTGAAGATAAACTAAACAGCAGCATAATTGAAATATTTTTGTTGTCATATGTCTGTACTGAGATGGAACATGGCTGAGGATTTCATAGTTTTTAATCCTTTCATTGGCTCTCTCGACATGAATTCTACTGCGTCCAATTTTATAGCACAGTTTTGCCTCCTCTCTGGTAAAATGAGATTTACTAGACAAAAATGGTGGGATGTTTAATGATACTCCTGCAGGAAGTTTGTCAAAAATATTGAATCCTTTATCCGCAAAAATTAGATCTCCAGGCTGTAATTGGTCAAGAACTTTGCAGTGCTCAACTATGGCAGCATCTGAGGTGGATCCAGGATATAAATCGGATGTGAATACAAGGGCACCATTTGGAGCAACACATGTCACAGCCTTTACAGTATGACGGCTTTTATAGTTGCTGTAAGTAAGAGACTGACTGTTCATATTGGATGGAATGTCTTGAGTAATTTCAGTGGCATCCATGGCAATCCTTGCTGATGTAAAATCTTCAAACGATTTCGGCATAGATCCTTTGCACTTTAGTTGAGAAGGGATGCCTACTGCCTTTAATACACCATCGAAAAAGATTTCATGAAGGACAGAAATAAATGTGTTCACAATATTTGATACTGTAGAACGGCTTGTCCGAAATCTAACGGCAAGGTCTAAATCTCTGAAGTTTAATCTAAGTTACATTAAACATATGAGCAGCTGGTCCTCAATGCTTAAACAGGTGACCTCCCATCCAGCATAGTAATTACAGTACCGACCGGACACAACCTAACACCAGAGCGAACCCAAAGCGCACCCCGGGTTCGCTTCCTGGGTTCGCTCGGGGTCCGCTGCGGGTTCGCTTTCAGAAAATTTGGGACCGCTCTGGGTGCGCTTCGGGTTCGCTCTGCGTTCGCTCGGGGTCAGCTCTGGGTCCGCTAGAGCGAACCCGGCGTTCGCTTTCCGGGTTCGCTTTACGCACTCATGCGTGAAGCGGACCCCGCTTTAATCTTGCCGCCAGTAAGCCCCGCCCCTTGTATATTCCAAATATAGTAGTGAAATCGATCATTACTGTTTTTATGGCGATCGAAACATGTACATGTAAGTGACAGTATGGAGAACGTTGATAATTTTTCAAGAATTTCACAGTACATTCGACGTAGAATTATCGCTTTTATTTTTCTTAACTTACAAGCTAAGTATATCTCGAAAGAAAAAAAAAGGTGTTAAATTTATTTTCGATGTATCGGATGGAGTGAAATTGATAAGAGTATCTTAATAAAAAAAAGCTTTCAAATTCATTTGTTTATATTATTCATGCGTTTTAAAATAAGTGGAACTTGCAATTGTAATTGCAATTGCTAAATCGTAATTTAAATGTTTGAAAGACAAATAACTGAATTACTATCTTATCTATAAAATAGCTGTGACATACTGTACACGTAAAATGCTAAGTTTTCATATTTAGCAGTTTATATTTAAGCTAGGTTGTCGTCCATTACATGTATATGTAGGTCGTGATAATCACTAAAAATTCTCATACAGTGTAACTTGAGTTTCTTTTTACAGATCATTTATAATTTACTTCCATGCTTTAAATCATTGTTTTATTAGGCGAGTTTAACGGAAGACTTATAAAAAACGAGAACAACAACAATCAAAAACCAAAACAAACAAACAAAAACTAATAACTGGTCCACTGATAAGAATATATTATTTTTTTAAGTTGTTTTCAAATACATGTAAATAATCACTTGAATAGTTTGTGTTCCTTACTGGTTCATAATCCCCCCCCCCCCCCCCGCCCCATTACATACATGTACATACTGGAACGGCATGTTAACAAACAAAATTCTAAATGTTTAAAAATAAATAAATACAAGAAAGAAAACAAACGAAACAATAATTCAATAACTGTAAACTCGCATGATTAAGTAGATGAAATTAAGATAATAACGCCCGATGTTTGTTTTTTTGTTTTATTTCGATGAGTCCCCCCCCCCCCCCCCTCCGTACTTGAATTGTTTTCTATGGGCCGGTTGTATCGATTTTAATTTCTAATAATATACAGTGTTCTCTCTCTCTCTCTCTCGTAAAGCTATTTTACTGATTTTCAGCATTCAGGTGGCAGCAAATTACATTCATTGAACATGTACTCTTAATGCAACGTACCAAAGAACTATGACGTTTCCAAATTCAAAAATAAAAGAAAAATAAGAATAATAATTGAATTTCTCATTGATAACGTGCCCAGAGGAGGTACATGTAACTTAAGGGGCATCGAATGTAGGGGGAGTATATACTCAGGTATACCGTGACCATGGAGACAGTATACATCCAGCTAGCAAGTGTCAATTAAAAAAACCCACAGCAATTGCTCTTAATACCCGCAATATTTTCGAAACAGGTGGATGATTACCGATACGTGATGACCTTGGCTTCACTTTGAAACTACAATTATTAAAGTGTTGAAATTAAATAATTATGACAATTACAAAGTTCAAATACAGGTACCTATGTAATGAAAAAATATATGTAAGTTTTCGTATTAAGGTATCTTTGCAAGTTCAATTTATTAATGTTGGAATTACGTGTACTTTTCATGCACAAATACAAAACGTACCCGTCTAGTATATTTTTTTATGTTCATATAAAGTATTTCGAGAATTACATGTACATGTAGTACATGTAAGAGGTTCGTGAACATGTAAACCTAGGCCTGTATAATTATATATATCGACGCGAAGGAAAGTGATAAGCATTTTTGCGTGTTTTTTTTTGTTTTTTTTTTTTGACTGACTTGCAAGTAGTTACAAAAATTCAAAAACATACAATGTAAGGTCTACATGTAGGATAATTAAAATTGACAAAATAATCTTTCCCTGTATACTTGTATTTAAATCAAGCTATAAAAAAAAATATCATAGTATTTAAATGAGATTTTTTTTCCTCCAATTTACGTATTGACATAATGCACATTTATTCTGTACAATGTACATTTATTTTTTTTTTCATGATCAATTATTAAGATCGATTATTTCGAAGTTGATCTGGATAAATTAAAACGTGCATGTAAATTGAAATAATTAATAAAAAAAATAATTAAATTAAAGCACGTACATGTTCTTATACTAACTGTTCTTATACTAATGTTCTTATACTATATCTTGAGATAATAAAATTCTATAATTTATCGAAGACCATTTTTTTTCTTTTTTTTTTTTTTAGTAACATATGTTATAACCATTATTATCTTTTTTCTATTATAAATTAAAGTACCTATTGTCTGATAAATTTACGCAATGTATATTTATATATTAATGGATTTTAAAAATATAAAGAAAATAAATATTTAACTATACATGTAACATGCTACCTGGATAATAAAAATATATAATGTATCCATAGATTTTAAAGATAAAAAATAATGAAAATAGATGTGTAAATATTGCATGTTGTCTGGAGAATTAAAGTATATAAATGTAAAATCATGCTTAAAAATCATATTAATAATATTTTTACACTGTGCATTCACACGCTTTGCTTGTACAATGTTTAGATTATAAACTGGCATGTTGACTGGTCGATGCGCTGATGGTCAACGCATTTTATCACTTATCCTGATTGACAGACCTGTTCGGCATGTTGATTGGTCGAAGCGCTGATGAGTTAAGCGATAATCCTGATTGCAGCTCTGTTACACAATACCGAACGCGCGTTCGCTTTCTGGGACCGCTACTGAATTTGGGGTTCGCTTTCTGCGTTCGCTGCGGGTTCGCTACGGGTGCGCTCCGGGTTCGCTCTGGGTCAGCACTAGCGGACCCCAAGCGAACCCGGGGTGCGCTCTGGGTTCGCTTTCTGTTAGGTTGTGTCTGGTCGGTACTGTAAATGGCGCCATTCGTCTGAGAACCTGTACAATTATGTTGAATACATCTGCTGGAAATGATGTGTAAAGCAACATCTGAACAAAGAAAAAAAAATTCTTCAACTCAGGGGCTGACAAATCCCGACGCCCAGGGCTAGTGGATTTTACCAACCACTTGCCCGTAGGCAAGTGACTGAAAAAAAAAATGAATTCAATATGGATGTCACAGATTTAAAGCTAGGCTTAGGGGCTTGTATAATCTACTCGGTAATTGTCTTCATATTTTTTTTAAAATATATAATTATAAATACAGAGTTAGTTTATGGTGGGGCAAGCAAAATTCATGTAGAGCAAGTGAATTTTGACCATGCACTTGCCCTTGGACAAGTGCCTAAAATTTATATTTGTCAGCCCCTGCAATACCATAAAAAAAATCTCGCAAAGAGCAAATCATTATCGTTGGCATACAGACCAAGGACATTTATGATTAAAAAATTCTCTAAGGGATGTTAAAGAACAACAACAAAAAAAAAAAAACAAACAAACAAACAAAAAAAAAACAAACAAAAAAAAAACAAATGAACTAGCCCATTGTTTATGAAAAAAAGTAAAACTAAAGACCCATGAACTCATGAAATAAAATGACTTGGTTTTTTTACTTTCATTTTTATATTGCTGAAAAAAATTAAATACTCTGTCCAGTCATGGATTCTTGTTCTCGCCATTTGACACCTGCAAGTCATTGTGTAGTCGACAGTACCCACAGAAAATAAGGGACATACAGTAACCCTTTTTCGAAGGATACTTTATGCCAAGTTTGGTTAAAATTAACCCATTGTTCTGGAGAAGAAGACAGAATTTCGAAAAATTTACAATTATAGCAACAACTTTGACGAAAGACAAGTATTGATCACATAAGCTAGCCTGAACTTTTGGCCAAAGGTGAACTAAAATTGCAAAGGGTACTCAAGGACTATGTCAGGTGGTGATAAACAAATTTCACTTAAGACTCAGGTCACCTAAAAACATCTTATTACACTGTAAATCAACTTTTTTTCGTGAGCGAGAAATATCCATGAGTTTCACGACCTTCTTTCTTTCGCGAATATTTCTTGTCATGAACCAATTATTCACCTTGTAGAATGTCGTCTCAGTTGTAAACAGTAGTAGTCTCATATGGATTCTGAACTAAAGTATCGCAAATAAATAATAGTGGGATTAAAGTAAATATTGATTTAAGAAAAATTACCTTTTCATTGTCGTTAAGGATATCTCCAACTGTCATTTTGGATGTCTGTGTTTTTAGCTTTTTAATTTGTTCCTCCAGTTCTTTAATTTCCTGCTCAAGTTTTTCAACTGCAAATGAAAAAAAAAGTGAATAACAGTTCAGTGAAGGGGAACATGTGAACAGACCAAAATTTTTAACCTGGGACCTCTTAATAACTAGTCAGATGCTCTACCAACTAAGCAATCTGCCCACTTGAAAGTCTTGCTTAAGACAACAAACCTAGATCTTCCAGAGCATTGTATGGCACCAAATGGATAAATGTCTAAGTCTCCAAGAACTTTAAGAAAACAGGAATGTGGCAGTCAGACAGATTGAATGCCACTGTCCAAATTGTTCTTGGTACAGCATATGACTAGTGATTGATTGATTATTGTTTTACATTCAGTTTGAGAATTTTTCATTCATACAAAGACATCACCATATATTAGTGAAGAGCTTCAAAATTTGGCCTTTACTCGGCACTCAGGGCCATTGAGCAGTGAGGTATCTCTATCGTGCCAACGCCTGCCGTGACACGGGGCCTCTGTTTTTAAGGTCTCATCCAAAAGACCCACAAGCTGACAACTCTCACTTCAAAGTGCCAAGCGCTTGGTGAATGAACAGTTGCTACCTATTTTTATTGATTTAGGTCAGTTGCGGTTGATGTTCGAACCCACATCCCTCTGATCACTGAGCTTCAGTGACAGTCCTTACTAATGATTCAGGGGGTCCAGGTTCTAATTTTGGTCTGGTCCATCTGATAGACCTTAGGTACTGTTTCTTTCATGTTTCTAGGAAAATCCTTCACTGGGGTATGAGACTTACTTGAGACAAATTCTGCTTGTTACTTTTTGTACCATTCTTTTTATGAGCATAAAACATGACAAGGTATAGAATATCAATACATATAGAGAGATTGAGATTTTAAACTTGTACGTGTACATGTGCACAAACTTTGACATACACGTACATGTTTTTTGGAATTTGTCTGTTAAGATTTAATGACGTGTAACATGAATGTGTAGACTGTAATCGGTGTCTCTGTTTCAACTATTTAGTAGTTTTGTGACATTAGTTTGACTTTATTTAGTGAACAAAACATGGTTAAAATAAGTGTTCATGAAACTTAACATCCTAAATAATTAACAACAATAACAGTTTCACACATAAATTGATACGCAAGAAATTTAGGGAATTCCCCTAGTACAAGTATAAACTTGTAACAAATAAAAGAAACTTTATCTACATGTATTTGGGACCTTACATATAAGAAACCCAATTTAGTGAGTTTTAAAATTTTGTTGCCCTATCAATATATCTACAATAAATACAAGTAGTACTACACGTACTGTATCCCATAATTTAACACTTCTTGATGACAGAAATTATGATAAGGTCCAATGTTCTCAAAAAGCCTTGTTTGTTCTGCTCACAGTATAAGTTTGTACTGTTTGATTGAACTTTTGAACTTAATAATGTATTACTGTTCTTTAAGATTTTATTTGTATTCCCCATGCAATAAATACAGGGGAATATCAGTGTATGACTTGTTTTGAGTACATCTCCCAAACTACATTTATAGCACATATTTCACTGAATTTTTATCACATTTATCAGTATAGTTGTCTGATGTATTCTGTCACTATTCTATGGGGCATTTAAATATGAGTAAAGTATTCAAATAATTCAATAAAATTCTGATTTCTCAATGATGCTTCAAAACATAAAATAAATACATACAATATTACCTCTTTGGAGTAGGTACTTCAGGAAAGTTGAAGGTCTTGTTGAAAGAAAAAAGTGTTGGCCCATTTTCTTTCTTTCCCTCCACAAAATGACAACTACAGAGTCTATCATTCTCTGTATATTCTCTGTCTGCTCGCCTGAAGATAAATAAATCTATGGTGATTTTTCTTTTATCTTTCCCCCCTTTTATTTATATTTAAGATATTAAATTTATATTTATAAAATATCTGTAAGTAACAGTTTTAACAGGCTTTGGCCATAAATAACTGGAATAACTTGGATCAGGTTTGTTTACATTTTCTTCAACAGTTCAAAGGTCTGAAGATCTAATTATTCTGTATTTCTCTCTCTCTTTCTCATATATATCTGTGTGAATTCTTTTTATTCAGTAGCGAGTAGGCCATATACCTTATATTTCTAGTTTATTTATTTTTAATACTACTACTTAATACGATGGACGTAAACAGGTAAAGACACGGATGTGTAGGGAGCTGCTAATCTGCGTATTATATCGCAACTCTTCGTTAAAATTATACGCTGCAAAAGTATAAATATGCACCTACCGGCATCTTTCAATCCACTTCTTTCTTTTCTTGGGGTCGGTGGGAAACCTATACAAACTGCAGTGCCGTTTGCCCCCAGTAATGTGCGTACAACCGAAGGCAAAACAGTATGGCATCTTGTGTAGAACTGCCCGGAAGTCGCAAAACGAAAGTGAAAGTAAACGAGACTTACGGAGCGAATTAACAAAACGTGAATCCAGTAGGCTCTTGGGTGATTCAGCTTATCCACTTAAACCATGTATAAAACCCCATATTTACAACCTTTTATATATTCCCTCGGACCATGCATCGGTTTAATGCTTATCACATGAAAGTGAGAAATTCTATTGAATGATATTTCGACGTGTGGAAGGGCCGTTCCTGCTGTCCGGATAGAACTGACGGCCCCCCGTTATTTCATCCTTGGAAAGTATGCAATGAACATTGTAAAAACCAATAGCTTTAAGAAAATATCAAATGTATACTTAATCTAATAATATGAATTGACAAACTTCACATATACGCTCTATACTTTAGGGTGATAGTTGCGACGGCGGCACAACATGGGCATTGTAAATTGGAGAATAGAGACATAAAATTAAATTTGTAAAGCCGATGTAAAGACGAATAATGACCTCCATAGAATAATGACCGGGGGTCATATTTCAACGACAAGAAATGACCCCCCAGCCGTAGAAAAAAAAATTTTTTGTAGAAAAAGAGACCAAGGGGTCATCTTTTTATGCGTGTGTCCTATAAAAAAATAACCCCCGCTGAAAAATGACCCCCTTTCCAACAGAGTGGATGATACAAAATTTATAACGGGTGATTGATGCCAAAGTTTGAACCTCAATGTTTGATATTCTTCTTTATGCCCTTTTTTGACCAATCGCAAAATGGTTGCTATTGGTTATAACTGGCTGCTATTGGTTATAACTGTTAACGTAATTTCCCTTTATGACTGTCTTCCATTTGATTCATATTTGGATATTTGACTGATTATAGACATTCATAGCTAAATAACAGACAAGCGGGATGTTCTGCCTTTTCATTGGTAAACATGTCTCCCAAAGTAATCAGCATGCTTTGAGTAGGATTTTTTAAAAAATGAAGGGGAAAAAAAAGAATGAGATAAGTTTTCAGAAATAAATACGGAAAGTTATACAATGTAATATATATGTATATTTTGAATGACATAAAAAGTCGTGCAAATGAGGGAGTATGTATCGAAAATGACGTAATAACTCGTGCGAACGACATACTGTGGATATATATATATTTATTAATGAAAAAATGTTGAAGATAACGAACAGTGATGATTTTAAAATATCCACAAGCAGTACAATTTTGTTAACAAGGCATAAAAAAGGACCCCCAAAAATTGCAGAGGTGGGATCAGGTGCCTAGAAAGAGTAAGCATCACCTGTTGTCCCTTCACACCCGCCGTGAGCGCTATGAATAAATCAGGTAAACGGGACATTTCTTTGTCGAATTTAGTATAAAAACAAGGACCAAACAATTGACTCAATTGTAGGTTATATTTGTTGACAGGGTTATTGATACCACCATTGAATCTACGAAATGCTGACTTTAAACGAGGTTGTTGAAACCCCTGTAACATCAACTTACATGTATCTGTCAGTAGCCTGCCTTCATTTAAAAATTAATCGTGCTCTTGGATATCGAATAAGTTTGTAGACGTAAACATTATATGCAAATGATTGCAGAATATTAATTCATAAATTAGGAAAATTGACAACAGAAAAGGTTGAAGTCATCCCGTTTGTCAGGCAATTTAGTTGTTAGTTGGTCTTTATCGTCTGTAGTCAGTAGAACGTCCAAATATAAAGCAGACGTGACAAACATAAGGACATAAAATTTCTTTTATTCAATTTTATTTATAAACAGTGGTCTACTCTATGGGAATTTCTTTTCAAGTATATAGAAGTAATACGTACAGGAGAATCCCAGTAAAATGTACATTCAAGTCTGTTAACATGGTCGTCTGAGAATAGGATACATACATATAAGAGGAATATTTTTCAATCCACTTTAAAACAGTGATACATTTGTCAAATCAATATGGAAACATTTTCAATACAGTGTATATTGAAGTAGATTAATGTTTTCAATTTATAAAATTTAAAACAGACTATTTTATTGACCTTCAAGGTGAATACGTGTAGAAGGATTTATTTTTCCTACATTGAACTAAAAATAGATTGAAAACAATTCTGAAAAGTTATTTCACCTGCATCTGAATTCTACTCGTGAACATAATATTCAGGCACAAAGAATCGTCGAAGAGGGAGGGATTTTTCCCTCTTTTGTGAATGTAAATTTTAGCAATTTCTAATTTGAAAATGTTCATTGAAAGTCTTTTAACCACCCCCTCTTTCTTATACAATATAGTTAAAAAATCTCTCACTTGAGTGGACAAGATGAACATAACATTGAGGCACATAGAATCAGGGAGGGGTGTCCACCCACTTCCATTTCCAAGAACATATTTTTTTCCGCTTGAAAATAGTCATTGCAAGTCTGGTTGTCCTACCACCAACGTTTTGATACATTAGAGTAAAAGAAAATCCCATTTACACCAATAAACTTTTTGAGGGGTTGATCAAAGATATTTTTAACTTAAAGTATTTTTTGCCTCTTATAATGCGCCATTTCCCCTTTCGATGCTATGCCTGACATTTATTTTTTCTACATTGCACCAAAACTAGATTTCAAATGCGAAATTAATACTGGTTATGCTTATGTTAACTCCTATTCTTTCACTGTGTTTGGTTAGGAGTTGAGCAAATGTAAACAAGAAACTTGACATGTCTCCTTAATCAGTTTGTATCGATTTAATCGTTCAATCATATAATAAATTAATTATTGCTGTTTTTTTCTGTCAGGACGATCAGTGATTTTCCACCATCGAAAAACAATGCTCTCCTCGCCCTTTGGACTCGATAAATCTTTAACTCCACTAGATTCTGAATCATTGAATTGACCTTAAAAACAGAAATAGTTGTATAACGTAATGAGATCAATATATCATCGATTTATTCCCAATGAAGCCCAAATGAGCATTTTGGCCAACAGGTCTCTTGATTTATTATTTTCATTTTGCCCCCTAAAAGTTTCAACTTTAATCCGCTTTAATTCACAAGGGGTCATTATTCTACGGGGGTCATTTTTCTTCACGTGGGGTATGCAGGTTTTGAGGGTGATGACACTTTTTCTACGGGCAAAAGGGTCATTTTTCGACGTCGAATAATGACCGGGGGTCATTTTTCGCCGTTGAATAATGACCGGGAGTCATTATTCGACGTCGAAAAATGATCCACGGTCATTATTCTATGGGGGTCATTATTCGTCTTTACACCGGCAGGTACAACATATTACTTTTGAGAATCACAAATCGTAAACCCCTTGGATGCCTCTACTTCCGATCATGTCTCCTCTGTTTAAGATCTAGTCTCTTATTTTCTCATTCCAATCCTCTTTTGTACCTACCATACATAAAATAAGAAACTACAACTTGTACAGTTGTATGTTACACTTGCATTTACACAACTTAGCTTCAGAACTGTAGCTCTCTGCTTGAGAAAATTCGGACAGACAAAGCAGAGAGCTACAGATCCAACCGTTGTAAAAACCTTCGATTTACGCCGCCGCTTTTTTGTCGCTCGCTTCGGCTATTATTTCTTGTATTTAATGCTTTCCCCTGCTTTAAAAGTGGTATCCAATAATTATCCATATATTTTACTCTTATTCCTGATACTTTATTTACCTTTCAACGGTCTCAAACAGCCCTTTATGGTTTTGAAATGTCGGTTTAAAGAACACCCATTCCGACGTCCATGTTATTGGGGATTGTGCGAAAAGAAGTAATTCAAAGAACATATATTTGGCAAGAAAATGTAAATAAAAATTTCAGGAGGTTTAAATATCATGTATATTGTCTATAAAGATTAGAATACAACATGTATGTAAAAAAGAAATGAGATAAATAAAACTCGGGCGTGTTGTTTCAGGAGGACACCAACGTCGACGTCGGAATGCATTTTTTAAACTGACATTACGGCCGTTTTGAACTGTTGAAAGGTAAATAAAGTGTCAGGAATAGGAGTAAAATATATGGATAATTATTGGATATCACTTTTAAAGCAGGTGAAAGCATTAAATACAAGAAATAATAGCCGAAGCGAGGGACAAAAAGCGGTGGTGTAAATCGAACGTTTTTACAACGCTTGGATCTGTAGCTCTCTGCCTTGTCTGTCCGAATTTTCTCAAGCAGAGAGCTACAGTTCTGCAGCTATTACACAACTGTACCTCTGAAAATTCATTCCCATTCAGTAAAATATTTTAATGGTATTGTCATCAAATGTACCTTAATCTCTGTCTTTCTATTTCGACTACGTTGTGTTCCTCATCATTACAGGAAGATCTTTTTCGTTTAAGTGAAGTGGACTTCCACTACATGGCATTTTCTTGTTGGTCGCTTAATGGAAACTATTTAAATTACAGGCATTCATGAATTTTGCTTAAGAAATGAAGTATTGTGACATGGTGTAAAATAATGGATTTATCTTACGAATTAAAAACAATAATTATTACCTTTTAGTAACAAAAATTTCCGGAAGACTGATGTGTTCGAGGAAGAAGGTACAGCATGTACTGTGCAACAATATATTCGGAAAGTGGTGTAAATCAGATGTGGATACTTAAAAATTCCAAGGAACTTTTGGAAAATTTGAAATCACAAGATTTTACCAAAATCAACAGCTTGAAAACTTGCGACTTTTTAACTTTATACACAATAATTCCCCACGATAAATTAAAGTGCAGGCTTTTAGATATCATTGACAGCTGCTTTTTCAATAAAAATGGAACTCGTAAATTTACTTACCTTGTCATTGGTCATTTACAAAATTATTTTGTTAAAAAAACATTCTGATTGTACACACAAGTACTCTAACACTACTGTAATGATTTTCCCCTTAGATTCCAAAAAATCCCCTGACGTTCCCCTGTCTGTCCCTGACATTTTCCTGTCTCCCCCTGACTTTCTCCTATGATCCCTGTCCTTGTCCCTGACTACCCTGTCTACTCCCTGACGTCCCCTGACTTTGCCCCTGTTACCACTGTCTTACCCCTGATGTCCCCTGACATTCCCTGACGTCCCTGTCAACTCCCTGATGTCCCCTGACTAAGCCCCTGACCACCCTGTTAATTCCCTGTCGTCCCCGACATTCATTTTGACCCAGAAAAGGGGTTAAAATATGTTTTTGTTGCTATTTACTTGTGAGAAAATCGATACCTTACTCCTAGCTCCTGCAACTAGTGGCGGGGGGTATAATGTTTTTGACCCGTCCGTCAGTCAGTCCTGTTTTTTTGTCAGCGCAACTCCTCCTAAACCGCTGCACAGAATTTTGTCAAACTTTGCATATATTTAGGACACGATGTGTAGATGGACATATTACCAGGAAATTCCGATTCCTTTATTTTTCTGGGAATTTCGGCACTTTTCAACTTAGTTTTTTGGCCATATCTTGAATATAGAGATGAACAGTTTGTCAGCGCAACTCCTCCTAAACCGCCACACAGAATTTCATCAGATATTTAGGACACAGTGTTTAGATGTGCATATTACCAGGAAATTCCCATTCCATTATTTTTGCCCTAAGAGTTTTGCCTATTATTGAAGAAACTTTCCAGCTAGGTAATAAGGAAATCCACTGGAATCAGCCTTTGTAATGACATTTTATGTGAAATATTTTATGACCTTAAAAGACCCCTATTGATTTTGAGATCAAAATATTAATGATTTAACACACACACAAAATCTTGAATCTTGGATAGTTCTCCCCCCCCCCCCTTTCAAATTGGTGCTTTGCCTTAAATAATTTCATAAGTACTGTATATAAACAAATTCATATGACTACATCATAATTTTGTTTCCATCAATTATTTAAATGTTTAAGTTGTCATGTGTTGAACAAGGACTTACACTCATTAACAAATCTAAATCACTGAGGAATTTAAATAACAGTTTGTCAGCATAACTCCTGCACTGAATTTCCTGAAACTTTGTAGGTATTTCAGACATAATGTATAGATTTGTATATTACCAAGAAATTTTGATTCCATTATTTATCTAGAAACTTCAGCCCAATTAAATTTGTAACTGCAATGATTTGAATGTCCTTGTATGCAAGAAGTTTTGATGATTTTTTGCAAGTAATGCCCCTTTTTGAATTATACTGTGTATTTAAAATGCACTGTGCCATTCACTATGTGTTGCATTGTCGAGTTTTGGGGGAGCGTGGGGTATGTGAGCTTTCATCTCAATATATTTCATGTCTATTCTTCTAGAAATCCCTTCCGTTGCTGTCTGTCCCACATCCTCACAATGTCAAGGTTTTGTGATGTCGGAACTCCACACAAACCCTTGACATTAGTCACTATTTAAAAGTTGGTTTTGTGGTTACAAATGACGTAGTGGGTAATTATAAATTAACCAATGAGAATATATTTTTCAATTCCGTCGTTTTCAAATGGCCCAACTCCAGAGCATATCTTTTGTGACTGTTAGGAGGACGACCTTCCAAAAATTAATCCCCGATGTTTTATTTAATGCAACTAGTCAAAAATTATACAATATCTACACTTTCCATTTGTAAAACGAGTCATATTTGTTTACAAAACTTATCTACAATAAAAGCTGTTTTCTGATTGGTTCCAGTCCTAGACCAGGAACAAATGAAATAGTAGCTTTCTAGCCCAACTTTTAAATAACGACTTATGTCAAGGGTTTGTGTGGAGTTTCGAAATCACAAAACCTTGACATTGTGAGGATGTCTGTCCCATGGTCTCTACAACTCTTTAGAGATTTCTTTCGATCGGTCGCACTCAACTTACTGCCGCCGATGGCCACTCTGTTTCGTAGCCTCTTTCCTAGCATGCCATAGTTTTTTTTTCACATTTCTCTTTTTTTTTCTTTACATCTTGGGAAGGTCTCATTACTCCACTTACCAGGCTTACCTTCAATTAAAAAATAAAATTAACTTCCTAAATTATGGTGTAAAAATATTAAACTTGATTATATATACCGAAAGGAGAAAGAAGCGCATACCTAAATGTATACGAGATTTATTACTTTGAGACACAATGATAGTCAAATAAAATTTTATGTAATACTTCATTTATAATTCTATTTCATCACTGTCAAGGTCATTCCAGAACCACATGAGATAGCGCTTGCTTATCTGGCCTCAGTGTACTGCTATCTTATTTTCAGTGTGGTAGTGTTAATGAGTATTGGATTAACGTAACAAAGTGAACTTGGATTTATTTCAAAAATACCCGCGTAAAGGCCAAGGGCGGGCATATTTCCTTATATTCAGTCTGTAACCTTTTTTTTTATTACATAGTTTAATGCAAATACTTTTTTTCTACTCAGATGAATTGATTTTCTCTTTAGTACGCATTCTTTAAGCGTTTGTTTTCGAATACTTTCTATTTCCATTACTGGAACTCTTCAAATTAGAGGCGCGTTTGGTCGTCTGACTGGGACAACAAGGACGTAGCGGAGAATACAAACATGCCGATTTCAATCCAATTTTGAATGATAAATGTATTTGTCATTCCAGTATAAGAATACAATAACTAAAACGCACATGCGAGGTACCGTTCACGGTAGCTCAGTGGGTAGAGCGCTCGCTCCGTGATCGGGAGGTCGTGAGTTCGACTCTCGGCCGCGACTGACCTAAGTCGGTAAAAAAAATGCGTAGCAACTGTTCCTTCGCCATGCGCTCGGCACTTCGAAGTGAAAGTCGCGGGTCCTTCGGATGAGACCTTAAAAACCGAGGCCCCGTGTCACGGCAGGCGTTGGCACGATAAAGATCCCTCACTGCTCAATGGCCCTGAGTGCCGAGTAAAGGTCAAAATTTGAAGCCCTTCACCGGTATACGGTGACGTCTCTATACGAGTGAAAAATTCTCGAATGGGACGTAAAACAACATACAATCAATCAATCATATGCGAGATTGCGAAAGCCCTGAATTTATTATCCATTGATAAACATCACAACGTTTCCGAGGCATGTACATTGTTTTTGGAGACGAACCGTCAACACACGTTAAGTCCACAGCCATACAATGTCTCATTTGCATGTTTGTTAGGCGTTTTTTCATCGTCATTCAACATATTGTTTAAATGTTGTTAAGACCGTCCCAGAAATCCCGCGAGATCTGTAGATTTTCCGACATTTTCACAAAAAAGCGCATTAAGAACTATAAATCTTCAATGGTGGAAACAGCAAGTATTACGTAAGATTCTGAACTATCCTTCGTTTTTTTTTTTTATTATCATTTTCGTTCATTGACTGTTCATGGATGCTGATTAGTTGAAAATAACCAACATGTAACTAGGTATTGAGCAAGAGATTTGACAATCCGCCGTGCAATCAAATTGCAGTAGGCGGTGCTAGTAAATGCACTTCTCCACACTGTCTATTTATAGCCTATTACCAAGAAATCTAAAATGGGTCTTCAACCCTATGCAGCCCCTATTATAGACAAGATCGGTATATTTAGTCGTTGATGTTAATCTGTAATTTCACCAAGGACCTATATACTAAGTAATAGTAAACAGGTTCCTGATGTCAGGAACTGTACAAGTGAAGTTTTGAATACATAGTACACAAATTAAAGTCTATTTATAACTACACTGTATATGCATTTCGTGTTTCTGTGCTTCTTTCATTTACTCCGCCCATCAACCAATCAGCTTTGAAAAGGTTGGCCAATAAGCGAGGACATTGCTTAATGAAGAGCGAAAGAATCAGCTTACTGAAAAGTGGTATTTCTTATCATAAACATCCTCACAGCATTAGTAACAGATATTTGTGACGTCAAATTTATATGAATGCGGTGTCATTACAATGATATTGTGACGTAACTATTGCAAACGTAAAGCATAACAGTGCACGCGCGGGTTTTAATGGTTCTGGAAAAAACCCGAGTTCTCTGTTGAATAGGCCTATATACATACTTTCTGTATATAACTTAACTTATTGAGAATATATCAAAATATAATGAGGCATAATATGGCATCAAACCACAGTTTAGCACCGCGATTTTTTAGCTCTTCTCCTCAGACCAGAAAAGCTTGTGCGATTATATGGTGTCCCTCGTAGGTTCGTCTGTAAACAATTTCTCAAAACGCTACTCTTCCTACAGTTTTGGTCTGAATTCAATATAATTTGACAAACAAGTAGACTACACTAAGATACTTAATTTTTGATTTCAATGAACGGTGTTGCCATGTTACTAAAAATAGAAATTTCTGTGAACTACATTCAAAATGTTACTCCTCCTACAGTTTTGGTCTGATTTCATCATAACGTGGCACACAAGTAGACTGCACTAAGATACATACATGTACATGATGTAATTCTGTATTTCGGTTTTTGATCTCAATGAACGGTGTTGCCACGTTACTAAAAATAGAAATTTCTGTTAAACACATTCAAAATGCTAATCATCCTACAGTTTTCACTGTGGCAGACCATGTGATACGCGAATGATTATAATTAGTTCCACGAAAAAATGGCGTGTTGAAGTTTCACCTCGAGGGAAATTTGAACAGTAAGTTATACCTCTACGTTTTTCACCATCTAATCCTTGCCAAAGTATAATGATTTTCACAATAGATACGGTGTGAGTTCAAAAATGTCGGAGTTTTGAACGTATAGCGAGAACATTCGTGCACAATCTCCGACTGGCCAACGTTGCTCGGGATTGTTTCCACGGACTTAATTTAATTTACAATTCATTCAGAATTTAATGAAATTCAATGTGTTTAGCACTGTAAAAAAGATAATTACTTTATCCCCAGTGATGTGGAGATGCTCACCGTATCTCGATATCTAGTGTATGATACGAAAACTACTCAAAATGTTGTTTCCATTAGAAATGATCAGTAACCACGATACAAAATACAACGATCAGTCCCACGATCGAAGTTATTTTAATACTTAAAGTGACATATACGTTTTCTCTTTTAGAATATTAGGAAGAAATCTAACTTGTCACTGAACAGACCTAAAAGAAAATGGCGACTTTCCACAAAAGAAAAAAAAATATTTACATCTCTGCTTTAAAATCACCTCTTGTTAACCAAGGAGTAACTTCTTGCGTAAATTTTCAAAGTCTTCGTTTACCCCCAAATCAGCTGTATCCAGATCAAAATGGTTAACCTCCCCTCTTGCAAAGCGTGGAAAAAGAAACGCGGCCCGTTTTTTTTAGTCATGCGTCTATCAACGACAACAGAACATTCGTTGAAGAAGATGTATATTTGCCTATCAGCAACTTCACAGGGAGCAAAGAAAACGAAAAAGAGGAATCCCTTACGGAGGAGCTCAATACAGCTTGCGCCCTTAGTGATTGAAAGTCTCTCAAGGAGTGATAACGTGGACAAAATTATGGTCAGTTTTTTTAGACTTTTAAATGAAGAGAAATTTCCACCAAGAAATATTTCATTACTACTCTGGGCTGAAGTTGTGAAGTGGTTTTCTTGTAGTAATACTTGCAGTATGAGATACTCTGAAGAAACAAAAAAAATTTTGGAAGCTTGGCTGGAGACTGTTTGGAGCAAAATTTGTTCATTTCATGAGTGGGTATAAGAATGAAGGAGTATTTGTACAGAATCTTTCAACTAATCCTACGCCTGATTTCTCTGACGAAATTTTTGCAATATCAGACCTTAGTGTATTGAGGAGCTTTGACCCCTATGGATTCCAAGGTGAAAGGAAGCCCGGTATATGTGATGACATAATAACCGCTCTGAATGAAAATTTCTTTCAGAAGTCCGCTTGTCTTCCTTTTGATGCCAAGAAAATAAAGCAAGGCTTACTAGAAGATTCAGGTGATGTTGACTTACTCGGATTTGAAATGAATGAGACCTTAAGTGACAAAAAAAGAAAATTACAAAAGCGTTTTAAAGAAGTTGACGACGTTATAAAAGAACTCAAACCACATGAAGGCGATTTGAAATATCTAAACGAGTCAAGGAAAGGAAAATTAAAGAATTTTTTACTTATGGTGTTATCATCTACTCCGAATGACATGTTTCAGATAAGGGAAATAAAGAATAAGAAAGAATACGCAAAAGGCAAAGCTGATCGAAAGGGGAGGGGACTCTGATTGGAAAAAAGGAAAGTATGTATATATAATAAGTGCTATAATTGCTTTTATCCATGACATTGACTGCTACTTAGAACTTGCCACAAACATATAGGATTGCATTGACTGTGGCGTACATCAACGGTAGTCACTTCGTTGAAGGAACGAAAGTCAATTTATCACAAAATGATCTTTACGTAGGCATTGGCAGGACAAGAGGATCTAAAAAAAAAATACAAGATACATTAAACAACGATCTGATGAATGGTTTAAAATTAGGGAAAGTGTCAAAGTAACAGGAAGTACAATCTACACTGCAACAGGATGCGACGGATTAAGTAGACTTCAAGACCACTTCGATAATGTGATTTGCGGAGTAAAGCAGAAATAACCTTCAGAAATTGTAAGACTGGCTATGCAACATGGCACGGATAACGAAGAAAATGCAGCGGCAACTATTGTTGGAAAAGTCTTGCCTGTATTCTTTCCAAATTTGACATTTTACGAGGAAGGATGTGTTGTCATTAAACAAGATGAAAAGCCATCTATGGTAGTTTCACCAGACGGCAGTTTGAGAGAGGGCACGTCCCTTAGTTCAACTAGAACAGCAGTGGAGATCAAATGTCATGTCAATAAAGTGCACTTTCAATTCCCACTGCGATATCTGTTACAATGCCTTTGCGAAATTCAGGCATTAGAAGTCGACCACTTAGTATTTGTAAGTTGGACACCCCAAGAAACAAATGTATTCATGGTGGGTCGAGATGATAGCCTATATGAGAAAGCATTGAATGTATCAAAACAACTGTATTGTGACAATGAAAAGAAGCCAACTAAGTTGACTAGAGGCTATAAAAATTAGAGATCCCTAACAAAAGCAAGGAAATTCGCCTCGTTGCAAGACTCGTCGTCATTTGTTACAGACAGTGAAAATAACTTTTACAATTCAAATTCACTCGAGCCGAGTAAAGTACAAAAACTATTACAGGACATCAAGAATCTGACTTAAAACCAATATGAACTCAACGAGAACGAGCATCTGAAGCTATGGTCTTTTTGGTAGCAGGACTCGATAGAAGCTGGGAAAAGAATCAGATTAGAAGTGCGCCGGTTTGCTGTTTCCCAAAAGGGTATAGCTTAAGCACTGAAAACCTATGCTTGATTGTAGAAAGAGGTACATACAAAATGCCACACTCAAGGAATTCATATTCCTTCGACCTTGTCAGTCTTTTGATGGGCAATGGCACGGGCTTGTAACACGCTCAAAAGACAGACACCCATTGACAATCTTGCACTTACAAAAAGATGTTTGGAAAGAAGCAGAACAGAAGAAGAAAATTGACATCATAGCTAAATTCAAGCAAATGAACAAAGATGTTAAATGTACCATGCGATTCAAAGTCCAGAATGACATGAAAAATGGCAGAAAAGTCATTCAACTATCAAATGGAGGTGTTAGACTCCTCAAACATACAATGAATAAGAAGCAATATAATTTCAAGAAGAAAGAAAAGGAATCAATAAAGACCACAACTTCAACTCTTGCTGATGTCATCCCCGACGCAGTGAAGGAAGTGCAAAACATTGGTGATAATGTTTAAGATATGACATCTATCAGCGAGGGATTAGAGATGGACGTGTTTGCAAGTAATATAGCGGAAGAAGAGTGGGCCTTAGAACTAGCAAGATGTCAAGATGATTCATCAGAAGAAACCAGTCACGTTCTTTTGAATGGAAATCGAGAAGAAACCCAATGTGAAATATGTCCTCAAGGCAGAGGAACACAGTGACAAAATATTAGTACAAAGCTTTATTTTGAAATTCAAGATAAGGAATGTATACTTAACCTTTTCAAAACGACAAAGGACTGCAATAAAAAAGAAAAGTGGAACAGCATTACCCCTGTACAACTTCTTCAGTACTTCTCATCGGCAGACAAGCTTAATCGTTTCCTTGATGTAGAGCTGCGCACAGAAATACGGTATCTGAAGAAGACAAAATCCTGTAAAATCAAAGAATCAGTTGCCAAATCTGTGAAATTACAAGACCTTGCCAAACTGTTTGGTCTAGAGACAAACCTACAGCTATCCAGCATCTCGGGGAATGCAAAGAGCAAAACGCGTGCTAAAAAGATCAAATCTCTTTCTGAGCTCTCTGCTGCTACAGTTTCAAAAATACCAAAATTCTTCCTTAACATTATTTATGCAGAGATGATATGGCCTGGGAAGATTAATAGCTGGGCATCTGAAGTCAAGAATGTCACAGTAGAAGGAAATGAGTATGTTTGGTTCTATAAACGTGAGTTTAGCCCGGTCAGGAAACAGTTTGAAGTCCGATGTATCGACTCATCTGCTGACTAGAACTAGAAGTAAGACCTGTAAAGGAGGAATAGAAAATTTGACTAATGACTGTTGGATGAAAGTTGCCTATTCTGGGAAAACTCTCTTAACACCAGTCATGATACAGGAAATAGTGGACCCAATGTCAGTGTCTATGGCTATAACTCATTTTTCAGAACAAGTAGAATCAGTTATGAGATTAAATGGGGATATTGCAAGTGCTGATCTTTGTTGTGACGTACGCATGTGGTGGCAGGCAGAAGATGAACCAGGGATAAGCTCAACAGAAAGACAATCTGAGGATGAATTTGAGAAGGCGTCTCTTAAACCATGTTCAATTTAACGAATTTCCTCCACCCACTATGTACACTGGGGGATGGCCATGTCAGTTATGGGAAGCAATAATTTCTAGTATAGATGCCAAAGCATGTTTGTATTCTTTTTGTCGTAAAGGTTCTTATATGTCAGAGCATTTAGCAGTATGATTGGGGAGACATTTTCTCTGAACTGACCATGAATGACAGGAGAGGACAGGGAACAGTGTCTTGTCAAGAGTTTCGCCAATTCATCGGAAATACAATCGAACAAGTCCAAATACGACTAGATCCTGAAAGGTATGGTCAAATTAGGAATTAACACTTACAAGTGATAATAATATACCCAAAACATTTAATGACCGTCAAAAAGCGTGCTCCCTCATATTTTGATCAATTAAAGAATTCTTTCTAGAGACCTAAACGTAATGTTTTACGTAGGACATTGCATTACCTGGAAATGCTATGTAGTTTTCTCTTCAAAGTCACGAAGTGAAAGTTACAGTGTTTGATGAACATAAAAACTTGGTAAACGTTCACTGATTGAGCAGGGGATATTTTTTTCAAAAAATTTTTCTAATACTTATTTCAGGCCATTTCCCCATCGTACTAAACGGGCCACAGTCTACCATTTGGTTGAAGGTACTGACTCTATAGATCATCAAGAAAGCATCCATGTCTCCCTTAGAAACGATATAAATGAAATGCCAACAGATATTTGAACTAATTTATTACAGATTCTATCAGTCAGCGGATTCTTTGCTATCATAATTTTGATATTCACATTATTTACTACACAATTCAACATCCACATTCATTCCTTGATGTTTATTGATCACAATAATTTAAGAACAGCGATTTCAAAGTTATTTTAATACTCTATACATATTTAATTTCACGGGGCAAAATTTCACAATTTTTTTTCCCAAATAGCGACATAATAAAATTAAAATGGCTGTAATATTTTCCCTGTTTATACAATACAAACAATCTTGGTTAAGTAAACTGTTTATCTTTTATTTTTGTCTGAATTTAATTCCAATTTCAGAGATCATCATTTTGATACACGGCAACGGAAACGTGTGTGGAAGGCGTAAGGCGGGAACAGTGCTTACAGAGCGAAATTCATTACAGAAGGGGTCTCTGGGTGTTCGATGGGAAAACGCACGCTGTAACCAATCCGAAATTTTACAAACTGTAAAAATGGGGATATTGTAATTACATGTTGCATAAGTTCATGTAAAGTATGAGTCTACAATAAATTGAAATAAACTTTAAGTAAATCAGTGATTTATTTATTTTTTTTTTAAAAGCATTATATATCACACGTATACAAACGAGAATGTCTGCAAGTATTGCTGTGAGGTCAAATCTCCATTTCCTTTAATGAAGAATTTGATATTCAGGAGCTACCAAAGAAAAACAAAAAGCAATTGCGAAATGATATTGTGAATTGTTACTTTGATTTGCACATTCTCTTGTGTCTATATAAGTTTGATGCCTAAAGATTAACCACAAGGGCATCTATGACATTTTTTCTCCAGTGTGAGTAGTCATATGATCCAGATGTGTCTGTTTTTTTCTTGAAGACAGTCCACAAATTTCACATTTGAACTGGGGTTCTTCATGGCCTTTTATGTGTCGATTCAAATCTGCTTTAATAGAGAACTTTTTCCCACATCGATCACATGTAAATGTTTTTTCTTCGTCATGCACCGAACACCTGTAAAGATTGAAAGAAAACATGTATGGATAGGCAGAAATAGATCGATATCAGCACTACTTTTTACGAAATGCTTTTATAGCCACAGACAATAATAAATTAGTTTTATTTTCAGAACGTTGTATATATTTTGCACTTACAAGAAAAGGGCTAGAGAAGTATACGTTAACATTTAAATATTAACCTCTCGTTCGAGGAGATTCACGTTAACACCCCCCCCCCCTTCCCGGTAGTTTCAATGTTCAAAACAAAATTCAAGAATATATATTTACCTGTGTCTTTTAAGATTAGCCTTACTGTAAAACCTCTTTGCACAACATATCTACGGCGCCTTTCCTTCGTGCCCCTTCTCATGGTCGTAAACTGATGACCTACTCTTGAAAATTTTTCCACAATACTTGCATAGTCTTTTATCCATCTTGCGCTTCTAAATATAAAGATTTTATTCTTTTATCTGTATTTTGCATCTTAACTTGTATAATTCTTACTAATATTTAATTTCGATAGTGGGACTGATCGTTATATTTTGTATCGTGGTTACTGATCATTTCTAATGAAACAACATTCTGAGTAGTTTTCGTATCATACACTAGATATCGAGATACGGTGAGCATCTCTACATCATTGGGGGTAAAGTAATTATCTTTTTTACAGTGCTAAACACATTGAATTTCATTAAATTGTGAATGAATTGTAAATTAAGTCCGTGGAAACAATCCCGAGCAACGTTGGCCGAGTCGGAGATTGTGCACGAATGTTCTCGCTATACGCTCAAAACTCCGACATTTTTGAACTCACACCGTATCTATTGTGAAAATCATTATACTTTGACAAGGATTAGATGGTGAAAAACGTAGAAGAAAGTATAACTTACTGTTCAAATTTCCCTCAAGGTGAAACTTCAACACGCCACTTTTCCGTTGAACTAATCATTCGCGTATCACGATTTCAAAATAACTTGGCACACATATACAGAGCACGCTACTTCTCCTACAGTTTTGATTTCAGTATAACTTGGTACACAAGAAGACTGCAATTAAATACATAACACTCTATATTGGTTGTTGATTTCGATTAACAGTGTTGTCATGTCACTTAAAATAGAAATTTTCATGAAATACTTTCGAAACACTATTTCTCCTACAGTTTTCTTTGGATTTCAATTTATATGTAATTTGGCACACAAGAAGACTGCACTAAGATACATAAATTTTTTGAACGATGTTGCCATGGTTACTAAACATAGAAAATTCCGTGAAATACTTTCAAAACGCTACCCCTCCTACAGTTTTCGTCTGATTTCAACAACTTGGCACACAAATGGACTACAGTTTGATACAAATTATGTTTATTGGTTTATGATTTTTTTGAACGGTGCTGCCATGTTCTTTAAAGTAGAAATGAACTACTTTCAAAATGATGCTTCTACAGTTTTGGTCTGATTTCAATACAACTTGCACACAAGTAGACTGCACTAAGATACATAATTCTATGTGTCAGTTTTGGTTTTTGATGAATGTTGGAGGCATGGTTACTTAAAATAAAAGTTTCTGTGAAATATTTTCAAAACGCTACTCGTACAGTGTTGGTCTGATTACAACTTGGCATGTAAGTAGACTACAATAAGGTACATTGTCATGGTTACTAAAAATAGAAATTTGAAAGCACTACTCAGTCCGATTGCAATAAATCTTGCCACTAAAAGGGACTAAACCAAGGACCATTATTATATTTATTGCTATTGCAAATTCAAGTCTAAGTCCTTCTTTTTTCTTCCTTTGCTATGGAATTTAGAGAAGTTAAAATTGTTGATCCATTTCGTCCAATAAATGCTTTACTGGAGACAATTCGAGACTAAATGGTGACCACTCCGTTTCCGTTACTTATTGGTCACATGGAAATAGTGGCATACAATAGCAACGTGCGTTCTTTTCGTGTGAAACGTGGTTGAAAAGGGATGGTTCGTGTGCTTGGAGGCATACCTGTATTAGACGATTGATTGATTGTATGTTGTTTTAATCTCGTACGAAATTTTTTTCACTCGTATAGAGATGTCACCAAATACCGGCGAAGGGCTTCAAATTCAAACCTTTACTCGGCACTCAGAGCCATTGAGCAGTGAGGGTTTTTTTTTTCTCGTGGCAAGGCCTACCGTGACACGGGGCCTCGGTTTTCCAAGGTCTCATCCGTAAAACCCGCAACTTTCACTTCAAAGTGCCGAGCGCTTGGCGAAGAAACAGTTGCTACCTATTTTTATCGACTTTGGTCAGTCGCGGCCGTGATTCGAACACACGACCTTCCGATCACGGAGCAAGCGCTCTATCGATCGATGAGGAGAGAAGAAGAATTTTAAAGAATATATGCATCTCCACTATATGATCATGAGCCCGCCCTAATTCCAGAACACCTGACCTTCATGGGACCATGAATTTCACACATTTAGTAGAAGGCTCAATGATTAAGTTTTAGATTTCCTCTAATCAACAAGCATTCTGAGAGTAATGCATTAGCAATACTAGTCCCCTACCGGAAAGTGTAATCTGGTTCCCGTTAAAAATTGAAAATGCCATAATTCCTTCAAAAATCAAACAAGCGAAACGAAATGCAAACTTGATCTATAACTCATCAAAGTAAAGTCACATACCAAAAATCAGCTTGTTGATTAGAGGAAATCTAAAACTTAATCATTGAGCCTTCTACTTAATGTTGAAATTTATGAAATTATGATAAACAAAACTTTTCTGAGAAAAATTTTCTCTTCAAAAATTATTCTGTTATTAAATATTAATGTAGTACTCGCGGGGTTCGAACCTACTTAGTAATAAAAACTCTGAGTATCATTTTCCTTTAAATCCAGCGCGCTAACCACCGCGCTAGAACATCTCTTGATGAAAAGCGGCATTTAAATCGTGTTTGTGATATGACCCTTGACTAAATGGACTTAAGTATTTCTTGGAAAGATACGAATGTTGTGTATTTTTTAGGCATAGTGGGTCTTTGCTCCATGTTTTTGTTAACCAAAAAATGTACATTTTTACACAAACTTTCGGGAAAAAAAAGGAGCGAAGACCCACTCATATCGAAAAATTAAGTTATGGTATGAGAAAATGATCCTTTTTGCCCTATTAAGTGCGTGTATGCTATTTCATAGGCAATTATTTTCAATCTTTGTGAGATTTTTGAAAATTGTGGAAATTTTACACAAAGTATACTTTAATGTTGGATGAAATATCGAAGAAAATTTTGTTATAATTGAGATTTAATTTTTCACCTTCATGTTTGTCGGACTATAGGCACTTCGCTCGCCTTGTTCGCCCATCTGTGCAGCATATCTGTAATTTTTATAAACCTTGTCTTCGTTGATTTAATGCAATATTTCTGTAACGCGGTGTAGTTTTTGGTACTAATTTTATGTTTCATATTAAAATATGTAGGCGAATTGCGTTTTTAAACCGATTTTGCGGATAAAAATTCCACTAAAAGTCAGATAAGTTTTTAAAGACATAGACGATTTAGTACAAACTTCAGACAGTTAAGTATTACATTATACGCTACAACTTCATATTGGAACAATACTGAACTATGTCATTTGAGAGACGTGGCAGTTTGGAAGATGTGTCGCTCGTTCTGTTGTACAAGATTTCTTTAAAGGCCTGTCCTCTCTTCCAGCTCTCCCGGTCTCCAAAACATACTGTAAAAGAGATCGAGGAGGACAGGCATGAATAACCTTGATCAAATCCCATACCTGCCACAGATGTACACAATACACGTTTGATGCGAAGGGAGGGACACTACAGATTTCAAATGTTAATTTCATAACATCAAGGTCTTGACTAGAAAAGATGGCAGAATAGAAGGAAGAAGATGTCTTCATCACCAGTTAGAGATCGCAGGTAGGTCACTGCCCGACTCCTGTAGAACATAGGAATGTAGAGGATGACGGGAAAATGGCATACTCCTCTTTCGGACTCACAAAGAGGACGAAAAATTTCTTCATAGATTGACAAGACATCAGATGATTTCTTCTTTTCGATTATTTTTTGGATGAGATTGGGAAGTCAGAGGATTCCCTCAATGTGACAGATTGATGAAGATCCAGAAGCTGAGGAAGTTTCTTCAGAGAGGCTTGGCCCAAGGTCCCACTGATTGCAATCATGGGAACACCAGAAAAGAAGGAAGACAGTGTCTTCAGATGAGAGAAATCTGTTATGAAGTCATCTTGCTTAACAAGAACATAAACAATAATTATGAAATAAATAAGATATAAATTTCAAACATCTAGTATACAGTTATGAATGGGTGTGTGAGGAAATAGCAAATCTTTAGTCACCTTTCTGTTGCTTGAGAGTATCAGGAAATAGTTTTCTCCATTGGGAACTATAAATATGATATTACCTGCATACCGATTAGGTTTAAATTTATATCCTGATATATGATGAAACATGATATCAATAATTTCTACACAGCAAGTTGTGATTAACTCACAACACAGAAAGCCATAACTTTAAACTAATAAAAAAGCTTCCATTTTTTTATGGTGTGAAAATTATTTTAACCTTTAACATTTTATTTCAAACTTAAGAGTAAAAGTTGGATCCCATGTTGATTTGTGATGTCAGTGAAAAACTGTGTTGACTATAACTTAATCAGCAATAACGCTGTGGTTATATATCCAGTGACGGATGTACATTGCTCATATTATGTAGAAAATGTTTAAAAGTACATTGTATATATAAAATATTTACTTGAAAAATATTGTTTAATACGGAAAAGCAATAAGCAATCAAAAAAAACAGAGAGCCGTTTTATTATAACTTCACATACATGTTTAAATTAACAATCAACCAATAACAATATTCTCACCACCTCTCCAGAACATGACACTCATCAATAAACACAGCACTTTTAATGTAGACATATGTAGAAGAGGAAAGAGGTTGTCTCCCATTATCAGTCGTGAATAGAGATGACAAAGGATGCCTTTGAAGTTTCCTCTCATGTCATCCTCAACATCAAGAGACACACTCCTCACTCCGTAACTGATCTTCCACGTTTATTTGACAAGCAGGAATGTTTTCTATATTTTAAAAAGTACAAATAAATGACATGAATTATCTACGAGGTACGTTAAGATGTTACCTCAGAATTACATGTCATGCACTATACACACTTCAGCATTTAATATCTATTTTAAAAAAAAGGCTTTGTATTGAATCAAGGATATATTTTTGAGGCACAATATTCATTACAACAACAAAAAATTAAAACATAAAAAAAATTGAAAGTAAATCCGACTATGCGTGTTTTCTGTGGTTGAATATTTGTTGTCAGTTCCATGTGTTGTACTACTTGTACAATTCGTTTCAGTAAGACTTAATTTCATCACTCCAAAAAAATCCACGAAGTACATATCCTTAAACAGTGAAAATCTGTTTATAAGATATGAAAAATAATTATCCATTCATTTATCATTACGTATTATTAACAGAAACTGAACAAGCATTCTGAGAGTATTGCATTGGCAATACTAGTCCCCTACCGGCAAATGAAAATGCCATAATTGCGTCAAAAATCATTGAAGCGGAACGAAATGCAAACTTGATCTATAACTAATCAAGGTAAAGCTACATACCAAAAATCAGCTCAATATCTACAAGCGTTTAGAAGAAAATTGCGGAAAACCCTTAAAAATTGAAAAGGCCGTAGTTCCGTCAAAAATCAATGAAGCGGAACGAAATGCTAACTTAATCTGTAACTCATCAAGATACACTCACATACCAAAAATCAGCTCAATATCTGCAAGCGTTTAGGAAAAAAGTGCGGAAAACCAAGTGGGACAGACTGACAGACAGACGGACGGACAGACTCAGAGGAAACCTATAGTCCCCTCCGGTTTCACCGGTAGGGGACTAATAAACCGGCGGAGCTGCCATAAAAAATGAAAATGTCTCTTAAAAATAAAAAGTCAAAAGCTGTTAAATAATAAGTTAAATACAGTGCCTTTTAACACTAAAATATTGAAAATAAATTTAATTTGAAAGCCATATCTCTTCATGGAGAGCAACTGGTCCCATTGAATGATGTTCAGCGGATAAATTAACTAGAACAGACGGAGATTCAGAAGGATGAAGAAATTCACGGATAGTAGAATAAAGCTGAAAAACCATTTTCCATCATCCACTAGGGAGGTTTATGATTAGGTCACCAGTGTTTTCAAAAAGACGAAGCAAAGATGACATTAAAAGATCTTTTGAATCGAGACTGTATATCTTAAAAATCATATTTCTTATAGCATTTCTTAAGTTAATTGATCAAAAACTTGTAATAAATCTCTCTACTAGAGTCACGGATCATAGACAACATTAGTATGAAATAGCACTAGAAAACCTTATTTTCTTGTCTGGTTTCCACAGAAGCATGGGGCTGATGAAGGCAGACAATGTTTCAAAGTGTAACACTCCGCTCATCAAATTATTGCATTCACATAGAATGTTTCATGTTTATGATATCAGTAATATGTTTATAAAATTTGTCAGCTCATACATCCAACTAAGTAAACAACAACTGAGCAAACATTGCAAGAATTATTAATTAATAAATTTAAAGATGTACTTTACACAAAACCTATTTTGTAATATACCATGAATAGTGTACAAAAAGGGTTTCTATTTAATTCTTAGTGTAGAAAACTCTGAAATACATTGTTTTACCTGTACTGTCTTTTACCTAGATCCTACAGTTTAAGGTCTTCGAAACTTCTGGTCAGGAGTGAAGAGGTGTTCCAAGGGAAAGGTATGGTCACTGGCACGAGAAGGACCCCTCGGTCTGAGTCGCTGTCTGGCAGACTGGTACACCACAGACTTTAAAGCTAGTGGAGAGGGGGCTTCCGCCGGCGCACAGTCTGTGGCCTCTCTCCTCCAGGTGCAAGGTGAATACACCGAGAGGCAGGATCATCCAGCTTTTCTTGGAGCAGCCTCTGGTGATCTAGAATAAATGTTGTATTGTTTCTGGGTGCACGCTCCCGCCTCTAGACAATCTCCTCGAGCCTGGAGACCCCATCCTGAGGAGAGTGGTGTTTGTTCCTACATCCCTGGTACATCTACGTGAAGATGGCCCGTGTTCAGTGTCAAACTCTCTGGTATCCTAAGAAAAGAAACTCTGAGAGAATGTCTACATCTTTCTTAGCAAGCACTGTCTTGCTGGATGCTGTGGAGATGAACTTAGTCGCAACAGGCTTGGCTACAGGAACGCAGGTGTCACTGCCTGGCATAACTGCTATTATTCACCGAGAGGGAAAGTGGAAGGCAAAGCTACAGGGGTGGATGGAACAACCTGAACCTGTGCAGTGGCTGGAACTTGACGCTTCCTCTCCCTAAGGGCTGCAGAATCTTCATTTGATAACTGACGAACCATGCTGAATACTACTTTGCTCTCCTCCCTGAACTCAGCTGAAGAAGGAGGAGAACAAAAGAAGATCCCTTCAATGCTGAATGTAAGGAATACCACTGGGAATGCTTAGTGTAGTCATAATGGTAGTATCCACAGATTGGACATACATATGGCCTCTCGTCAGAAGTAATATGTTTGAAAAATACATATTAAAAAAATAATGTTCTCCTCGAAGGTTGCAGACAAAATTCCCACACTCTCCCTCTCTTCCCAGCTGAGGAAATATTTGACATCTTAAAAAACTGAACAAAGTCAGTACAGTAAAACTGGCAGACAAAAAAAAACTTGAAATCTTTTATGTAAAGCATTTTTGAAACAGGTTACATCCTTATACATGTAATAATTAACATTCACCCTTGCACCCCTTTTTATAAAGTATAAAAAGTGGTCATGATTTGTTGTTATACACAATATGTCACACACATATTGAAAGGACAACAAATCATTATTTTTAAACTATTAATCAGTAGGCATTATGACTATATCAACACAGTAAATATGCATTTTACTGTAGATGTATGTCGTTTTTCAGTTTCTCTGATTTCAGTGCCCACTTTGATGGCGTACATCCAGTGTAGAGAAGTAGTTTGTTATGATTGACAATTTTACACCCGCCACGAGCATCAAATTGAATCTCATACTAGGTCACTGAAAATTTTCAGTACTACAAAAGGTACTATGTAAGCTTTTCTTCATTTTGGACATTCTCCTTCTTTGATCTTTTCATTTAGTAACAATACAATATCTCCAGCTACGTAACTTTTGAATTGTAGATATCTCTTTGTCGTTTTGTAAATTTTTCCTGGCAATTTCATGGGCATACTAAAGTTTAGACCTTGTTTCTTCAACAAAATCTCCATAAGATGAAATTTCTTCTCCATTGGAAGTTAAGAAATGATGTATTACCTCATGTGGTATTTTAAACTCCTGACCAAACATCAGTAAGGTTGGAGTAAGTCCTGTATTTGTTTCATGTTGTGCCAAATTAATATTACCTAAATCCTAATCATTATCGGAAAACATCTTGGTTTTAAAACAGTAGTTTTTAAATATCTTTCTTTCGTCTTCAGACAGTAATTCAGATGAACTCATAAAGATCTTTTAAATGCTCTGGAACCTTGATTTCACTACTTAAAAGGAGTTGATTATCTCCTGAAACATTACTTTTAGTAACTTTTCTAATACCACTCTTGGATACTTCATCAACTAGGGTCATAATCTCTTCAATAGTTTCGCCAGTTCCAACAACTGTATCTTAATACACCGTATTGGGCTCCTTGAAATGATTCATAACCTGAAAGGAACAATAATCCTCTTTGCGATGATCTTTTTTTGAAAAATCAGGTGAAATTTCTAGCAATAGATTCTCATTATCAGCACCGTTGTCGGCAATTCTCTCAATAGATAAATATATCTATGTGGTTTTTGGAGACCAGGTCTTCCAACAATCTATTGGAATTCCCATGGGTACCAATTGCGCCCCGTTATTAGCAGACCTTTTTTATATTCCTATGAAGCAGAATTTGTCCAAAATCTTATATGTGAAAAGAAGAAAACACTTGCTGTGGCCTTCAACTCGACATTTAGATATATCGACGACGTTTTGTCATTTAACAATGGTTATTTCCATTCTTATGTCGATACGATACATCCTGGTGAGCTTGAGATAAAAGATACCACAGAGTGTAACAAATCTGTTTCATATTTGGATATTTTACTTGAAAAAGAAGTTAATGGTAATCTAACAACAAGCTTTATGATAGACAAGATGACTTTAACTTTTCAATCGTCAACTTCCCTTACTTATGCAGCAATATACCTTTATCACCTGCATACGGGGTTTATATCTCTCAGTTGATTCGATACGCAAGAGCATGCTCTACGTATATAAAATTTCTAAAACGGGGTAAATTACTGACAAACAAGTTGATGAAACAAGAATATCAGCAGTCTCGTTTAAGGACATTGGCAAGTCAGGGCTTTCCGGAGAAAAAAGGTTTAATACATGGGTTTTTTCACTTATAAAAAAGTGATTGAGAGTGATCTCCCGTGTAGAATTCTCTAAGTATTAAAGCGTATGTTACAGAGGTAAACAAAAGCACGTGTACTTTCTTCAACGGGTAGAATCATCTATACAGCAAAAAAGAAAAGTAGTAATGGCTTTGTTGTACATTATATTCCGGGACAAAGAGCCAATAGGTCGTCATTTACCATAGTTACGCTCAGTATGCTGGGAAGGGCAAAGATGTGGCATATACTGAGAGGTAGGTCGACCATGCCGACTGAGAACAGTTCTTAGGTCGTGTGAAGGAATCGGCATTTAGTAACTACGAATAAAAGTTAAAAATAAATCCATGCCAATATTTTTATGACAATGTGTTTCAATCAATTCAGTCAATTACAAGATAAAAACAATCAACCAGTCTCTTCACCAATTTTAGCTGTTAAGGGACGCAACTCAAAAATGATAATCGGTGCCGGTATACCCATGTTTTGTTTCTATATATACATTTTCAGCCAAAATATCTAAGAGTCATAGGAAATGAAGATACAATAATGTATATAATACAAAAACTGTATGAAATAAATGGGTTTTGAAGAAATATGGTGAAAAATTATGTAGGTCCCTTTTATCAACATTTTACATAGGAAATGCATTAAAAATTGTAAAAACACTAATTTGACAAAATCTTAAAAAGAATGTTGGATTGGTAAGTAAAACGATCCAGAATATAGCTTGTCTAGTACATTTAAACCTACTCAAAAGTTCTTGAAAAATTCTATGCAATAACTAGGAACCTTGCCAATGTCCTTAAAGTCATCATTTCGTAAGTTCTATGGTCGATACAATGACCTTGTCAGCAAATATAATTTATCATTGAGTCAAATGCTGACTGACGTTTTTCATACTAATTGTTAGGCGATTATTTACACACTGAATTGTCGACGGATTTTTCCGTTATTTCCCGATCATGACAAGGAGCACACGGCGGGTGACCGGTCGGCAGGGGATGCTCACTCCTCCATGGCACCTGACCCCACCTCTGATGTTTTGGAGGTCCGTGTCTGCTCTGCTCCTATTTTGTATTGTTTAATGGACTTTTGAGCTTGAATACTGTTCGTTATCTCCATATATTTCATGCAGGAATATTTGCTTCAGCGTCAGTCATCGATGGGATAGCAATTCCTTACTCAGCGACTCTAGAGCAAACGCTCTAACCACTGCGCCACGCGGGCGACAGCAGTAAAATGAACATCTATCCAATTAATTTTACCTCGATTTATATCCTATCAGTGTCAGGTAATCTTCGATTCGTTGAAAATACCAAAATGAAAATCATCTCCTAAAGTTGTTGGGTCTCTACTGCCCGTCTGTTGGTCAGTTGTCTCATAACATAGGCATCTCTTGACCCTCAGAAATGGCCATTTAAAGAGGGGTCCCCATCCTTGCTGATCTTGGGCAAACTGTTTTCAGCATTGGACAATCATAGTGCCCTCTGTTTGAAACAAAAACAACAGTAAGAGTTGGCATCCTGTTTTTAACGTCACGAACGTTTTTGTACTGATTGACCTGTTTTTCCTGTTCTTTTCTATTCTCTGCAGGAAAACCTGTCATCGCTTTTGTGGAAGAGTTCTTTTCATTTCCTCCAACTATTTGCATATCTCTTTCAACTTGGGGCTTATTTATGGTGAACTGCTCTCTGGGAATATTTAGGTCTTTCCACCTTTCTGTGAAAAGACCTCTTGAAATGCTTCTATTTATTATTATTTTTCCGCTACGGCCTTTTGCACCGAAAGACTTGTCGAAACAGTTCATGATACTGGACATCAAAAGTTATGTCGAAAACTACCCAACGAGTATGACCTATGACTCCCTTTGGAGTTCTTTCCCCTTATACAAAAACCTTGTTATCGCTATTCAAATCGAAGAGATGCAAAACCTTTTCACCAATGTCTTCCACTAATTAAGGAGACTCTTCAATCCATTCATTGCGAAAGTATTCGTCGATCCCTTTTATGAGTTATTGCCCCTGAAAGTTTTTGATGTTTACGTATAATGAAAAATTTTCAAAATGAGAAGTCGAAGAGACATCGGGCCAACTGTATTAGATTCTTGGACCTTGAAGTTCATGTCAACGGTCAAGGTCAATCAAAATTTTGAGAAATTTAGGTTTTTTTTTATAGCTCTTTTGTCTTTCAACATATACTATGTATCTTCAATATGTACTTTCAAAACTATTTCAAAGATTTCATTCTTGTTCCCTGCGCTTAACCCCTTTAAAAGTTATTGCCCCTTGTGCGAAAAACCTTGTTATCGCTACTCCTCCGATACCATAAACCATACAGGTACAAAACCTTGATTAATGTCTTCAGGGTTATTAGACACAACTTTAATCTATTCAGAGTGAAAGGATCTGATAACCTCTTATATGAGTTATCGCCCTTATGTCTTTTCTCTTACTATTAAACTTTATAAATTTAAAACTATAAGACCTAAAAGCATGAGACCAATTGTAATGTGGCCCTTGACATTTGGCCCTGTATATTTTTTCAAGGTCAAGGTCACATAATTTTTTTGGGAAAATTTTCATTTTTGCATAATTTCAAGCCATTTGTTTTTTTTTTTTTAATTCGAAATTTAACTACAAAGAGTTAAATATATAAAAAATAATAAAATTTAAAGAAGGTGGAAAGACCTTTAATTAAAATGAGAACAATTAGTCTACAAGTATTCCTTCCGTTGCTTCCTTTCACAAACTTTTTGTTATTGTCAAAACTCAAACTCAGCTTTTTGTGTCTCCGTTTTAACTTGTCTAGCTGCCTTGTTCTTGTTCTTCTGTCCTATACCAGTTTCCTCACAACTCACAAAACAGCCTCACCTGTTTTCTGGTTCTTTCACCTACTCTACTTGAAATTGAGCATTGCTGTCTGAGAGACCATCAAGATATCTTGATAGTAAATTTTCATCTCTTGTTTCTGAATGTCGTTTTGTATGAGCTTTATCATATAGGCACCTGAGATCAGCTGCGTAGTCTTCAACCTTTTCACCAGGTTTTGCTGTCAGTTGCTAATTTTAGCTATAAATGTTTTTCTGGTTTCCACAATTCTGAAGCCGTTGTTTAACTGTGAGTCAATTTGGAATAACTTCTGCGTGTAGCTTTTGATAATTGTCCATAAACAAATTCTGCTGCTGTAACATATAGTCGAAGTAGGAGTTCCGTCTTATTTTTGAAACTCGGTCCATCGCCTTCTCTCTGCTATTTCCTCAAGTCTAGCAAACCAGATTTTCCAGTCCTCCTTCTTTCCATTAAAAGAAGACATCTTTACATTGTGCAGCTTACGTCGATAAGGGGGTTCTGACACCTTTGTAGAGACTTCTTCATCACTTGTAAGTTGAATCAGTAACATTTGTTGTTGTGTTCCTGACTCCATTGGTAGAATTTCTTTGTTTTTCTCTCAGCAGTGCATGTTGTGCTCTTTGTACCTCCGTTTGTATCATTTCTGCTATGTCTATTTGCGGTGCCGTCTCTTGTTTTCCACCAAGTATATCATTCGATCTATCTTCCATGACTGTTTTAGGTGGATGAGCTGTGGAAGGATTAAGAAATGAACTTGCAGTTCTTCCAGGTATATTTCCGGTATGTTGAGGCAAATGGGCAGAACCAGTTGATGGGTAAATGTTAAGTGATCCATAGAAGAGGTCACAGGTAATGTACCTGTAGAGGAAATGACAGTTATTATTAGTATCATTAAACATCTATACAAGAATTAACAATAAATTATAATTGAAAAATATGTTAAACTTCGTAAACACACAGCGCAATTTCTTATGGGAGTTGGTCATAGCTAAAACAATAGGCACCATGAGGTTTTAGCAATAAAGTAAATCTAAGCAGTATAATACTTGTACAGTAATTATGCATGTATAAAATTTAATTTTTACTTAGTTAACAAATTATTTTACACCTTATACTTGTAACAAGAAAACGATCAAATGCGCATCATAAACAAACAACGAAAATCCAACAACTTTATAGGGGCGATGTTAAAAGCGTAAATCATAACCTACATGTACATGGTAGTACGAGTATCAACAATAAATACATAAAATGAATAACGGTACTGCCCATAGTCTTACAATAGGATGTAAGTGGGTTAAACTAACTCGATACCCAGATGTGTGGGACCATGCTCTTTAAGTCGTAAAAACGAGATAAAACTCGCACATTAACCCCTTTTTGAATTATTTCCGAAGCTGGAAAACGTAAACTACAGATTAAGCCATCACGAAAACCATTTTTCTCTTTTGATATTTGCAATTAAAACATCCCATTTCTCCAATTCAAAGATTAGAACTACGAACTACGCTGGGGTTTTTCTTCGCACACAGTATAAGACACACATTTTGGGAAATCCCCATGAAAGTTAAAAGGAGAAAAGTGATTGGTTAAAACTTTTTTTAGAAAAACACTGTTGACCAATCACACCTCGGGTTTAATCTTAGGTGCAGTGTTGAGCGAATTTAGTGGACGATTTAAACTACACCAGCATGCATGACATATCGGACTTCTGAAACACGGCTTAAACACCTCGTAAATAATCCTAAGCTAATATTTTTTATTAAGAGTAATTACTGCTGAATGATTCCAGTCGTCATTCCACCCGCTGCAAGGTATTTTATCGAAAATACGGAGTGTTTTCACTAGTATTACGCATGTTACCCCTAATGTAATACATGTATGGTACGACTTAACATTTGAAAAAGAAATTATTTATTTCCTGTAAGTTTTGAAATTTGTAGAGATATGCATCTATGTTGTACATGATTTTTTTTATATTGAATATTATGTTTCTCATACACAACAATTTTTATTCAAATCATAAAAAACTGTTCACGGTAGCTCAGTCGGTAGAGCGCTCGATCCGTAATCGGGAGGTCGTGAGTTCGAATCTCGGCCGCGACAGACCTGAGTCGATAAAAAATGGGTAGCAACTGTTCCTTCGCCATGCGCTCGGCACTTTGAAGTGAAAGTTGCGGGTCCTTCGGATGAGACCTTAAAAACCGAGGCCCCGTGTCACGGCAGGCGTTTGCACGATATAGAGATCACCATATACCGGTGAAGGGCTTCAAATTTTGACATTTACTCGGCACTCAGGGCCATTGATGAGTGAGGGATCTTTATCGTGCCAACGCCTGCCGTGACACGGGGCCTCGGTTTTTAAGGTCTCATCCGAAGGACCCGCAACTTTCACTTCAAAGTGCCGAGCGCATGGCGAAAGAACAGTTGCTTCCCATTTTTTATCGACTCAGGTCAGTAGCGGCCGAGATTCGAACTCATGGAGCAAGCGCTCTACCGACTGAGCTACCGTGAACGGTCGTCTGCTCTAGAGTCGCGAAGTAAGGAGTTGATCCTTACGTCGCGGGGTCGAATCCCACTGTGGGATGTGGAGACCGGTCCTTCGGATGAGACCGTATAAACCGAGGCCCCGTGTCGTAGTAGGTGCTGGCACGAAAAAGATCCCTCACTGCTCAATGGCCGTAAGTGCCGAGTATAGGACAAAATTCGCAGCTCTCCACTGGCAAGTGGTGGTGTCTCCATATGAGTGAAAAATTCTCGAGAGGGACGTTAAACAACATACAAACAAATATTGACATTTATTTTTTCGTTTTAAAATGCTAACAGATGCTTTAGATGAAGATGGCTGTGTCTGTGGACTCATGTCTATTTACAAGAAAAGCTGAGCGTTTCTCAAACAGTTGTCATTTTCATCATAACAAAGCACATGGTGTCAATTCTGGATCGATGGTGGCATCACTTTCAACAATCGAGGGAGCAACTGTGGAGTCGGTGCTACTGGTACTTTCACTTTCCGTCAAATTTTTCAGTTCTGTTACTGTCAACATCAGATGGATTCATTACTTCTGGTCTTTTACAAGTACCTGCATGACTAGCATGCACTATACAAACTTCAAATTTGCACTCAATTTCCTCTCTGTTTAGTTCTTCAAAAACATTTGAACTTGGAAGTATTATAACATAATTATTATATATATATCTTTGTAAAATAGAATCCTTGTCATTGGTACAAATATTGAATTGACTGTTGTTAGCATTTTCATATAAAGGTGGTATGTGTACACATAAGGGAGTGTCAAAATGAGGAGATTTAAGCCATACATATCTCTCCATTCTTTCTGAAACAATACATGTAAAACGGACTATATTCAAGAACGATAACTCTTTTTAACACTTCTTATTGACAAGAAAATGCAATGTCGGTTTTTATTTGAGTGCATATTTTAGCTTATTCTTTTACAATATATTAAACTACAATTAAATGCAATTTATTTTGTATTGTTCTTTACACAAAGCACAAAAAGGAACGAACGAGTAGAAAAAAAATCAGGTTAAAACTTAAACGGGGGGTGTAGTCCGATATATATTTTAAGTGAAATTTTCGCTCATTAAGATTTGTTTAAACTTATAGTTTACCAAATGTGCTGCACATAAAAATAGAGGTCACCTCAGAAAGTGGTGAATTATATTATGAACGACATACCTTGCGAAGTCATGAAATTTTGCACATGTTCTAAAAAAGTTCCGGTTATGAGTTATCGTTCATAACATCGAACCCTAGCGGCAGTTGAAAGGCCTACATATTAAAAATATGCCCCACCTCCCCAGTAGATGCCATTTTAGAAATGCACCATAGAGTCTCAAGAAGCAGTTTTTGTGGTTGCATGGTTTCTTATGGTCCCAATCCTCGTAATGAAATGGACTCATAAACATTTCTTAAGTTTTAAGCGGTTAATTTGTGATCTATTTGTGCACGTCCATAGTACGCCTTAACAATGCTGCTTGACGTTTTACCTACAATTGAAAAATCTTGACCTTGAACTGTCATATGGAGGCATCAGTGTTTCACATACAGATTCAGTCCGAAATATCTGACGTTTTTCAGGCGTTTTTCACGATTTTGATATTTTAACAGGAAAACGTCAGAGCCGGCGCCATTAAGAAAAGTGGAAATTCGCCGCCTCCAACAAGAGGCGACATTCTTGAGTCGGTTTTCGATATACTCGAACCGAATTAAATGTCTAACTTACATCCTATCAACAGTACAATGCTTCTAGTACTTAACGAATATCGTTTTTATTGTTCCTTTATAATAAAAATTGTCTGGTGAAAACATTTTATCAAACTGACGAGGTTTGCTTAATTTCGTGCATTTTGAAATCTCTCGAGACGTCCATCGAAATGTGGAGTGATATTTTCTTTTAAGCAATATTGGTGAGAACTAGAAGCATTGTGCTATTAATAAATTGTGAGTTTGACATTTAATTCGATTTGCAAATATCGAAAATCGAGTTCAGTTGGGGCGGCGAAATTCCCACTTATGTAATATTCATAATAAACGCCTTGAAAACGTCAAGGAGGGGGGGGGGGGTCATATGCAATATATTTTTATGTGTATTAGAAGAATAATTTATGAAACAATTACACACACACACATGTAGGTCTTACATTGAATTTGGATTCTACAATGCTAATTAAACTATATTCAATTAAAACCCCGTGATTAAATTCCATACCGAAAGCATAAAGTGGGGAACTATATTTTGTTGCGGGAGGTTTTTTTTTTTAAGAAGAAAATGATCAGTTTTCTCTTTCAAAGTATTTACAGTATTGTTAAGTTTGGATTCCTTATTTTACATGTAGCATGCACAGAGTTATTTTATGCAGTGACATATTTTATGCTGGTCCTAAATTAAGTAATATATTAAATGAACTGTCATGATTTCTATCATCATATTTGACAAAAACAGCAAATATATTTTGAAAGTCCTGGAAAAAAAAATAACCCATTTTAAGCTTAAAATTAACACTTTATTAGTAATATCTAAAAATTTACATTACAGACCCCCACTTTTAATTTTCTTTTCTGAATATATAAGAAAACTTTTAAATTAACCATTCTGCTTTAATTCAGAAACAGTCATTACTTTTAAATGATTTTATTGCTTGTTAATCTTTAATGCCAGAAAAATGAGTGCAGAAAGGTCAAATAATTGACTATGCGAAGTACTTTAAAACTTTTTTATAGTCACAAATTTTAATGTGAGAATTCAAGATGAAAAAAAAGTCTTTGTATGTGCCCATAATTTATTTGCATTAAAAAAATATTAGAGGAAAGACTTTGAAAAATTGATTTATGTGTTAGACGTAATTTTTGTTTGCTTGTTTGTGGTCCCTCTGGATAATTCTTCACTCATATGGGGACGCCGCCACTTGCCGGTGGAGAGCTGCAAATTTTGACCTATGCTTGGCACTTAGGGCCATTGAGCAGTGAGGGATCTTTTTCGTGCCAGCACCTACTGTGAGACGGGACCTCGGTTTATACGATCTCATCCGAGGGACCGGTCTCCAGGTCCCACAGTGGGATTCGAACCCGCGACGTAAGGATCAACTCCTTGTGTTAGACTTAATTACATTGCAAAAAGGTTATATTGAATGTTCCGTAGCACCAAAAGAAGCATATTGACCCGCATTTTTTGTTTTACTTTTTAGTTAAGCTATGTGTATAGATTCTAAAAATATACTTGATAAAAAATCTCATTACTCTTGTTAATAGGAACCATGTTCCTTAACAATAGTTACATCCATTCATATGTCGACTCGATATATCCCAGTGAATTGAAAAAAAAAAAAACACCACAGAGTCTGACAAGACTGTTTCATATTTTGATTCTTTACTAGAAAAAGGCGTTAATGGTAACCTAACAACAAAACTTTATTTTAAACGTGATGAATTCAACTTTTCTATCTTCAACTTTCCTTATTTATGTAGCATTATACCTTTAACACCTGCATATGGAGTTAATGTCTCCCAGTTGATTCATACTCAAGAGCATGCTCTACGTAGGAACGATTTCTAAAACGAGGCAACCTATTGACAAACAAGTTGATGAACAAGGATATCAACTGTCTCTTTCGAAGTTAATATTTCGAAAGTTCTATGGTCGATACAATGAGTTTGTCAGCAAATACAATCAATCATTAAGTCGAATGCAGAGGGACGATTTTTATACTAATAGTAAGGCCATTATTTTATAATTGTTTTCAGACTTTTTTTTTTAATTCAACTAATGTAAACATATCACCTGTTATAACATAAAATAACTAGAAGACTAGCTTAGATGAAATAAATAAAATGATAATTCACTGAATACTCATTTCTCTCCTTTTTAGCTCTACTGGTCAGAGACCAGAAGAGCTTATGCGATAGTAAGGTGTCCGTCCGTCTGTAAACAATTTTTCAAAACGCTACTCCTCCTACAGTTTTGGTCTGATTTCAATATAACTTGCCACACAAGTAGACTACACTAAGATACATAATTCTGTGTATCGGTTTTTAATTTCGATGAACGGTGTTGCCATGGTTACTAAAAATAGAGATTTCTGGGAAATACCTTCAAAACGCTACTCCTCCTACAGTTTTGGTCTGATTTCAATAAAACTTGGCACACAAGTAGACTACACAAAGATACATAATTCTGTGTATCGGTTTTTGATTTCGATGAACGGTGTTGTCATGGTTACTAAAAATAGAAGTTTCCTTGAAAAACTTTCAAAACGCTACTCCTCCTACAGTTTTGATCTGATTTCAATAAAACTTGGCATATAAATAGACTACACTAAGATACATAATTCTGTGTATCAGTTTTTGATTTCGTTGAACGGTGTCGTCATGATTATTAAAAATAGAAATAGAAACATAATTATGTACATCGGTTTTTTTCGATTTCGATGAATGGAGTTGCCATGGTTACTAAAAATAGAAATGTCCTTGAGATACTTTCAAAAAACTACTCCTCCTACAGTTTTGATCTGATTTCAATATAACTTGGCATACAAGTAGACTAAACTAAGATGCATAATTGTCCTTATTGTTTTTTTTGATTTTGTTGAATGATGTTGCCATGGTTACTAAAATCGAAATTTCTGTAAAATTCTTTCAAATGGCTACTCTTCCTATTAGTATCAGTATTAGTCTGATTGCAATAAATCTTGCCACAAAAAGAGACTAAACCAAGGATCACCATTCCATTTATTGCTGTTGCAAAGTTTCAAGTCCAAGTGCTACTTTTATCTTCCTTCGTTATAAGTACAAACCAGTAGAGCTACAGTCTCGTCAGAGACTTCTGGTTTTACATAGTAGTTACATTGTAGTTGATATTAAATTAAAAATTGGTTATATATGGTAAAGCCATTAATGGCACTGTATTAAATGTACACGTAATTTTTTTTGGAACAGATGTACTAGTATTGATTTGATCACAAGACTTCACAGTCATTTTCCTTATTGTCAAATAAATCTGTTGGAAAAAGCTCGAAACTTTTAGAATTTACTCTTGAAAGAATCTGGTCAAATTTCATCATCGAAGTCTTGCGACATAAAAGCTGGGTCCACTGGTGTACTACTGGCTGCTGGCTTTGGAACTTTTCTCAAGGCACACGGAATGTCAGCTCTAAGATTTTTGCTTGTGGTATCTGACATGAGTTTCTTTGTGGAAGAATCGGTAGACCCTGATGATAAATAATAAAATTTATTTGTAAATTTAAATAATGATATATGCATTCCATGAAATATTTGTGTGATTTTATCTCAGACACTCTCACTTAACAGAGTAATAAGTTCTAAGGCGTGATTCGGCTTTATGCCCTGTAACAGCCATGATGTACCTGCTGGGAAGCTGTGCTTTACCTAGGATGCAGACTGCTGTTGCGCGCAGTGAATGATTTGTATATCTCCTTCACAGCCCTGCCTTTTCACTTATCTTTGCCATTATACTTCCCAATGTATTGTGACCTGAAGGGGTGTTGTCGTTCCAAACACCAGTAGCATCTTTTGAGTTTCTTTTAGCGACGTTAAAAAAATGCTGAACACTGAGGATCCATGTTTCTTCTAAAACATGAAAGTTATGACTGAACACATGTGATCATCTGTAAGATGAAATTGACATAAATTCAAGACTTTGTCTCTTTCCAGATTTGTGAGAGTACAAATTATTAATATTACAGTATTAATTAAATTTATAACCTGGTTTGGCATACATTCTGCCTTCAGCTGCGTTTCTGTCATTTTGAAGATTTTTTGTTAGCTTGTCGTTAACCATGTAGACATGTATACATTTTCTCTGACGTCCCTGGTTGCTGCAAAATCGAGGTCCACAAAAGCTTTTTCTAAAAGCTTAATGTTCAAATCCTCCTTTGCCTTCACGTTACAAATCTTTACATACGCAATCAAAAACTCTTTGATTCTTTAAAATCTTGTCCATTTATATCGACATCAATCGTAATGTCTGAGGAAATTTGTTCAGGCGGTGTCGTATGGCTATAAAACTACTCTTTTTAGACTGTTCTCTGTTTTCTTGTCGAACATCTGGATAAAATTTTGGCAGGCTTAATTTGAGGAGGGATTCTTGTCAGGTTTCTGACTAGATGAAATATTCAAAGTATATTTGCTTATATGTTTTATATATTTAGATGTTAGAGATTTAAAAGATCACATTTTTCTTTCCTTATCACAATTGTACAACTTTAAATAGAAATGGTAAACAGAGTTTGAAATCTAGCAGGGACTATATTTTTGGCGGAATGGCGGCGTATGAAAATATCTTCTTTTCTGCCTCTCAAAATAATTATAGAACAATGAATTTAGTTATAATTTTTACACAATCAAAGACTTGAAGAACATTTTTAAATGTAAGTTAAATTAATAATAAGGGACTAAAGTTTTAAAATATATCAAATAAATATGATTTTCCAAACAAACTTCAATTATGTTAGCTTTTAAAAGCTTCCAATCTAACTTCAGATTTGAGCCAAAAATCCGTAAAAAGTGTTTTTTCTCTCTTAATAAACGGTCAAAACTTTTTGTTTTTATATCATTTTGTATCTTTATGTGACAACTTTACCATATGTGAAAATAATAAAAATTTAAATATAGGAAGCATATAAAAATAACTAAAATGTCTTAAAATTTTTGGAAAAATAGAGAAAATTCGGATTAGCCAATATCCATTTTAGTTAAATTATTTATGTCAATTTGGTAATATCTTATAGACCCTATATGATAATATCTCTTTATGCAAAAAGAACAACATTTAATTTATTGAAATAGAAGTAGGCATCGCATAATTGGCAACAGTAATTTTTTATTCTTAATGTCCGGAGAAAAGGTACTGACCTTGACTTGACCTTGCCTCTAATATAAAACGGTCAAATTTAATCTAATTGATACCATCACTTCGTGATATTGTCTTCTTGATTCTGTGAAAATTTCATTGATTTTTAAATTTAAGAAATAAGTGTTCTTATGAGAAGAATCCCTCCTTAATGATGATAAATTAAACTCCTCAAATGCCTTACTTTTTCCTTTTGCACTCAAATATGACCTGAGTAATCTTATAGCTGATGTGTTTAGCCTTGTATTTGAGGAATCTTTTTCCAGCAATTTTGATCCCCCATTGTAGCCCCTACCTACCCCGGGGGTCATGATTTGAACAAATTTGAAACTACACTACTTGAGGATGATTCCATATCAATATGACTAATTTTGGCTTTGTTGTTCTTGAGAAGAAGATTTTTAAAGATTTTCCCTATATATTCCTATGTAAAACTTTATCCCCCATTGTGGCCCCACCCTACCCCCAGGGGTCATGATTTGAACAAACTGGAATCTACACTACCTGAGGATGACTCCATATCAATATGACTAATTGTGGCTTTGTTGTTCTTGAGAAGAAGATTTTTAAAGAATTTTCCTATATATTCCTATGTAAAAATTTGATCCCCCATTGTAGCCCCTACCTACCCCCAGGGGTCATGATTTGAACTAATTTGAATCTACACTACCTGAGGATGATTCCATATCAATATGACTAATTGTGGCTTTGTTGTTCTTGAGAATATTCCATATATGGAATATATTCCATATATATGACTATGCTTTGTTGTTCTTGAGAAGAAGATTTTTAAAGATTTTCCCTATATATTCCTATGTAAAACTTTGATCCCCCATTGTGGCCCAACCCTACCCCCGGGGGTCATGATTTGAACAAACTTGAATCTACACTATGTAATGAAGGTTTCACATAAGTATAAACTTTTCTGGCTCAATGGTTCTTGAGAAGAAGATTTTTAAAAGATGACACCAAATTTTCACCAATTCTTAATTATCTCCCCTTGGAAGGGGGCGTGGCCCTTCATTTGAACAAATTTGAACCCCCTTCACCCAAGGATGCTTTGTGGCAAGTTTGGTTGAAATTGGTCCAGTGGTTCTGGAGAAGAAGTCGAAAATGTGAAAAGTTTACAGACGGACGGACAGACAGACAGACGGACTACAGACAAAATGTGATCAGAAAAGCTCACTTGAGCTTTCAGCTCAGGTGAGCTAAAAAAGTAGAAGGGGTTTTGGGGTTCCTCTCCTAACAGGATATTGAAGGGGAATACCAAAATAACCAGGAAATTACGTCATAATAGGCGGAGAAATTCGACGACCCCCTTAGGTCTTAGGAACAACCTTCATTGCCCTGCCTGACTGTTTAAACTACCTCTGCCCAAAACCTCATTGATGTCACGTAATAGATGCGAGAGTCCGAAACCAATATTTTCTCGATTCTAACTTTACCAGCAGTGGCATGGACTTTCAATGTTCCTATATTGTGTTATTAATAAGTTTCAAAATATTCAGTCTGCTCTTAGATGCAATTTTTTAATGACGGGTTTGCGAAGGTATGCACTTTAGTTAAAGGTCCCATTGAAAGTTCATTTTACCTTTTTGGGTAGGGTGAGGGGTATTTAAAAAAAAATTAAAATATCTTATGAAAGGACATAGAAGAGTTAATGACAGTTTAAGTCCGCCGTACACTTCATTTTAGTTTCGGTTTGATTGATAGGAACTCTTTGATTTTCTGGAAATGTATTGTACGATGATGTCTTAATTTAATGCTGCTGTCTCTCCGTTCTGAGTGGACTTCACATTGTGTACGGAAACAAATACAACTATCAACCGTAAGTTTCCTTAATAATAATATATGAAAACTGTGAATACATAAATACGAAAATATTTACAATGTGAAACTTCGGGTTCATAATTATACATGCAAGAAGACAACTACATATGTCATTGAAGTATTATATTTTCAGTTGAAACAATTGTATTTCTATGTTCATGTTTTTTTTTAATGCATTTTTTGTATCTCAATATTATTTTTTTCTGTCGTTAATGTTGATTTAAAAAAAAAAAAATCATTAATCTAAATTTAGAACATGTCATTTTCCAGTTCCTAAATTTAGATACCTCGGATTTGAAATATTAATAGAATCGCCATGATGATTTTGAATAACTGCACGCATCTAATTGTGTTCATTTTAAATTACAAAACAAGACAAAATTATTTGATATACTAGTAGTTTTAAACTAAAAATGTGTTTCAGTTCAGTCAAATTAGTCAAAAATAAAGTCAACATCAGAGATATTGCAACACGAAGTTTTTTTGTGCATCTATACTTATAAATTAATAAATTTTGCAAATAAACTCCGAAACGGGTGCACCAGAGTTCTTACTTACTCCCCTAACAATACACTAGATACATGCTGATGTCCGTAAACTATATTTAGATTTCACTCGCATAGTAAGTATCGTACATTAAATTAAAAGTCTACTTTCATTTTCTATAAACAGCCATGAAATAGCTAAAACGTGAGTACGGTGGCGTTTCCGGTTGGCGGATCTAAGTTACTGGCAATTTTTAATGAAACTGACAACAAGCAATCGTTCATTTATTACATAAAACGTCACCACTGAATTATTCAATCAATACTCGATTTAAATGATATAAAAGAAATAAGTTGTGATAACCGATTAAGAAGGGAAATGTGCAAAATAGTTTCGTCATTCACTGATCTTTATATTGACGGAAGCTTCTAGAACATCATATAGCATCGAGCCCGATGTTAAGAAAAAAACGAGGCGATTATAGCTACATGACCATAAAAAAAGCTTTTGTGTAAATGGTCATAAAGAAATAATGGTAAATCACTAATAACGCTGTAAGTTGTGAATATAATTCTATATCGAAAGACTATTACATATACATGTATGTAGTAGGTTTTCCTAATAAATTTATCGGTAAAATTTGTATATATTCCTTACTGAGAGCATCGTGGCAATTTGTACTTCGTAATAAACTTGCTTACATGAAAAGAGAAAATTAATGAATAATGTATTGTTCAAATACAATTAAAGATGTAAAATTTTGCGCTTTAATCAATGCACAGTTCATTTCTGAATACAATCTTTTATAGCTGCAATAATGTAGCCCTCTCCTTTTTTTTGAGGAGGGGGGGGGCAAAGAGAGAGAGAGAGGCCAGAAAAAATCAGATCAAAAAAAAAAAAAAAAAAAAAAAAAATCGGAAAGGGCTACATTATTGCAGCTTAGTCTTTTGTATCAAATACTCAGCCTATTCATAGTTCATAGGGCGTTAAAAGCTAATTTTTACACAGGTACTTGGTTCTTGGTTTATAAATATGTATGTACCTTATTGATAGGTGAAAAAAGTAAAGTACATTTTTACATATCAATAAGGTACAAACATGTTTATAAACCAAGACCAAAGTACCTGTGAATTTTTACCCCCCCCCCCCAATCATGTGCATATTCGTTGCTTTTATCCTTGACGGAAATGAAATAAGAGCATCTGAAGTACAATATCCATAACATAGTATAACAGGTTTCATGATAAACGTCAATTAATGAAATTGTTATTTTTCAAGTTTAAAAAACAAAAACAAAAAAAAAAAACAAACAAAAAAAACGGGGGGGGGGGGGGGTTGGTTGGATAGGTAAATCTACATTATGCGGGATTTTGAACAAAGTATTTGTTCCTGCTATAAGCAGGGACCTATATACTAATATATAGGTTCCTGCTATAAGCCTGTAGGCTGTCAGTAGGCATATTTTCTGTCGGTAGTGTATGAATTCAATTCCCCGCGCTTGCGCGGGATTTCATCTAGTTCAATTAGATATATATTGAAGTATCCTTCTCATAATTTGTTTTACTGTAGCTTGTGCACAAATCCTTATTTGTGGGGTAAAATCAGTGATTTTGAATACAAATAAGGGGAAAAAATTGTATTTTATTTATTAAATTCAGTACTCCTTTGAAGTCATATTAAATGCTTTTGTTTATTAACCTCTATCGATTATAATATTTATCAATTGTAAATTATTTACATGACATGTAGAAATTTAGAAATACCAGGGTCCTTGAATTCCCACATTACATTGTAAAAGACATGTCCATCTCTTAAATAGTGTGTCAAAACAATTATATCCTGAGTAATACAAATTATACAACAGGTGTATAAAGATTTTCAAAATAATCGACATATACGTACAATCAACATTCATCTTATACCAACTTTATTATTATTTTTTGTTTTAAAAGTGTGCAAAGCTGTATCATATTGAATATGCTGTCAAAATTTGTATCCCTTTTTCACAACTGAAGATTAAATTAAACATAAAATGATCGTATAAAATTATTATCATTATTTTATAGATCCATTTCATTAAAAAAGACGAAATTGAGACCAAATTAGATAAAGCTGTGCAGTTAAATATAGTCCTGGGTATATACTTAATAAATGTTGATGATATTGTATGTCTTGATTGCTCTAGTATGATAAGTTCGAAATATCCCCATCTGCCTCTTTTTTGTCTAATTCCTCGATCTCATGGAAGTCGCTTGAAGAGTTACTGCAATTCCCGAGGAATTCGCCACACCAGTTTGAACAATCTAAGCCAGATTTTCGACATGTGCATTTCTTTGTATCACAGTTGAGTTTGATTGATTGATTGCATGTTGTTTAACGTCCCTCTGGAGAATTTTTCACTCATATGGAGACGCCACCACTTGGCGGTGGAGAGCTGCAAATTTTGTCCTATACTCGGCACTTACGGCCATTGAGCAGTGAGGGATCTTTTTCGTGCCAGCACCTACTACGACACGGGACCTCGGCTTATACGGTCTCATCCGAAGGACCGGTCTCCACGACCCACAGTGGGATTCGAACTCGCGACTTAAGGATCAACTCCTTACTTCGCGACTCTAGAGCAGACGCTCTAACCACTGCGCCACGCGGGCGACCAGTTGAGTTTGAAGTTACATATGATTTTCATAAGATTTTCTGGCGCAGGTGGAAGTAACATCTTTATTGGCAAACAATTTTCATTCTCTATGCACCAACCCCAATCTTTTACAGCAAGTGCAGTTTCTCCTTTCCAAACTTGACATTGTACGTATGTGGTAAGGCTATGAAATCGTGCTGCATCTACTGTTAGAGGCAAAGTTTGACTGAAACTGGTGGTCCTCTGTTCACTGTCAGTTTTGTTGTAAATGTTTGCCATCTTAACACTTGTAGCCTTTCTAAAGAAATGCCTGCATATAAACATGACAAGACTTCCTCTCCAGCTTTGATAACCTTGTCCTTTGTTGAGCCTTTGGACATGAAGACGAAATACCTCCATATATACATGACAACACTTCCCCTCCGGTTTTGATAACCTTGGCCTTTGTTGAGCCTTTGGACATGAAGATTTCCCCCTGCTTTCTCAAGTATTCATTTGTAATAATTTTATTTAGAGCAAGGCATTTCCCGATGCCAAAAGCCTGGAGGTCGAATCACATTCAGTGATTGCATCAATAAAAGGGGACAAAGAGTACATCTTCATAGTGCTGACGTGTTCTATTCATATCCCATTTTTCTGCTTACCTTAGCAGAGCAAAAAACAAACTGTTTGTGTTGACTTTTTACAAAATGACACCAAAGGACTAGAATATCCGTGTCTTCCCCAGTCACAGTGGTTTGTGTAGTCTCAGTCGACGCAAGAGAAGGGAAGACTTCACAGCCTCGCATAGAAATCCTTGGTTGTCAAAAATTGCAGGAGGAATGCTTGCAAGTTCATATTTAAGTAATTCTGAGCTGTCCTTGACATGTTCCTCTCCTGCTATCACCAGTCGTTGGAAATTAGTTGAGGGTCTATCTGTATTTTGATCTCTTCATTGCCATTTGCTTCTTTACCAATTTTCTTCGCACTAAGTGATGTTACTTGCTCCTTTCGTTTGTTTGTAAAATCTATTACATGTTTTTGCAACATCTTTTCTAAGATTTTCCATCAATGCCTTTAGCGTCATCTACATTGGCATTTGTATCTGCTGTTTCACGAGTCTCAATGTTTCTGAGAGTAAGGTCGTCAAAGAGTAAATGGGTCATCCTATCTGAGAAACACCTGTAGAATGTTGATAACATGACACTCGCTTTTTATCCTAGTTCTTGAACCCTCTTTATTCTGCTCACTTGCCTCATAATGCGTAGCTGTCAGGGTTTGCATAGCTTCATTAATTTCTGAGCAAGCCGGTATTGATAGTAGCCACAAAGTTCCCTGTGTAAGCCCTAAACCTCTCCTATGTGTCAATTCACCTACTGATTTGATGCTCTGCATACGAACTTGCTGTACTGCCAAATCGGAGGATATTCCTCCCCAGAAATGGTCAGTTCTTATGACATGGGGCCTTTGCAAAATAAAGTGTGAACATCTGAGCTGGTCTGTTTTAAGTTCTGAATCTGCGTTAGATAAATGTAAGCAGATTTGGTGTATAAGTTATGCCCTGCTGCTGCAAAGAAGGGAAGCATTTCCTCTATTGATTCCAAATGGCAGTGCGTTCAGCTAAAAGGAATTTTCTCAAAACTGACACCATCTCCATATAGATAAGCCATAATTTTGCTTTTCTTGACTTAAACGGAGCTTCTTTCTTGCTTGAAAAGTCTTCCTCGAGAATTTAGATCTGTTCACAATTTGCAAACTTATCAACAGACATCGATTGAATCAAAAGTTTATCAAATAATGTAAGAAACTTATTCTGAAATTCTTCAGCAGAATTAAAGTGTTCCGTCTGCTGCAGAAGTAGGAAGCCAACGGCCTTATCTACCAACAGATATCATCTGACAGCTCTGGAGACTGCTTTACCATTCAACATATGATAAAATTGGGTGCATATATGTTATACCAGTTCTCGAAATCCATACCTAGCCATGATGCATTCAATACTCCCAATAAAACTCATTTCTTTATGAAATGCACCCAGACGGATGACGATTAATTTCTCCTAGGTTTGAATCGCCCACAATTCAAACATTGCCTTCCAGTAAAGAGACTGGTCAGATGTTACGACCGGGACTTTACCATAAAGTCGTGCCTCAATAAACTTCAGTGTTGAATACACGCATGAAAGACCGCTAAGATTTAGATCTATAATTGGTAAAAACTTATTTGAAGACTTGCCAGCAATGTGTCCTTTTTCTGACCATCTGCATTGTAGCTGACCATCCAGGTTTTTCTTGTCGCTGAGGTCAAACTGCTTTCATCAGAAGATCTACTTTCAAACCAGAAAATAATGTTTTGATTGCTTATTTCTTGAATTGTTTCAATTTCAATTATATTAATTAGGCTTGAATGCCTTGGAATGAAATAAGAAATTTCTATGTGGCCGAGATTTGAAAGTTGACCTGATGATACATCTTGTCTTCTTATCAACAGTCCAAAGTAACCGGTAGGAGAAGGTGTAATGCACGATATCATTCCCATTTCATGGAAAGTATTTTTCCCATCTTTTATGTCAGTGTTCAATTTTATCCATTGAAATCAGGCTTTAAAAATCGCTAGATTTTCAAAAACGCATGAAAATGGATAAATGACCCTTATAACTTTCCATATGTTTAACATATAAAATTCAACATAAAAGATTGATAAAAGACCTTATTTTATTTGTAATCTTATTAATAAGATTACCATTTTTACTGTTTGTTTTTTTTTGTCTGTAAACATGTCCCCCCCCCCCCCCCCCGTAAAACAACAAAACCTTTGGTATGAATTTGTGAAATAACAATTCATAAAACCCATAAAAAGGAATTTTTGTTTCACGGGGTGGGGTGGGGGAGATGTTTTAAAAATATTTTCCGTTTTCCGTTAATTTCTATAGTGAAAAACGCGATTTTTACCAAAATTAAAGAGTTATCTCTCTTACTTTTCTCAGACAAGTTATGTTTTATGAAAATTCACGTAAATATCTATATAAATATAAAAAATCATTCAAATATGTTAACTTTTGAAATTTGACTTGGAGGTAGGCGGCAGAACAATACTATCGTTCGCAGTTCTTCAGGGACTGTAGGTCGCCCAACAGATTTTTGTATCTGGCAACTTGTGAGTGAAGAGAACTTTTTTCGGAAAAGCTTTGAGGGTTCTGAAATTTACACTGCAGACTTTGTGATAGACAGCATCAGCAGTACGCAAATCGCTAACTGATGCCAATCTTCTTTGGATTTCTCTTTGAAACCCTTTTGTCAAAACGGAATGCCATTTTCTCTACTTCAGCTTGTTTATCATGTTGGCAACAGTACAAACAGTTTTAAAAATCTAAATTATGCTGAGACCGCAGTTTGGAAGCAGTGGGGTTTGCCTCAAACTCTAACCTTCTTTTCATCATTTATTGGAAGCCGAAAAGTATAAATATACTTTTTTTTCAAGTTTACAGTTTAAAAAATTGCAAAAAGAGTAAATAAAATAAAATGTCACTGTTACTAATAATATATGAAGTCCTTAAAAACAGCTGCTAAAAAAGTCAATAAATTTAAATATTTCATAAATTCGCCGTTTTTAAAAATTATCTATCATCGATAAGAAATTGTACGATTCAGTATGGAATTCCATAGTGGATCAATGTTGTCATCAGTGTCTACAAATGATATCATGAGATGGTCAGAAAATGCATAATATTTATGAGATAAGACCATTTTATTTCTCAGTTTAAAAAAAAAATTGCATTTAATAATATGTTACATATTATGTTTCTGTCTTGATTGAGGAAAATATCCTTTAAAGGGTAATTATCACGTCTCAAAACTTTTTGATAAGACAAAGTTTACATGTAATTAAAATCATATATTTAAAAATCTTTGCTAGAAAATTTATATTGTTGATGTTTCAGCGATTCAAAGTTTGAATTTCTCAATATGCATATTTTGATCGCCGATGCTATGCGCCATTGCTCTGACGTCATAGGTGTCAATCCTGGTCAAGCAAAGTACTATTGTGTATACAAAACAGCTCATTCGTTGTGTCTATTAAACATGTTCGTAAATAAATAAGTAATAATTGGATAATTGACAGCTAGTAAGATATAATTTGTGGCTTTAGGATGCACAAATGCGCACAAGAAAGGTTTTAGGAAGACTTTTTTCCCACATTTTCTGGACTTGGTCGAGAAGTGGAAGGGGGCCCTTTTTGCTGCAAACGCAAGGGCTTTGTCTCCATTCAGAACAATCGTTTATGCCCGATCACGATTATTTTCTGTACTATAAAATATTTTAAGGACATAGTACCTTTTTAAAACGGGAAAGAAATACCCAACGCGCATTTTAAAGTCGCATAGAATCTAGTGCATGCTAGTAGGAATGTTGTGAACTTCGTAATGGCGTACGGCGCCATCGAACAGTGTTGAAGAAATGTCATTTCTAGTACATGATATTCACTGGAACAGATAGAATATTTATATACAGTTTATTAAAAGAATGAAGAAGTTGAATTTAAAATTCTCATATCTATATATATTTACGAAGTCCAACTTTAGTTACTCGTTTTATTTAGTCGGAAGTCCCGAGTTGTCAACGGCTTCGTCTTCGGTGTTATTTCTCTCTGCTAGACATTCATACATAAAAGATTGACCGTCTATAACTAAAAGAATATCGTCGATGTCAAAATTTCCACCGACTTTATTGTGTAGTGTATTTTATTTAAGTCAAAATCTATTTGATACATTTTTCTTACGATAAGCTTTACGAGTTCTAATTGACCATTGACACCTATGACGTTTCAGTACTACGTGACCCCTATCTAATTAGTGGAGATTTTTACTTGGAGAACTCTATATTACGGGCGTTTTATAGCCTAATTATGACTGTTTTCAAAGTTATATCATAATTAAACGATAATTATATGTTTCAAGAATGTAATAGTGTTTCATTTTTAAAAATTTAAATACGTGATAAAAACCCTTCAAGTTCTCTCAATGAATATTTTTGCTTCATATATATTTAAATGCATGTATTATTCAATATGTACCTAAGTGCGGTGTAATTTATACAATGGTGAGAGTACAGAAAATAGGAAAACAAAGAAAAATATATGCATGAATATAATAACTATCATTTATTCTCATAGTTTTCAATATGAGAAGCTATTTTTTGTATGGAAAGCAGTTCGGGTTAAATTTGTTCAAGAAAAGGTTTTTTTTCTGTGAAGTGCGAATTATACCAAATGTCTATTCCATTTACCCCATTTTTTTGTATTTGTGCATATATTTTGATTGTAAGATATTTTTTAATACATTTTATTAACATTAATACCAACTACCATTTCCAATTTATTTATCTGTTTTGCAATTTCTTTGACGTTATATTTTATTTTGACTGGACTATTCTTTCGGATATATCAATTTGAATTTTTTTTTTGCTTTATTAATACATGTACATAGAAACAACGTGAAAAAAAAACAAAGGAATATGATGATTGTTCTTGCCGTAATGTTTGATTACAGTGACGTAATGGTATCTATCTATCTCTCTCTGTTGGAGGAGTGTATTGGAGGAACGGATCTTCTCTCAGATCTTGGTGGCATTATAGGAAAGGGTAGGATTAAATAATATTTTATTGTTTCTTACCGCTAACATTGGTTGAGAACAAGAAAAAGTATACAATCAAATTTAATGAAGAGACTAAAACTTTAGAAATAAACTTATGCGATTTGATGGATGGTCATACTGCTTTTTTAACAAACAAAAAATACATTTATTCACCCGAGTGCAATGGATATGCATCATTTCACTGTTGCGCTTCTATAATTTCTAGGTTAGTATAAAGTGATCTATGATATATATATATATATATATATATATATATATATATATATATATATATATATATATATATATAATGAATATGAGTAAATATGACACTTTCTTTTATTTTCAGATGGAAAACTTCAAGTTCGGAAAGCGGGGAGAGAGCAAGGGTCAAGGCACTCAATGCACGTCCTTCTGGATCTCATGGACGCTTGTCAACACGAAGACAAGTGGTCAATTTTTTACAAAGCCTTAGAGAATAATGGTACTTCTGAAAAAAGGATTTTTATGAAGTTCATTAGGAATGAATTCATAAAAAGTTATAAAACATAAATTATTTTTTGCAGATTTTAAGCACGTGATCACTGCATTAAAAGATGAAAATATTCCGGAAAGTGTTCGAAAGCCATACTGCGAAATTTTACTTAAACCGGAAAATGTTTCATATTTCCAAGTTTTACTCAGTCAAGAGAAACAGAAGATGTTGATTGACGGAAAATTGATTTCACGTGAAGACAGTGATAACATCAAATTTGAAAGGGATATGACTGGAAGTGACGCAGCAGCCATTTTGGTTCTCCTTGATAGGTTATGGAGAAAGAATGTCTCGTGGATAAATGAATTGTCTAATATTTTCCAGGATCTTAGACTGGAAGATCTGTCTAAGAAACTTCTTGTGTATATCAAAGGTAAATGTTCCTTTGGCATCTGAATATGCATTATTTTTAATGTCTAAATTTGTTTTCCTTAAGAGGAAGTTACACTTTCCTTGTTAACAGTATGTAAAAGATTTTTTCCCAAAAAGTGTTTATCAATTTGAGTTATGTTTTTTTTAAAATGACTTGACCAAACATTCTATCTCTCTCTCTCTCTCTCTCTCTCTGTCTTATCTATCTATATATAAAGATGAAACAGAACCCAAAGAACTCCAAGTCTCAAAACCAAATCAGTGGGTATCAAAATCAAAAGAAGTTCGCGGAGAGGAAGTTGAGGATCATAACGTAACGGGAAATCAAGAGGAGACAAACCCTAAGGCAATTTTAAACACCGACATTTCCAAACAAGGCGAGTCACATACAACCAAAGACGGAGGGGTGGCAGGAGGGTTAGGAACTGAACAATTGTATTTGGCAGAGACTGCCAGATTAAATTTGCCTAGCCTAGAGACGACCCTGGAGGAGTCCCCAGAACTTTTATCAAAAAGTGCTGACAGAGTAAAGCTGGCGATGGATGAGGAAATTAACAGCAAACGGAAAGCGGAGTTTAGGGCTGGAGGAACATCTAACGTAAACGAAAGTATGACAGCTGATCAAGTACAAGATATCTTAAACTATCTGGATGCCACAGTAGAGCGCTCAGAACTCAGAAACACCTCAGCACTTTACCATGGTTAGTAAAAACAGATACATTTATTGGAAGTTAAAAACAAAACAAAGCAAATACTAAAAAATTTTACCTTTTATTTTTTTTTCTAGATGATTTATCAGAAAAAGATGAAGATTCGGAAAAGTCAAAAAAAGAGAAAGATATGGAGGAAGGTGTTGCTTAATTATTCAAATTGACAATCTAAACATTCATATCATAAAAATTGAACAGTAAACTTGTGCAAACATCGTATTTCTGTTTTAATGATACTCCTCGATGTGTATATGATAAAATACTATGTTCTGTGGTCAAATGCCTTCTCTTCTTTTTTTTTCCACTGCAACATTTAACTATCGTAAATTCCTTATATTCAGTGAGTAGTTTTCACATTTTTTTAAAATTCAAATTTTCGAAGATCAATGGGGACTTTTCGTTTTTGACATGTTTGCTTGATTGGACTAAAAATTGGATATTAGCTATAACGTTGAAGAATTTGTTTTTCTACTACCTAATATGCAAGGCCTTATGTTAAACAAGAAGAAAAGAACTACATATAAAATGAAATATTGTTTTATTAATTTAGTATACTACATTATTCCTAATTATTGAAAGCTTGACACTTATTTTGTAAAGAAACAATTTTGCCGTTATAAATACCCTTTACTTATTTTTAGCTACGGAGAAAGAAGTCTATCCGACACTAACATTGAGGGAATATCAGCTAGAACTGGCAGAATTGGCAGTAGAGGGTGTTAATACAATTGTCTGTGCTGAGACAGGGACTGGTAAAACATATGTCGCTCTGTACATAACTGAGGAACATCTTTCCAGCAAAACTGATGGTATATTACAATTACGTGGCTTCTACAGGCTATTAATTGCATGTCATTTTTGACCAGTTAATTTTTTCTGGACAAAAAGTGCAAATAATCATAATCCAGAGGACACGTTCTTAATACTTTTGTGAAAAATTTCTTGTTTGTGTATTGTTATAGATTTTGACTGAAATAACATTTCTTTATATTTCTTGTAGCATGCGTTGTTTTCTTGGCTAGAACCAATGCCCTGGTGGAGCAGCAGTACGAAATATTTGAAAAGTATCTGTATAAATATAAAGTAAGTTCACAGCAAAGTCTCTGTACAAATCTAATGCAATTCCAAAGCAGAATACTTCTATAAAGCAAAGTACCTTACAACAAAAAAAATGTGTCATTAAAAAAGGCCTGTAGAAACACACGAATTAAAAAAAAGTCTACGTCAAAATATTTGCAAAAATATCAATAAAAAGGTAAATCCGTAGTAAGAATTGTACAAATATATGAAAGAAAAAACGCTGAAGATGTTAGGTCTAAGCTAATGTAAAAATGGTTTCTCATAAAATACGTCAACAAGAATTGATTTACTTACAGTTTGTAATGCCTAAAAATTCAAGGTTTATTTATCCTATTTTATTTACTGCGCGTAAATGTTTATGACCATTTATTACACTCCTCTCTCTTAACATGTACTTTGGAACCTTTCATTGGTCAATATTTTGCACATGCAACTTCTCTATCTTGTAATCCTAGGTTGTTACAGTTTTTTTAGGCTCTTTTCACTTGATCAATAAAATGCTTTATTTGGTTGTTAGTATGGCAATTAATGTTATGTACAGCTATTGCAGTAAAAATATACCATTCGCTTAAGTACTGAATGTTACGTTTTTTTCTGCGATAGCTGCAATGTTAATACGCATACTAACAGACAAAAAAACATTTAATTGTTTTTATTATACCTCTATTAAGAATACTCAAATTTGATTGGCTTGTTAGAAAGCTTTTAAACTCAATAATGACTTCAAAAAGTACCGTTAGGAATCATTGCACGTGGGTTACAATGACCCGGTCATTATAAATAATGACCGCTAAAAATGCCCTGTTAATCTAAATTCTATTCAAATTGAAAATTTATGCATACAGTAATGATTGTTCATTACAAAAAATGGCGTTATAAAAATATGTATAATCTTTTTTATGATAAGGAATACGAAAGACCTTTAGATGCGTTATAAAAATGTATCGTTTTCATTGAAACGTTCGTTACAATGTCAAATTCAACGAATGCAGACTCGGCTCTTTTGTACAGTAAAAGTCAGATTGTCATTGTACTCGGGAATGCTATTTATGAATTTATAAAAATGCATGTTACTGACAATCACAGAGTGTTTTAAAAAATCGGCGGTGCAGAAACTTACAAGACTTGCAGACGAAAAGTAAACAACTTCACTAGCGAATCCCGATCCCGATGGAACATTGATGATAACAGTTCGTACATGAAGGTCTAATACACAATATGTTTTAAAAAATCGGCGGTGCAGAAACTTACAAGACTTGCAGACGAAAAGTAAACAACTTCACTAGCGAATCCCGATCCCGATGGAACATTGATGATAACAGTTCGTACATGAAGGTCTAATACACAATATTGATTCTTTTAGTAATTAAGCCTACAAAAATTGTCTTATTTCGGTATAATAAAACAATTGATTACCCCTTATGAGGTCAACATGGTGAAACTTTGTGCATGACTTGTACATGCAGTTTTGTTGTGGACGTAGTAGAAGAATATGCCACAAACGCACGGTTAGCAATATTTTGAAATATACAGTGAAAAAAAAATCGAGAAACAACGCACTTTTTAGGCGCAATAAATATACACTTTTTTAATGGGTGGCATTGTAGCTCTCTGGTCGTCATCCCATTTTTTTCAGACCACAGATCTGCAGCTATCTGATATGTTTAATGGATGAACCAATGTTCATGAAATCTATATAGGTGGCTTGCTTAGCGGCGTTCGAGTATTGATAAACAATCATGGTTTTCATAAGAAATAAAGGAGATGGTATTCAGTGGACGTAAATATATCAATATACATGCTAATTAATATTTATGGATTTTCCTCAGGATCACAAACAAAAACTTTACACAGGAAAATTACAATTAATTATGTTACATAAGACGGAAAGAGCAATTAGCTTTCATGGAAAGAATGATTCTTTCTTGTCGAAATAAAGGTTTATCATCTAAAAACTGACAAAACAGCTGCACTGGGTAGGAAATTGGAGATTGCCAAGAAAAAGAACCAGGTAATTTTTATGACGCCACAGATTCTTTTAAACAACATCAACAGCCAACAGATCTCTCTCCAAGAAATCTCTCTGCTGATCCTAGACGAGTGTCACCACACAAGGAAGAGGGAGCCATATAATAATGTTCTGAAGCAGTATTTAACGCTCAAACGAGAGGAAAAACACGGGTTGCCACAGGTAAATACTGAAGATCAAAATTCAAAGATTTAGAACGATTCTCATTTTAAGTAGTATTTACTGTAGAATAAAAACAAGTATATTTAGAGGGGGTAACAGTATGAGTAAAAATTTTGAAATTTTGGGGTTACCTTTGTATTAGAAATTATCCCTAAAGCTGAAACAAAGTATTCTAGGTATTTTAATTGCTACAAAAGAAGGCATAGTCATTTGGTTCTCTATGATCTCATAAAATTTGTTGAGTCTTTAAGACAAGCATATTGCTTGCTGGTCTGACAGAATTCGGTTTCATATCCATTTAACATAGTTTGTATATTGTGTCAGGTTTTGGGACTGACTGCTACTATTGGGATTGGTAAATCCAGCACAGAAGAGGGGGCAGTGACTCATATACTTAGCGTGTGTGCAAGTCTGGATGTGTTCGAAATTTCAAAGGTCAGAAAGAAAATAAAGGAGTTGGAGAGTCACGTGGCCGTTCCAAAGCGAGGCATGTCACTATTCCAACTATAACACTATTTTCACAAATTAAATCTCTTTGTGTTTTTCCTCTTTGACTCTCATTTATAATTTATTTCTTAAAAATAATACGTTCAATACTTGCAGAGACTTTAAAACTAATGGAAAAAGAAAAAGACATGCCAAAACAAATCATTCTGGATAAAATTGAGTCAATTGAGCAGTATGTAGGCAAGACAGAAGGTAACTAAAGCGCGTTCAGTTGTAAAACAATGCCATTTACAAGGTCAGGTCTGTCTTTAGTAACAATTTCAAATACACCACCGTTATTGTTGTCCACACCATTCACGGTAGCTAGTGGTAGAACGTTAGCTTCATGATCGGGAGACCCGTGTTCGATTCTCATTTAAACATAAGACGTAAACATAGATAGTGACTGTTCTTCGTCAAGCGCCCGACACAGAAGTGAAAATCACTGGTCTTTCGGATGAGACCTTAAAAACCAAGGTTCCATTTAGATGTATATGAGGCCTGTCCGAGAGCATTGTCAACAAAAATTAGGATAAAGTATATCTAGATTAACAATGGTTGATATATTGCTAAAATTCAGCATGAACCTTTCAAGTTTAAAAACTTTTTGATGTTTTTCAGTGGTCAATCAGCCCAAACTGAAGAAACAATGGGGCAGAAAACCAAATAAAAAAGATGGTAAACAGTATCAGAAATGGACCATCCACTTCAGAAACAGAGTGATATGTAAACTGAAGAGTGATCCAAAGCTCCTCAGAAAACTACACGTAGCCCTTACTCATCTGTCGGTTGGTGTAAAATCTCTGCTGTACTAATTTTCTTCTAAAATTCAAGTATCCATTTTTTGTTTTGATTATTTATGACAAGCAAAGAAAACTGAATTCAGAGAACGAAAACATCGCGTTGCAAATCCATACTTGCAAGTAGATACAAGAAACCGGTAGTCAAGGCTGTTTCATGTATAGTTTCTAGTGTATTAGAGTTTTACAATCATATGAACAGCACAGTTGTTGCTTTGCTTCCAAAAGGCAATGTTTTTTGAAGGCTTACAATGAAGCTTTGGGTGTTAACTATTTGATGAACAGCACTCATGTTGCTGACTATTTGAAGCGGAAATTTGAAGATGACAAGAATCAGCACCAAGTTTCGTTAATGGAACATCATTTTCCGAACGAAGATGATATAGAAACACAGTTTTTACGATATAATGAAGGTCAGAAAATAGGGGTACATAGATTGTTAAAATTTCAATTTTTCACTCTGCTGATAAGCATTACCAATGAAAATATTACCTCTGTATGTAATACAATTTTCATTAATAGAAGTGTGTCAGGAGCTCCTGGAACTGAGTGAAATAATCAACCCTCATCTAAAAATGTTAAGGAACCACTTGGTTGACCTTAAATCTGACCTTGGTGAGAGTGTTAGGGGAATGATCTTTGTAGAGACTAGAGCAACAGCTTTTGCACTAGCGCAGTACATATCAGATGAGCTGGGAATGATGGGATACAAAGCGGCGCCATTTACTGGCAGTAAATCTAGTGACAACAGCGAGGGTAAGTCGACAGAGTGCTAAAATTGCTTAAAGTAAGCCCCATCATAAGTGTTTTTCATCTTCTTATTGACATGAAAAAATAAAATAAACTCTATATTTATCCCCATTAGATTCATTGAAATTCTCTTCACAACACCTTACATTTCAGGAACGTTTTTCTTGCCATAAAATCTCTCTTATAAACCATATTACCCGTGTACATAACAAACTATCATATTGTCAAATATACCGCAATATTTTCATGTGGGCTGTGAATGGGCTAACTGGTTGTCGCAATTAAACACCTGTATAGAGCCAATTAATCAATATAATGATTAATATCCATGGTGTGTTCAAATATGGTTAAAAGACCCCAGTTGGAAAAATTAACTCCAATTCATCCAAAATTTTTGACAAGCATATTGGATTTTGTGCTTTTTATCAGAAATCTGAATTTTCAGATGATAATGGAGTAATAGTTTACAAAGATTTGAATAGAAGATAAGTCAACTATCTACATTTTATTTAACAGTAAAGCTATATATTTCATCATCTTTCCTTATTTTGGATTTTTTATACCCTCGCAATGAAGTTTGAGGGGATATAGTAACGCGCTTGTGGGTGAGTGAGTGCGTGCGTAACGGAAGTGATAATTTACATGGGAATCGAAGTTATGTGTTGCCTTGCTAAATTGAATAAAAATTTGTTGTTTTTCTGACTTATTTTACGTTTTATGAAAAGAAAAACAATATTATGAGAGCAGTTAGTGATTTTAGCTGCAAAATTATCAATCCTTGCCGACCATGGTCCAGTATCTAACCGTACTCCAGTTCGGAAACGTCACAAAAGTGGGTCGAATGTTCCTCGCTCTATACTAGTAAACATGGTAGACCTATTGTGTAATGAAGGTGGATCTGACAAATTGAAGCATTCGTAATTGGGAAAGCGTTACAACTTACATGTTTCTCGGATTCCAACTTTTATCTTTACGTAGACTATGTGGAAAATAAAAGGCCTGGGTGATTTTTATCTTTTGTGATTATTGAGAAAATTCAAAGCGTGCCAGGGGCGCGAGAGAAAAAAAATTCTTCTAATAATAGATAATGCAACAACAATGTCGAACACCAAATAAGGTTTAGCTGATCCCGCCCACAGTGTGACGTAAGCGGTCCAGTATCTCATTCTGCGGTCAAACATCGATTTTTTTATGAACGCTCATTAAACCATTGGAAATGTTAGACTTTCTTAGTATAGATTTATATAGGAACCAATTTTTAAAGGTATAACAATATATTTTAGCGTCAAGTAATTCACAGGACATCTCTTAACCGATACATGTTGCAGATTTGACATCTATAATGTTATACAATTAACAATGACAGAGCTTGTTAAACTGGACAAGAATGTTGTTAAGTTCCATCAGACAATATGATCTTTGCTTCTACATGTTCTATTACAAGAAAAAAAAACTACGTGTGCTGATAGTGAAAGGTCCCGTGACGATAATGATTGTATTTTCCTCCTTGGAGGGATGCGAAGTCTGCGTTGGAAATTGTGATACGTTAACTTGAGGCTCTTGTCAATGAGAATGCCTACAATGTTTTATACACAGGAATTCATTTTTAAAACTACCGCTAGTAGATCAGACAGTTCTCATTGGATAGCCCTTTTTTAAATACCAGACATTCATGTATTTATTCTATGATCCCTTATTTGTTTCAATCATTTTTTTATCTTAAATTTTTTAAGACGTGTTTTAAAATATAATGAAGGAAAACGAAAAGATTTAGTGTTTATCTCAAAAAGGTACAAAGAAACAATAACTACCCCCACCCAGGCTGCGGAATTCAATTCATCGCAAAACTTATTAAACTGCCATATTTCCAGATAAAAAAAAAGTTGCAATTAAACGAAAATTGACCGTGCAGATTACTCAAAGTTGCTATTACAAGAATTGTTTTAGTCAGCCTGGGTACACCAATTTGAAATGAATTTTTTAAAAAAGAAATAAAATATTTTATGAAACATATTAAATGAAAATAACAACTAAAGAAAATAGTTCGCATTAAATAATTCGTTACGTGCAGCGTGAATGAAAATTGACCATTGTCTTACAGGTATGCAGGAAGAAGAAAAAGCAAACACCTTAAAGAAATACAGAGAAGGGGAGATAAATTTATTAGTGACGACCTCTGTTGGAAGTGAAGGAATTGATGTCCCGGACTGTAACTTCATCATAACATACAACTACACTGGGAACGAGGCAGATATAATGCAAATGAGTGGTTCGTAATTAAATAATGCTAATATTCTTGTTAATTTATATTTCTCTTTGTAATGGTTTAAGATCTCAATGAAATAATTTCACTAAACATTACTATGTAGCCTTGATAAAATCAATTAAGTCGACTCTCAGAAGATAATCAAAAATGAATGTAAAGATAATTTTTGACAAAAACGAATTGAGATCGAGAATTGAGAAGTTACACCTTTAGAGATTGAGTGTACTAGAAACAGCATACCTTCTACGCCAAAATACAAGTGGTTTCAAATTTTGACAAACATTCTATACATCATCCAGAGCGTTGGATCCACGGGGGGGGGGGGGGGGGGGCACATCCATTGAAAAAAATCCTCATACCAACCCACCCTCTGTTTGTGTACAGAAATTGACGTGTTCAAAATTTAGCACAACCACTGGGCATTAAGTGGTTGGCATTATCATGATTTAGTGCTACGCACGTCTGCGCCCCGTACTGTATTTATTATTGATTTATCGCCGAAATATGGCTGAAATGTTGCCGACTCGGCGTAAAACAACAATAATCAATCATTCATTATTGATTTACTCACGGTATTCAAGAGTTAGCTCATTCTTGTCTATTAGAATATGAAGCCCACTTTTTTTAAGTACACATATTGTAGACGACACCCTTACCGGGGCTCTCTTTCGCTAGCTGCGTCAGTTTTCTAGTTCTAAGCTACGGTGAAAAAAAGAGATATTTCTAAATGCAAAAACATACTGTGTTTATTACAATTTTAATTAAAAGTACGATTAACTTTATTGCTTTTTATATTTTAGGCCGTGCTCGAAAACAGGGTTCCACGGTAACACACATATCTGATCAGACGATACAGCGCCGTGAGGAAACAAGTCTACAGAAAGCCCTTTTGATGGCACGTGCTTTTGACCGTCTGGAAAATATGAAAAGAGAGGATCGAGAAAGAAAGATTCGAGAACAACAGCTGAAAATCAAGAGTGCAGAGATTGGGTCTTTCTTTTTAGAGAGCTCAGTCGAAAAATCAAATAATTCCTTCGCCATGATTTGTTGGAAATGTCAAGGGTTTGCTGTGATGAGCCATGACATCAGAATCTTCACAGGGCAGCATAGGGTTGTATTAGACCAAAACTTTGAAGATCGCTGTATCTTTGAAGAAACAGAAGAGATATCCAGATTCAAAAAGAGAATCATTCGGTGTCGAGAATGCAAAACAAAATGGGGTACAACATTTGGAGTTGATGGATTTGAAGTACCCGTTTTGAAAGTGAAGGCTTTTTTGTTTGTACCGGGCTATACCGATGGCAATTTGTCCGACTGGAAGGAACGAAGAAGATTCAAGAAGTGGGGGAAAATTGAATTTAATATTGAGAAAATGGACAAGTCACAGCTGATTGAAGTTTTCACCAAGATAAAGAAGACAGTATCAACCCCACCTGCAACTTAGATCAAAACAATGATTATTGGAAGTGATCAATGAGTGACTTCTCATTGTGGACAGTATTTTTTTCCAAACTTCTAAAACTCTGATAAGCCTAGAACGTATTACATTAGATTGACATCGTTATTCCATAGGCCTATATGACAAAAACACTTTACAGTTTAATATCTTATATACATAGTTGTGATTTATTTTCAGATTAAGAATGTAAGAACGTGTACTAGATCCAATGCCTTGACAACTTACTAAGTCAGTGAAAAAGAACGCAATTTTTATTAAAGCAATTTTTATTAAAGGTTTTTCCGCAGCTAAGATGACAGCAGTGTTGCATCATTAATTCCCCCCTTTATGATTTTGGTGTCACTACAATGAAATTACATAGTTATAAATATGCCCTTGCTTTCCAGTTTTTTGTATGCCCCCCCCCCCCCCCCATATGGAGGGCTTATTGCTTTGCACCTGTCAGATGGAATGTCGGTAGACTGCGTTGTCCGCTCAATATCTTCGGAACCCTTTGCTTGACATCAAACTTGTAATGTCTACAAAATTATATGTTAATTCGAGCGACAAGGTACTGCAAAAGTAGGTCGATCGAGGTCAAGTCGGAGCTACGAAAATGTGAGTACGCTTCGAGAAATGCTATCTAACAGTCCAGAGAAATCAGTTAGACGTTCCTCCACAGAGACTGGAATCCCTAAAACTTGTGTTCATGACACTTTTAGGAAGGATCTCAAATTTTTTCCATACAAAATTCAGATAATTCAGATTTTGAGTATCTCGGATCAGGTTTAAAGATTTGATTTTTGCCGTTGGGGAGCTGACGTTGCCGACAATTACGCAGAAGCATTTCAAAATGTTTGGTTTTCAGACGAATCACTTTTCCTCCTTCTGGTCATGTATGTAAACAAAACATGAGATCGTGGGGGAAATGAACAGCCTCATTGTTACATGGAGAGGCCACTGCACAGTGAAAAACTGTTTGGTGTGCTATATCGTCACATGGAGTGAATGGCCCATATGTTTTTACATATGTTTACAGACACTGTTAATTCACAACGATACCTGTCAATTTTGAAAAACAAATTTGTTCCTGCGCTTCGAAAGCGAACAGAAAATATGCAAAATGTCTGGTTCATGCAAGATGGTGCAACATCACATACATCTAATATTGTATTAGATTATCTCAATGAAATCTTCGGTGACATGGTGATTTCCCGACGATACCCTGAAGTGAAGGATTGTGGACAGTCTTGGCCTGCGCACAGTCCTGATTTGAACCCGTGCAATTACTTTCTCTGGGGGTACCTCAAGTCTTCTGTTTACAGACCAAAAGCGTGGACACAAATATGCTTTTGTCAAGCATCAAACGGGAAGTTAGGAAGATCAGTGAAGAAATGTGTAAAATCGTTATTAACAATTTCAAAGTGCGAGTTAGGGAAGGGAAGCTGATGAAAGGACGTCATTTAGAGAATTTCATTAATTATTGAAATGACAGAAAGGTACTCTGTACTTAAAATGCTGTTAAAATAAAACTATTTGACATATCAACTAAATTATGCTACCAGAACAAACTTCTTTGTTTTATATGTGTACATATTTTGATATAAATTCTTCAACATTAGATCAGCATTCCAAAAGTAGGAAAGTGTTACCTTTCTTTTCGGACACCCTGTACCTGGAGTGACTATAAACTAATATTGGCCCGTCAACTGAAACCTAGATCAGTAGAAGCAATGCATACATTTTTAGGGATATTGTTTTTGTTTCAAATAAACGAGTTTGACGCCCGCTCTGTTGACAAACGATGAGATGACTTAAGCCCCACATCTTTACTGTAAGAAACGCTGTCATTGGTTCCTTGCTACACTCGTTGACATTTGCCCGATTTTCTATCCCAAGTATATTTCATCGGTGAAAAAGCTGTGTAAAGTTCAGTTTGTCGTAATGCTCTATGTAATTTGACTGAATTTCAAATCAAATTATAAAAAAAATGACGATCTGACCACACTCTAGCATTATAGTTAAAAGAGAAGTGTAAAATGGTGAGAGACCGGGGAGAGGGGGGTATGTATGTATGTGTATGCAGTATGTATAGGGCAAATATGTGTGACTAGATCTTTTAGATAAATATATACTCTTCAAAAAAAAGAAACGCATAATAGGAATAATACCCCGAAAAATGTAAGATAGTTTTATGATACATTTTTTTTTTTAGATGGAAATGATTCAATCGAGTAAAATACGTTATTTTTTTTATCGCATTTGTTAATTGTACAGCTATTCTACAAGTCTCACAGACATAAAGACCTAATTTTGCAAAATGCTAAAAAATATTTGATCTCATTTTCCATTTGTTGGTTTTTGATGCAACTGCTTCAGGCACCAAAGGGCTATCAAAACCTAGGGTTCTCAATATTTTGATTCTGGTTTTATCTAAAAATTGACGCTATCTAAAAATGCTGCATCTGAATGTTGCATATCACAAAAAGGAAAATGGGCGACTGGAAGCAGCTGTACCACAGTCTACAATTGCAAGAGGTTTTAATGTTACGCACAGCACCATATCTATATCTAGAAAACATATACCATATAACTCCCAGTGTTCGCCAAAAATATGGCAGACCACACGTGACATCAGCACAGGATTGCTTAAGTGGTTTACTTAATTTTCATGCTTCACAATGACGTCATCTACAGCATTAGCTATCCCTGAACTGCACAGAACATCTAACAAGACCGTTCGCAGTTGACTATAGAATGCTGGAATTATTGCCAGAGGATTATTCATGCCATTGTTCCGACCCCACAACACCGCAAATATCGCCTTCAAAGATCTCAGATCAACAGAGTATGGCTACAGCAGCACCGCTGAACACTTTCGTTTAGCTACTATTCCAGAATGTTTATCACAAAGCCTATTATAAGTTTAAGAGTGCAAAAGCTTCGTGATGAATGTTTTACAGAAAACTGCCTCCAGGACGTAGATTGATTGATTGATTGTATATTATTTTACGTCCCATTCGAGAATTTTTCACTCATATAGAGACGTCACCATATACCGGTGAAGGGCTTCAAATTTTGACCTTTACTCGGCACTTAGGGCCATTGAGCAGTGAGGGATCTTTATCGTGCCAACGCCTGCCGTGACACGGGGCCTCGGTTTTTAAGGTCTCATCCGAAAGACCCGCAACTTTCACTTCAAAGTGCCGAGCGCATGGCGAAGGAACAGTTGCTACCTATTTTTTATCGACTTAGGTCTGTCGCGGCCGAGATTCGAACTCACGACCTCCCGATCACGAAGCGAGCGCTCTACCGACTGAGCTACCGTGAACGGTATCCAGGACGTAGATAGATTTGGTGGTGGTAGTGTAATGATATGAAAAACGGTATTATATAAAAGTAAGACTGATCTGGTACATATTCAAAGGACTTTGATGGAAAAAGGTACTCTAACGATGTTCTACCTGCACATGCCTTTCCAATATTGCAGCATCCTGCAGCCGTATTTCAATCTGACAATACACAGCCACATACGGCTCGTTTGACAATTGCATTCTTGCAAAGTTACAGCAACCTGTTTCTGCCATGGTCATCTAAATCGCCAGATTTAAACCCAATTGGGCATGCATGGGACAAAGTGGATTGGCCTGATTTGCCAAAGACAATCGCATTCCCAGACTCTGCAACAGCTGATCAAAGCACTACATTCACAGTGGGAGAGTATTCCTATACATTTTTATTACACTCATTTGCTTCCATTAGATGCTGTTTTAGGCTATCATTTGTGTCTGTGGGGGGCATACAAGATACTGATCTTTAATGGCCTTGAACTGTCTATGATTTTAAAATTCTTCAGTAATTATGACATGTAGATTGTAGACCTATTGTTAACCACATTTCTTTATTGTCAATACATCATTTTTCTAAATAATCTTTATGTTCAATGTGTCACTAAAATTCTACTATGCGTTTCTTTTTTTGAAGAGTATATGTATATTGAAACTTAAAAACACATTTCTTTTGGCTGATGGAAGTCATCAACATTAACCATTTTCAATTCAAAGCCATTTATGTCTTTTCGCCATTTATGTTTTTTCTATGACCTTTTAATATGACTTGACTTACAAGAAGCCGTTGGAAATCATCACGTACACGACGGTAGCTAGTCCTTTTTAAAAAGTCAGGAAAAATTGCAACGTCGTAATAATTTTACTGAGATATTAAAATGTTAACTTCGAGGTATTTCATATAGTGTTGGTCGATCCCCTCCGAATAGATGCTTGCTGTGGCCTTCAACTCGACATTTAGATATGTCGACGACGTATTGTTAATTAACAATGGTTATTTCTTATGTCTTTCTACACACAAGTAGGCGAATTTAAAACGGGGCGAATTCAAAAAACACAGTATAATTTGTTAAACAGAATTGTGACAGGGCGAATTTAAAACGGAACAAAATTGTTTGCAAGTGTGAAAGGGCGAACGTAACACGGAGCGAAAATAACCCTGTATACAGTATTAAAGTTTGAGTCCTTAATTATTATTGCTGGGATAAGTAGTGGTTCATGCATGAAAGTGAGCTCATTTCTGCTTCTATATATCCCAAATAGCTAGGGGAAACTATCTCCATTTGCACCATAAACATTGAGTTCGAACTCTGAAATCTCATGCAAACTTGGTTTATTCTCCAGAAAAATGTAAAATGCCTCTGGAATAGTTAGCATTGAACTACTATCTATCAGACTGAGAACTTCTTTCCTACAAATTTTGACCTTTGATTCATTAGTTGTTCCTTTCATCCTATCTTGCAAATCTTTAGGGCATGAATTAGTGTTCTCTTCCATTTGCCCTGCAACAGGAGAAACTACTTTTTTGGTTTACCTCTACCTGTACTTTGTCCTTTGTAGAATCCTCGTTGTGAGGACCTTCCTCTCTCCACAAATTACAAATTTATAACATTACATTGTCTCTTCCCCAAGTTTTCCAATCACTTCTCAATAATTTTAACTGCTCTAAGGAGTTCTTGATTGGTAGTATCTCTGCTAACTTCAGTTGATTTGGTATGGAGGGCAGCAGAGTTGGCATCTTTGTTCGAAGTCTCTGTGCTGGTCTCTTGTTGATCCACTTGTGATGTTATGCGTGATTGATAGGGGAGGATGGCAATGGATATGTCAAGCACAATACATGCACAAGTTGTGCAGCCATTTTATTAACTAGTCCTAAACCGGGTATAAAACCGAAAGTAATAAGAGTAAACACAGTCAAGTCGAACAATTAAATCTGGAATAAATATTTAATGTTTAATAATATTACAACTTTTCCCTTTTCAAAATTTTGATGTCATTAAATTTAAGTTCATGCACATTCAATGTATTTGTTATCATTTCTTCAGACAAATAAATATGACTTCACATCATAACAACTGTAAACTTGTTAACACACAATGACTTGGGTAGACTGCCCATCAAATGAAAATACTAGGAATATTGGGTATTATTCTGCCCCAGTTTACAAGCACAAAAATTATTAGCACAAATAATTCATCACTGACACTTCCTTGAAACTATTCCTCAGAACGTTTCGGTTTCCGTACTTTTCCAGATCGCATACGATAACTTCCAGTAGCATTATGCGGAGTCTGCGGTTCCAAAATGATAGCACTCTTTGGAAACTACGGTTATGTCAGAATCCTGAGAACTGCTCGGCATGTCATCAAATGAAATTACTGGTTTCTATAGGCTTTCTCCTTAGAAATTAGAATATCCTTACGGTTTCTATGGTACTTGTCACCTTCTGGTGTGGTCAACCAGTATGATCGGTTTTCGTTCTTCATCACATAAACAGGTTTCCATTCGTCTTGTGTCTGAAGCGAACAGTTTGTCCCATAGAAATCTCTTGTTGATTTCGAGCTGAGCGATTGAAAAAATATTGTCTCGTTTGTGATTCCTTTAGATCCTTGATGACATCCTTAGGTTTCACAGTTCTTGGTCAGAGTTGCTTCTTGGTAACAGGTAATATGGATCGTAACTCTCTGCTCATCAATAACTAATAATAACGAAATCCATACAAGTGTTGCACTTAAGAGTCATTTTCTCAATATCTCTATTCATATTGTACCAGTATACTTTGTTTCTAGCTCGTTCCTTGCTTTTCTCCATTTCCATGTGTCCTAATTGTAATAGTCGCAAGATTTCTGGTTGATTTTCTTTCGGAATCACGATTCTTTCTTTTTCGAGAATCAGTCCATCTACCACAGTAAGGGTATCTCTGATTTTTCAGAATGTAATATCTTGTTTGCTGTAAACTCTTTGTATGGAGGCCATTTATTCTGAATGCACTCTTTCACTCATTTAGGGTCATCGTCACATTCAGTTATCCTACAGAGATCCTCCAGAATGTTCCTGGACATAGGTACACTTTGTAAAAGCACAGAGTAAACAAATGTGTCTAATTCCTGATTCAAAGTTTGAGATTCCTGTCTGTTGACGGGAGGCCACGCTCGTAATAGTGTATCCGCAACTACTAGTTCTCTGTCAGGTTTGTTTTTAAAAGTAAAAGTGTACTTCTGTAATCTAAGTGGACGTCTTTGAAGTCTTGGGGGTGCTTGTGAAAGGGGTTTTCTTAATATCGATTCGAGTGGTTTATGGTCATTTTCTACTGTGATGTCAACACCATATGTGCACTGATGAAACTGTTCTAGCCCAAATGTCACTACAAGGAGTTCTTTTTCAATCTGTGCGTATCTTGTTTCTGCATCTGTAAGCGACCACCACACTTACAGTCACAGGTTTCTTGACATCGAAAAATGTAAGAACAAGTGCTTCAGATAAAACTCTCTTGATTTCCTTGAATGCACTCTCCTGACCTTGCTCCCAGTGAAATGTCACATCCTTTCTCAAAAGAGTTTTGATGGATTGTGTTATTCTCGACATGTTTGGTATGAATTTGACCAAGTAGTTAATGGTGCCCAATGGTCGTTCAACTTCATTTGGGCGATATAAGAAGATCTTATCTGTTACTGAAAACGAGGAGCCTCGCATTTCGACTCTAAAAGACGCAATTCCAAAGTATAGTTTGAAATCAAAAGCAGAAAACACATGTAAAAAAAATAGTAGTACGCCTTTAATGCTTTCTGTAGGCGGTGTTATTCATTCAAACCTTGGGCTATTCCTTTACCTGCCACAGAGTGTACTATAAAGGCCTTTCAACTAATTTTTCAAGTTGCACATATGGTAAAAACATTTGATAGATAGATTTATAGGTACGTGAAATTCTCAAAATAGTGTATAATCTATACATATGTAACCGGAAGTAGAACCCTTAAATGAATAAATTAACAAAGTTATTAGCCAACTTGGCTTAAAGCAGTAAACTATCTCCAGTATGTCTGTCAACCCAGGTAAGGGGATTTCTGGACTATGATCAACGCTAAATAAAAACACAGTTGTAAGTTTTATAAATTTAATAAAGTGAGAATTAACCTTTGCAGATGATAACAAATAATAAATAATAGTCAAAATTTAACTAACCAAGAATAAAGGGAGGAATGTGGAAAACCTATGAAAATAATGTATGTCCCTACTGAGCTTCCATACTTATGAAAGGGGTTAAAATCCTTTAAAAACTGTTATAAATGTCAATGAGTTGGGAAAATGTAAGGGAAATGAGCTACATCACCCTGTGTGAAATCTACTAATCAACACTCTAGAGTTGAACTTAAAATAATAATGCTAAATCTGGACTCTAAAAATATCTAACCCAGAAAATAAAAAAACACCAAAAATAAATAATAAATAGTGGCTCTAGAAATTATACCTGTTATCTACAAATCCCTAGACCAGGCTGGACTTCGAAAGGGGAAAATAAAGGATGACTGCACTTAACGGCGGTTTTTGGGTCTTTTTCGGTCACTATTTTTACGTTTATTCCTTGCTTAATTTTTACTTCGAGTCATTTGTTATAGAGTTTGATCAATTTCCAACTGAAATATAATGTCATAATTGTTTTGAACTGCGTTGCAATAAAATACTTTGATGTTTTTTCACCCTTACTGCTCTGCAAATATCTGGAATTTAGACTTATCTGCCCTTGATTGAAGATAAGCTTTATAAATATGCATGAAAGGTGGAGCTAATATTGTAATGAGTGGTCTAAAATTAGAATAGAGTTACTGTATTTTTATTCTGTTGTATTGAACACATACATCGTCTCTTTCTCTCTTGCCATGTCACCATTATTTTTAAAGGTTTCAAGCAGAATATATAGCATAATTATAATATCGGCCGGTAAAATCGTAAACCAGTTGCTGATGCCGACAATTAACGTGTTCGGAAATAAGTACCGATTAGCTCAGTCGATAACGCACTGAACCAATAATACGGAGACACGGGATCGAATCCTGTAAAGCATGGGACATTTACAAATTTATTTTCCGTAATATTCAGTTTTTTTAATTTTACTTTTAAAAAAATTGAAAACCATCACAATTTCTTTGGTTTCTTTGTCAATTTATTGAGCGTGTTATCTTAGTTTTTTGTTATCTTAGTGTTATCTTAGTTAGTTAGTTTTTTTTTTTTTTTTTTTTTTTAAGCGATGGGGTTATTTTTTTTTTTCCAATTTACCCTATAAATTAGCGTGGTTAGGGTAGTATGGTTTATTCTTAATTTACTGGATCCTGTCTTTGGACGTACGTATGTTAAAGAATGGTTCAAAAGCATGATATGATATTGATCTCTATAATCTCGTAGAATACATATACAGCATACAAAATAACACTAAAAAACAGACTGATTATAGAAAGTGAAAGTTAATCACAATATCGTAAAAAAAAATCCACATGTACCTTTCGTATAAACTGTTCACATGCGGAAACGTTCATTATTTGTGAGAAACGTTTTCTTTATGTTGTTTTCATGTGTGTGAAAATTACTTTGCTCTTTCTGAAATAGGTAAAGGACTATATAACGTGAAATACGCACAAAAATATACTTAGAAACAAACAGGGGGATAATCATTAACTGATAATATTCTAAACATGAAGTTGTTAAAATGGAAAAAAGAATTTTTATTCCGATGTATCGACTATGTTCGCACAGTCTAGAACATTATCTGGCATAATCTGAGTACAATTATCTGCACAATTGTTATGTCTTTGTACGCCGATGTACCAAAGAACAGAGGCAACATGAGCACATGTACCAACTAAACGTGCTCCTGATCTGCATTGGCAATACCAAACTTTAACAGGGTCTTCCTTGTCCAAAACATCAAACTGAATCCATAAATAATATGACTTTGATGACACGTGACGTGACTGAATTTTAGCTTGGATAATATCTGGCATATTTTTGCCCACAAAAATGTCGTAACTACCGTCTTCGTCGATATGTTCTAATGAATAAGAAGACGCCTGCTTAAGCTGGTATATACCAAAAGTTAATGTACGCAAATACTCATCTGAAAGACGCGGGAAATCAGTCAGAGCATCATCAGCATCAATTCTTGTCATTTTGACAGCGACTCTTCTACCTGTCTCTTTAATAAAACGTTCTTTTAAAGGATTAACCGTAATTTTAGATCGTTCAAGCATACGTTTAGCTATTGTTTCGTCAGTAGATGAATCGCTTGCCAAAGGAGGTCTAAAAGCATTGATCAATGATGCTACTATCCGAACATAGTCACCAATAAAAGGTATTTGTGTATTGGTGACTATGTTTGCCAAAAACTGCCACCTTTTTAATCTGCCGTTTGCAGACTCAACTGCCCACCTTATTTTAGTTACAAGACGTGACAAGTTGGCTTCTTGGACCGTATGCTGTTTTTCCCCCTTTCCCAAGAAATATGGACATTCTGACTGCAGTCCGACTGATTTTATCAAATCAAGAGAATCCCTAAACCCCCTATCTAAAACTAAAATATCATCTTTTTTTGCCCAATTAAAGAGTCCATTGCCCTCCCCAAGAAGATGTTTGTTTAAGATTGCAGCGTCATTATTTTTGCCATCTGCCAGATACGGTCCAAGAATATCAACAATATATCCATCTGAAGCGACGATCATAAGGGGTTTGACCAGTGGACGGCCTTTGTAAACACTATATGATCTCCTCTGAAAGGTATATTTGGAACTTTTCTGAATGTAGATATATGTGCCATCTATCAACAGAATAGCTGTGTCATGACTGCCAGATGCTAGAAGCTCTCTTGCAAAAACTGTTGTGTGGTTTTTAATGATATCTTCTCTACAAATATTCTCAAAGCCCAGATATTTCGGGACAAAATAAGTCACCAAAGCCTCTCTTGCTCTTTTGATTATTCTACTTAAGTACCGTTCACTTTTTATATTGAATAACGTTCGCAAAATGCTGCTAGATAGCCCGGTTCTGAGTTTTGTAAGCAAAATAGCTAAAGCAGTTCTACCTGAAACTATCCTATGTCGTAAACCATACACCTGTGAGACTAGTGAATTAAATTGGGTAGGATTCAGACCTGTAAGAGACATGTAATCTTCTTCGCTTAAAGAATCTGAATTGTCAAACTCAATTCGAGAATTCTCCTTTTTTAAGAGCAACTCTCTACATATTGTCAGCTGCTCTACTAGTTCATTTGAAGTTATTATATGTGTGCCTCGTTTAAACCTAAAAGAGTATTTTAGAAGTTCTGAATTTTTAAACCTAGATCTATCTACAAAATGGCAAGGACATGCACGTGCATTGTCATAAAACATTACATTGTGTGTCAGAAAAACGTATGTACGTGCTGCCTGTGGAATTCTTTTTAAGATTTTTCTTTTCATACCACATATCGCACAATATTTACGTGATTTTGTGCCTGAATAAAAAGTCGACACGTGGACATGTGTTTCAGTTTCAACATTCTTGTTCAGTAAATTCCCCCTAGAATAACGCTTATGACACTTCCCACAAATGCAATCATTTTCCGTGACTTTCCTACCCAACAACATTGACAAGTCTTTCCTGTATGTAGCATATTTCACCCCCTTGAAAAGTCGGCGATGTGGAGCAGCAGCTCTCTTGTTGCAGACTATACAATCATATGCTTTCGTCATAATTTCAAGTTAATTTAAAATATGTATTATTATGATATCTTCAGACTAATACTTACCAAACTGAGATATACGTATAGCCTATACAAAACTACCTAACCCCAACCAATCAAGAAAAACCACCCGAATACACTCAAATATATATAATTATAATGAAAATAAAACGCTTTTGAGATAAGTATGCGATCCCTCTTAAAGATATCTAAGAGAAAAAAAGAGCCCCTCGATCGATGGGAATGGATTGAAACAGATATGGACAATCAATATCGCCCACCAGAATGCGCGCTACCTTACACGTCTCGTGACGGAATTTTAGTATTCACAAAGTTACCTGGGGTTAGAAATCACGTGGTGAATTATAATATTCAACAGGTAACAACGTGGTCAAAATATCCCGTTTACAATAGAGAACGCGAACACAAGAAGAAACAGTTTTTTCTCTTTTTAACCATGAGCGCATGTTTGTCTATTGATCTCCTTTCAATATAAACTTATTTATATAAATATACAACTACCATTAAATGGAGAACAATAGACAAACATGCGCTGACTATGTATTAAGTCTGTAAAAAAGTGGGCGTCCTCATTATCCTATGGAGATTCGAGAAAATGTAATGATCCCTTCCTATGAAAACGACTTCGAACTTGGTAAATACGAACTTTTAATTAATGTAATTACATAAAGTTGCAGTTAAGACATTGGCCATTCCTACAATTAAAAGAAAAATGCCCATTTTTAAAATTAATTTTATCGCAATTTTTAAGTGTCCTTAAGTGCAGTCATCCTTTATTATATTAAACCTACATCCTAACTGTTTCCTAACAAAAATCTAGAACTTGTGAAAAACGTGAAACTAAAGCTAGCTAAGACCTAGAGTACATTTAAACCATGAGGTTTTCTTAGCACTCTAAGGTACTAATCAAATAGTGCTCATAAACCATGAGGTTTTCTTATCACAGTAGAGAGGAACTAACCATGAGGCTGTGTTCCCAAATCCAAAAGAAGAAAACTACACGAACACGGCTTTAAATACCCTAGCTAGGCCCAAACATAAAAGCCAATAAATGTCAAAGATCCTACAACTAACTTAACCAATCAGAATACAGCTGCCAAAAGTACTATGGAAAGACTCCCAACATGGATGACACTTCCTGTTTAAAAAGTAAAACATGTGGAATGTCAACGCATGCCCTAACTTATAACAGACAAATAATAAAGGGATTTTACGTAGTTAACAACTGAAAACATAAGGTATATAAAATTAATCAGACTGAAATATCAGCAAATACTTCTAAAATATAATTTACGAAACGAAGGCTATGAAATAAAAATCTAAACCACTACACATATATTTAATTAAATTTAAGGGAAGGTAACTCGTGCGTGAAAAACGATCAAAAACTTGCCAATTTATGAGTTATCGTTTATAGGAATGGCATATAGGCTGTTTCAACTTGTATTGCTATGCATACAAAGTATTTCTTGTATTGTTGTGAACACAAGAGGGTTGACCAAAACATGGAGAATGTCTTCACCCTACCTGGAATAACGGGATCAAAATGAATGGTAAATGGACTATATTCAAGATTTATAACTCTGACATGTTTCTCATGTGTGCATTCTTGTGCTGCTTCTATAAAGATATATATTTCTACAATTAAATGCAATAATTAATTATCTTATTCTTTATTCTAAGCACGAAGAAGAAAGACAAAGTATAAATTTAATCAGGTTGAAATCAAGAAGAGGGGTAGATTTCACTTTATATTTTTATTAAAAATATCACTTATAAATAATTGTACAGTGTCGGTAACTACGTGATTAATAAGTTTAACATTTGTGTTGAATTTAAAATCCACAAGATTGCGCCGACAGTGAAGGAGTACTCAAGGAATGCCAGAAATTGACAAACGTTACAAAAAATTGCTACAAGCAGTCTATTTTCTAAGTTGAGCTAAATCGGTTAAAGAAGGTACAAGCGAATCAGTAAGTCAGCCCGTAAAGAAAAAAGAACGAATATCACCGGAAGTGTTATTAAAATTAGTGGAAAAAATTGGGAAAGAATATCTGATTCATTCCAGGATTTGCGTTTTATGTTGCATGTGTTTGTGTCATTTTTGTTTATCGGAAGCCTCTGCTTTGACGCTGATTGGCTTTGTATTTATTTTTTCTGTTGTGCTATTTAGAGTAAGGTAGACGATTGGTCAATCGGATTAAAATCAGATCTTTGTTACGCTGAACAGCTACCATCAGAATTTCGGAGCGTTACAAAGATCTGATTTTAATCAGATTGACGATTGGTTGGCCTGTAGATAGTTTTTAGTAGGCCAAAATAGCAAGAGTTATTTCCCGTTGGCCACCATATTGGAGGTCAACATGCTCATATTCCTTCATTATTCAACCAACTTTGACTTTTTATACTGGCCATTGTGGGGTAAGAAGCACTGTTTTTCTGAAAAATATACATTTGTAAAAGTCTCCTTTATTTCGTAATTTTTATTCTATAAAGATTTTTCTCCATATATTTCTGCTACACCCTCTTAGATTTGGTAAGACAAAGAGGAAAAATTACCAGGCTGACCACCAAGATGGCGGCCAAGGGAAATAACTCGGAGAAAAAATCTGTCATATGAAAACTATCTATAGCCAGGGTTTCAGCAAAACCCGGCTTAAAAACAAATGCTTTGATTGATGGGGGCCGGGAAATTTACACTAAATCCGAATTATAGCAGCATAAAAAAATGTGTCTGTGAAACACTGATACCTCCGTATGGCAGCTCATGGCCAAGGTTAAAGTTTTTCAAATGCAAGCCAACTCCGAGATCAACACTGTTGGTAGATAAAGAAACTCGTCCAAGGAATACACGTTAAATATTAAAGCACTAGCATTAATTATTCAAATATTTCGGCCAAGGTTAAAGTTTTCAAAAAAATCCTTTTACAAGGTCAGGGTCAAAAGATAACACATAGGTCTTAGCACCAACCGTTCAGAAGTAATGGCGAAAGTTGAGATTTTTCAAAAATGGGTCATACCCCAAGTTAAAATGGTCAAGGTCAAAAATGTTGGCGTATACGCAAGGGAAGGGTTTGACACAAGAAATACACATAAGAAATATGAAAGACCTAGCATTAACCGGTAAAAAGTTATGGTCAAGACATTTTTATTTTCCAAAGATACTCCAATATTTTACTGAAGCCTTTTGAGAAAGATTGAAGATTGTTATTCCTCTAAGTTTACATTTATTTAATGGATGGTGACTTCAATCTGAATCTGAATAAAGTGCTGGACTCTTGAATTAAATAACCAAAAAGCAGGAAAAGAACCGTTAAATTTAATAGATAATTTATATCTGATAGATACAATTAACATGAAGATTGTTTGATTAATTGTTGTTTTACGTCCCGTTCGAGAATTTTTCACTTATATAGAAACGTCACCATATCCCGGTGAAGATCTTCAAATTAGACCTTTACTCGGCACTCAGGGTCATTAAGCAGTGAGGGTTCTTTATCGTGCCAACGCCTACCGTGACATGGGACCTCGGTTTTTAAGCTTAAGGTCTCATCCGAAGGACCCGCAACTTTCACTTCAAAGTGCCGAGCGTTTGCGAAGGAACAGTTGCTACCTATTTTTTTTTTTTTATCGACTTGGGATTTACATGAAGAAGAAAAAATCCAAACAGGCCAGGCTTTACTTCTTACTGTCGGAATATGCCCAAAACCCCATATGTAATTTTTTTTTTAAAGTTTTCGCTCTGATAATTCTCCAGTAGTTGCTAAATTTACATTGGAAGAGGTTTCTGGAAATTCAACAATTCTTTGTAAACAGATAAAGCGTATTTGTTTTAATAAAGCAAAAGATAACCGATGTCAAAGTTTACTCAGTGCACAGTTTAGAGCATGGAAAATTTGTGTTCAGTTATACAATGATGAAAATTCACATTCTGTTAACAAAAAATTCTGGATACTTTTTTAATGGAAATAAGACGAAAAACTATCTCATTCTTTTCTTTTACGATTGATTGATTCCATGTTGTTTTACATCCCATTGAAGAATTTATCACTCATAGAGACGTCGCCATATACCGGTAAAGGACTTTAAATTTAGACCTAAACTCGGCACTCGGGGCCATTGAGCTGTGAGGGTTCTTAATCGTGCGAAGCCTACCGTGACTCAAGGCCCTCGGTTCTTAAGTCTAACCCGAATGAACCGCGACTTGAAATCACTTTCAATGCCGGGCGCTTGGTGAAGGAACAGTCACTACCTATGATTACGTCTTAGGTTTGACTCGGCGCGGCGAACGAGAATCGAACCCGGGCCCCCCGATCACGACATTTTTTAAGAAAAAGAAAACAAGAGTGTGAAACTCAGTAAAAGAGATATTAGAAATGGAATATTCCTAAAGCAGAAAACTCAAGAAATTTTTTTTTTGAAAAATTGGCGTCCCGTAAGCCTTTGAAATATTATTTATAAGTTAACATCTGGGTATAAATGAATGGCTGAGCAAATAAAATAAATACATACAGATCAAATTGGATTTATGAAAGGAAGAAAAATTGGTAAAAAAAAAACATTAGACTATTTTATGACATAATAGATGATACAGAATGCAATCAAATACCTGGACTAATAATGCTTATAGATTTTGAAAAAAAACAACTTTTGATACTATCTCGTAGAATTTAACATATAAACCAGTTGATTACTTTAATTCTGGAACCTTAATCAAAGCTTGATTGGAACTTTTTATAGCAATATTAAATCCTGTGTCGTCGACCGCGTGGCAGAGCGTCTGCTCTAGAGTCGCGGGGTAAGGAGTTGATCCTTACGTTGCAGGTTCGAATCCCAGTGTGGGACGTGGAGACCGGTCCTTCGGATGAGACCGAATAAACCGAGGTCCCGTCTCGCAGTAGGTACTGGCACGAAAATGATACCTCGCTGCTCAATGGCCCTAAGTATCGAGTATAGGTCAAAATTTGCAGCTCTCCACCGGCAAGTGGTGGCGTCCCCATATGAGTGAAAAATTCTCGAGAGGGACGTTAAACAAACAAAATCCTGTGTCATACAGAATGGAATTAGATCTGATTATATCTATTTAGAAAGAGGTTGTAGACAGGGGTATCATATATCAATCTATCCTTTCCTGTTGTGTTCTGAAATTATGGGTATCTTTATCCGCAAAAAAGAGGCATAACGATAGATGGAGAAAAGTATGATTTCACAATAGACAGACGACACATCACTAATCTCTGATGGATCGTCTGAATCTATGGATGTGATTCTTAGAGAATTAGACTACTTTGCAAACTTATCAGGGCCTAGAATAAATTTTCCAAAAAAAAGAAGGGAAACAAAAAGAAAAGAAAACAAAAATAATATAAAAATTAAAAAAAAAATCAAGGGATGTATATCATCATTCTAGCTGGAAGTTATACTTGAATAGCACAACTTATGATCTTTTGGGGAATAAATTTTCAGTAGATATATATATATATATATATATCGTGATCAAAATCAATTATATACGAACGTTTAGGGCCTGGACACAGATTTGAAGTTAATATTTTCTCAAAATTTCTGTATACAATCATTACTTATATGTTGCTTTAGCATTTCACACGGAAGTATAATAAAAAAAAAACTTATTTTATCTGGAAATTATTGAAACTACGAATTTCGGGAGGCGTTTGACTGTGGCCTTCAACTCGACATTTAGATATATCGATGACGTATTGTCAATTAACAATGGTTATTTCCATTCTTATGTCGACACGACGTATTACGGTGAGCTTGAGAAAAAAGATACCACAGAGTTTGACACATCTGTTTCATATTTGGATATTTTATTGAAAAAAAGACGTTAATGGTAATCTATAACAAAGCTTTATGATAAACGTGATGACTTTAACTTTTCAATCGTCAACTTCCCTTACTTATGCAGCATTATACCCTTATCACCTGCATACAGGGTTTATATCTCTCAGTTGATTCGATACGCCAGAGCATGCTCTACGTATGAACAATTTCTAAAACGAGGTAAGTTATTGACAAACAAGTTGATGAGACAAGAATATCAGTAGTCTCGTTTAAAGTCATCATTTTGTAAGTTCTATGGTCGATACAATGACCTTGACAGCAAATACAATCTTTCATTAAGTCAAATGCTAACTGACTTTTTTCATACTAATTGTTAGACCATTGTTTATATACTGAATATTCGACGGATTTTTCCGTTATTTCCCTATTATGACAAGGATCACACGGCGGGTGTGACCGGTCGGCAGGGGATGCTCACTCCTCCATGGGACCTGATGCGACCTCTGATGTCTTAGAGGTCCATATTTGCTCTGCTCCTATTTTGTAATGTTTAATGGACATTTGAGCTCGAATACTGTTTGTTATCTTCACATATTTCTCTGACACATCCTTGTACTTTCACAAAGTAAACTTTATCCTTAATACTTAAGAAAAGTAGAAATTTTGTTGTGTATTAATGAAAAAAATTAAAACTATAATCCAGAAAATTCAGAGTGGAAATGTGAGAAAGCAAAACTAACTCATCAGTATTGTCAGTCCGTGTTCAGTGATGTGTGCAGAGTTTAACAAATTGAACACATTCGGTGAAACGTAAACATCAACAATAATAGAGCTCGTACCCTGTTTAAAAAAAACAGTTTACGTTTCACCGGGTGTGTTCAATTTAAAATAGAAATGAAGTTCTGTCGTCATTTGAGCGATTGGAGCTCCCTGTATTTAGGATCTTTTAAAATGATTGCTTTTAGGTCGTCATTTTCAACTATGTTTGGATGTTTTACTGACTAGAGACGATAACGGCCAACTGACAACTAAACTGTATGACAATCGAGATGACTTGCCATATCTATGTAGTAATACTCCACTTTCACTTGCATGTGGTGTTTACGTCTCCCAACTTATTCGATACTCAAGAGCATGCTCTGAGTACGATAAATTTTTAAATCGAGGCAGGCCACTGACAGATAAGTTGATGTTACAGGGATTTCAACCTTCTTTAAACTCAGCATTTCGTAAATTATTGGTTGTTATAATGACGTTGTTAAAAGTTATAACCAATCATTGGGGCAGACATGTTTCATTGCAATTGTTAATCCGACGTTTTTATACTAAATTTGACTACGGAATGTTCCGTTTTCCTGATTAATACACAGGACTCACGGCTGTGACCGGTCGACAGGGGATCCTTACTCCTACTAGGCACCTGATCCCACCTTTCCTTTGCCTGGAATTTCCAGGCGTGCGGGTTTTATGCCCTGTTCACGATTTGTATTGTTAGTTATTTGTAGTTTTTCTTTTTTAGATCTATCACTGTCTCTTACTTCTGTGTCATTTCATCTTAAAAACAGAGGACATGTGTCCTGGTAGGCGTAGGCTCATTGCTACGGAAGTAAGCGCCATGTATAGTCAAATTTTTGGCACTTTATCTTAAGCACTTAACCTAAAATTCGACCATCCAGTCTCAGATACTGTTCCATCTGCTCCTGGGGACTTCCCGGTCAGGAACTCCGGTCGCATATTTGCTCCAGCAAAAACAAAGTATGGTGGAAATTATGTACCTCCAGCGCTTCCACATCTTAAAATTGTGGTCTTGGAAGATTTTTGTGACATCACTTCTTGGACATTGAAATGTCGCCCAGCAACTACTGCTAGTAAAGAATGATGTTGCTGAATTCCCTTTTCATCAACACTAAATATCAAATACGGATTATGCTGGAGATTGTTCTTCTGTTGACCTCCTGGAGTTCATTGAAGTACGAAGTCACTGTTTTCTAGCTTTTGCTCTCTAAATCTCTGGGACGTGGGTGTACTACGCGGAATTCCTCCCACACATTCATGAATCCCAGGTACCACCTCAGCGTCAGCGGGTTATCTCTGGGACGTTTCCCAAAAACTTTAACAAAATCATTGGCCAGGTCTACAACTTCTTTTCTTGTTTACCTATAGCCAAACTGAGTCATTTCTTTATCCTTTTCCATACTCAAGACAGGAGCTCTTTCTGATTTGACTGTATCTACTGACACCAGACCCATTGTTCTGTCTCTTTTTGTTCTCACTGGTACCCCAAATTGTCTAGCTGCAACTCGCACTGTCTGTTCATCACCTCAACAGCTAGATATGCATTGGCATTTTAGTTGGACTATATTGCCGGTACCCTGAGGAGGCTAACTTTAGTTTAACCTATAAAAAATTCAAAGTAAAATATATATTTACTTGAAGTTATCAACAGTAGCATTATTATTAATTTAAAAAGATATACATAATGCTTATTCTTATGCACACAAAATAAATTTTGCAAATCTATTGGTAAGAACAAAGCAATAATCTATGATCCACCAATATGTATGCGTCGTGTAAAATTTTCAACACACTAACCATTTAGTAATTATGAAAATAATTGAAATATAAAGTAAAAAACAACACTCTAAACATATTCTCGGAAAAAGCTTCATTTATTGGTCACGTTAAAAAAAATAGCAAAAATTAGTAGATATGTAAATTTTCGTGCAGTCTGTGCATGTAACGCATCATCGGGCCTTGAATTGAAGGAATAATATTGCCATTATGACATAAAGCGGAAACTGGGCGTAAGAAAAGGTGTATATTGTGTATTGCCTATTATTATTTGTTGAATTACCTGATTAAACAGAATTTCTGTTGAAAACTTCTTGACGTATCTGTTGGTTCTTCTGTGTACATTCGATAACGGTCTTGTAGAGTTGGTTTTTCTCCTCTACCCCCCCCCCCCTCCCCCCACGATGGTTCTAGAGTAGGATTAACCCTACGGAATTCTCACCATAGATTTGATTTTTCGAGGGGAGGATGTAATAGTTATAGAGTCAATCCCCCAATAAAATATCATGCCTGTACTTATACATGTATATGAGAGGGAGAGGCGATACATAGTTACATGTCCTCTTTCAATGATTTTCCAACAGGTGCTCTCGAAGTAAACAATCTTAGTAAAACTTCACAAAAATAGCCCTTTTCTAATTGTTTATTTAACATTTAAAATTAAACAGTAAAAACAATCAATATTGCGATCAGTTCCATTGAAACATACGAAGTATGAAAATTAAAAAAATTAAATCTCCTTTTTTATAGTAACTGCACAACCAATTCTTGTGAAGCATTAAAGTCTTTTTTTCATCTGGTCAAAGTAGTTTCTTCAAATGCAAACAAACAAACAAAATGGTACAACGTAATCGATTGAACAACTTTTTTAACTGAAGCCATGAAAACAAAAAGGAGGATTTTTATTTTAAGTGGACTTTTTTTCTCCGATTGTTTTTCATACTACAAGTACATAAATATGTTAAAATATCCAAAAATAGCTGCCGTTGCCATGGAATTTAAAATGGGTCAATTTCTAAAGATTCGAAATTTTGCAAAACTTTAAGAGGGTGTTTGCTCTCTGCTTTAAAATCCAATATCACACTGCTGGGTTCGAGGAGACATACTTATGCTACGGCTTGCAAAATCAATATTTCTTGTATTATTTTTGGCTTTGGCTTCTTTTTTCCCTCCTCTTTGAAGAACAACTCTATTCAAATTCTCAGATCTCACAAAATGGTATTTTGAACCTATCTGTAAGTTTTAGAATTTTCCTCACATACTCCTTTGTAAAAAGTACCGATCTTTAAATAATTGGCTGGTAGAGAGCATACACATTAGATCACTAAAAGTTTAATTTTTGAGGCAGGTCCGTTCTCAAGTAATTTTAAGCCCTACCCGGTCCAAACTTTCATGAATAATTTACAATCTACACTATTTCATACACTATTGTGAGACTTTGCCTCACTTAAAGATTCATTGAGGTGAGCTTTGTAATCTTTGATTGCCTTTGTTAATATCATAAGTAATCTTTGTTACCACTAAATCTTTTGGCACGCATGATCGGGAATATTCTTGAAACCTCAGGCATATGTAGGCCTTTATCCTACTAAATTAGTCTAATGATAATTTGGTTGCTATGAATGTCTTTTTCCTAAAATTGAAAAAGAAATCGATAATAATATTTATTTTGAGTCCAAAATTTTTTAACTTGGTCGCTCATCAGGAAAATGGAGGTCAAATCCTGCATCTGAAGCAAGTTTGGTTGTGTACATCTCTAGATGTCCATGTAAGTTTGGTCCAAACAGGGCTTATAGTTACTTGGAAATGAGCCATGCTCGAAAAACTTTAACGTGGTCGTTCTTATGGGAAAATATTGGCTGAAAATGCAGAATCTGAAACCCGGGTCTCAAGCAATGAAACATAAAATTTTGTATTTTTATGTATCACCTTTTTATTATTTTAGAAACTCTAAGAGGTTGTCACTGTAAAATTACATGGGATTTACTTGCAAAATTTAACAAAATTACATGTAAACCCCAAAAATCCAAAACATTGGAACAAAAACCATGCAATCTTATTAAGAATGAGTAGTTTGTAGATTTCAACAGTACATCAGTAGTAATCTGCGAAACAAAATTAAGGACTTCAATTCGTTGAATGTTTTGGATTTTAAAGCATGTGTCTAAAACTAAGAGAATCATAAAGTTCCTCCTGACTTAATATCCCCGCTTAATAACTTTATGTGCTTTAATGGGTTGGACATGAAAATAACAGGAGAATTAAAGAATAAAAAATCTAAAGCTAACAAAAAAAAAAACAACTTATAAACAATAAAGCTGTTTGTAATGAAATGCCAAAATATGGTCAGCATGTATATAATCTTTGTCTTTTAAAATTATTTATTAACTGCCTTATCTATGGTATTTACCCCATTTCTTGGACTAATGGATAAATCTATACTATTAATACTCCTTCACAAAGGAAGTGACCCAAGTAACCCTGCAAACTATAGAGGAATCACAATATCAAGTAACATAAGTATACTATTCAAGTCTTTCTTAAACTCGACATCGGACAAATTTCTGCAAGCAAAAAAAAATATCATTAGCAAATATCAAATTGGTTTTTCTAAAGCATGTAGAACATCCGATCATATGTTCATTCTGAAAATCTCTTATTGAGAAATATTGTCATCAAGGAGGAAAGCATATGTTTGCATATTTTGTCGATTTCTGTAAAGTCTTTTGATACTGTCTTACATGATGGTGTAAAATCAAAACTTCTACAAACGGGAGTTGGATTGATTGATTAATTGTATGTTGTTTAACGTCCCATTCGAGAAAGAGACGTCACCATATACCGGTGAAGGGTTTCAAATTTTGACCTTTACTCGGCACTCAGGGCCATTGAGCAGTGAGGGATCTTTATCGTGCCAACGCCTGCCGTGACACGGGACCTCGGTTTTCAAGGTCTCATCCGAAGGACCCGCAACTTCCACTTCAAAGTGCCGAGCGCCTGGCGAAGGAACAGTTGCTACCTATTTTTTATCAACTTACGTCAGTCGCGGCCGAGATTCGAACTCACGACCTCCCGATCACGGAGCAAGCGCTCTACCGACTGAGCTACCGTGAACGGTAAATGGGAGTTGGAAGTAATTTTTACAATTCAATTAAAATATGCATTCCAAAAGCAGTTCACACATTCAAGTATGTTTGTTTGTTTGTTGTTTAACGTCCCTCTCGAGAATTTTTCACTCATTTGGAGACGCCACCACTTGCCGGTGGAGAGCTGCAAATTTTGACCTATACTCGGCACTCAGGGCCATTAAGCAGTGAGGTATCTTTTTCGTGCCAGCACCTACTGGGACTTCAGTTTATACGGTCTTATCCGAAGGACCGGTCTCCATGTCCCACAGTGGGATTCGAACCCGCGACGTAAGGAATAACTCCTTACTCCGCGACTTTAGAGCAGACGCTCTACCACGTGCACTGCGCCACGCGGGCGACAATATGAAACCATTTAACAAAACCTTTCTATACTCAACTGGGTGTAAGACAAGAGGACAAGCTGAGCCCAAATCTGTTCAAAATATTTATTATGATCTACCAAGTATCTTTTCTAGTACACCGAACCCTGCTTCACTTAATAATTTAGATATACATTGTTTGCTATATGGTGATGGTGTTGTTTTATTATCAACCCCAGAAATGGACTTCAACAAAAGGTAAATACATTAGATGATTTTTGTCAAAAATGATGTTTAAGTGTAAACGTTGAGAAAACAAGTGTAATTTTTTAATAAATCTAGTAAATTGTTGAAGAATAAATTGAATTATGATCTACTTGAAAATATTACCAATTCTAAATATCTTGTTTATTTCACTGCATCAGGTATTTTTTAGGTAAAGATATTTTAAGTTTTGTCAAGATATTTTAGCATTCCATCCCTGTGTTAAAACTAGTCTACATATTTTTGACCATACAATTAAGCCAATATTGTTATATGGCAGTGAAATATGGGGCATGTTTAACTCTCATTCATCACAATTCAGAAATGGTTTCTCAATTGAGAATGTATATAATTATATAATATACGGTAATATATATATATAAAGTTTTGTAAATTTATATTTGGTATTTATGAGAAAAGTGCACAAGAAAAGTGCTAATTTTGCAGTTATATCAGAACTTGGAAGATTTCCATATTATATTGATTTAATAAAATCAATGTTATTATGCTCGCATAAATTGGAAAATTCTGATGACAACTCTCTTCTGTACAATGCTTTTATGAATTCCAAAACGCTAAGCGTAAATAGAAGGTCCTGGTTCTCTTGTATACTTGAATTTTTGAATATTTTAGAAATATCTGAAAATACTTCGTCCTTGAGTCTATCTAAATTCAAACTCAATAATCAAATCCGCAAAGAGATTATGCTCTTGGTTCAACACTAAAAAAAAAAAAAAATGTTTATAGGACATGAATGCTCCGCCTAGGGTTCATTAGTAATGCAACATGAAAATTTGTATTTGTATTAGTGTATGAAATATTTGGAAATAACAAACAGTATTCAAGCGCAAAAGTCCATTAAACAATACAAATTTTTGAGCAGAGCAAACACAGACATCTAAAACATCAGAGGTGGGATCAGGTGCCATGGAGGAGTGAGCATCCCCTTCCGACTGGTCACACCCACCGTGTGCTCCTTGTAATGATCGGGAAACAACGGGAAAATCCGACGACAATTCAGTGTAAATAATGACCGAACAATTAGTATGAAACACGTCAGTCAGCATTTGGCTTAATGATAAATTGTATTTGCTGACAAAGTCATTGTATCGACCATAGAACTTACGAAATGACGAGTTTAAACTAGACTGCTGATATTCTTGTTTCATCAACTTGTTTGTCAATAACTTATCTCGTTTTAGAAATTGTTCATACGTAGAGCATGCTCTTGCGTATCGAATAAACCCCGCGTGCAGGTGATGAAGGTATGTTGCTGCATAAATAAGGGAAGTTGACGATTGAAAAGTCAAAATCATCACGTTTATCATAAAGCTTGGTTGTTAGATTACCATTAACGTCTTTTTCTAGTAAAATATCCAAATATGAAACAGATGTGTCAGACACTGTGGTATCTTTTATTTCAAGCTCACCGGGATATATCATAACGACATAAGAATGGAAATAACCATTGTGTCTGAAGTTTGTTGAAAATACCTTGAATAGTGTCTTTAAAACTTAATTTACTAGGGCTGCGCAAAAATATCGATATTCCGGTATATAGCGATTCGTTAACAAAAAATATCGTATTGCAGTACGTTTTTCCAGTACCGGTATATCGGTAAAATCCTTGGGCTTGGGATTTCTAAAGTTGAATATGAAATTTAAGACGCCAGAAACGATTTCAATCATGCCAAACAATAAGGTTGCTGTTGTATGGTTGTATTTCGTTGCAAAACTGAAGGGAAATAGACAAGATTTTTTTTTGCTACAACGTATTTATAATACACATGTAGTTTTATTCACTTTGATTATAAATGGAGGTTAATAACATAAGAAAAGAGCATTTAAACTGATATTAAAAATATTGCAATACATATCGCAATACGGTTTAAAATATTGCTATATCGCAATACGAAATTCCCAACCGATACCCAGCCCTATTTAATACACAAAAAAAAAAGTAAAGTCAAAGGTTGTTGGGAGGGTCAAGGTATAAATTAATGAACAAAATTGATGAATTCTCACCAAATAATGTATCGCTGCATAAATTTATATAAAAAAATATCTGGAATAGTTTCTTTGAGCCAAAGAGAGAGAGAGAGAGAAAAGTGAGTTCAAGGTCAAAGGAAAGGTTAAGGTCATAAATGTTGAAATTGAATAGCTCTCAATATGTGTCAGTATATGAAGTTTGATAAAAATATTTTGATTTGTTTCTCTAAAACTATGCTAAACACAAACTTGAAGCAAAGGAAAAGGTCAAGGTCAAAAATGTTCATGCAGTTGAATAGCTCTCAACAATATGTATAATTATATTACGTTTGATTAAAATATCTTAAATGGTTTCATAGAAACTGAGCTTAATACCATTTTAAGATAGGTGAGGTCAAGGTCAAAGGAAAGGCCAATTTTAAAAAATATATTAATGCACTTGAACAGCTCTGATCAAAATGTATAAGCATATAAGATTTGATAAAAACATCTTAAGTTTCTTTGAAATTGAGATAATCACTAGTGTGAGAAAGTTAGGTCAAGGTCAAAGAAAAAGTCAAGGTTAAAAGATGTCCGTTTTGTTAATTGTCCATTGTGCGATAATATTTAAACATTTTCAGCTTCTTCTCTGAAACTGCTCAACCAATTTCAACCAATTTTGGCATATAGCTTCTATGGGTGAAGGGGGACAAAAATTGAGAATTTCATGGTCCCTGCCCCCCCCCCCCGGGGCCTGAGAGTGGGGCTAAAAACCACCAAAATTAATGCAATCTTTAAAAATCTTCTTTACTCCTGGATATCAAGCAATCAAACTGTTGACATGATTGTAATATGCATTGAGCCCTCTACCAAAAATTTTGAAAATCATGGCCCCAGGGTCAGGGTCAGGGGTTCTGATGCTAGGGTGGGGCTATTTAGATCATATAGTGAAAGTGCATTATTTCTTTGAAAATCTTCTTCTCTGCTCCTGGGTATCAAATAAACTAAGTACATAGTTATGTTTAACAAGACTGCCTCTTCCAAAATTGTGAATTTCATGGCCCCAGGGTCAGGGGCTCTGGTGTTAGGGCGGGGCTCTATTGATTAAATAGTGAAAAGTCATTAATTCTTTGAAAATCTTCTTCTCTGCTCCTGGGTATGAAATAAACTAACTAAGTACATAGTTATGATGAGCAGTTTTAAGAGTGCCTCTTCCAAAATTTTGAATTTCATTGCCCCAAGGTCAGGGGTTCTGGTGTTAGGGCGGGGCTATTGATTATATAGTGGAAATACATTAATTCTTTGGATATCTTCTTCTGTGCTCCTGGGCTCTAAAAAAACTAAGTACATAGTTATGATGAGCAAGAGTGCCTCTTCCAGAACTGTGAATTTCATGTTCCCAGGGTCAGGGATTTTGGTGTTAGGGTTGGGCTCTATTGATTATATAGTAAATATGCATTAATTCTTTGAAAATCATCTTCTGTGCTCATGGGTATTAAATAAACTAAGTACGTAGTTATAATGAGCAAGAGTGCCTCTTCAGAAATAATGAATTTCATGGCCCCTGGATCAGGGGTTCTGGGCGGGGCTGTATTGATTATATAGTGAAAATGCATTAATTCTTTGAAAATCTTCTTCTCTGCTCTTGGGTATTACTTAAACAAAGGAAGTGCATGGATATGATAAGCAATAATTCTTCTTCCAAAATTGTGAAATTCATGGCCCCAGCGTCAGGGGTTCTGGTGAAAGGGGGGGGGGTCTATTGATTATATAGTGAAAGTGCATAATTTCTTTCAAAATGTTTTTTTCTACTCCTGATTATAAAGCAAAGAAACAATTGTATATTGTTATGATGAGTAAGGGTGCTTTAAGAAAATTTGTAAAACTTGTGGTCCCAGGGTTCTGGTGTTTCTCTAAGGGGGAGCTATATTGATAATATAGTGGAAATGTGTGAATTCTTTGAAAATCTAATTGCATAGTTTTGATGATGAGGGTACCTCTTCCAAATTTGTAAATTTCATGACCCTGGGTTAAATCTGTAGTAAAATGCATTATGTCTTTGAAAATCTTGTCTGCTTCTGGGTATATTGGAGGCAAACAGAGTAAAAGTTTTAATAAGCAAGGGAATTTTTACCAGAATTTCGAACATCTGGACCATTTAGTCAAGTGTTTTGGTCCTGGCCAGGGCTCTATTAATTTGTCTTCTACTCAGCGAAGTTATTCCCCTTTGCCATTTACCTTTGATAAAAAATCACTGTAAATAATGTATTTGAAAGGTTAAAAGAATAAGAGAATTATGCAAGAACATTTATTGTATAAGACATGAAGTACTTTCATAGTGTTAATGATCAGGTAGACTTGGAAATAATAGATGAACAAGCATTCTGAGAGTATTGCATTAGCAATACTAGTTCCCTACCGGCAGGTGTAATCTGGTTCCCGTTAAAAATTAAAAATGCCATAAATCCATCAAAAATCAGTGAAGCGGAACGAAATGCAAACTTGATCTATAACTCATGAAGGTAAAGTCACATACCAAAAAATCAGCTCAATATCTGCAAGCATTTAGAAAAAAATTGCGGAAAACCCTGAAAAATTGAAAAGGTCGTAATTCCGTCAAAAATCATTGAAGCGGAACGAAATGCAAACTTGATCTGTAACTCATCAAGATACACTCACATACCAAAAATCAGCTCAATATCTGCAAGCGTTTAGAAAAAAGGTGCGGAAAGCCAAGTGGGACAGACTGGCAGACAGACAGAGGGACAGCTAGACAGACGGACGGACAGACTCAGAGGAAACCTATAGTCCCCTCCGGTTTCACCGGTAGGGGACTAATAAAAAATGAAACAAAAATAATTTATCTTTTTAAATGTTCTTCAAAGGCCAAGAAATGCCAATTTGAGAGGTAACAAGCATTCTGAGAGTATTGCATTAGCAATACTAGTCCCCTACCGGCAAGTGTAATCTGGTTCCCGTTAAAAATTGAAAATGCCATAATTCCGTCAAAAATCATTGAAGTGGAACGAAATGCAAACTTGGTCCATAAGTAATCAAGGTAAAGTCACATACCAAAAATCAGCTCAATATCTCCAAGCGTTTAGAAAAATAAATCGCGGAAAACCCTTAAAAATTGAAAAGGTCGTAATTCCGTCAAAAATCAATGAAGCGGAACGAGATGCAAACTTGATCTGTATAGCTCATCAAGATACACTCACATACCAAAAATCAGCTCAATATCTACAAGCGTTTAGGAAAAAAGTGCGGAAAACCAAGTGGGACAGACTGTCAGACAGACAGAGGGACAGACAGACAGACTCAGAGGAAACCTATAGACCCCTCCGGTTTCACTAATAATATGGGATTGAAAAATAGATATTTTTTGTTAATAGTCTGCATGGTAATAGTAATAAATGGGGGACAGATTAGATACTAGATCCCTCCCCTGCTACACACACACCACACAGAAAAAATCTAAACAAACTCAAACTAATCATTGATTTTGTAACATCATAGATTTTTGTTCAAGATTGTTGCAGCTCTCTAATAGTTTGCTTACTATCAGGTCCAGTCCAAAGACTATTTATACCTACGTAGCTATTAATAGCTACCTAGGTATTTAAACCTACACCAAGTAGATATTTTACCTACTTTTTGCGTTATACTTGCATTTTGTGGCCAAACGGCTGAACGGAGCAACATGGTAAGTAACAAATTTCTTGATACAGTCACACTGATGATGAATACGAAAACATTTTGACTAAAAAATGATTACTTCGTAAATTAATAATTTTTCATAGTAATTAATGCAAAATTGTTAATTTACAAAGTAATCATTTTTTGGCCAAAATTTTGTTGTATTCATCATCAGTGTGACTGTATCAAGAAATTTGGTATTCACCATGTTGCGCCGTTTGGCCACAAAATGCAAGTAACGCAAAAAGTAGGTAAAAATAGCTACTCTGGTAGGTTTTAATAATATCTAGGTAGCTATTAATAGCTACTTAGGTAGAAATAGTCTTTGGACTGGACCTGACTATTGGGATTTCTGTACCTGAACTGTGTGAAACGATCTGAATACCGCTAAACTCAAAATGTCATAATTCAGGAGCTAAGTTCAGAAAGCAAAACTTTAAGAGCTGAGGTTAACACTCTAACTGCAAAAGTCAACAAATTAGAATTAGAACTGGAAGAATTAGAGCAGTATGGGAGAAGAAACTCATTAAGGTTCCATGGGGTTCCAATGACTACATCTGAAATCAACAACACCGATCAAATTGATGTTGGAATTTGCAACGAAAAATTAAGTTATCCCCCCCCCCCCCCCCATCGGTCCAGACGATATAAACAGGTCCCACATAATTGGGTCAGTCCAAAGCGGAAAAGCCCAAATTATTTGTAAATTCAACAACTGGAAAATCAAAAATAGGATCTATCGGGCAAAGTCTGAGTTAAAAAATCAAGGCAACGTAAGTAAATTCATTTCTGAAGACCTTACCCGCTCTCGACAACAAATCATTCAAGCACTATCCAAGGCGCGTTACTACAAAAAATAGACTCATATTGGACTAATGATGGAAGAATTTGTAAAGAAGTCTGTGAATTCGCCAAAAATCTTGATAAATCACCTCAGTGACATTGCTTGCTTCCTTCCTGAAGATGATCATGTCAGTGATGATGAGGCTTAACATTACGTAAATATTTAATACACTCTTGCCAGGTTGGATTCACAAAACATGCCAGAAGATCAGATCATTGCTTTATTGTCAAATGTTTAATCGATAAATATTGTAACACAAAAGAAGGTAGACTTTATGCCTGTTTAGTAGATTTTCATAAGGCATTTGACAGTGTTGTTCATAATGGTTTGAAACTGAAACTACTACAATATAATGTTGGAAATAAATTTTATAATATTATTAATGATATGTACATGAAAAGTGAAGCATATGTCAAGTATGGTAATCTCCTTACTTCCTCATTCCCTATCAAATTAGGTGTACGTCAGGGAGATAACTTGAGCCCTACTTTATTTAAAATGTTTATAAATGATTTGCCATCATACTTACAAAGTTGTATAGACTCTGTCAAGTTACACTAAAAAAATATAGATTGTTTAATGTATGCAGATGATATAATAGTAATTTTTTCATCATCACCACAAGGACTTCAGCGAAGATTAAACTCTTTAGGGAAATATTGTGATGACTGGGGTATGAAAGTAAATTCTTAAAAACAAAAATTATTATTTTTAATAAAGCTGGGAGAACAATTAAACATAAATTTCATTACAAAAATTTCAATATTGAATGTGTATCAAGTTATAAATACTTAGGCATCCATTTCACAGCCTCGGGGACTTTCTCAATGGCTAAACTTGAGTTATACAAAAGGGACTAAAAGCGTTCTTCAAACTACGAAAAGATTTCCTTAGCTTAAATCCTGGGATATCCACCAGTCTAAATGTCTTTGATCACACTATTAAACCTATATTACTTTATGGCTCAGAAATATGGGGTATATTTAATGTTAATAATTCAAAAATAAAGCAATCTGATGATGTATTGATGCAACTATGCTACAAAAACTTTATAGGTGAAAATTTACACATCAAATTCTGTAAAACTATATTAGGTTTGAATAGGAAAAGTATGAACCACGCTTCTCTTTCAGAACTGGGTGGATATCCTTTACATTATGATATTGTCAATAGATTACTTAAATACTGCTACAGACTAGAAAATTTAACATAAGATTTTCTTTTATTAAAAGATGCATTCATATGTAGTAAGGAACTTCATCTCACCAAAAGAACAAGTTGGTATTCCTCAATAGAAAAATTACTAAGAATTCTTGATATTCCAAACATTATGTCAAATACTAAGAGTAAATTTGTAACTTCATTCAAACAATCCCAGATAAAAAAAAATACTCTGTGGATTGGCAGTACTTAAATGAAACACTAAAAGAGGGTAAACTTGTCACTTATTTGTTTCTGAAGAACAATTTTAGACTAGAAAAATATTTAATTTTATTAAAACCTGAATACAGAAAGCCAATTTGTAGATTATGTGTGTCAGCACACAGACTCTTTATATAATTAGGCAGATATAATAACACACCTAGAACAGAAAGAATATGTAAAAATTGTATGCTTAATCAAATTGAAGATGAAGAACATTTCCTTATTCACTGTAGCAAATTTACAAAGGAAATAGAAGACCTATTTAACTTAATCTCATCCAAAGTAAAACATTTTACAAAATTGCCTGATAAATAAAAATTATTCTGGATTCTAAACTGTGAGGAATTAGTTATTTTGAATTCTCTCGGAAGATTTTTACAAAAAGCATTACCATAAGTCAAGTCTAAGGCATGTGAACTGTTTCATGATAAATTATGCAAAAAATACGTACTTCAATATGTGTATGATATATATATGTAAATTTGCATACATATGATGTATGGTATTATTTGTGCAGAATTTATGTACAAGCATATGTATAAAAACTATCTGGTTATTCCTTCTTTTTATGTCTTTCTCCTATCAATCATGCAACTCTTTCTCTCTTGTGTGTATGTAAATTGTATTACATGTATATGACTATATATAAATGTTAATTTACAATGTACTTTCTTTTTGCCCCATGAGGGCCCTTAATTGGTAAATAAACTAATTGAATTGAATTGAATTGAGTTGAATTCTAGTTATTTTTCCCAAAATATTATAGAAAATATTTCTAAAAGATAAAAAAAACATTTAAAGCAAACAGCAATGTTTTTTTTATGAACACTTACATTACTAATTTTGTATGACTGTATATATTTTATGTAAATTTCTAAATTACATACGAACACACATTTATCCTACCTTCCTTCTATCTTCTTTGCATGCCCATGCTTTGCTCTGGGTTCTTACTGATCTTTTATTTATCCCCAGTTCTTCAACTATTCTCCTTGTTAATGCTTTTTGTTTCTTTCTATCTCACTATTCTCTCACTTTATCATTGCACCATAGCCCCTCTTTACTCTTTGGTTACTCAAGCGTTACGCTGTATGAATGAAGTCGACATTCTTGTCTGCCGTCGCTGCACGAGAATCACCCTTCTTTACTTCTTTAGATTTGACGTCTTAGATCATGGGTAATGATCTTATGACATTACGTGTGGCGATTGGAAAATATTAAGTACTCCGTGTGTCACAAGATAATAATCCGGAGAAAAAGATTTTTTATTCTAAAATACGTCAAACTTAAAAAAAGGAGTATTGTTTTTCCTATTCAAGGAGCAATAAATCGAGACATAATTCTATTTGGGGACCCAAACTGTGTAAGCAAAATAATATCAACATTGTTAAAGCCGTACATAAGTATATAAAAAAATCCAAAAGATTTTTACGAATAACCAGCGTAACCATTCTGTATCTGTTACAACCCCTTCCTTCTTCCTTCTCTCCTTGCACGCCTATTCCCTTCCTTTCTTTTTTTCTCTGCACCTTTTTCTTTTGTCTTTTTTTGTATTGTACATTTGTTGGTTGTACATCACGTGTATCTGTTTTTGTCATTTTGTTTGTGTTGGAGAGGACAATCTAAGTTGGAATAACTTGTGTCCAATCCCATTGATTGTGTTTCAATAAAATATATTTAAATCAATACCGCTGGTTCGTTGATTCTTCGATAGCCTCAAAGTCTTGTCCGTCAAGCGCATTCGTGATAATAAAGAAACTACAAAAACTAGATTTTTTTTTTTTTTTACATATTTAATATTTCTTGCATCCTCTCTTTTATTAATTTGACAGTTTTTGAAATCTTTTGTGCTGCGCTCGTCATGTGTTATTTCATAGCAAGTGCCGACTCCGAATTCTCTCGCACCTTGATCAGTGATGCACCCTCAGTCTTGACAATAGAGCTCTCTATATATATCTAGGCATGCATATGTTACTTAATCCTACATTATTTTCTTTTAATTAAAAGGTAATATGTACATAATATTGTCATATACAGTGTATTAAATTTCATTTTAAAGATCTAACTAGATCTGCATTGCATTAAACAGCTGTTAAAGATAACCTTCACATCTTTAAGAAGTCGAATTTACCCCGCGTCCTTAAAAACAGTAGGGGTAATTTCGACCAAACTTAAACGGACGTTTCTTGTGCTCCACAAAACTCTCTTCTCTTCTTTTCTAGTGTTTTTTGGGGTTTTTTTTTGTTTTGTTTTTTGATTTTTTAATGATCCCAACCTATTTTTTTCCTCTTCTGATCATCTCCCCTTGGAAGGGTGACTTGGCCCTTCATTTGAACAAATTAGAATCTCCCGTAGACAGGGATACTATGTACCAACTTCGGTTAATATGGTTCTTAATAAGTTGACTGACAGACAGATGGACAGTGGATGATCAGAATTCACTTGGATCTGAGGGGGCTCAAGGGCCTTAAAGGTCACCTGAGTATATTCAACACTATAAAGGATCAAAAAAAGTATAACATAAAACAAAATAAACTGAGAGATGAAAATATGCTGCCCAAAAGCAAGAGACATAGGATGATCAGTGATAACAAATTATAATTTAATACTCACTAAAAATCATTTAGTAGATCAATTTACATGCCTACACTTGTCAGTGCTAATACACTCCCATTTGTCGCTAACAGCAGTCAAACATTACAATAATGCTTGAGCACATACTGTTAACCCGTCATATTCTCTCAAATTGGCCTCTCTTAGTCTTTGAAGAATATTTAATGTACAAAGGTAATGTATTTTTATTTATTACTTACAAGACTACCTACCATTAAAAACCATAAAATTACTTTTTGTATTATACATTCAAAATTTTGCATAATTAACTGATTCAATTGATGTACCTTCAATTACATCTTAAACAGTAATTAATTACAAAAGGTGAATAGTAGAGGGGAATAACTTCTCTCTGTGGAGTAAAATTCTCCCTTCAAGAGTCCTGCCAAGCACCAGAATTTCACAAGATAAAACACCCTTGCTCATTAAAACTTTGGTAATCTTGTTTGCCTCCTAGATGCCCAAGATTTTCACAGAAATAATGAATTTTCACTATATAATCGACAGAGCCCCGTCCATCCTAACACCAGAACTTCAACCAAGTGGACATGAAATTCACAACTTTAGAAAAAAAGACTCTTGCCCATAAAAACATGTACTTAACTTTTTTGCTCAATACCCAGGAACATAAAATAATATTTTCATATAAGCATTTTCACTAATATAATCAATAGAGCCCCACCCTTAAACCTCAACATCTGACCCAGGGGCCATAAAATTCACAATTTTGGAAAAGGCATCCCATTTGCATGCACTTAATATACAGGGGCAGAGAAAATTTTCAAAGAAATAATACATTTTCATAATATAATCAACAGAGCCCCACCCTTAAACCTAAACCCCTAACCCATGGGCCAAGAAATTCACAATTTCAGAAGAGACATTCTTGCTCATCATAACCCTAAATTTAGTTTGTTTGCTTAATACCAAGGGGCAGAGAAGATTTTTCAAAGAAATAATGCATTTTCATGATATAATCAATTATAAAGCCCTAGCACCAGAACACCTGACCCAGGGGCCATTATCTATTTTGGAAGAGGCACCTTACTCATCATCTCCATGCTACATGTAAATAAACAGGGGGAGAGAAGCTTTTTAAAGAATTTAGGCATTTTCAGTATACGATCAATAGCTCCCCACCCTAACTGCAAAACCCCTGACCCTGGTGCATTGAATTTTACAAGTTTGGTAGAGAGTTTGTGACAGTACATATGTCATTCTGTACATATTGTCACCAGAGACATAACATACCTACCCTCACTGAACATATTATCATCCACCTGTACCGTTTGGCACTGCCAACAAAATATGTCAAGATGAACCTTTTTTTCTCACTGCAGAATTGTCAACTAAATGCAACATACATCCATGACAATGTACCTGCAGACATTTGCTTAGTAACATTTGAAGAATGTTCTCATTCTCATTTATTGTGTGAAGAATGCAACTCAGGTGACCTAAAAACTGTGAAAAAATAGAGTAAAACATCTTACAGCAAAAACCCTTATTATGAATGCACACTCAAAGCACAGTGCATTCCTTTTCATTTATGGTTTTTAAATGTTTTGTGAACTTCATGGATATTATGGATATAATGAATTATATGTTTATAAGCAAAAGTTTGTCCCTGGCACTTTGCTGTAAGCGTATTTTACTGTATTGTTGAAATCACCTCTTAAAGAACAAGTACTGGCCACAAATTTTATACTATATATTTATTGTCATAATAATTTGTAGTTTAGTATTTTCACATGTAATCATTGTTATTATAATAACATTCTGTGATAATCTGAAACAAAAAATCAATATTGCTTTTGTTTAAATTGTTTAGTCAGCTTGTTGCATACTAAATTCCTTGCTGTAAGCTGACTTTTCCTTTTTCTCCTGGACCTCCATACCCAAAGTAATGGGTAACAACCTGCATTAGCACTGATCTCATATCACCGGTCTGTGCACACTGGTCTCACAGCAACTGTTTGACCAATATGTGCTATGCACCAACTTTTTCAAGAATGATTTTAAGATATTTCACATTTCACTCATCACCACAGACAATTTACTTGGAGTACATCAAACTTGATCTTTTACTCATCTTGGCCGGAAAACACTTTCCTCCTAAAATCTCATTAAAATCACATGATATGGGAATCACATATTCTTATTTGTATATAGTTATGGAAGTGTGAAGAAAAGTGACTTTCCTCCTAAAATAAAATCTCATCCCTTTTTGCTGGGTGGAAATATTCAAAAAACTATGATGCTTTGATTGCCTTGGTGATAAAACATTGGTATTGGTTGAGAGTTTACAATTACAATGTATGCTACACAGACGTTATATGTTATTTTTTTTTATGTATTATAGGCCTGGGATTGGAAGGAACTGCTACTACTGCTTGGGGTCAGACTGATCATGCTGCCCCGCAGACTGACTTCATCATCAAAACTGCCATCATTTGATGCCTCTGCCACTTTAGCTGAGTTCATTCCCATTTGATCTGTCTCTTCATCAAATATTTCAATTTCTCTCTCCTGTCTTTCTTGTAAAGCACGAATCTGTTTTGTTCTTTCTGCACTAAATTTATTTCTTTCATCCTCCATCTGAAAAATTGCATAAAGTTTATAAATATTCAATATAAAATACCTTTAGGAGACATTACTAGAAGACTGACCAAGTCAGAGAGGGCCCTGCTAAGGGCTGTTAGATATACATGTACTTTCAGGTATACATACATACAGACAGATAAAGTGTTATGACCCTTAGAATTATAACAACCTTTCTCTTATAGTAAAATTCTTCTGTGTAAAATTTGAAAATGTTACATTGAAAGCTGAGTTATCATGCCACAACATAAGAGTCATAGATAAACATTCAAATATAATATACATACAGACAGATAGACAAGGTGATATGACCCAAAATCTATAGAGTCTTGGTCTTATAGTCAAGTCTTATAGTCTTATAGTTCTAATGTACAAAATTTTGAAAAAATTTTGATGAAAACTGTTTGGGTAATTGTGTCACAATAAAGTGTTGATAGACAGATGGGAGGACAAACAGATGGACTGACCTCAAAATGCTCTTTTAGTAAAATACTTGATGTACAAGTTTTGAATACATCACATTTCAAACTGTTTGAGTTATGTTTGAGTTATCAAAAGTACGGACAGAGAGACAAACTGATGTAACTCCAAAATCTATAGGTGTCTTGCTCTTTTGGTAAAGTATTCATGTAAAATTTGACAACCTTTTGTTGAAAACTGAGTTATTGCGTCACAACAAAAGTGTCATGGATAAACATCCGAACATACTTAGAGACAGACTGACAAAGTTATATGACCCCAAAATCTATAGATGTCTTGCTCTTATACCGGTAATAAAGTATTTATGTACAAAATTTGAAAACGTTTCATTGAAAAATAAGCTACTGCATCACAACAAAAGTGTTGACGGACAGATGGACAATTTTCATGCGGGGCCCTAATTAATACATTTTAAGAAATTTTAAAAGTGTTGCCAAGTGACTATTCTACTTGTACTATGAACTCTAATTATGACAATGTCCTGAGAAGAAACTTTGTCTCTTGAAATATGATAATTTAATGATATAGCCTAACTTAACAGTTTGGTCTCTTTATTCAAAATCAGCATGCCTTTTTTTTCTTTTCTCTAAGATACTTGTTAGTTCCTTCATCATCTATGAAAAATTTACTTGTTTTATCTTGTAGAGTCATGTCAGAAAGGCGTATCTCATGAAATCTAGGTTCCAAATTTTATTACTCTTGATATTTACTGCACGTTTGAAAGAGAATTAAACTCAGAAAGATATCAGGTTGTGTGTGCATATCATGAAGATATAATTTTCTTCTTTCTTAGTGATTATCATTTATTACAATTGATTTATTTCATTGTTTTTCATTTACCTGTATTTATTTCTGATAAGCAGATTTCTTGCAGAAATCCAGCCTTGTCCACATGCAGTGTAATAGGATGTTGAATTACAATGTACTCTAGCAAATTTTAGTACATACTGATACTTAAATATTCTACTGAATTTTAATACATAATGTATATTTTCAATGTGTATGTGATATTATGTTCTCAGGAATTAATAGGAGGATCCAGTGATTTCACTAAATAATTACATATACATGTATGTAAAATTTTAAAAAATCTATGTGTACATATTCTCAAACAGTGTGCCACATTTTCTGCCACTGGCTTTAGACATGTCCAAATGATCCTAAATGAAAGACATACAACACATGAACTATAATCTCTGATTGAACACCTGTGCCAGCTTACTTGGTCAATTTATGACAAACTAATGAACTTATATCCAGTAACACACGCTTATAACAAAGTGACAGGACTGGATGATTTTGCTTCGTAATAAGTGTAATTCATTATATCCGTTAGGTTCAAACGTATTTTAGAGTCACGGGGAATGAAAATCACATTGCTGTAAGCATCAATTCATTATAAGCGTGTTCGCTATAAGCGTGTTGTACTGTAATGCTAATACCTGACTTGGATCACTTACATACTGTTTATCTCTTCTGAGTTACGGCTTAATCTCAAATCAAAAGCCATGCAAAAAGTGACATCGTTAGGCCAACACCATGTCTCAATTACTATAAACAGACTTAATACTGACTCTAACCTTTTGCTCTAAGAGGGCCCTTCGTAGCGACACTCTTTCCTCCAACTCTTTGCGTTCTCGTAGGTGCTGGGCTTCCAATTGCATTTTGATTTTGCTTTGATATGCCATTAATAATTCCAGCTCCTGCTGTAGTCTTAATTTCAGGTCATGTTCCTCCTTAATCTGTGAGTCATCCAATCTCATCTGAGGGGGAAAAATGTGATCAAGAAAAATTACCACAATTGCCTCAATTTACACCACCTAATATACATTGTTCCCATCCCTGTATTAAATAAAATCCTTTAAAAAGAAAAACAAGAGGCCCATGGGCCACATCGCTCACCTGAGCACATTGGCTGGGCAAAAGCACAAATGAGTTCAGTATTGAAAAGATTACCACCGCGTGCGGGGGGGGGGGGGGGGGGGCGCTTGAATTTTAAACTACCTGATGATGCTTCCATGTCAATATAACAAATGGTTTTCTTGTACTTGAGATGTTCAAAAATCAAAAGCCTGAAAGGCTTCAATGACGTCGAAGAAGAAAAACAATTTCAAAAGATCATTTTGAATTTGAAGATAGCAATAAGTCAAGTGAGTGACTCAGGAGAAATAATTAAAAAAATAGTTTTAAACAAAATATCACAATTACAGTCTGGGGCCTTATGTCATGGTCCGAATGGAGCAGGGTTCGAATTGACCAGACACCGTCGAACATGTTTCATGCTAAATTCTTTTCAGTCAGTTGAAGAACTATGAAGGATTTCATAAATTTATATAATATTTTTTCTAATTGCCAATGTCAAAGCGTTGTATTAGTGATTGCATCTAAACTACAACCAAGACTGTTCTGTTACAATTACGATCGAGTTACGATCGGGCGTGGTATACGGTATACTGGGAAATGGAGGAAATAGAGAAATACAGTAATACTGGTCAACATCATCGGTTTTTAGGATAAAGTTGGTCAGAAGATTGTAAAAGTAAAGCTAAGATTTACAAATTCAATCTTTTCAGTCTTATAGTATTCGTGTTTATGTAATTTTGTAAATTATTTTACCGCCTGTTGGGTTGTTTGTGTTCCACGGTTATCGTTCCAAAATGTTATTCATGTCATTCGACGCACCTTTCTGTAGAAATTCATCCGCAACAACCATCACGTTTTTATTGTGTGAAAATAAAACATAATATCGTTGTTTTGTAAAAGAATTAATTGTAGATACAATTGATGCAATTTCATTTTCAAGCTATAATTATTCATTGTGAGCGTTTTAAAAGAAATTGGTTTATAGCTATTGCTATTTTCTATTGCGGATGCATCCACTGACACATTCGGTCGCGTACATCCCTTGGCGATTTCACTTGGCCGATCGCTAGATGACGTTCGAGCTCCAAGAGCTCGACGTCATAAAAATTTCCCATATATTCCTTTGTAAAAATTTTATCCCCCATTGTGGCTCCTCCCTATCCCAGGGGTCATCATTTGAACAAATTTGAGTCTACACTACCTGAGGATGCTTCCAAGATGTTATCCTATATATTTCTATTTAAGACTTTGATCCTCCATTGTGG